>NC_092815.1:185781156-186413031 GCF_023375885.2 Dermacentor andersoni | reverse complement strand
TTACTTCATTTACCGTATCTGGAAGATTCTTGATACCTGTATACATTAAGAATATGTCCCTTAATGGAAGCAAGCAAGCAAGCAAGCAAATAAGAATAATACTAATTCAGCATTTGGCACCCCAAATCAACTTTATGCGATTAATTTCAGCTCATTTCGTCTGAGGGCGTCTTATTTCTTTTCGTTTTGATTTGTTGCGCAGTTAGAGACAAACTCGCTCAATTCATTGCTTTGCAACACTCTCCAAGTTGATCTATGACAGTGCACGTTCTATCTACATTACGTATAAGCATTCCTTTCGTCTGAAGTGTCTTTCTTTGCTGCGTTCATGTATTTAAGATGTCTTTTTTCAACCCTTAGTTCCTCGACCTATCCAGCTAATCACTTCCCTTTAGCTTGATCTGGAAGGTTCGGGACAAGTCGTAAGATGGTCCTCTTATGCCCTCTCGAGCGTAGAGCCATCTTCCACTGTGCCTCTACCAAAGATATGGTTTTGCGTAACAAATGCATATAAGATCAGCGTACGCGCCACAGTTGCTCCGATGCGGCTTCAAGATTAACAAAACAAAACATTATCGCGTGCGCTCATTTGCATTCGAACTATACGATAGTGCGTGTGAAGAAAGGGTACAACGACAACAAATAGTAGCGAATGAAACAAAAAACTGAGCAGTCACTCCACTGTGTGAAGGTGGATGACCGACGAAGCTGTAGCACATCACACAGGGTTAGACAAAAAATTATGGGGTTTTACGTGCCAAAACCACTTTCTGATTATGAGGCACGCCGTAATGAAGGACTCCGGAAATTTTAACCACCTGGGGTTCTTTAACGTGCACCTAAATCTAAGTACACGGGTGTTTTCGCATTTCGCCCCCATCGAAATGCGGCCGCCGTGGCCGGGATTCGATCCCGCGACCTCGTGCTCAGCAGCCCAACCTCATAGCCACTGAGCAACCACGGCGGGTAGGGTTAGACAAGAGTACATGTATTAATTGTCATAGTTTGGTAATTGTAGTGACGATAGCTTTTTGATTACTGTGATATACGCAGACTTCCTCGGTTACAACCTTAGACAGATTCTTGGCGAAAGCTAAATCTATATACTACCGTTGTTGAGCAGTTGAGTGAGTTCGATTGATGCGATTCCTCAAACCAAACTCTTCTAGCACAAATTGAGTGAACCATTTCTTGTCTGTTTTTGAAATGTTCGCACGATGATCACAGTGTTAGTGTCATCACTACTAACCAATGCAAAGTGTATAGCCATGAACTTCTAGATTTCACACTTGGGTGTGCTGGAGATCAGTGGACATCACAATTCCGTTTTTCGTTTGTACCGTACGGACATCACCTCAGCCGGTGGCATTGTCCTCTTTAGAGTTAAGGGTGTATGGGGGCACATACATTTTGTCCTCTGCGTATATGGCAACGCCTTCTAGTCCATGTGCCGTTCACGAACGATTCCACTATCTCCATCGACTTGCAGCAATGCATCTTGATTTATTTATTTCAATTCAGCATTGTTATTATTAGGGGCTGAGTGCTTGAAGTCTGCTTCACCTCTGCCTCGGGTCGGCCCGGTATTTTACTAACCCCGGGATCGGTCCATGCTCACTTTTTTTTTATTATTGTTGACGCGCAAACAGAAAAAATACATGGAACCTTAGCCCTCAAAAGAAAAAAAAAACCTAGAAACCTAAAAAGAAAACAAAGAAGAACATTATAAGAAGAACATAAGCTATCAGAAGCAAGACGGTACAATCCGGCATCTGAATATCCGCGGCCATTCACTCGAGACAACTAAGTGAGTTTCCAGTTATGTCTCTTAAGTGATGCAGGAAAACGAAACGCAAGGAAAAGACGAAAATAAATAGGCGAATAGAGGCAACAGGACGGAGTAAGAAGTTCAAGCCGCGGCGCGCGTTTTCGGGGTCCGCCGTGATCAGGGTGTACGACTTCCGCGGTTCCGCGGTCGCGCTCGCAAAATTGGACGCTTCGTCGGCGGGGCCCGGTCGACCGCCCCGCAACGGGATCCCTCCACTCTCTCTCACTTACACCGAATCGAAAAACGCCATCCACGCCCCCTTCTCTCGCATTCGCTCCCATCAACCCTCGCTCCTATACCTTGCCAGACCTTTCCTTCGCTTCTCTCGTCTCGCCTGCCTCGCGTCATTCGGCGACGCGCACTCTTTACGACGACGGCGCTTCTGACGATGGAGCGTAGCGAGCGAAGCGTCATCTCGCCCCTCCTCCCTCTCCTCGGAATCCTCGCCCATTTTCCGTCTTGTTGCGCGGGGTTTCCAAACTGCGCCAGCGTTTATTACTGCGGCTCAATTCGACAGCGGCGCGCTCTCCGGTCCACCCGCTTCGCTTCTTCTCCATCCCGCCGCGCCCCTGTCTCCTTTATTCTCTCCTCCTGCTATCATCGTGTTTTTTCTTTCTTTTCTCTCTCGGCTTTGGCGCACGCCGTCGTCGTTTGTCGAAATCCTCGTCAAACAGTGCGCATCGCTTCTCCGCTCCGGCGCGGAAGCGCTTCGCCGAAGAACCCACGCGTTTCTGCGCAGATTCTGCTCCGCGTCGTCCGTTTTCTTCTCTCTGCCGCCGAATTATTTCTCTCGGCAACCCTCTTCTCTCTCTTTTTTTTTTCTCTTTTTCGGCGAATCAGTGGACCCCGTGTGGTGGCAGACTGGCACGGTTCTCCCCCGGGAACGATTGCGCGCGGAAGCACTTAGAGCCACAATGGCGCCCTTAAAAATGTGCCATGCTCCTTTGTTTATTTAGTTTCTTTCTCGCGCGACGTACGGGCGACGTACTAAAGCGCTCGTAGAGAACGCTCGTCCCACGATTGCGCGGTAGTCGTTGCGCGTGCGATGCCGTTCGTCTAAACATAAAACGCGCGCCGCGCATTTGTTATGGGATGTACAGGCGTGTGATGATCCAGCGACGTCGGCCGGCGCTGCAACGATTCGAAGCAGCTCACTGCGTTTACCTTTCTTTTTCTTTATTTTACAACATCACACAGAGCTATGTCTGACGAGCACAGCGCTCCGTCGCACATAGCATGAGCGCTCATGCGTTGGGAGTTTTGCTGGCAGAAAGCCGTGTTGTCTTGACTAAGCGGTAAAGCGACCGGCACAATACGAGAAAGTGGAAGTCCTCGCTTTCCTCGGTTTGTAGCACGAAGGCACGGCGAGAAAATGCGTCGCGCTTTTACCCTTTACGAACGTTCTTTATCATGGACAATCATTCCCAATATTATGCATAATACGAAGTAGACTTATTCTGTCATTGCAATAGCGCACCGACGGTCCCGTCTAACTTCGAAGATCACAATTTGCAGAACCATCGTTTCGAAATGAGCCTTTTGCGTCGCAAGGTGCGTAATTTCACAATGCCAAAACCACACCTATAATAATCTCTGCCGTTTGCCCTGCGCTATACCTGGTTCTGTTCTCACAAATGCCTTATGTATGAATTTAAAAAATGAGTTGTGAAAGCGAAAAGAATTAGTGTCCGATTGGACGCCGCTGTACGGTCCTTCCAGTTTTGAGCTGCAAGTAATGTACCACAGTGGTAAACGTGCTGCCCGAGCCAGCAAGCAGGAGCACCCCGCGGTGCCAAGGCCGCATGCCACCGACGTGCTGCGCGACGAGGGACCGAGGAAGCAGCAGCGGCCACCAAGGCCGGCAGGCGCGCCCAACAGCTAAGCCCAGTTGAGGTGAGGTAGGCAGATACGGACCGCGCGCCGCCTTCCGGTGTTCTCTTTCGCCCGCTCTGCTCCGACGAGGCGCGCTCGAGACGTGACGTCGCAGACAATGGCAGTGTGACTTTATGTGTCGTTTCGGTGATACAAACTACAGGCGCCGGCTTTTCCTCTCAGTGGGCCATTTGACGCTTTCGCGTCAAAAGCTCACGACCACCTTCTTCAGAGTGGATCCGACGTCAGAACTGCAGCAGCATCACCGGGAAACCATGGGCAAAGGCAGCACGTATGAACAGCAGCGTGCTGGGTTCATTAACGAAAGCAAAAGTTGTTTCTATACCACTGTCGAAAACGGATGCCATGCAGCAGAATTTACGCACTCGCTCTTCTCATTACGCCACGGCTGTGGAATTCACCGGGTATTACCGGCTCCCTCCCGCCTGCAGTGTGCTCACTCGGACCGGCACTCGGACTTTCCTGTTGCGACGCAACTTGACTGCGTCGCCATAGCGGTTCGCATTCAATCACGCTTATTGTGGCTAGCAGCGCTGCTTGCACTTCTTGTGATTACTACTTGACTTTGCTTCGACTGTCGACGAAATTCTCCGCGTGGTTGTTTTCGGCCTCTGCTTCGACGGTCGTCGAAATTCTCCGCGTGCTTGTTTTCGACCGCTTTGACGGTAGAACGTTCTCAGGGGATCCGGGAAACCTTGCTGAAGGATCACACACAAGGCCACTAAAGCGCAACCGCGTTCCTTGAAAGCGGCTGAATTGCACGATTGCTGCTCCCCCCCCCCCCCCCATTTTTTTTTTTTTTGCGCCGTAAGTCTTTGCACATCGACTCTTTCATATACTCCTCTCCGCTGTCCCCTTCGCGCAAGTGCTGAATAGTGAGGAGGGCGCGACCACCCTTAACCTTTCTGCCGCACGTAGTTATTGTTGGAATCGCACCGCTGGCACGAGTTGTTGGAGTCTCGGTGCTGACGCCCGATATTGCCAATGGGTCGCAAGCCCCAAGGGTAGCGTTGGCCTGGCGGCCTGGGGCACTGGAAGCATCCGAAGGTCCCGGCAAAGCAAGAGAAGACTGGTAACAGAACAACTTGTTTATTCTAACATAGCAAAAGAGCGGCCGGTCAGGTCGACCGAAGTGGAGAGACGGGAGAGCACGTAACTCAACAGTACAAATCGGAGCCTCTCTCCTGGCGTCCGGGGGCAGCTGCTCTTATACTCTCGGCGTCGCGGTCCCAAAAGGGAAGGTCACGGGATGAAGGTCACGGGATGAAGGTCACGGGACGGCGGAGCATGAGCCCACGACGGCGCGCACGGTCGAGCCGAGAGACCTGCTGAACCGAGTGTAGTGACGCATCGCCAACCCTCACTTGGGGAGCTCCGCTCCCCGGCTGCCGCGCTTTGACAAGCGTGGGCACACACACACACATGCACACACGAACACACGTGGCACTGAAACACGCCTGGACACGCTTGGCGGGTAGGCGTTGCGGCGGCGTTGAACGGGCCAAAATGTCCGCCGCTTTGAACAAAGCCCCGGCGTCCGTTGCATCCGCGCCGGCATTACCGCGCGTTGTAGGCGAAACGTAACAGACCGCCCCGCCGGGGGAAGGAGATCCCGATGGTCAGGGGACTGCATCCGCTGTCCGGAGGGATGTCGCTCGATGATGCTCATAACCGAAGTCGAACGTCCTTTGGCGTTTCTCGAGCGCAGCGCACAGAGAAGGCCTCGTTCTCACGTTCAGGTGCACACAGGACACTGCAAAGTGACTTCGGGAGAGTTGACATTTTTGTTCTCGTTTCCGGCAAGCGTTAGAACCACGCCTGAAAGTCAACCGCTCAGTCAGCAAGCACGGCACAAACCTCACTAAGCCCTGCCAGGCTCTTTCCCCTTTTATACTGCTGCCTAGTTCCTTACAGTAGTTTAGCAGCACTCAGAACGCGTCCACAAATCGGAAAATTGCACTAGAAAGCACATCATCACTTTGAAACACTATACAAAAGCAATAGGTTAAAAAAAATCCTGCCTCAGGAAGAAAAACATCAGTAACAAGCAATTTTGAGGCTGATTCCCACGTTAGGGGCTTCGACTTAAGCCATCGGCGTTACCGTTGAGACTCCCCTTTTTGTAACGCACCTCAAAGGAATATTGTTGCAAAGCGAGGCTCCAGCGCAGGAGGCGGCCATTTTTGGGAGAGATGGTCTGCAGCCATTGGAGAGGGCAGTGATCCGTTTCAATGATAAACCTCGAGCCGGCTAGGTAACATGACAATTTCTGAACGGCCCACACGATACACGCACACTCTTTCTCGGTGGCGCTATACGCCTGCTCACGACTGGTCAGCTTACGACTAGCATACAGGACGGGGTGTTCTACTTCTCCATTTTCCCGTTGGCACAGTACAACGCCCATGCCTCGCTCACTAGCATCACACTGAACAACGAACCCTTTTGTGTAGTCGGGCGATCGTAGCACAGGCTGGCTTGTTAGGGCGCTCTTTAGGGCGCTAAAAGCTCTTTCCTTCGTCTCATCCCAGACGACTGTTTGCGGCTCTGTCTTTCTTAGAGCATCCGTCAAGGGAGCCGCGATATCAGAGTACCTGGGGATGTACCTCTGATAGTAGCCGGCGACACCTAAGAACGACCGAATATCGGTCTTCGTACGCGGTTGCGGGAAGTCTCGCACAGCGGCCACCTTTATTTCAGAGGGGCGGCGTCGACCCCGACCAATCACGTGTCCGAGGTAGACAACCTCGGCCTGTGCTAACTGGCACTTGGGAGCCTTGACTGTCAAGCCCGCATCGCGCAGGCGGGTTAGCACTGCCCGCAAGTGCGCCATATGTTCAGGCCAGGATGCGGAGAATATCGCTACGTCGTCTAGATACGGTAAAGCGAATTCTTGCTGTCCCCGCAACACTTTATCCATGAGGCTTGAAAAGCAGTATGGCGCGTTCTTCAAACCAAAACTCAAAACTTTAGGACGGAATGTCCCCATTGGTGAAATGAACGCCGCATACCTACTAGCCTCTTCTGTAAGTGGAACCTGCCAATAACCCCTGACAAGATCTAGGGTGGAAATAAACTGAGCGCTACTCACTCTCTCAAGGCGCTCCTCGATGTTAGGGATCGGATAAATTTGATCCTTAGTGATGGAATTAAGCCTGCGGTAGTCGACGCAAGGACGAGGTTCCTTGCCCGGTACCTCAACTAAAATCAAAGGGGAGGTATAATCACCCTCACCCGCTTCAATAACACCGAGCTGTAGCATTTTCTTTACCTCAGCCTCCATAATATCGCTCTGGCGGGGTGACACCCGGTACGCCTTGGATCGTACTGGCTCTGGGGAGGTAAGTTCTATGTCATGAGTAAGGACAGAAGTCCTACCAGGCCTCTCAGAGAACAGACCTTGAAACTCTTGTAAGAGCTGGTGTAGTTCTGTTTTCTGCTCAGGCGACAGCGATGCTTTACTTATTAAGTCACTAATGACTTGATCGGTGTCTTTCCTGTTTGTCACTGAGCCTAGTCCCGGAAGCTCGACCGGAAGCTCTTCTAACTTTCCCGCATCGGGAATTTCCTCTCCAGTATCTGGTGCCTTTAACGCTACAGGCTCAATTTTATTCAGTTCGGGCGTGCTCTGAATACCAGCTTGCTGCGCCTCTGACCCTTTCTCATCGTTCAACAACGTCGGCCCCGCAACTACCGCCTTTGCAGCGAGCTCCCGAACCTTCGATCTGGTTAAGGCCTGAACGCTAGCCTCACCAAACAAAAGCCCCTTCTCGCGCAGGAGGTGATCGGACCTGTTCGAAAATAGGTACGGGTACTGGGGGGGCAGCATAGATGACACTGCGGCCTCCGTCTCAAGTGCTCCGAAAGGTCCTTCAATAAGCACTTTTGCTACCGGCAGACACACGCTATGAGCTTCCACTGCTTGCTTGATCCATGCGCACTCGCCCGTGAACATATCGGGTTCTACGTAAGAGGGGTGAACTACATCCATTGTAGCTGCGGAATCGCGAAGCACTCGGCACTCTTTCCCGTTCATGAGGAGGTCTCGCATGTAAGGCTCGAGAAGCTTCATGTTCTCGTCAGTGCTGCCGAATGAAAAAAACACGACTTTTGGTTTTGTTTCTGGGCACTGCGCCGAAAAGTGTCCCGGCTTCTGGCACGTATAACAAACGCGCGCTTGCCTCATCTCGAACCGCTTTCTGCGTTCGGCTTCGGCTGCCGCCGTCTCCTCACGTTCGGTCGGACACTGCGCCGAAAAGTGACCCGGCTTCTGGCACGTATAACACACGCGCGCTCGCCTCGTCTCGAACCGCTTTCTGCGTTCGGCTTCGGTTGCCGCCGTCTCCGTACGTTCGGTCGGACTGCTTTCACTCGCATCCGCACTACGTGTATCCCCCTTTGCTCTCATGGGTGTGAACTTCGGCCTCTCAAACTTGGAGCCAAATTCACCCTTTTGACCGTCCTTAGCTCCGCGAGCCCGACGCGTCACAAACTCCTCGGCTAACTCAGCGGCTCTAGCCACCGTACTAACGTCTGGCCTATCCAAGACCCAGTACCGCACGTTCTCAGGTAACCGACTATAAAACTGTTCTAGCCCGAAACACTGCAGAACTTTCTCGTGGTCACCCAACGCTTTCTCTTCTTTGAGCCACTCCTGCATGTTTGACATAAGCCTGTAGGCAAACTCTGTATATGACTCACTTCTGCCTTTCTCATTTTCCCGAAACTTCCGACGGAACGCCTCCGCTGACAGCCGGTACTTTTTTAGCAGACTCGATTTCACTTTGTCGAAATCCTCTGCCTCCTCTCTCTCCAAGCGAGCGACTACGTCGGCCGCCTCGCCGGGTAGCAAAGTGAGCAAGCGCTGTGGCCACGTTTCCCGAGAGAACCCCTGCTTCTCGCACGTTCGCTCAAAGTTAACCAGGAACAAACCAATGTCCTCTCCAAGCTTAAACGGCCGCATCAGGTCAGTCATTTTGAACAATACTCGTTCTCCTGCACCGTGTGCCTGACTTCCATTACGAGCGCGTTCCATCTCTACCTCGAGACGCTTCATTTCCAAAGCGTGTTCGCGCTCTTCTTTTTCTTTCTGTTCTTTTCGTTCACGCTCATCTTTCTCTTTCTGTTCTTTAAGTTCACGCTCATCTTTCTCTTTCTGTTCTTTACGTTCGCGCTCATCTTTCTCTTTCTGTTCTTTAAGTTCGCGCTCCTGTTTCTCTTTTTGCTCCTCCCTCTCCTCAATGGTCTCAAGGCATTCCGACAGCTCGTCATCCTCAGCTTCTAACTCAAGAATAGCCCTTAGCAGTTCTGGTTTTCTGAGTTTGTCTGAGACATCCAGACCCAACTCTCTCGCAAGCTCCAGCAATTTCGGTTTGCGCAACGACTTCAAATCCATGGCTGCTCTGAATGCTGCTTTCTCTACTGCCTACTATTGTCTTGCCGCAAACTAACCCGGCAGCAACGACAACCCCAATTACCAGCTCTGTTTCTAACACTAACAAAAGCCTGGCAAAACTCAAAAGAAGAAAGTCCCGCACTCACCAAACCTCGCAGCCAAGACTTCAGCGCAGTCGTTCCGCTGCAGGCAACCAGTCATCACACAGGGCTCGTTGCGCTGCTCCCGGATGGTCGTTGTGCTGCTCAGCATACAGTCAACCGCATCTCTTCGCTGCTGGCCTCCGTTGTCGCGATCTCACCGCTGGCAACCAGATGTTGGAATCGCACCGCTGGCACGAGTTGTTGGAGTCTCGGTGCTGACGCCCGATATTGCCAATGGGTCGCAAGCCCCAAGGGTAGCGTTGGCCTGGCGGCCTGGGGCACTGGAAGCATCCGAAGGTCCCGGCAAAGCAAGAGAAGACTGGTAACAGAACAACTTGTTTATTCTAACATAGCAAAAGAGCGGCCGGTCAGGTCGACCGAAGTGGAGAGACGGGAGAGCACGTAACTCAACAGTACAAATCGGAGCCTCTCTCCTGGCGTCCGGGGGCAGCTGCTCTTATACTCTCGGCGTCGCGGTCCCAAAAGGGAAGGTCACGGGATGAAGGTCACGGGATGAAGGTCACGGGACGGCGGAGCATGAGCCCACGACGGCGCGCACGGTCGAGCCGAGAGACCTGCTGAACCGAGTGTAGTGACGCATCGCCAACCCTCACTTGGGGAGCTCCGCTCCCCGGCTGCCGCGCTTTGACAAGCGTGGGCACACACACACACATGCACACACGAACACACGTGGCACTGAAACACGCCTGGACACGCTTGGCGGGTAGGCGTTGCGGCGGCGTTGAACGGGCCAAAATGTCCGCCGCTTTGAACAAAGCCCCGGCGTCCGTTGCATCCGCGCCGGCATTACCGCGCGTTGTAGGCGAAACGTAACATTATACATGAACTGGAAATCGTCAACTCATGTATAACGACGCGCACATTTGTTCTATGATTTAATAATCCAAGACAAGCCAGCAAACTGTGTGAACACGGCATCACGCGTAACGTCTTTGTCGCGAAGCCGTTCTACCGAAGAGCCTGTGGTTATATATAGGCTGCTTTCGGAAGCTTGGCACCCCGATGTACAGGAGTGCGAGAGTGACTGTCTCTCTTCATTATTATATATGTAGTGGAAGACTGGCATCTACAGTACGAGGTGCCGCGACACGTTCGGTCGCAGTTGTCGCCACAGTGCTCCGAAACTTCCGAGAAAGTCTGTGTCGCGTCGTTCTTAGCAAACCTGGGGCACGGCCTGCGTGACAAAGAGAAAGCTTACAAGCAAGAACAATTCGCGCTCGACTTTCGTCGAGCCCCCTTAAAACTGCCAACGGTGCACCGATCCCCGAGACAGGCACGCGCACCTGGATTCCATAAACGCTGGCGCCCTCCGTCCGTCGTTGCATGCGCGAGCCGCTGCCTTGAAATCGGGCAGCGTTGCCGAGAAGGCCCCAGCGCGCCCGTATATCGCCGCCGCGGCGCAGCCCGTGTTCGCGACTCCCCCCTCTTTCTCGGACCATTTATCTTCCACCTTTCTTCCCCGCCATCGGCCTGCTGCGAGTTTTCTTTTCTCTCTCGCGCGGAGGCCTGCAAAGTGCGTCGGACGGCATACAGAGAGGCCGGCCGACGCGGGCGGACTCTCCCGGTAGCTGATAGCGCGCGGCAGTCGACGTTTGCTGCTACCGTGGCCGGCTGCTACTGCTTGCTTCGGCTGCGCCAATGCGCAGGCGCTGCCGCCTTTTCCGTCGGGTGGAACGCTGCGCCCTGGGCTTACTAGTGGGGTGCAGCATGCTGGAAGGTGTGTCTGTACGCCTTGGCTGCGGCGGCGACCCTCGGCAATTAGAGCCGTAAAAACAACGACAAAAAGAATGCGCTTCATGAAGCCGACGTGATTCTGGCTTTCCGGCAGATTTCTCATGGCAGAACCCTTAAGGGAAAAAAGAAAGACCCATCCTCACGTTTGCGTTCTTGTACATGTGAGTGGATCATTGCGTGTTTGCCTTTTAACGTTGCTATAAGGCGTACTGGCAGCCTTGGGACGAAAAGAAAGATATTTTTGGTAGAGGAGTGCAATATGAAGAGGAGCCACGCGCTCATGTCGAATTCTTGCAAAAATGATATCGTCTTTGTCAAACAGGTACGGTGCCACAACGGTGCCACTGTTAATTCTTCCTATATCGTTGCTATGACCCGCGCTAGTATTTTAGAAACAGAGACACGGTTTTTATGTGGGCATCAGACAGCACTGCAATCGAGTGGTAGATGCTAAAGGCCACCTTGTTTCAGTTCTCCTAGGTAGTTTGCCCCGCCAGAGAATCGGGCGGATCTGCAGTTTTGTTCGCCGAGGGCCGCATTTTGTAACGATTCTTGTCATTTTCCATTCTTTTTCCATTCTTATAATTCGCCTGGACAAAGACGCGCCCCGCCCATCTCCGAGACCGCACACTTAGTATAGGACGATCGATAAGAATCTTATCGAATCATATCGAAAGAATCCGCACAAAAAACAGAGCAAGAAGCGGTAGACGCCGCTCGTTAATTGCCAGTGCGGACAGAAAAGTCATGGGGCTGCGTTCACAAGATGCCGCCGGCTTCCCTCCAAATTATGAAGACGAGCTGCCCGAAATATCGAGGACAAGCGTTTCTGCGCGACGACACACGTGCTTAACGCATGCCAGGACCATGTAATGGTAAAGCCGCAGGCTCCTATGAGAGGGACTCGACTTCTGTGTTAAGAGGCATTGCATTCCGCTTCTCCGTCGCGCCTCCCACGTGGCGATTACAACGAGCGACGCCAAATGTCGACGCTCGTAAAACGTCGAGCGTCGTCGGCGTCTCTCGCTGCGCACAGGAACGCAAGCTCTCGCTGCATGCAACTGTCGGGCGACGCGCGCTGCCGCGCGTGCTGCGAGACGGCGGCGGCGGTCAACGTGATGCGCCTGCAGATGACGGCTCGCTTTGAACAATGCGAGGGGAGGGGGTGAGAAGGGTGGCGAGGGCAGCTCGCTGTCGTGTGTGTGTGTGCGCGCGCGCGCCTCGTCGGTTGGCCTCGACGGCCCGGAGGTCGCGCTGACGCGCCGGCGCTCGGCCCGTATCCCGCCGCTGCTGTCGTCCACGCACGCACGCACGCGTGCTCGTCCGCTAGGCGGGCGGCTGCTGCGCTCGCAGCCTTGGCGGAGGCGCCGGGGGACCGCAGCCGCGTCGCCCGTCGCGCGCGCACAACTTCCTCTCCGGATGATAAATGCCGCGGGGCGATTCTTTTTCGCACGCTGCATGCGCGACGCGCCGAGCGGCGCTGTTGCCGAGGGCGGCTCTGCGCACGCACGTCGTCGTGGGTCCGCGGATCGCTTCGCGCGTACGTTGAGAGGCGAGAAAGGAGAAACCGGGTGCGGCGAGGTTAGCGCTGGCTCGCGGCGCTCGGCGAATTTTGTCTCCCCGTCACATTTGTTTTGAAACGCGTAAAAAGAAAAACGAACGACCGCAGTGCACCCAAGTAGAGCTGTAGTGCGAGCCATCGCCGAGTCCTTGAGATAGGTTGATTGCGAAGATTTCAGGGTTACGCGTCGGCACCCTACTTTTGAATTTGCAACGCGATGGAAGGGGCGCGTGTTTCAGGTTATGCAAATAAAAAAGTAACGAAAATAAAATACAGTTGCAAGGAAATACCTATAAATCCACCGCACAACTTTTTGCAGAACACACGCATTATATTTACTGATTCACACGCTGTTGTCTATATGCAGGAGATGTCTACTACGGGAGATGCAATATGGTGTAGTGTTTAACGCATATTTAACAGGTTAATTTAGGGAAAATTAGATATCTACCCAATCGTAGTAATTGCTACAAAGGAAACCCGTACGGGTTCCTCTAAAGAAAAGCCTCGCAGTTGAAGAAAAATCGTCCTGGTCCGGGACTCTAAGCCGGGACCACCGCCTTTACGGGGCAGCCGCTCTACCATCTGAGCTAACCAGGCGGCGAGAAGATGGCAGGGCGAAGGCGAATTTATCGACAACTCGAAGCTAAGGTAAGAGTTTGACGTAATAGTTGTGCGGAAACCCACGAGGTGAAGAGAAGAAATTAATTAAGGGAAAATGAGACATGCACCCAATCGTAGCAATTGCATTGCTACAAAGGAGTCCCGGAGCAGGACGAATTTTTCTTCAACTGCGAGGCTTTTCTTTCGAGGAACCCGTATGGGTTTGCTTTGTAGCAATTACTACGACCGAGTGGATGTCTAATTTTCCCTTAATTTATTCTCTCCACCTTGCGGATTTCCGCTGAACTATCACGTCAAACTCTTGAATAGGTTTACGGTTGCGCGATTAAAAGACAGGACAAGAGGAAACACGCAGGGACACACGGCGCTAACTTCCAACAACGTTTATTATCGAAAACCAGGTCGTACTTCAGCCATCACGAGTCACAGCCACGTGAGCAGTTAAATATTCAAAGCGAAAATGTTTGATACATTTTTGATATCTTAAGGCATGCGCAAAAATTTTTATTCTATATCAGAGAGAGCCAATCATAGTTTAGTGATACAGGATTTCCCAAGGGCCGCAATCTGCTCAGCTTCTATTATGTCTAGTGAGTTCCACACTTACTTCTACCAGTAATAGTTACCAAAGAGAGGGGAGCACTTATGCTGCTTATAATGCAGGGAGAGAAACCCATCTGATGTAACTCTGTCGACCTCACTTTTGTGTTCGCGCAACCTATAATTAATGCATCTGCCTGACTGCCCGCCGTAATACTTTGCACGCGACAAGGGCATAAGGGCTCTCTCTGGTAAAGAAGAGAAATTTTTGCGCGTGCCTTAAGATATGACTGTATGTATACAAATGTTTCGCTTTAAATGTTTGACTGTTCACGGGGCTGTGACTTATGATGGCTGAGTGTATAAGTATGACCTGGTTTTCGATAATAAACATTATTGGAAGTTAGCGCCTTGTGTGTTCCTCTGTGTCTTCTCTTGCCCTGTCTTTTAACCGCGCGATTGCAAGCCTATTCAAGATGTCTAGCAGGTTCGTTTCTACGCACTCTTCGTACCAGCCGTGCGCAGGATCACTATGAAGAATTGCTGAGCTGAAGTTATGGGCATAAAATACTTTATGAGCTATACACCTAAGGACACATTTTCGCTGACTTCACGTGACCGAATTCGAGCTGCTGTACTTTGTTTATAAAACTTTAGATACGTTTATTCACTCGATTATTTTTTGTTTGTTTGTAACCTGTTACCTTGTAACCTGCAAATTATAACTCGTATTACTTATGCTGGCACTACCGCAGCTGCCAGAGGTCACCATGCAAACTTCCACGTAGCTTTCGTGATCCCATGTTATGATTCATGCACGTTGGCGAAATAATTAAAAAAAAATATCACAATTATTATTGCTCAATCTACAGCAAGTACATTATTTTATTGAGGTGCAAATATTGCACATGTCTTGTACTATAGCGGCCCCACAGCCTGCATCAGTTCGCCACTTTTCCAGTCCGTACAGCGCGACGAGCATTATACGGCGTCTTACGTCACACACCCACACAGCCGCTCCAGGCTGCGCGAGCTGCACTCTTTTCTTAGACGCTGACGTCACACACCGCCCCGACGCCGTCGCACGAGCACCTGTTCGCTGCTGCATGCTGAACCAATGCAGCGCTATTACGCTCTGCCTTCGCGCATCCTCTCCGAATCTCGTCAGCACGCGCATTTCTGTAATCGCTGCCTTAAACGAGATCCCTTTTGAGGGCCCGCATCACAACGCAAAGTGATGTGCAATGTGTTGCGTCCTGATATCGTAATTCTCATATGTCCGCAGCCGGGAATTGCAAATCGCAAACACACCTCCTTGCTATACAGGCACGCCAGCTAAGCAGTTACGGCGAATTCCGATAAATACTCGCGCTCGTTCGTTCTATTACATGTAGCACTATAGGCTGAAAACAACTTCAGACTTTGCAGCACTCTGTACATTCTCTGTGCACCCTTTCAGCCTGACACGTATTTTAATCTTTCGGCAGTCGTCACTTACGCACCTGCAAGCCAGTAATGAAGACTATCTCAGCACGCACGCGAACGCGTCGGATACGATGCGAAACTCTAATTAACTGCTGACGTTGCAGAAAGTAAATTGAGAGGTGTAACGATCTCGCGGCATGACGAATAATCGTCAGGCACTGCAAGAACTTTCTAGAGCTGATAGTAAGCCACACAACGCCATCAGCGTGCCATGGGTGACGGCAGCTATGGCGTTAAGAGCTTATTTTTCTCCTGATACCGAATAGAAAGCTAGAGACAATCATAAAGCCTTATGTAATTCGGGCAAGTTCGGAGAGCGATAACGGAGCAAGTGTTCCAGGACAAGTGATTTTATGCGCATGTTGAACTATAAGGTTGATGTACACTCGTTATCTTCTACCGCAATGAGCGAATTGCATACGGATCTGCGATATGAAAGTCGCGATAATGACAACAGCCGAACAATCATAAACCGGCACAGGTACGCGCGACGTACTTGATCTTCGGACGGCACCAGTTAAGCGCCGTGTAACAATGAGCCGAAATAGTCAATACAATCTTAGGGACAGTATAACACACGGTATGCAATTTGAGAATAGAATTTTTAGCAAAGTCACAAAGAAGAAAGAAAGGAAATCAGCCCCGTGATAAGGGCTGTAAAGCTAAAGATTTATCTTAGAAACTTTTTAATGCGCAACGAAAAGACCGGACAAGACGCTTGCTCGCAATTGAAAGGATTTATGCATGCATGAAATATTTGTGTATATATGGACAAATGTTAATTATGCATGTTTCTTGCGTCGCGTTTTTTACTAGCGCTTTAAAAAGCTCTTAAGATGAACGTCAACCAACAAGCCCGTTTGTCCATCCTGCTGCTAAGTTACAGAACTCAACAGAAAGGCTCTGCTTCCGCAAATATTTCCAGGGCTGTGGCGTTCTGCAGCGGAACAGACGTGGTCGCAAGTTGGATTGATGGTGGCGACATGCTGCATTTAGATGGGTGTGAAATGAAAAACAAAATGCATTTGTATAGAGCATTGAGGGCACTTTAAGTAACTTCAGGTAGTCAAATACACTACGTAGCCTTACACTACGGCGTCCCTTATAGCGTTGCTTCGGAACGTTATATGAGCTATGGGACGTCCTTGGACCGTGCAGGTCTCGTGCCTCTGCATTTCGCATTAGTGGGGCGCTTCTATACTATTGCTGCCGGGTACAAGCCACAGTCAGACTATATGAGCTACCTTGAGTTTCCTGACAGCACGCTGCGCGCGTCTTTGTAATTGTACGTGTTTTTCTTTTCTCTTTCACCACTTCCCACAACATATATTACCTGCATCTTGAGCTAACCTCCTCATAATCACTAAGCTTTCTCTCTCTCTTACTCTGAACCTCGCGAAGGATCGAACAAACGTATAGTTCATATCACATACCACGGAATAATCGGCTGCAACTGCCTGCGCTCGCAGAAGTCAAACGTTTATCTCCGGCGCTTCGATCTCTCCCGTGAATCTGCACGGATAGGCACTCTGCTACGGTGCTGAGAAAGCTATAGTTCTAAAAGAAAGTAAGAAAGAGAAAGAAAGCTAGACACGCTGCATTATACGTCTGTAGAACAAAACTAGACTGCAGTTAAAAGTTCGGACGCTCGTTACACTTGCAATGCATGTTCCGTGGGCGAGCGCATGCCGGCAGAGTGAGCTCACAATGCACTGGCCGGTGGCGGAGTAAAAGCGTAAACAACGCGCTCCGTCAGCACTTCGAACGTGTATCAAGCACGCAGAGAGAGAGAGAGAGGAAGAAAAAAAGCGAGATCAAAATCAGGGAGCAAAAGTAAAGGAACAGCGAAATGCGGCCAAGGTTTCTTTCTGCGGGCAGCCTTTTGCCGCCATGAATTACTCCTTCGCTCTTTCCTGACTTCCATTCGCGCCTTCTTCCGCGCTGTGTGCGGTTTCCCGGCTCTTGTTTGCGCTCCGAGCACGCACGCTGTACCAAGAGACGCCGCCGTGAGTCGCGTCTGAAGACGCAACGCCTAGCAACCTTCTCTCCCCTTCTTTCCCGCTGCCTACGCATGTCACACTACTCCGCCAAGCTCGCGCGTTCCTTCCCGCTTGCCTTACGCCTCGCCTCTTTGATCCGCTGCCTCGCCTCAAGGCTAGCGTCCCACTTTTCCTGCTCTCAGCTCTCGCTCTCCCTCAGGCGCGCGTGCTCCTCTCTGTCACTTCCCACGCATCCCTTATTTTTTTTCCATCCCCGCGCCGCTGCCCTCCGCAAAACCGGCGCCAGTCTCCCCATTTCCCTTCCACGAGCGGTCGCTCTCCCTTCCCCTCACTCGGTGCCGCTGTCGTCTTTCTCGAAGTGCGCGCGTCGGGCGCCAAACAAGAAGAAATGACCGCGCTCACGAGAGGCGAGCAAGGCTCGCACGTCGCGCGACGTCTCCGGCGACGCAATCGACCAGCCGCCGCCAACGCCGTTTGGCAGCAGCGCTCGAACGAGATAAGGTGGAGGGGAAGGCGCGCTGTGCGGTGGGAAAAAGGGCGGGGTTCCGAGGACGAGGGCGAAGCGCAGCCCGCGGTGACAAGCTGCGGGACAGGCGCAGCGGAGCAGATAAAGAGAAGAACGGGTGGGCAAAAGGAGGATCCACCTATAGGCCGCGTGTCTCTCGCTAAAAGCGTGCAGCGCAGCGGTGGCTACTGGCTAGCCGCCGCGCACCTCGCGGTGTCGGGAGCATGCACTTCGCTAAACCGCTCGCGGAACGTCGCAATGATTCGCGATTGGCCGGAACCTTATAGACGTTGCGTTGCTGGCTATCCTGATTAGTCAGAACACCGCGGCCAGCCAATCGCAAAGCGTTGGTCACGAGCGCAGATACCTCTGGGAAAGCGAACGACAGCCGGCCGGCCAAAGTACGCTGCAGCTTGCGCGACGTTGCACGGAACTAGCGGCGCAGAGCGCATAGAGAAACGAAGGAAAAGAGATGTACCGGCACTGGGGCAGTGCCGCGAAAAACAAAAGACGGCAGCCGCTCGGAGGCCAAGAAAAGAGATAAAGAGCGCGGAAGGAGACAAAGAGAGGAAAGCGAGCAGGCAAGAGAAAGAGAAAAAAAAGGAAAGTGCGAAGTGAATGAGCGAGGAAACGGGAGCGCACCGAGGCGGCTCCCCGAAGACAGGAGCGCAAGCCCCGGCTGGTTTATAACGCGCAGCGGGAGCGCCGCGTCGAGCGTGGGAGCGGCGACCTCCTTCCCTCCCCCTTCCCCTTTTCATGCTCCCACTCGCGCGCTGCGTTTGCTTTCGCTTTTCTTCCCGCTAGTTCTCATTTTCTCGCCGCCTTCCGAGGCGTGCGCGCAGTTTGCCGCTGCTGACTTTCACAGCGCTCCGCTTTCGAACGTTTATGACGTTTCTTTCCTTCTCGCCCTTTTTGATTTGTTCCCGCAAGCTTTCTAGTTTCTTCTTTTTTCTTTCTCTCTCTTTCTTTGCTTGCTTTCGAGAAAGGTTAAAAAGAAAGCGGTCCTGCACCTCTCGCATACGGAAACGAGTGGAATCGATTGGGAAAGGCCTGCAGGCGGCTAAAGATAAATAAACAAGCCGTGCGCAAATTTGCTCTGTGTGTGTGGGAGAGAAAGAGAGAGACGTGTTCAACGAACAAAAAAAGAAGCAACAAATTGAAAGCGGCGTACGGACAACCTCGGATATATATCAAGGGGAAAGAAATGCGATCTGGACGTCTGGGGTACTGGTCGCCTGACGAAAATAAAAAAAAATAAAAAAGTAGGGAAAAATACGGAAAAACAAACAAACAAAGTAGCGAGTTCTCAGAATACCGCTCCCAGCGACTTTTCGTACCCAAAAAGCGGAACTCCTCCGTAGGCCTCTCGCGTTCTTTTCGTACACCTGGCTACTGAGGAACCTTAACGTTGGGCCGCCTATTTCTGAATATCCCTTGTACTAACGTACGAGGAAAATTCCAATCGCGCCTAACGCTCGCAGCTAAACGCGGTTAGAAATGTAGCAAACATTCATTTTGCTTTACGTCACGCAGCGGAATGCACAACTACACGTAAGAACAGAAAGAAGACGCGGCTCTGGAAAAGTGCAGAAAATTTTGAACTTTACAGCCTAAACGTCCGCGCTCGCTTAAAACTATTAGCCTTATAGTACGTAACGTCTTTGAAGCCGTGCAGGATTTGAGTAACAGACGGTTGCGCATCAGTTTGATTTCTCCGGGCAGCGACCGGGCGTTTTTATCGTTCCCCAAGCGCTCATGCCTTATCGGGACTATAACAATTACTACAGTCACGATAAGGCGCTGGCGCATCAATGCGCTAGCGCTGCAGCGTAAAGGGCGCAGTACGCATCTTGCTGGCTACGACAGTTCATCGTAGCGAGATAGGAGAGATCCAGGATGCGCCATAGACAGTTCGGCATCATAAGTCTGATCGTGTTTTCCTTGAAGCAGGAAGAGGATTAATGAGCGCTGTAGAAATTTTGGTCTCCAAAACTTGCAGTGCGCTCATTCAGTTCACTGCACTTAAACATTGTGAGAGGAGAATATAAAATGTCATTTAGGCAACAATTTTATCATCGAGAAAACGCTTTTAGGAGGACAGTACTGCATCTAAAGATATCTTTTGAGCAAAATCGACTAAACTAGTAATAATTTACGCACAATACAGCCTGACAAGGCAATGCCGGCGACGAAATTATCATTACATGGCAGTTTAGTAGCAATAGCATTGCATATTTTATACGTGTTTAACAATAAGAAGTGAGCTATCAGCCACGTGAAACTCTGCACCTGAGACACGTCATTCATATGAAGACCCACTTTTTAAAGGTTACTGCTAGAACCCGTGCTACATCTAGCTTTGTGCAGGCCATCGGAAGCATATCTATTTCGATTCTCGCTCAGGCGTCACACATTATATGCCACGAGACATATCACCCTGGACACTGTCACCACTGGAAATCATGCCATATATCCCTAGAATCAGTGCGAAAAAGAAAATGCCTCAAGCAGTCACCCATCAGGGAGCTTTGGAATATACGAACAAGGAATACGCAGCCGCAACGCACTTTTTCACGGTGGCTCTACAACCCAACGCCGCCTCATCGTGCAGACTTATTGTGGCTTCAACAGGGCAACGATTCTCGTTTTGCCTTGATCGAGTGACATCAACTACGTCAGCTGAGCTATATGGCATTAAGGAGGCCCCTGTGTGTGTACTTCGACAGCGGCCATCAAAGACATGGGTGATATTCGCGGATTCGAAAGCAGTCCTACAGTGTATGTGGAGCAGGCACAGGCGATGTTAGTAACCAACCTACAACATTTCACATTACCTATTTCCACCACAAAGCCGAGATTGCTGAGAATTGCATCACGTTCCAGTGGATACCTGCCCATGCCGGTATTTTGGGAAACGAAAAAGCGGATGAAGCTGCCCGAAATGACCTCCAATACCGAAATTTCGGAAGAATATCTTTTACCAAAAGCGACGCTTCGAACATGGAAAAAAAAACAAAGAAAGAGAAAAAAAAAAAAGCCTGTCAAGAAAGAGACTGCCTCAAGAATCTGCCGCTTCACCAAGATAGATTTCGGCGTTATACTGACCCAGAAGGGAGATCGAAAATTGCACGACCACTTCATCGACACTAGAAACACTGTACCATCGTCTTCGACTGATCGTGGCATACACGAACAATTATCTGTACCGCATAGGGCGTACCACTAATCCCTACTGTGATAACTGTGGCAGCTTAGAGACAGTGGAGCGCGTACTACTTGAGTGCCCCGCATACTGCGATGAGAGAAAATTTTTTCTGAGCGACAAATATAAATTATACGTAATGATCCGTTAACGCTACCCGGTATCTTAGGTCCAATGCCTAAGCGCTTCAAAAGAGCCCTTGGTTTCGGTTTTGTTGTTCAAATACCTGTCAGAAGTTGGTGTAGTCGGAAAGCTTTAAAGATTCCCCATTTAATTCAGAAAAGCCTCCGCCATGTCACCTGTAAATATTAGTGTCAGGTTCACCTGCGCATTTCATATTTATTTTTATTCTCTCTCTTTCTTTTCGCTCTTCTCTGGAATCATTTAATCCCATTCCTCATCCCTATACAGAGTAGCATGCCAGAGAGTGTAAGCATCCCGTCAGAAATCTCTGCTTTCCTAATAAAGAGAAGTTGATGTTCGCCTCGATGTGAGTGAGGGAAGCTTGAAGATGTTGTGGATGTCGCGAAGTCACGTTACATAAGGCAAGGCACTGACGCTGATTGCAAAGGGAGTTAGCTGTTTATTAAGATAGAATAGGCAAGCGATAAAATGGAAACTATTTACACGGACATCAAACTACGAGCCAAATGTTAGAACTTTGGTCTTCTTTCTTAGCCGAATTTCCACCGAATCCCGTTCCAACGGCCCCGCACGTACCTAAAAGCATCCCCAGCAACCCTCTCGCCCCATCGTTCGTCCAATCACACTGCGGTGCGCGCAGTGTGCACACAACGAGGCTCCAGGGTGACACTATCCGGAGTTCCAATACGTCAAGGCCGTCGCCACACATCGTTTGCAGTGCAACGAGTCTCTTGTCTCACAAACAAGCAAGGCACACTCTCCCGCAGAAAACACTTCCACGCCCCGTTGGGGCATCTGGTCCGTTTGTGGAATGTCTCGGCATGGTGCGGTTCAGCGGCGAGGGGTTGCCGTCAAAGCCACGGCACTGCTTCTGCGAACCGACCGGCGGAAGCAGCGACTCACAGTCTACTCGCTTACGCGCTCTTCGTAAACCGCGCTCCCCCAGCCCCGATGGATAACCATCTATAACTATCCGTCGCCGTCTTGGTGTCGAACCACGCGTCTCTTCTGGCCACTCCGCGTGACCCTTACGTGCAGCCGCCCGCACAAACAACGCTGAACTACACTGAGCCCACTACTCTCTCTCTCTCTCTCTCTCTCTGCAACCTTCAGCGTAGTTTGGTATTTTCTGCAATTCTTCATATGTCTCGCAGGTAACTTATCCATTGTAATTATTCGTGTGACAATAACACTCTAGCAGGACTGTGGCGGACGTCAGAAGCCTTGAAGTAGCCAATGTCAGTTCATCTGTCTTTTAGGTATGTTGATATCGTTTCACTTGAGTGGTCATTCAAATTCACTGCCATAGTCTTGATAATTCGATGTTACTGAGTTTCTGGCTGATTTGTTATCGGCGGCAAACGAGCAAATGCAGTTTACGAGTGGAATATTAGAAGTACGCTCGCAGAGTTGATTGTGAAATCAATGATGCCTCCATTCAACGTTTTCTTTTTCTTTCTCTCTTTTTTTTTTGTAGCTATGAATGTTGCCATATAGTGTCGGTCGACCAAAGTTAATTCGACAAGATACGCCGACTTTCTAAACCGTCGTATCATGATACGCAGAAAGACATCAATCAAATGTTCTTTTTTTTTGCAATGAGTTCTGAGAGCACTTGTTCGTTCAGCATGGCAAAAGGTGCTGCTGCTATTCTGTTAATAAAGAAAAAAAAAGAACAAGAAAAGGAAGCAAGGAAAAATAATGTTTACCCGTTTTTGCTTTCTAGCATAAAATAGTACATTCTTACTTTGAGCACCTCAGTAGTCATCAAACCTGGTAAAGTTCCGTATTTTCTCGTGCTGAAGCCCGCTACTCGCTTGTACGTTACTTTTTCTATTGTACACCATTCTTCGCATTTTGTATGATAATAAATGTCACTAATATAATACAACGTGAAAGATACCCATTCTTGATGAACGGGTGATCCAATTTGACGATAAAACAAAACCTGGCAATGCAGACAGATAACTTGTGACAACAGTTGACTTTACTGCGAAAGGAGGAAAATGGCGGTCTGGCGAAAAATATGACGTTGCGGCACTTTGAAGTTTCGGTCAATCGTTCGCCAATCAGTTCATTTCGAAAATGTACTAGAATCTTGGTCGTTCTCTGTGCTAGAAATAGAGAAAGAGAGAGATCGAGAAATAACATGCGTAAGGTGGGGAGATTAATCGAAAGACAAACATCCAGTTTGCTACCCTGCATAGCTTTTGTGCTGCAGCGGGTTGGATGCCAATTTTGCCTTTTGTTAACCTTCCTTCACCATTTGAGCTTCCGCGGAACTGATTTGTCGAAAGATCGGACTGTATTGAAGTATCAGGTATGCAGCAGTTCCCACGATTGAATGTTCTTGGGAACGGGCATAATATTGCGGAAGACGCACACGAAAAAGGTATCTTGACATCATGCATCGTTGACCACGGCATCCTGCACGCTTTGCGAAGTGGTTGAAAGCGGCATTAGGCCGTGTGCGCCGATTACTATACTCCGTACAGTTCAGCTAGTTGCCTTGGACCGCACCATACCTCAACCGAAGCGAAGTTAGTCATACACAACAAGTTACGGTCATTGTCTTAAATATGTGCACTTATAGTCATGTCTTGATAATGGAGTAGCACAGAGATTGAGGCGTCCTTTACACTTTCAGCGTCGTTGACAGGGCGGAGCTTCTGCGCTCACTGCTGGAACCTTTAATCTCACTTGGGTATTAACCGTCACAAAAGAGCTTACCGCATCGTAATTAAGCATTGTTCAAGCCTCCCCGTCATTCCTGTCTCAATAGGCTTTTACCTGTCGCATCACGTGACACTTCGATGACTTAAGGCCGCAGCTGAGCCTGGAGTTCAGAGGAATTTCTGCCATGCGACGACAGGGTGGTGTTTGGCAGGTTCGTGCTTCAAATCCACCGAACCGCTGCTTTGTGAAACCACCTTCATACACAGCGCACCTGCTGTAGCTTCGTTTTTGTTATAAATTAAGCAACAGTATTATTTCTGCAAGTGCTAGTTAGGTACGTTAGGCTGAAATCAACGTGCGTCAACTTTGCAGTGCCCATGAGAGATTCATTGCATGAGATCCTGATATATTCCAGGAGCCTTGTGCAGCTCCCGTGTGTTTTTTATTCTGTGAAACTAGTTCTTCACTGATCCCTCCCATACCCAAACTCATTTTCAGGCGTTACTTGCTCCCTGGCGAGAGTGTTTTCCCACTGCATAATGGTGCTTGCGGCAAAGCACGCTTTACGATACTTTGGGGTATGCGTTGTTTTTCTCCAGCGTTGCTTTTCTCTCACGTTTTTCTTTCTGGTCTCGATACCAGACGCCACTTTACAGCGACAAAGCGCACGCAGAGTTGAACACTGAACAATGTACTTGCAGGGTGCCCCATATTTGCCGGAGTGGCGATTTGGCGACCGCTTCGCTGGATCGAGAGACGGAGGCCGCTCTTTGAAACAGTACTGCGCGTAATTATTGGACTCGTGGATATTTTGTCGTTTGGCTATTTGTAGTGCCTGTGAGTACACATTACGTATATATTTTCTCTCTCTCTCTCTCTCTCTCTCTCTCTCTCTCTCTCTATATATATATATATATATATATATATATATATATATATATATATATATGTACAGTTCTGATGTGCACACGGAACTTTTAGATCGCTTGAAAAATATTGTAAAAGGTTTTCATATCTATATTATCTACATATATATAAAGAAGTTTGCGATGCTATTGAAATAAAGGCTAGGGAACATCGCTGTAAGGGTCTTTGTAAGTTACAAAGCGGGAAAACGTTTGTCGCTTGTTCTGTATGCATGCCTTGTGCATGCGTATTCCTCTCGGATGGAAAGTTTAACATTGGACCGGCAGGATGTTGTTAGCACGGGCTATGGGTAGACAGCACAATAACAACTTGTATGGTATACGCCTTATCCACATCTGTTTGCCGATCCATCGGCAACAGATGAAAACCCATCGTTTAACACATGGGTGATATAATGAGACAGAGTAACCAGAAGGCACGTAAGATTGGGAAGACATTCCGCATCCCGTATATTAAAAAAATAAAGGCAATTGTGTCTCGTACAGCGCTCTTTATTTCCGTTTCTGAGTGCGAGGTTGATTTCTTTTCATATATTTTGTGTTAACTGTCGCGTGCCAAGCTTTTTTTTTTTCGACTTGTTGTATTTACTTCTCGTTCTGAACAAGATGATCAGTTGCTTGTTGGCGCCTGACGAGCGTGCTCCTTTGTTGTGCGTACGTCCAACGTTGTGCTTGAAGGACATGCGAAGGAAGGACCAACTTATTTTTTTATTTTCAGTTTTTTTACAGAGGAGAGAAGTTTCATGATAGCTGGGGAGGTTGGCCTAGCGACAGGCCTGGCACGCTATACTCAAGGTGAGATGTTGAGAGATGAAAGAAACAGAGCGACATAGAAAAAAAAAGTGAGAGCACACACGCACTAACACATAAACTAACGCAAATGAACTAACACAAATGTTACTTACAAAGTTTCATCGAGGACTGCAACACGAAGTGCACGTGAAATATGCTGCTTCACGCAAATGGCCCTGGGATCGAGACGTTGATTAGGGCCGTGCTGGACGCGCGTGCAAACAGTTCTAGCAGGGTCGTGTGGCTGTCGCGTTGTCTCGAAAGGCCTAATACGGCGAAGCTCTTGAAACGTGAAGTGTCGAAAAGAACAGAGAACGTGAATGCCGCTGTGGTCACGACAAGCACCACGCATCAGTGGACACACTTTCCTGTTCATTGCCGGTTCAGCCTTTGCGTATATGTGAGGCTCGAGGGACTGGTTAGCGTTCTTCTCTTCAGACATTCAGTCTGTGGCCACAGCCTCTGCGGATATCGTCGAGTGGATCGAGAGAGTGGCACGCCGTCGTACAGTCACGCATGTTTGAGCGTCCTCAAGTGTTGTCAACGCTTGCACCTATAACATGGTCGTGCTTTTTTTCAGTGAAGCGGTTCGACGTGCTGTGCGTCGCGCGTCGTCTGCAACAGCTGTAGACGCCACGCCCTTTTGCGCAGCTGTTGTAGTTCTATAGGTTGCCGCCGGCTGCGTAACCCACTGAACGGCCGTTATATATACGAACTTGCACGGGGGGTCGACGACGCCCGAAGCGCGTGCGTCTGTGACGAAACGCCCGATCTCTCGAGCTCGTGCATAAATGCGGCTGTCCATTGCGCGAGCGCCCGAGTGCATTCTACAGAGAGGACGTCCTCGGCCTCTACGATCCCCTCTCTCCGTACTCGGCCCCCTAAGCGCGCTTTGACGACAGCCACGCGGCTCCCC
Source organism: Dermacentor andersoni (assembly GCF_023375885.2). Classification (NCBI taxonomy): domain Eukaryota; kingdom Metazoa; phylum Arthropoda; class Arachnida; order Ixodida; family Ixodidae; genus Dermacentor; species Dermacentor andersoni. The sequence goes on along the minus strand of NC_092815.1, from coordinate 186,386,646 downwards.
GCGTCAGCACCATTTACTCGTCCGCTGATGGCCAGCTCGGCCGGAAAGCATCCGACGGCGCTAAATTGCGACCGCGCACCGCTGCAGCGGCGTCCAGCTCAACAGAAGGTGGCGCGGGGGCCCAATCGGACGACGTTGCGCTACAGTTGAGTTCGTTGTATCGTGCCGAGGGGCATGCGCATAATGTGTCTAATCGCAGTGCGATGTACAGGCTCTATTCTGCCATATTATATTTGAGGGGATATTTGACGAATTTTGGTTTAGTGCCTGTTTATTATTAGGTACGGCGAAAAATAGCGGAATAAAAGAGGGAAGGGTGTCCTATTGGTAATCTTATCGCAAGTGAAACTGAATTTGCGGTATAGTACTAGAAGAATGCGTGACAGCTAGTGTAGTCACCGGTGAGTCCCAGAGAGTTTTGTAATCGGTGAACAAACATATTAGGCAGCATCCAATCGCCTCTCTTGCAAGATAAGTTACTTTCTCGTTCCAGTCCTGCACATAGCGTTTATCGTGCAGCGCAATAGAAAAGCCAGCGGTCTCCGATTTTATTACTTTAGTAGCGACAGATACCCTTGTCCTCAGCATTGAAATCTGTTCTGCAGATTTGAAATTCTGTGCTCGTGTTTTATGAGCCATACAATTGTAGCGAAGTGACGCAGCCGTTAGATACCTGACGCATCAGTTCACCAGGGGGACGAAGATGAATGGGGATGAGCTCTGGCAGCAGTCAGTCCAAATTCGCAGGTACGACGACGAGAGTAGCATTTGAATAACTAAGTTTATTCACTTGAGATTTACTTTAAGTTAACACTGTATAAAAATATTTACAAACAGAACGATGTCATACCCGTCGTCGTCGGCCTGCCTGACCGGCCTGGTCTCCCCTGGTGAAGTTGCGCCGTGTCTGCTGCTGTCTACTTGCTCACTCAAAAACTACTCGAACTACTCCTTAAATAAGTTTACACAGCATCCAAGAGACACTTTTCTCCACCAATGAGGTATTTCGTTACCCCGACCAATCAGGCAAGCCGACATCATCCAATGAGCGTCAGAGTTCAAGGGGTCAAGAAATGGTCGCGTCAACACTCCGTACACAAAAGCACTCTGACCCTAACTAATCGGCTTTTGACAGCCGAGCGTGGGACGAAGACGTGTCAGGTGCACGTGTGACGTCAGGCGCGGCGGCCGGGCGGTCAGTACCTGCCCGCGGCGCCGTCGCGGTTATTTGGGGTACAAAGGTTGCCCGCGCGTCGAGGAGCCCACAAAATTCCCCGAAAGTGAGCTAAGAGGCCCGCGCTATACACTTCTCGCGACACAATTATGCAGATCGTACTGTTTTATGTGTGTTTGAAGACTCCCAGTCGGTATACATTGGCTCACGTGTACAATGAACGTGCGTTAATAGAGATTCCATACGGCGCCCAGACTATACATCGGGGCGATACGAAGACTATGTCAGATATCACGCAGCCCACTAATTAGCGTTTAGTTTGAAGCCGGTGCTTCTCTTGACTTCCCCGGATCGTTCAAACGATTCAGATGGGATACTAATAATGGCACGGTGGCCGGTCGTCACTTCTCAAGGTGCCAACTGCTGCTCGGGAAACTTTTAACGAAGGGCGGTGCAAGTACCTCTTACCAGCAATGCAATACCAACTCATATTAGTAGCGCCAAGCGCGGCGGAACCGTACACATCTTCTGCGAAGCGAGCGAAATAAATTTGCCGACGAGCGCGGCGAGTCGCGAACGCCAGCGCGACGTAGTGCGTACGTCGACTGGAGGGCCACGAGAAACGCGCGCGAAACCGCGGGGACTGCGCAAACTGTAACACAGGTGACAGTTTCACTGCTTTATGACCGCACGGCTGCGCCGCATACTTTGCCAAGCGCGTATACTTTCCGGGGGCCCGCTCAGAGCTCAGACGAGCAACCCCGCTCTCTCCCTCTCCGGGCCATTCGGCCGGCCCCGCGATACAGCGCTGGGCACTGCTCGCTCACCGGGCGGCGGGGCCGGCCAAATTGCAGCCCGTGGCGGCGGCAGCCGAGCGAGATTGCGAGCGAAAGGACGAGGGGGGCGGCGGCGGGTATCGGGGGGAGCGCACGGTGCGGCCAAAGGCGGCGGGCGCGGCCGGTCGTTCATTAGCAGCGAGGCACGCACGCGGCTCGCGCGGCCGTCCGTCCTGCCGCCCGCGGCACTCGGCGGGAAACAATTAGAGGCCCCCCCGCCGAAGCGAGCGCGCTCGCTCGCTCGCGGACCAGCGGCTGCAGGCTGCCCTGCCCGGCTGCCCCCGCTCGCCACCTTCCCCCTCCTCCTCATCATTGCCGACCGGCACCACCACTTCTCCACTGGCCCGACCCGTCCACGGTATCGCCGCTGGCGGCAGCGAGCGAGTTTCGGGCACGCGCGCTTCTTGGACGCCTCTACGCGGCCTCCCCTGCACGTGCCTGTTTGCCCGAGTGCGTCCTGAGCTGCTCGCTGGCTCCACGCGGTGTCCGAATCGCGCCTGTGCCCGCCTCGCTATCTCTCTAAGGACGCTGGAGACATACGCGGGGGCCAGTGGAGAGTTGAAACGTTCGCCACAAATTGTTACTCGTGCAAGGATGATGCGTCCATTGCACGCTTGAAAGGAACAAGTTCGGCCTCCGCAAAACATTTTGCAGACCACGGCCCGCGATTCCATTGCTGTTGCACGCGATCACATTGTCGTCATTAGTGGGCAAATACAAGCGCATCTGCTTTTGTGGCACCTTCTCTGGAATTCACTCCGCCAGAGAATTGTACCCTGTTTTGTGTGCGCTGCGGCCATTGCTGCAGTGCTGTTTGGAGCTGCGCAACATTCTCGGTCCGTGAGGAAGCACCACGTGAGAACTTCGATAATGCTGCTGACATTAATGCAAAAGCGTTGTGCAGCTTTCGTATGATACGGCCACCTAGCCTCTTGTATACAAGCAGTACGCTACCAGGAACCTGTGGCGGGACACTGGAGGCCCGCTTGAGCCGTGGATTTTCCGGAATTTATTCTTGCGTTGCCTTTGTGGTATTTACGGGTGTGAATTTTATCGAAGAGTTTAGACCATCGATTAGAAGTCACACAAAACAAGAAATATACAAGCTTATTTATCTGCGCTTCCCAGCTCATATAAACTTCCCAACAAACACTTTAGACAGAACTTGGTTGGAGATTTCCTCCGCCACCGGGCTAGAAATTAGGCTGGTGAATTAGTAAGGGAACTGCGCGCTACAGTGACAGAGCCAGGCAATGTCAACCCTACGTCGCAGCACTTGTAGGACAATGCATTTGGGTCAACTTCAACTTCCCTTCGCGACAGTTCCTACCATTCATCGTAATTGAGCTGAGACGATGCCCAGTTCTTTATAACACACACACACACACACACACACACACACACACACACACACACACACACACACACACACACACACACACACACACACACACACACGCACGCCGGCACGCACACACACACACACACACACACACACACACACACACACACACACACACACACACACACACACACACACACACACACACACACGCACGCACGCACACACACGCGCACACACACACACACACGCACACACGCACACACACACACACACACACACACACACACACACACACACACACACCTTGAAAGGGTAGTTCGACATCTTGCAATATTTCTTGGCTGGGTATAAAACTGTTCGTATACTAGGCCACCGTTCTCTTCGCGTGCAACTGGTGCAACTGGACAGAGCCGATTTTGCGAACGAAAATCTTCGCGTACGGTCGCTGACGGTCGCTGAAATGCACAAGAGAATCGGTGGAGTGTCTACTGGCAGGTGCAAGCGGTCGCGGTGTCTCCCGTCGTGCGACACCCACGACTGGCGACGGAAAAGCAGCCGCGTAATTGGAGGAAATGGGCGCGGGAAGTCGATAAGGGCGAAGCAAAAGAAAAGTTGAGAAGGCGTGGTCGGTAAGGGATAGAGCGGGGGGGGGGGAGGGGGGAGAAGTAGGGAGCGCCCGGGAACAGAAGGAGTGACGTTCTCGCAGTGAGCGTGGCCGCACTGTCGGCTGAGACTCGTGACAGCGGTCTCGGCGGCAGCGATGTTTCCGGCTGCCACGACGGCCCTAATCGACGGTCCCTAATCGATGGGCCGTCGTCTAGACTGGCCTGAGGGATCAACAGGCGGAAAGCACTGGTAGGTCGACGCCCACGAGTCGCCCACCGGCTCTTCGCCCGGACGCCGTATAGGGAGACGGCGCGACTCGCAGATGATAGCTATGTAGGGAGGAGCCTTCAAGCGTGGGAGCATAAAAAGCGGGAGCCTTATGGAGCATATTTGCCGCGTATTTTGATCGTCGGTCACTTGCCAACGGGATCCGCTCGCTTTGCAGTCAGAACTATTTTTTTTCTGCTACATTTAAATAGAGATGTCACCTACATAAGTTATTTCGTGAACGGCTAACTTGTAATGATGACTCTGAGCCCTTAATATTTCCTTTTCATGTTTGCTTGCTGCTTGCGATGTGTGCAATTCTTTAGTTTTGTTTCAGTACAGTGTGTTGTAAGTGCAAAGGTAGTGTCCACACTATAGTTCATCACTGGTGCCAGAGTCATGGCAAACACAGAACTTACCACATGCTCTGGTGAACGGGATTCTTGGCGCGTTAATTTGCTTGTCTGGCTTATAGAAAAAAAAAAAAAGCAGTGTAATAAACTTTCTCTCATCTGTAAAGAAGGGACAAGGGAGTCAAAGAGGTAAATACGGCACGCCGCTGACAGCTGAAACTCATGCTTAGGTGAGTGGCGAGACCTATACAAAGGCTTCCCGTTTCCCGGATACATAGACTGGGAGGTACCAGAACACAATTTCCCGCTTAAGCTCATACATGCGTGAGGTGGGTCGCCCTGCCACGTCAAGCGGAATGTCTGCAGTGGAACCTAAAGGGGCCCTGAAGTAGAGAAACGAATTTGAAGTTAAAATTGACCATTAAAAAAAAGTTTGCCACGAAAAGTACTAGAATGCGTTCAGCAGAAGAGCAGTTATTGGCAATAAAACGTCCCATACGCGGTGCTTGCGCTCCTTCTTCAATGACTTGCACATATGAGCGCGCGCTCGCGCTCATGAGCTCCAGTCTGGCCGTACTGTACGTGGTGCGGCTTTGTCCTGCACCAGCTTGACTGACGCATAGAAGCGGCGTCCAACTTGCGCATTCTTGAAGCGCTATCAATAGGTCTGTACGACGCGAAGTCTGCCAAAGCGTCTAACCTGGCGCCGCCTCGAGTGCAGCGCGCGCTGGCAAGCGTGCGTGTGGTCCGACCTCAAGTTTCGCTTGGTTCGGGGCTGTAGTTGTGCGTTCAAAACTAGTCCGTATTAGCGGGACCCGACGGCTACGACACCGATAACCAGGGTGGTCAAAGTTTAAGTCCTACGCCGGTGGCCGCGGCCGAGCGTGAGCAGACGACAGTCGGCTCCTTCTGGAAGTATGTAACTATCGAAATTCGAAAGCAGATATTTACTTACTTCGGCCTGTTTAATAAACTGCGTCGATAACTACACACAGTAACAGTTGGAAGAAGCGAACTGATACTAACGCACTTCTTGATTGATGTCAGCCATTGACCAGTAGCAGCCGCGTATGGGAATCTGCTATATTACGAAATAAAGCGTCCAGAAGAGAGTAAGGAGGAGGCTTCTGCTGAAAAGAGAGCGTTTGAGGAAAATCTCATTTCGCGAACTCCTTGCGAGCTCCACGCGCCGCACACGACTGCGAAATTCGGCTGAGGTGTTCACAGCAGCGTACGCTATCCGCGGAGGTGTTTTTTTCAGCAAGCCCGATGGGTGGTTCAGGACATGCTGAAAATGATCATGCCGTGTTACCATGCTGTACAACTTCTCGTAAGTACACTTTGCTTTGTTTGTCTGAAAAGTTAATGAAGCGAGTTATTTCTGGTTGAGCTAGAGAAACAGTGACGCCCATTGCCGATGTTGTAGAAACTCTATGCATACCAGACACTTTTCGCGCTTAAAATAATCCCGCTCAGTAAATATTAAGGCAGGCGAACCGCCTTTAAGAAATTGCTTATGAAAAAAAAGTGAAACTCTAGTATGATACAATTTGATGCTAAAGTTATATCGAAGCGCCTGGCCTGGCACCATGGACATTATACTGACATTGTAACAGAGACCGCAATGTGATGCCGTCGTTTAGCAATAAGGATAGGTATGACAATCTAGTTCATAAAAAATAAATAAACAAGAGTTGCTGCACGCGTTTCCTCTGTTTGATGGGCTTTCGTGTGACATCCACAGCGATCACAGGAACTGAGCCAGCCAGTGTATAGCGATTTCATGGCGCACGCAGCTCTTGGATGCAGAAACCCGGAACTGTTTCAGATTCACAAACATTTTTGCACGTAAACACGCCCTGCCGCTGACCAGCCGCCATCGCTCGTGATATGTCCAGCATCACGGTTGGCTGAAATTTGCTCCCACAAACAATTCTGGCGTAAGTGATTTGCGTGAATATGTGACTCTCTGGTTCGTAGAAACAAGTATTACAGTTATTACGATTACCTGTGTTTCTTCCGAAATTTAGACTATAGAAGATTTCGAGCCCCTAATTTAGCGGAATAAATGACAAGTAGAAATAATAATAATAATAATAATAATAATAATAATAATAATAATAATAATAATAATAATAATAATAATAATAATAATAATAATAATAATAATACTTTATTGATGACTTGAGAATCATTACAGTGGAAGAAATCGGGCCCGCCAATGCTTACCACGATTGGAGCGTGAGCTAGCTGGTTCGACATTCGGAATGGTAAATTAGTGCGGAAGACGTGGACGAAAGTAAGACGTGTGTGTGTGTGTCACGTCTACACTTCTGTCCACGTCATTCGCGCTGCTTTGACATTCTTAAACCTCTAATGACGTGTTAGTATTCCTTGAAAGAAGCAGCTGTAATTATCTATGGTATAACAAAAAGAGATTTCACTAAGCGGCCCATGTGCCTATGCCGCAAAGAGTGCTTTGGGTGACATATATAGAACAAGCGGATCAAGAAAGCAGTTGTGGCGGGTCCCGCGCTTTGACGTCACTTTTGCCGAGTGGCGGGCCCGTGATGTCCACACCAAAAATGCTTCGTGGAAGAAGCTCTGAGCGCGCGGTAGCTGTAGGGCGTCTGTTGACATCTCGGTGGTCACTTCCCTGAAGTGAGAATACGTATCGAGGCAAAGAGGCTGTGGGTCACCTGTAAATCGGCGGAGATGGCCTGATAAGTGGTTCGCAGCTGTACAGTGATCGTACGCTGAAGGACGCGCTTGTTTACGCAAATGTCACGTTTCGTTCGTGTCTTTTGTCCACCGTAATCACAGCCATATTAATATTAAAAATATACGCACACGTAAACAAGATAATAGTGACGAAGATTAGCCATTGAGAGGAAATATTTCTGCCGTCCTGTAGATATCAAGCGCGTATAGCTCATGAATAATCGCTTTCTTTTTGAGCGATTATATGCATCTTTTTGTGCACGTCAGCAGCATAACTACCGGAAAGGTATAAATGACGATATGAATGAAACATAAATTAAGATGTATTAATTTTAATTTGCTAACTTACAGCCTTTGGCTTTAAGCAGCTATGCATAAAGAGAAAGACATTGTTGAGCTGCAACAAGTATGCTGCAACCCCGCTCCCCTACCCCACCCCACCTTGCCCTTTAGGACCTTCAAGTTGGAGGGCCCTCGATTTGGAGAATACAGCGGCACTCTAATGAGATAATAATAATAATAATAATAAAAAATAAAAGAACCATGGCAAAGTGGCGGCATGTCCTCTTGTTGCTCTTTGAGTGAGACGTAAATGCAGAAAAGGAAGAAAAAAAGCTAATTAAAGGCGACAAAAAAAAAAAGGAAAAATACACGCAGAGTCGCCCATTATGTGTCCTCTGTGGCGTTTTAATAAACGAGACCATCCGTCATGAGCACTTGACGTCACCCCGCATGCCGTTGTTTGTTAGCCGCGCTGCGTCGTAGCTGTTATTGCTATTGCCGGTGATAGGCGTTTAATTAATGCCCCGACTTTGGTTATACGTGCAACCGAAGTTTTCGGGCGAAAGGGCCGGAGTAAAAAAATGCCGTCTGTTTTCTGAAACCCGCGTCCTGCGCTCTTCAGCGCAAGCTCAGCTCGTGCGCGCAGGGATCTGAGCGGAGCGCGTGCGTATATGGTGTGATGAGCCGCTTTCTTCGGGGCTGCCGCTCTCCGTAGACGTTGGTCACTCGGTGCGTATTTGCGCTGGTATACGATATAGGCAATTTCTCATTGTCAGCGCGAGCGCTGCTGTTCCGTCCGTCATTCGTAGCGTAGTTAAAAACCAAACTGTAAACGGCTTGACGAGTAGTACGCCGGCGTGCTCAGCGGCTCCGGAACATTTGACAAAAACGGCAGCTATGAAAACGTACTCCAGGAAAGACGCTGCAGCAGATCAGATTGTAAAAAGCGCGTGTAGCTGTTAGTAAGCAGGTTTTTAGTAACTGAGGATGACACCCACTTTTCTACCGCCGTCTTAAACGTAAGAAGGGACATAACAAGTACTTTCGACGAAATATCGAAGCAAGTTAATTACAGCAATTCTTTGTTAGATTGAACAACTTTCGGCATTGCCAGTTGTTGAAACCGACAGCTTTTGTTGCGCGAGCACGGCGCACCATTTCAGACAGCCGTACTTCCTTAATGTAAAAGTAATATTCAGTTCCAAGCGAGAATCAATGCGTACTAAAAGCAATTCAATGGCTGTTAAATCAAAGGCAGCCGGAATACTTTAAGACGTCAGAGGGGAGAACTGCGTCAAGGCGACCAAACTTTTGAAAAGCTGTTTGTCACTGGTCACTTTCTAAACATGAATTAGAATTCACGATTATAAGGATCTCATTTATTACAGTGAAAGTTTCTTTGCCTTTCTCCTCGAGGCACAGAGAGCTAACAGCGACATGCGAAGAGGCTCTAGTGCGGCTGCATAGCTAATTCGAACAAGCTCCGAGTTATTTAGATTGCAGCATTGCCTGGCAACTATGGGCTCTTTCCTTCAGATATTAAAACTCGTATAATCCTTCTTAAAACTGCATAATCTTAATTGTAATTGGCGAACGGTACGAGTACAACATGCAAGATGTCCCCGCTTTCGACTCCTTTAAGCGGTCTTTGCCAATTAGCCTGATGCTATGCAGTGAACGCAGCTTCTGCGCTAACCTCGGCCAGCGCGCGCCTACGTTTGGTGGCACACGCCAGCTAAAGCTGTGGCACTCAGGTGTTATGTATGTCTGAGTCGGTGATAGCACAGCCGTTGAGACGGACCACTGGTCTTGGTGCCCACCGAAATGTCGTGCATCCGACTTCGGGCCGCAGGGGAAGCGTTGTGGTCACCTTGGTGCTAAGATTTCGGTGTCTGTTCAGTAGCGTAAGGGGAAGGCTTTGGAGCGCCCCAATAACACGGTTTGTGAAAGTTCAGGTGCACTGCAAAAGAGTGCTGACTTGGGCCGGTTGGTACATGTTGAAGTGGAATCAAGAGAAACAGCGCATGGGGCCGGACGCAACAGAAGAAGAAAGAACGGAGCACTCGCTGTTCGGGCCTTTTCTATTTAGTCCTGTCCCATGCGCGGTTACCATGTTTAGCTACAGGTGAACGTCTTCCGATGTTAAATCCATTCAATCGGTATGCTCGCGCGCAAGAAAATAGAGGCGCACGTGCGAATACCGTGATGTATTGGGAGCTAAATAAATAAATAAATAAATAAATAAATAAATAAAGAACGAAAGAAAGAAAGAAAGAAAGAAAGAAAGAAAGAAAGAAAGAAAGAAAGAAAGAAAGAAAGAAAGAGCAAATGAGAGATATGAGAGGGAGAACGAAAATAACGTGTTGGTTCACTGCGACATGATCACGTGATTCCTGGACGAAGACGCTATTAGAAAATGAAAGATCCTGAAAGCTTTCAATATTGAAACGTGAGAATTACCTTGATTGCGTTCGTCACTGACACAGACGCAGTTGATATTAGCTTCGCAAGTTCTTATTTCTTGTGAACGAAGCTGGCTGCTTCTCAGAGGTCATATATGCGCGCACGAGCATGTTCTCGGTGGTATACTATATTTACAGGGTGTCCTAACTGTCATTCACAACTATTTGAAGATATGCAAATGCCACGTAGCTGGCCAGAACCAAGGTAATGTTGTTTGCCGTCGCTTGAAGATATTCAGACTATATATAGCATACCGCCTAATTGCATAATTAATCTTACTTAATTAATCGGCTTCTCAAATATTAGAATTATATGAAAAGTGTCAATGAGAAAATTGTAGAGCAACATGAAAAACTCCCCATACAGCTTTCTGTTGCTCACTGCGGGCTACATGAAGATGATTTGCCGAGCATGAAAGGAGGCCGCGAACACACGCGAAGTGCCTCGAGCGGCCAGTCGCGCGGCAATTTTGCGTGTATTCGCGGGTTTCTTTCAGGCTCGGAAAAGCACTTTTACGTAGCACGTATTGAGCAACAGAAACCTGTATCGGGTGTTTCCTTGTACTCTGTCATTCAATGTATTTGGCAGTCTAGTCGTGTAGCAGGTTTAGAACGATTTAGTTTTCCCTGGCAAAGGGCCCTTTTAGTTACGTTTACGGCACGCAAGTCCTTCAGCAGCCTTTCTTTTTCCACAACTTCTGATTTTTTCCAACGACCATTTCCTTAACGTTTTCGAAAAGCCAATTACGTGTTAAATTTGTTCTGTTATGGGCCATATCTTATTATCATAGTTTGCCATGTTTCCTTATATGACAATCAGTGCCTCTTTATTAAATGCGTAAGCATTTATATGCTTACCGAGCGAGAAAAACCGTCCGTGCGTCCGTCTGTCCCGTAAAACGATCGCGTTCAATATAGGGCCTGCAGCAGCGAGCCAGTTCAGCTTCGTGCTGCCTGTCTCTTCAGCACGAACTAAGCGGCGAGAACACAGTGCTCACGAAGCTATCAGCACTCTCTGTCTCCATCGCATATCGCTTTCAAGATAAGTCCCGGCTGCTGCTGCGCCATTCGCAGCAGCAGCCGGAGTATGGCTGTTCATGGTTCATAAAGGTTACACGCGGATGGATAAGGTGCTAAAGAGCGATAACGTCTTTTAATGATCGGAACGTTATCAGTGCACCTGACAGCGTCACCTGCAGCAGTTTGCTTGCGCCATCGATTCGCCTTGCGCCGCCGTCCGCAGCAGTTCGTGTCGCCGCAGCGCCGTCGTTTATGCGGGTCGGATCAAGTTTCGTAGCATTCATAACGGGCTGCGTGAAGATGAGTAAGTGTGTGCGTACTTAGACAACACCTACAGGAGAGGAGTTTCTGCGCGACTTTTTAAAAGGGTATCCATGATTATATTGCGCTTAGTGTTAGACTGACGATTTTAAGTGAAGGACAGGACGTGGACGTACGTAGCGCAAACTACCAACTGTTTAATACTGTTAAAGAACGCGCTTATATACAAGGAGATATGGCGCTGGGGGGGGGGGGGGTGATATAAAAAAGTTATGACAAGTTGACGACATGGGATCATTCGGGCCAGGCATACATCGTTCACTTGCATCCGTTCGCCCTGGCAAACTCGACCTCAGCTTCGATAAGCGCGATGGACGGAGTGCTTACGCAGATCCCTTTTTCTTTAGGTATCGCAAGTGCCTCCCATATTTCTCGCTCCGTTTTTGTTTAAATGTACCAATGACTGTGGTGCTTTTCAGTAGCGGAGAGCATTTGCATTGTTCGCAGTGTGCGCCAAGTTGCTAGGTGCTATCAATTAGTGTCAACACTAAGCGCAATATAATCATGAACGTCCACCAACTAGCCCCCTTCATTGCTTTATTAAAGGTTATAATTAGTAATCGTTTGCTTAAAACTGATCTTAGTTGACCCTGTTAGTTAACTGCCTTTTTTTGATTACTCAGTACAAGCCCAGTACCCGCCGTAGTGGCGTAAATGCTTTGGTGTTGCGCTGCTAAGTCCGACGGCACGGAATGAACTCGCGGCTACGGCGGTCGCATGTCGATGCGGGATTAAATGCAAGAACGTCCGTGTATAGCGTGCATTCGGTGCAGGTTAAAGGACTCCACGTTTCCAAAATCAATACTGAGTCCCCCACTACGGCGAGCCTCATAATCATATCGTGGTTTCGTCACGTAATAAGGTGGAAGCTTGGGCGAGTTGGTGATTTAATATCGATATGTTTGCAGAACGCAAAAGACGAGGACTGAAGGAAGAACACACCACAGCTGCTGTATTGTGTTCTTCCTTCAGTCCTCGTCTCTTGCGCTGTGCAAACGTCGATTTGTCACGTAAAAGCCCTGAATTTGTATTGTTATGATATCACTATTTTGATTATGGTTTATTATTAAAAAAAATCTCTATGCGAAGAGGAGTATAGCGGTGCCAATCAAAGGCGACATCTACTAAATACCATATACTACTACTACTACTACTACTACTACTACTACTACTACTACTACTACTACTACTACTACTACTACTACTACTAATAATAATAATAATAATAAAAAGCCCCGAGTGTGATTTTTTTACAAGCCTGGTATCTAATTATACCAAAATAAGTATTCCAGCCGTAAATATAAGCACCTGCGCGTGACTATTCTATATTTGATTCGATACTCGATAAAAACTGATATTCGCCCATCTCCAGTCATAATCAAGTGGCAAATTTTTTTCTTCTTTTCCCACACTTTGTGGTAACGGTCTGTCCACCGCTTCTTACAAAGCACGCGTCTAGCGGCGGTCACAACGGCTGGGCTTAGATCTGTGCCTGTTCAGCAGGAACAAAGGCAAACGTCGTTTTACTTTCTTGATCAAGCTGAATGGCGAAAGCAGAGAACATGGGATGATGTCTTTCGCGCTCGCGACATTTGGCGTGGTTAGAAATTATAAACAGCCGAGCGGCACGCACAGAGGCCAGGGGCTATTTTCCCTAGAAAACAGCGGCGGATCTGCGATACCGGGGTGCTCCAGGCAGCTGCCCCGCCTTCCGGCAGCATCGGAAACGCACTTTGGCGGTGACGTAACGTAGAAGAGAGCGTCCCACATCATCGACTGCCCCGTCATAGTTCATACAGGAAGGCGGGCGGGCAACCGGGACTGCACGAAATGGGGACTGGTGGTCGGCGAAACGCCCGCGACACTCGTCACGTCCCTTCCGGTCGGTTCGTCTAAAACCACGGCTGCTCAGCCTCGGGCTGCGGGCCCGAAACCAGCGGAGGGTATGTGAGTCGCGTGCCGGAGCCAACTGGGAATAGACAACGGGAGGTGAAAGAGGGGAGCACGGCACGAGGCCGCAGCGAAGGCGTCTCGGCGACCGCGGGCAGCCATCCAGGACACGCGCCTCTGGCGGCGACAGGCCGTGTTTGCCCGCGGGCGCCGCCGGCTGCTGCAGTGAGGAGCAGGGCCGCCGCCCTTGCGCCCTCTTTGTCGAGAGGAGGATGCAGCAAGGGGGGCAGAGAGATAGGGGGGGGGGGGGGACAACGCAGCTCCGCGGCCATCCTTTGTCAGCCCGCAGCTCCCGGAAGAATACGGCGAACGGATGCAGGGGCGTGTGGCTGCCGCTGCTCGGGCAAACAGTGGGGCGGAGGAGACGGAGGAGACAAGCCGCGCTGGAGGAACAAAGGCCGCGCGTTGGGGCCCGGGTCAGAGCACGGCTCTTGTAGGCAGACCGCGAGGACGCACAGTGTCCGTGCGCGCTCTAGGGAAAGGTTGGGGGGAGGGAGACGGGGCTCTACAGGAGCAGCGTGGCCACAGCGCTGGGTCGAGCTGCTGGAAGTGCGGGTGAGGGGTGGGTGTGGGGGGGAGGCGAGGGAGGTGGCGCAGCCTGATCGCCTTTCGGCCGCGCACGGAAACCGGGTCCCGTTAAGAACGCCAGCGGGAGATGGCGGTGAGGGCGAAAGAGAGCGGCGAGAGAAGGCGTAGCAGCTCGTCCTGCCATCGCACGCCTCGCTTCTGCTGCTTCTCGCTCGGCGGGAAGCCGGCGGCGGCAAAGCACGCACACACAGCGCGGACCCACGCGGCAGAGGCGGCGCCTGGCAAAGGCGATAGGGAAGGGCGCGCTCGTTTCCTGCCCGCAGCCGCCGTCGGGGAATGCGCCGCGCTGCACTTTCGCACGCGCTGCCACCTCCGTTGCTGGTGGAGCCCACGCACGCACGCACACGCGCCCTTGGACCACGCCGGGCGCGTTTCGCTCGGCCGCCGCGCTAGAACGGATCGTCGGCTGCTGCTGCTGCCGCTATCGCGGTCCGCTATGCCGAGCAGCAGCCCCGTCCTGTGCCATCCAGGCCGCCCGCGCGCTGCCGGCGGCGGCTCTTATCCGTCCAAGCTGCCTCGGCTCGGCGAAGCCATCCGGTCGGCCGTGAGCCGGGAACGTTGCGAGATAGCGGCTGGTGGCGGAACGCGCGGCACACGCCCATGCTGCTCGCGCTCGCTCGCCGACGCGATGGCGCCAATTTCGGCCGGCTGCACGAGCCCCTGCAATTCGTCCATCCGCACGCTCAGCCGCCACGACACCGATCGCTCGGGATCGACTGGTCAACTATATGGCATCGCAGCTGCAATTCGTTTCGTTTACTACGCAATCGGGGCTTCTGGTCAAGTGGCATAATGATTATGCAGTAAGCAGAATTAGCATAAGTGCTTTTTTAAGATTACCCCAGATACTGTGATACGTAGGAGGCTGTTACCACAGTCGCAGTTCCTTAGGCTGTATTGAAGACTTGCGTCGTGGTAGCTAGCTGTCAAAGGACTCTTGTCAATTAAGGGGAGTGTTCCAGTTACTCGGGTAGACATCTCAACACATCGTAGACACAATTACGTGAAAGCGTGGCTGTAGTACCGCGTTGTGGCCAGCAGCTGAAGTTACGCAATAACGCCGAGGCTCAGTCTTGTAAAATCAACAATGTCCGCGTGAGCGTGGAAACGAAAATACCCGTTGTGCTCTTTTCTTCTCTAGTGCGCATTTATTTAATCGTGGCCGCGCAGAAAGCGATCCTTCGGGGGTAGCCGTATCGAGTTGTTCACCCGACGGCGCTTCGCGGCGAGGCATTCCGGTAGTGGAATGCCGTGATTTTATTTTTGTACACAGAGACCGTTACATTCCAGTCTCAAAGCAGCGTGTAGTCACCGAGGCGCGTCTGGTTCGTCTTACACAGATGCACAAATTGTACTATATAGTATACTACACGAAGGTGTACTCTGGACCGTAGCTTTAACAAACTGCATAGCAAAGTAGTGATGTACGCTGCTTTGAAGAATAGGCGCGCTTTCGACATAACTTTATTCTGTTAGTTAGCATTCGGTATCAGACGCAAATTGCAGCTGAATTTTAGCTGAACTTGATGTCCCTGTGAGCGGCAATATAGACGCAAACGCCTCGACCGGGACGATCGGTTCGGCGAGAGACCCGCCCGTCGGCGCCGCCGCCTCCGTGGCTGGTATGGTCACGGGCAATCCGAGCTGCGAGTCACTGCGGCTGTACGCTTGCCGCGGCCGTCGTGTAACGGTATCCAGGCAGCTTGTATGGCGTCGAGTACGGCACCGCGTCCTGTCAGAACTGGTTGAAAATAGCTGGTGTGCCGTTGTTGGTGGCCGCTAGTTACGCGCAGAGCCAAGGTCTTAACATCGTAAGTTGCTGTTTCGCGCAAGAACCCATGGGAAAGTCGTCGCTGAAGCTTAACGATGCGAAGCGAAACCGGGGGCTTGTGTGGCGATCGAGCCGAAGGCCCGAAGGAGTGTGCAAAACAAGGTGTCAGCGCGGCGATAAACGGCTTTGACTTGAACCATAATCGACCGGAGAACTGTAGTCAGAGGGCATTGGGGAAAAAAAGCAAATTAACTGGTTCATTACACTACATGACGTTACATCAGCGATAAACATTAAAGTGGATCGCCTGGGGAGAACCGTCACTGAATCGAAAGTTGCAGGGCCAGTGCGGCGATATGATGAGATAATGCGAGCACGCCGGAAATCGCGAGCTCACGCTCTATTTTACGTGCTGCGACGGTAAAACAGAAAACCCGTTTTAATGCATACATGCAGCGTCAACGCGTGTATATCGCAGTGAGATATACGGGTTGTTTACACACGGGTTGTTTACACGCAGCTGCAAGATGGCGATTACGTCGTGATGCGAATTTTCATTGCAGAAGCGATACAAGAAAATGCGACACAGTAAAACTTACGCCATGTTCCCATAGCGCGCATCCGATCCATTTACGCGCGCGTCATCTGAGTCATCTCATTTACGCGTGCGGCCGAGATATCTAGAACTGATGTCACTAGCACAATGGCGCAGTACTTCCTAAAAGATTTGAGTAATTTCATCTTCTCTGTACATTTGCAGTACTATAATGGCACGTGTACTTATTTCTCAATTTTCCGGCGACTGCATTTCACCCGCTAGCAACTTAAAGTTATCGCTCAGCGCAAGACACGCCTGCATGATTTTATCTCACTCGAATGTTACAGTTGATTCAATATGCTGTCGATGTTCTCGTCGGATTTTGTATAATCAGGTTCTACGAGAATAGTGTTGTTCTTTCTGGAAAGTATGCGATCACCAGCGATTACATTGGAACCTTCGACGAGTCATGTGTTAACACCGACGCGCTTGACCCGCAGAACAGATTTCGACGATCGACGAGTGTGCTGGCCGTTATCAATGTGTTACTTCTCTTGCTGGGCACGGATTCGTCCAATAAACAGTTAGTCTCGTGTCTTGCATTGTGCCACTGTGTTTTTTTTCACAGTCACTACAGCTTGACAATATAGGGATATCGCGCCTGTGAATACTGTGAGCTACTGTATGAACTACGTAGCCGGAGTTGTCATTGCGACGTCGCGGCTGGCATCGGCGTTTTCAATTCTTCCCACGTTGTTTTAAAACATCAGCCTTATTCGCGTCTCATCCTCTACGGTGGGCATGTCGCATATTTGAGGCTTATCACCATCATTGCCATGTGCGACTCTTTGTGCCACTGAACACGGGCTTCACAAGCATGACAAAGAAGAACTGCTCGCAAACGCGTCGCCATCTCGCCAAGAACAATTTCTATGCGATGCCCGTAGCGCAATCTATGGCCACTACAGTATTGCTCGCTAGGGCTCCCGATATGCACGTAGAGATGCCACTACTCTCAAAATATGTGTGAAGCACATTACCTTACCCTAACTGGCCAGCATCGTGGCTGGTCGATAGCTTTGTGGTTAGCGCGCTCGTCTCCTAAATGCATATTGCTTCGCTAGCATGAGTTCAAATCCAGTGGCGCCGGTTGTGGAGAATTGCTTTCTTCATGATGCCGCAATGACGATGTTGGGGATAATGAGGCTGCCTGACGACGACAAAAGAAATCCTCATTGTGTGTCGTCGAAGACGAGAACAATCGTCGTCAGTGTAATATAACGGACGGTCAAGGCAATAACCATTTTAAACTATTAACCGCCGTCGCAGTTAAGAGAAATGTTTTCCTCTGTTGCGCTGCATCGTAGCTTCGATGTAGATGAATGAATAAAGTCATGAACGATTCCAATCTGTGAAGGTGGATGACCAGCGAAGCTGCTAAGCACATATTTATCAAATTCATGTATAGTCCGGACTCCCAAGAAGCAACGCGCCTGCGAAGAGCGACGGCAGGAACAGAGACGAGATTGCAATCGTCGCCGGTGGCCGGCAAGCAGCACCGATGAAGATTGTGCGCAAAACGTCAAGCGCATATTAGACGTCGCTCCTCGTAGGCGCGTTGCCCCTCGGAAGTCCGGACTACTCGCGGCCTTCCCATTACGACGATACAAGAGAAGTGAAATTATAAAATGTAGAACGGCCGCTTATTTTTCTGGTTTTTATATACAATCGCGTGCACGACGCGACCGCCACCCCTAGGACCCGGAGGAAACTAGACACACGTGACGTCTCGAGGGCACTGCCACCACGGGACAGCTGAAGGAAAGGAAACTAGATACGCAAGCCCTTTGAACGCCAACAAAGAGAGGGCGGCGCGAACGTAGACATGGCCGACGTGGATCGGCCTTCTGGGCCGATCCACGTCCGATCCACCGCAACCCTGATGCGATCGGCATCATGCAGCAGCAGGCAAGCCTTCCGATGTTCTGTGCTCACACCTTCCACGTATGCGAGGCCTACCGAAGCTTTACAGGAGCCATAACCATAAACCCTAACCATAAACATCTTCGCTGTAAAATGCAATGAATGATGTACAATTAAATATGCATTGTTAAGATGCATAAAATCGAAAACGCAGCCCTACTGCCCCAGCTGTCTCTTACGAGGATGTGCGAAAATTAGTAGGGGGTAGAAATCAAGGCGGCATGGACAATAAGAAATGAGGGTGGAGCCACAGCACTGATGACATTCAAATGGGTGATGGAAAGGCCTAACGAGTGAGTAGCTACCTGAAAGACAATGAAAGAAGGCATTCTAAGAATGACTAAATCGAAGGACCTTTTATTTCTTTTTTCTTGTTCTTTTTATTATTGTTAGTATTTTTTTCTTTTTTCGTTCTTTCTTTCTTTCCCTTCTTTCTTCTCTTTCCATTTTTTCCTTCCTTCCTTTTTTTTCTGCTGTTTCACGTTTGCGCTCCCTGTCACGAGTAAAACCTGGCTCCGTCACCCAGCTCTAAGGAACTCCGGCCCCGCAGCGACGGCAACGACCTGGGCAAGTGAGAATTAAGCTTAACGCGTGCGCGCCGCCATGCAGATTGTGCTCAGTTATTTCCAGACAGCCGCGGCAGTCGAGAGACGACGACGACGTGCTGCTGCGTGGCCGATTCAATCTCCGTCCCAACGGAGCGGCGGTGGATAATGGACGCGTCGGTGGAGGCGAGAGAGGAGCGGCGCCGAGAGACAAAGGAGTGCGTTTCGAGAGTGGCACCAGTGCAGAGGCTGCAGAGACAGCGTTCGCACGCGTGTCGGTGGTTGGGACTCGGCGTCCCGGGCTGCACCGCTGCCGCGCAGCCGACGGCCTCAATCGCCGGCTGAGGAGCTGTCGGGCGGCGGTAATAAGGTTAGCGCTGCCCGGAGACCGCACAGCGTGCCGCGCTCGCCCTTCCCGCACTCTTTTACGGGTGCTTAGGCGACCGATTCGTGGGGAAGGGCGAGTCGAAGTACGAGCCAGGAGCGGGCCCGATCGAAGCGAGTCGAAGACGTGACAATAGCGCAGCCGAAGCTCGACGAATGTCTGCGCAGCTCCTTTGTCGGCGCACATGAGTTCTAGCGATTAACTACCTCCCCCCTCCCCCATTACTTCATACGGCCAATTCACATTCTTTAATGCTCGCGGGAGGCATGCTACCTCGTGTCTGCGCCGCCGCCTTTCATGTGATTGATCCTGACGCTCGTCCGCGCTATCCGTGCGCCATATTTGCAATTAAGCTCTCGGTGGCACGTTGTGACACACACACACACACACACACACACACACACACACACACACACACACACACACACACACACACACACACACACACACACACACACACACACACACACACACACACACACACACACACACGCACACGCACACGCACACACGCACACACACACACGCACGCACACACACGCACGCACGCACACAATGCGTTAGTGAGGTAGACTTCTCCTCACAGCTATTATCCTTGTGGAGAAGCAAGCTTTCACGAACACGTTCTGAAGAATACGCACGCACGCAGCAACAGTTTTGCTGAAAGCATTGCATAGATGCTCCAGTCTTTTAAATTTAAGCAGTCTCTTTTCATTTACCCTACAGCTATCACGAGACTTCTTCCGGCCTTTACGTTTCTGTAGAGCGTAATACATAATAGGCACTCGTAAGGCGCAATTTTCTATTATAGCTACTTCCATTGAACTACTTTTGTAAACTATGAGGAATTCTTAGCCGATGTAAGAGTCACGTAGGCTTTTTGACGTATATGTCGTTGTGACGAAGATGCTTTGCGATTGCGAATTCACCTTTACAAGGCGACCTCTAAATGTGAAGTTTCCTTACACGCTTTTGAAATGAGATTTTTCGAAATCAATGTTTAACTCACCAGTGCTCAGGCAGTCACTACGTTAAAGGTTTTTGGCTTTTCAGGCATGGTAAGCCGCCTTGAAGGTTTCGGCCGGGGATTATTTAACACCGATGCCAAAAACTGCGTGAGGACGAGTATGAAAACGAGCGCGAGGACGAACAGCTGCGTGGGAACACACCGCCATCTTCTCTAGAAGAACTTCTATGCAATGCACAGGAATGACATCCTCGTCCGTTACAGTATCCTTGTTCCGGCCTCCGAAACACGTGCACAGACGCTAGCAATCTCAGAGTCCTTGTGCAGCGCAATGACTTGCACAATTTCCCCGTCGCTGTCTTTGCGTGATAGCGCAGGAATGGTCATTCGATGGACACGATAACGCGCAGCAGCGACGGGCAAATTGTGCAAGGCATTGCGTTGCAGTTTACAAGTTACATTCAGCAACCGTCCTTGTCAAAACTTGGTTGGAGAAAAAGGTTTGCCTGGTGACGTGGTGGGCACTATGCCGTTTGTGTCCGCATGCTGAAACGATTGATCACTGTTTGTAGGCTGCAGGAGGCCGTGTCCATCTGAGACTTTCTCGAAAAGGACACTTAAAAATATTTAGATGTCAAACCATACTCAATGTGTTTTTTTATCTTTCGAAAATCCCTGTGACCCCTCATGTGAGACATGCTTAAATTAATTGCTTGCATAGAGCCTTTTGGCGTAGTAGAATGAGCGATAGGCATGCTGAATCAACCCAAGACGTTCAGTCGTTCTTTCAGGAATATGCTGCTTATGTTCGCAGTGTTTGTGCAGCTAAAGGTTCACCACCTGAATGGATGCTTTCGTTAGACGCTCGGGTAACTTTTGACTGTAGGTGCTCAATCTCCTCATAGTTCTTTTGTAGTAATTTTTTCTAGAATGTTTTTACTCCCATGCGAAAAAAAAAGTTTTACCTTAGCCCAGTGGTTATCGTGCCTGAGTCCCAAATGCATATAACGGAAGAGCCCTGAGTTCAAAGGAAACCCAACGGTGGCGACTGTGGGAAACATTTTCTTTTTCTCCGCTTAAAAGCGATGGTGAAGCTAGGGACAACGAGGCCGTCTGGCGATGACAAAACAAAGTTGATAACGACCAGGTCGTCGTCAGCATAGGGCAAGCTCACTACGAGGCAAACGCCATTTCGAGCACTTAACTGTCCCGTGTCAGTAAAATTACCCAGGCTCGACGCACTGTGCAAATTCTTGCAATGCGATTCATTTTTCAGGTATCAGGCTATCGTTGGGGGTGTTCAGCGGGGAGTCACCAGATGGACAAGCATGTTCGTGTAAGGCGAGCAAATGTGCGTGGTACCTGAGCGCGTGCGTGACCCAAGCACTCACGTGACGATGACAGTATGAGTGCGACGGCGATGACATGATCGATGCCTTTTTTATAGAAAGGCAGAGAGCATTCCTAAATTTTAATGCTAAAGCATTATGTGCCCCATTACGCTAAAATCCGGCGTTGCCGGTGTCGCCTCCGAGCAATGGTACCAAAAATGGCCGACGGCGCAACGAGTGAAAACGCGTAAAAAATGCACGGATTGATTTCAAATTTCTGAGGGAGTTTCCTATAACCAACGTAAATAAATGGCTTTCAAAAGAAAATTTCATACATCTTGTTCTGGGTAGAAAACGAACTCGCGCCTCCGGCGTGCTAGCGAGCTCGCTTCACTGGCACCACCGCCGCTTAACGGCTGCGGTTGACGAAAGGCGTGCCTGGTGCGTGCGTCATTGTTCACGGCACGTCGAGAGGTGCGCCTTTTGCGCCTGCGACTTTGCGCACGTGACGGCGCAGCCAATACGGAAGCGGTGGCGCCACGTCACGAGTGTAATAAATGAGCGTATGAAATGAAAAGTACTAATGTCCAGTTGAACGCCAATGAGCGGTCCTTCAACTTATCAACTCGCCAGCAAGCGAGCGCGTTGAGACGCTTGGCGCGTTTTCATTTGGTTTTTCTTGGTGTAATTATAATGCAGGCGAGATCTTGCACGGACAAGGAACGCAAAAAAAAAAAAAAGAAATCAGCAAAGGGACTAAAATTTTGGAAGACTCTTGAGCTTCGTCCTTCATTCATTCTTTCATTCATTCATTGAAACCCCCCTTCCTGCTTCTCACGCTTCCCGGCAACTGTAGCTTATGTAACCGTAATGTTTACCTGGAAACGCTAGCGGCTAACGCTATGCACGAAGGTGAGCTTTAAGGTTGTTTCTTCTTTTCTCCTCCTTCGTTGCCACGCATCCGCAACAGCGGATGCGCGGAGGCGAGCGCCATCTGGATGGTGCTGCAAGTAACCGAGAGGGGTGCGCTCCGCTCCCGGAATGACAAAAAACGCTGGAAAAACGGTTTGTGTTTCAGTTTCCGCGCAACAGAATTACGCTGAACGCCTTAAAATGATTTCACATTACCACACCTAAGCAGTTGTAAGTGCCTCTGTCTAATTTATATTTTGATTATTATTTTTCCTGCTTCTTTGCTGACATCACAATCGCCTAGTGACTGGAAGAGAGCCCGAATCGTGCCTCTACATAGAAAGGTAGACCGCCTGGCACTAGAAAATTAGCGTCCAATTTCATTAACGGCATCACGTTGTAAAATTATTGAACATATTATAGCTACTCGCCTAAATGAGTGCCTGGAACAGCACTCCATACTAAGTTTCAACATGGATTTAGGAAAGGATGCTCAACCGTAACTCAACTTGTCACATCGTGTCATTCTCTGGCATTAACCTTCGATAGAGACGGGCAGATAGATATGCCTTTTCTAAGATTCTGTAAGGGTTCTGGCAAAGTTCTTCCCGATAAACTAATTTTAGAACTTAGAATCGTATGTATTTCAAGATTTTTTTCTTTGTTGGATTTCAACTTATGTAACTAATCGCAAACAATGTGTAAATGTGGGCGGCCCGCACTAGGATTGTTTTCCAATCATTTATGGTGTAGCTCGGGTCAACGTTCTAGGACCAGTATATTAATGATGTTTTTGATGTTGTCAATCCGGACGTACAAATTAGAATAATTGCTGAAGATTGTGTTCTGTTTAAAGAAATTACTTGCACCAGCGATTACAATCCCCCAACACTAGTCTGGATAATATAGACGAATGGTGTAAACTATGGGGAATGGTACTAAACACGAGCAAATTCGTCTGCATGGAGTTACTCGCAAGAAAAAAATCCGCTTTCATACACTTACCTATTATGGTCCGTACCACTACAACAGACAAGTTACTATAAATATTTTGGAAATATTGACACGTGTACTTATATTTATCGGGCGACCACGTTTCGCCGCCTAACAGATGTTATCGCACAGCGCGGGACGCGCCTGCATGTATCCGAAGTTTCTGGAAAGTTATCGATATCCGCTGTTTGTTGTCGCCGAACCTTGTGTTATCTGATTTCATCGCGTGACGCGAATGGTGTTGAACTTTGTGGAAGACACGCGGGTCCAAGCGATTAGTCTGGAACGTTCGATGACTGCTGTATAATAGCCGACGCGCTGGACCCGCTGATCAGATTTTTGATAATCGCCGAGTGTGTTCGCCGCTACCGTTGTTCTTTGAGTGTGGCCTGTTTTTGCGGGCACAAGTTCGCCCAATAAAACGCTCGTTTCATTAATCACAGTTTTGCTGCCTTCTTAACCGTCACTACCACGTGACAATATTTCGAAAATATCTTGGAATCTTCATATTGGTAACATTCGCTCATCTCCCTTCTGCAACTTCTGCGTCCTTGAACATAAACTTAAAGCTGCATTCGCTAACGTTAAACTTATCTGTTGCGCTTCTCTTGTTAGGACAAAACTAGAATATGCATGCATTGTCTGGGACCCCTATACTGCAACTAACGTTTAAAGTCTTGAACGTGTTCAAGGGAAGGATATAATGTTTATATTTAACAAGTTTGCCGTGTTGGCCTCCCTCTCTTAAGTTAATGGAAGCTAACGACATGCATCTATTAGAAGTACCAAGGGAAGAAATTTAGCCTTGAATTTTTCTCCCAACATTACAACAACGAACTAGCTCTAGATCCATCATCATATTTATCACCTTTAACTAGCAGGCCCACCCGACAGCCCCATCCAAGCACACTGACGCCGTATATTGCACGTACTGACCTGTTCAAGTTTTCTTTTTTTCTTCCAAGGACCATATATGAATGCAACTGCCTCCCTGAAGCGATGATCAGACTTCGAGTTAACATTTTTGCAGCTACATCAGTGTTGTTGATTTTCTTGTCTACTACTATTTTATTTTCCGCTGTACTGCCAACTCCGCTTGGACATTGAGTCCGCAGTATCTAATAAATAAAAATTATAATAACGAAATATATAAGCCGAGATTATGTGTACGTGTTCCATTAGTGATTTGTTGGTTCGTAAGATTGAAGAGAAACGTACACACTGGCACTATTTTGGCGGTATAGATTAAACAGCGCTATTCCCGGCCTGCTGCACGAACAAAATTAGGAAAACTATCCCGGTAATGTTTCACGTTTAAATACATGTGTAGTACAAACGTGGCCACTACACCTCCCTCTTCATAGGTTCCTCATGTCTAGAAAAGCAACTTGAGTTCTCCACAAATTAGGCTTCCCCACTGGTTCCTTCTTAAGTAGCTCAGTGACACATATTGTAGGTGAAGGCAAATAAATGTCTTTTATGAGAAAAAGCAGATGAGGTACGATCATGTTTAAAGGGATACTCAGGCGGCCGCAAAAGCGACGACGAAAACATTGTCCAGAAACGACGACGATGATTGCCAATGTAAGTGAATAACCGAACGCTTCAGGAATGCTATTTGGTTTGTAACAGAATGGTGCGCTCGAATTGCCGCATATTTGTTGAAGCGTGGATACTTAGGTGACGTTTTCTGTTTTATTGCGTAATTGCTTAGGAAACAGACGCCAAATTTACGAAGTTTTTAATCCGTAAGATCATACTGCCATTTACTGCCCCACTTCGCTGATAATACGCCTATAATTTTCTCTTACGAATAATTTCAGCGCTTTGATGGTGCGCCCCACGTCACATTAAACCGGCGCACGCCCCCCGTCCCGCGAGACAGCACATGCGTCTCAGAGAACTCGGCTCAAAGTTGGCGGTCAGATCTAGAGCACGCGCTCCTTGCATCGGCGCCTGTGAAAGTTTGACCACTACGAAAACGGGCAAAGCAGCCAGACGAGGCACTTCGCTTTAATAAAACTCCCGCGATGAATGGCAGGCGCGTACACGCGTCGTGATGGACAGGTGTATACACGAGGACGTTCTTGACCTCGTTGCGTTAAGGCTTTGCTTCGGGCATCTGTTATGTCGACGCACGGCTACACAAGCCGAAATGTCGACCTGTGGACGCTTCGGTGACTGCGTTACGAGGTAGCGGTTAGGCGGGGGCAAGGTCAGAAGCATCGCGGGGCCTAGCGCGTGCGCTACGGTTTTCTCGAACCAGGCCAGAGGCAAGCTTGCATGTGCTGAGGTCGACAAAGGCGCTTCCATTGCACACACGGAGTCGCGTGCATGCGGAGGTTGCGCAAAATAGGCGCCGCTTTTCGTAGTCGGGTATCGGAAGAATAATGCAACTTCAGACCCCCATCTGCGACGCTTTTCAATTTCGCTAGCATCTCGAATCGGGCGCTGTCTTGAGGTTGACGGTGCGTGAAGAAGATCGTGCTCAAGATGGCCTTTGTTTTGCGCGCTAATGATGTGCGTCTGCTAAAAGCAGTGGACATGAGCCCAGCGTAGATTTCGTGAGGTAGGCCTTCGTGTCGATCATTCTACCGGTCCTTTCCACCACACGACCTTTTATCCTTGTTTCAACACCTGTGCCACCCGGCCCTCCTGTCGCATACGCAAACACACACAAAATCACGCGCGGCCCCTTCCCCCTCCCCCTGCAGCCCCATCCTGCCTCCCCCTCCCCCCACCACACACACCGACGTATTTCATCGTGCTTTGACGTTTTCGTTCGAACAAATCTAGCTGCATCTCGCCCTGTTACGAAGTCATGCGAGCAGGTATTCTCGACAGTTTTCATTAAAAAAAAAGCGCTAAAGACGAAGACGAAGTCGAAGGAACACATACGACAGGACTGGCACTACTTCCAACTGGCGTTTATTTCAGACGGTCATCTATTTATGCCCTGCACATCACGTACATCATGCACTCATTATCATACACACAAAGATTGAGATGAATCATATCATACATACGATTGTATGGCCCATCAGTTCAAGTGCCTAGATGTCTCGACAGAAACGTCACTTCCTTTTCTTGCAAAATCAAAGATGTACAGCTGACGGACTTGTCCCCTGCATCCCTTATAAAATATTCCTCAACTATTTATCTTTCTGTTTTTGTGTTTCCTTTCCTCAAGAAGGTTGTGTCGCCAAACATGGGTGTGCGTGCGCACTTTTTGCAGTGCTCAGACAAGTGAGTACCGTATCCTTTTCTGACATCATTGTTGTGCTGTCTAGCCCTGTCATTGAAGCACTGGCCGCTTTCTCCGATATAAACGCGTCCACAATCTAAAGGTATTTGATACACAACATCTGAATTGCATTCGGTGTAATTGGTCCGGTGATTAGTGTGACATTGCATGCGTTTCTGGTGCTTCTTGCTTCGAAGATTACACACTGGTGGCAGTTTGCAAGGCGCTGAAAAAAGTAGATTGACATTGTGTCGGTTTGCCACTTTTTCTAATTATGTGAAACCTTATGGAGGCATGGAATTCCATATACAGGTTTTTTGTCGTGATCTGTAGTTGGGCATTTCCTTCCCTGTTTTAATTTTTGAAGCAATGTTTCACAGACAGATGAAATGACAGACACTGGAAATCCAGCAAGTTTCAGTCTACTTGGCTAGACATACTATGCTCAATTTGGTGAACACATGACGTATCCCAAGAAAAGACTCATTCTCTTCACGAATGTCTCACCCTCGCCACGGCGGCTCGTTCGAGACTACGCGTTGTGTTATTTAGAGTTCCCTACAAAACTTACCAGGAGAAGTGTGTGTGTGGGGTGCGGGGGGGGGGAGGGGGGGGGGAGGATGGGAGGGGGGTTATAATGTTTATGGTAGCAGCAACTACGGCGTTGAGCCAGAATGCTTAAACTTCGTTTTTCTGGCTTCAGGCCGCTTTGTGACTTTGCAAACAACATCGCGAGGGTGCTAATGCAACAATTCGCTGCGATCACGCATGTGCGCCGACTATTGGCTCGTTCTGCGTACAATATCACTAAGTCTTGAATATTCAGATGGACAAAATGTAATAAACCACGCCGCAAGAATGTCTGAAATCGCCAGTACTAAAGATTAGACAAATTAGGCAATCCTTGAGCTGATAATCATCCCCACGACAGCTGAATAATCGCAGTGTCAAAGAGTTCACTGTAGTGGCTTTTGTCAGGAACACTGTGCATCATGTCATTGCCACCAGCTGCGCTTTCCGGCCCCGTCACAGATGTTCCGTCGCGTACGCACCGCCTCGCTAGAGCGCCTCGCGCCAACAGGGACGCTCGTTTCCCATTGTGTCGCCGTCACGAGGAGCGCGTGCGCGCATTGCGTCTCGAGTGACGCGGTCAAGCCCCCGAGGATGCGTCGCAGCTCGGGCGTCCGTTATTAGCATACAATGAGCGCTCGAAACGCCGGAGCGGCCGGCGTTCGTCTTGCGTCGGTGGCGGCGGAAGGCCGAACACGAGCGAGAGAGCAGTACGCCCGCCTCCTGTAGCCTCGTCTTCTCCGCGGGACACGCGGCGTCCGTTGAGAAGTCCCGGGGATCTCTGGCCGGAAGCCGTGCCTCCTCGGCGGCTCGCGCATCGCATCCGGTCATCAGCGGTCCCTCAGGCAGTTGCAGTGGGGCTGGTGTTGTTCGTTTGTCCTTCAAACAGCTAGGTAGCCCATGATAACAATAATAAAAAAGCTTTAGAGGGAGAGGGTAAGACGTAGGGAGTGGAGCGGTGAATCCGGACGCGTAAGCTGACACGATTACGCAAGCGGCCTGCGTATCCAGTGCTGGGCGAGGCGTGATGCATGAAAAAAGTAAGCGGTTTGACTTTCGGCTTCTTCGCCGCAGAAGCCGCAATTACTCCTGGTGAGCATGTGTGAGCTTCCAGTGAACGCTGTTAAAGATGGCTCCGCTGCCAACTCGAAGCAAGTCGTCACGCGCAAAGGCGTCCTTTTTCTCCGTTCTTGCGCCGGCGGCATTCACATGGCCTTCGAATGTTTTACCGGCGCCTATAGAGGGTGTCCCAGCTAACGTTAGCCTAATAGTTATACGAAAAAGTAAACCATTAAAAAACACTGTGCAAGATAGGATTTTAAGATTCGCGGTGTTCGGTTGTTAGACCTCTGACGACCGATCACTCTAGGTCTTAATTGTATCTTGCATTGTGTTCTTAATAGTTTATTTTTTTCGTTGAACAATTTGGATAACGTTAGCTTAGACACGCAGTAGTCTGCCTGTGCTTAGGATCAAAAAGCGTAAGTGAAGGCATTTAAGCACACGTGTTCAGGGGGTAAAAATCAAAGGACATGCGCGTATATGGTCAGGACAATTCATAGGCCACCACTATACTTCATCTTCCATAGCGCCTCCGTGGTACTGAATCAATATTTGAAAGTTTTCTTCTCACTTCCACGTCACCTAGCCAGGTGACGTGGAGCTTGCTTACGTCTATAGTGGACCGAATAAAGTTGTCTCTCTCTCTCTCTCTCTCACTTGATTGCACGCAGACATGAAGGAAATGAAAAAAAGAAAAGCGGAGGCAAAAAACAAGATGCCTTTTAAACTGTTCAAGCGGGAACAGCAACAACAAAAAATCTCGTTTTCTTCAGTCGCCGATGCCACCGAAGAAGTACAACACAGTATATCGTTTTAACTCGTGTGTTGCAATCGTTTTCGGCCGCAAGTTCGCACAGTAGGCGGTTCGATTTTTTTTACATTGCCTACATCCTTATTTAAGCAGGAGATTATACGGGATATGTCGAGTGTCATCCATCGAATACTGAGCAGATGTAATTTATTTTGTTATATGCTCGGCAACTTCGATTTCGTATGCAGTCTACTAATACTATGTGTCCACACGACAACGTATCGTTTCATCTTCGTACCGAGTCAGTTATCGGATTTCCAAGAGCAGTCGAGCAGATGTCCATTGCTTTAACCGAAAACCACAATGGCAAACGGCTACCAATCGATGTGCCCCCTATTTAAGCACTGCCTCGGCGTGACCAAACAACGTGTATAAATGTTCTGCATGAGCAAGTTATTATTTGATAACATTGTTACTTTAGATCTGAATGGCTTGAGCAACTCAATAGTTTTTACATTCAGAAGTACATTCTTCTTGCTCTGTTCACGTCACCTCGAAATATGAAACAATACCTGTAGTTTAATGCGGTCCTTCCCAGTTGCTGTAGTTACATGCAACTCATGCCACGCAGGAATTTATTTATACCGCGAAACGAAACGCGCCGCATTGGATGAGCTTGACGTACTCTCGTGTCTATGCATTCTGGCTGCGCGCGTTGTTTCTCAAATGCAAGAAGGACTAAATAGAACGCTTAAATAAATCTGCGAGATACGCGGGCATCGGGAAAATGCGAGCATTTGACAAAAAGCCGTCTCGCTGTGAGGAACATCAGAGAAATTGAATGAAAATCTGCCTGAACGGCCGAATGGTCTCGTTTGAAAAAAGAGGTGGTTTTACGAGAGATCATTGCTGCCACATGTGCGTGGCCGATGCATTGC
This sequence comes from Dermacentor andersoni, assembly GCF_023375885.2. Classification (NCBI taxonomy): domain Eukaryota; kingdom Metazoa; phylum Arthropoda; class Arachnida; order Ixodida; family Ixodidae; genus Dermacentor; species Dermacentor andersoni. The sequence goes on along the minus strand of NC_092815.1, from coordinate 186,356,731 downwards.
AGGAAAGACGTCCACGTGGTGCGGGAAACAGGCAGAGAGGGGATACGAGGTCAGAAGGCGGCGGGGTTTTCATCCACGGTGTCAAATGCAGAGCGGACAACCGAAAACGCCTTGCTGTGCAGAAAAAAAAAAGGAAAATGAAGAGCGAGACCAGGCACGACGGCCAGCAAAGAACATGATGGGCACCCGATACGTTTTGCTCTGTGCCGCTTTTCGCTTTCCACTTCTCTTCAAAGCATCTGAAGGGACCGGTTGCAGAGTAGAGCGGGTGATTCCTTTGTCTTCGTCCACCGACGACAGGCATTGCGCATTTTCGAAAGTTTTCACGCCAGGCGACGCTTTGAAACGAAGCGCTAACTTGCATTTCTCTTTTCGCCGGTACTCGGTGCTGCTGAAAACGCTTTCTCTGGGATATCTTTCTATGCAATACACAAAACTATAGGATTAGAAAAGTGCCGCAAAACATGTCCGCCTGACCATCGCGCGCTGGCATCCGCCGACTACACAACCACACGCGCCAACATGCGCCACCAAATGGTTGTGACCCTCGATTTTCTGCGACTACTATTCTGCCCGCCGAAACAAAAGAAAGCCAAATTCCAAGAGCTCTTCCAAGACGCCAGCAAACTGGCAAAGGGCAACACGCTAGTCGTCTTAGGCGATTTTAATGCCAGGGACAAGAGCTGGGGATAGAAGAATTTCAACGTTAAAGGAAAGACACTAGCAGAAGCGGCAGAGAATGCAGGCTACATCCTCCTCACAGACCCGGAAACTCCGACAAGAATAGGCAACAGCGTCAGTACCGACACTTGTCCGGACCTCACCTTCATCAAAGGACCATGGCAGGCGCAATGGGAAAACCTGATGGAAAATCTGGGGAGCGACCACTACATACTCAAAACCCAAGTGACTTCAGACAGACTTAAACAGCAGCTAGGAACAGTCAAAATCACTGATTGGAACGCATTTAGAGAAGCATGTGACGGACACCTCAGCGAGGGAGGGATCCAATCAATTGAAGAATGGGGAAACATACTCAAGCAGAGAGAAGGCGAGCACACCAAAGAGGTCAAAAGAACAACGCAGACACCCGAGGTGGATGCCAGGCTTCTTAGGCTATGGGAAGCCACACGCGGCTTAACCAAGAGGTGGAAAAGGCAGAAACACAACAGGAAGCTCAGACTTAAAATAGCAGAAATTACAACGAAAGCAGAGGAGTACGCAGCACAATTGGCGAGAACGAACTGGCAACACTTCAGCGACTCCCTGAACGGAACCCTGAGCACAGCTAGGACGTGGCATATCCTGAAAGCGCTCATCGATCCGACTAAAACCAAGGCAGAGAATAACAAAGCAATATACCGGCTAATCCACCAATTCGAGGGAACCGACGAGGAACTCTTGGACAAAGTGCTTGTCGAATGCTTCGGGGACACGAACCCGGCGGCATATACAGGGGATTACCGGGGAAGAGAAAATCCAAGCTTAGACAGACCCATCACTCGTGAAGAGGTCTATGCAGCAATCAGAAGCACAACTAGAAACACGGCAACGCGTGCGGACAAAATTAACAACGCACTCATCCGCAATCTCAGTGACGAGCTAGTCGCAGAACTAACCGACTTCCTCAATAAGCACTGGGCAGCGGAGACCGTCCCCGAGGATTGGAAACATGCAGAGGTAGTTATGATACCAAAACCGGGCAAAAAGCAACAAATCGAAAACCTAAGACCCATCTCCCTCACATCATGCCTTGGCAAGTTGTACGAGAGAGTGGTCACGATAAGGCTACAACAATACATAGAGGATCACGAATTATACCCCCGCAGTATGTTCGCATTCAGGGCGAAGCTGTCCACCCAAGACGTACTATTACAGATCAAGGAAGAAGTCTTAAGCAACGTTCCCAGGAACGGAGAGAACGTGATAATGGCATTGGACATTAAAGGAGCATTTGACAACGTGAGCCACGAAGCCATCCTAGCGGGCCTGGACGACCTAAACTGCGGCAGGAGGGTTTTCGGCTACGTCAAAGCTTTCCTCTCCAACAGAACAGCTACGATAGGGCTAGGAAAACTCCGCTCGGAGAAGTTCCATACCCCCAACAAAGGAACCCCCCAGGGATCGGTCATTTCACCAACGCTATTTAACATAGCGATGATCGGCCTTGCGAAACAACTCAAAGAGATCGAGGGCATACACCATGCCATGTACGCCGACGACATAACCATTTGGACCAACACGGGATCACTTAAAGAAAAAGAAGAAAGACTACAAGAGGCTACGACCTGCGTAGAGAACTACGTGAGGGCAAGAGGGTTAGCCTGCTCCACCGAGAAATCTGAGCTGCTCAGAGTCTGGAGAGGGAAACAGAATCGCACGGTCCCGACTAGCGACGAACTCAAGCTTGGCGTCTACCTCGAGGGAAAACTAATACCGGAGAAAACGCTCATAAGAATTTTGGGAATGTGGATACAGTCGAATCAACGCTGCTCACACATTCTCGCTCTACTCAAGACATCAACTCTACAGGTCGCTCGCATGATAACGCGCATCTCCCACAGACGCTCAGGCATGCGAGAGGAAGACACGCTAAAGCTGGTTAGGAGTCTGGTGATCAGCCGGGTTACCTACAGTCTCCCGTACTACAACCCAATCAAGAGCGAGGTTCAGCAGATAGACGCGATCATACGCAAGGCATACAAAACCGCGCTCCACCTACCACAATGCACATCCACGGAGAAGCTCTTGGCACTAGGACTTCATAACACTTTCGAAGAACTCAGAGAGGCACAACATGTTGCTCAGCTGCGCAGACTACAACAGACTCCGTCTGGCAGGGAGCTTCTGCAGAAGTTGGGATGCCGCGAACAGATGCAAGAAACCCAAAGAACCGCGACTATCCCGGACAAAATACTAAACACAATCAAGGTGGCTCCCATTCCCAAGAACATGGACCTCAACCTACACGAAGAACGAAGGAAGGCGAGAGCCGAATGCATCCAAAAGTCACTAGCTTCCCAGGCAACAACGGTATACGTGGACGCAGCCACATACACCAGAAGGGTGAGACAGACCAACCCCAACGCAGTAGCGGTGGTGATAAACTCGGATATGCGAGAAATCGTCAGCGCATCTCTACGGGACTGCACGGTAGTCGAGGCTGAAGAAGCGGCCGTCGCTCTAGCTGCAGCGGAGGGCTATCGGACTAGGTGGTCCTTAACAATACTATCCGACTCCCAAACAGCATGCCGAAACTACATGTTCGGCAGAATAGGTCACAGAGCACTCCGCATACTCCGCTCTGAAGATCCCCACACACAAAACCCAGAAAAAGAACAACCAATTAGACACACGATAATGTGGACGCCGGGTCACACGGACGTGGAAGGCAACCGTGAGGTCGACAGGGTAGCTCGAGGATACACCGCATACCGAGCACCCTCCGCCAATGACCTCGAGGAAACCGAGCCAGTCCCCAGAGAATACTCGGCTATCCTGAACCACTATAAGGGCAGCAGGAAGCGGTAACCCCCCGCCGCATAGCTCTCTCACTAGAGAGGACTCCGTAGCTTGGAGGCTGCTACAGACGGGTGCATATCCGAACTTAAACACCCTCAGCAAAATACAAGCCACACAGTACACTGACAAATGCCCATGGTGCCAGGAAACACCCACGCTCTACCATATAACGTGGGCCTGCCAGAAAACAAATGCGGCACCAATAATACCAAACCCGACTGCGGAGCAATGGGAAGGAATGCTCTCCAGCGACCGTCAGGACGTCCAACTAGGGCTGATCCGACGGGCCCAGCTGGCAGCGGCATCCAGCGGAGCCGTGAACTAGGGGCAGACGGCCATTGCCAAGAAGATGGAAGACACCATCTGACTCCGCGAAATTCATAAAATTTTCTAGAGCTCAATAAACGTTTTCCCTCCTCCTCCTCCTCCTGGGCAGGAGCGGCAACACCTCTTCCAAGCTCGCTCTTGAGGCCTTCCTTATCAAGAAGAATAGAGATAGGTGTATAAGTGAGCCTTCTATCTCATTACTAGATGCTGAATTTGACTTCTTGAGCAACCGCCTTTGATGTGCATGTGCCTGTTGTCTTCTGCTTGGTATGCGCATGCGTGACAAGAGGATGTATATGCACTTTCCTTCCTTCCATGAAACAGTTGTGAGTAGCGCTTGATCTTGTCCACCTTTATTATTTCCGTGTTTTTATCGCGCCACGTTACTACTTCAATTATAGACGACCAACTAGCCCAACAATCAACTCTTCTAGAATTCATTACTAAGCTTAGCCAGAGCTCGCGTGTGCATGACTAGGCCTGGTCTATGAAAAAAAAAAGAATAACTTTTTTTTTTTTACTTGCAGATCGTACCGTACGTGTCAGCCTCACCTTCTCGGGGGCTAATCAGCTGCAGTGTATAACCAATAAAAGAACGAAATCTTCGCTTCTTCCATGAGAATATCAGTGATCTGTGCTGTTATTTTGTCACTGGTGAGCATGCATTTTATTTACCTTGATCGTACGATTCGGTCCTATGAGGTCATTCAGCATGCGAGTATATATGTATACATATACAAACAGGCGAATTCACGAACGCACAGCATAATAAGAACGCACAAGTAGAAAGCGAAACCCCTTGCGGTACCACAAAAATAATATGATAATATCGGTGAGAGTTGTAATAGTGCAATCGAAAAAGCGATAACAGGGAAATGGTATGGAGAGCGATCTCATAGTATAATTGATTTTTCCTTACGTGGAAGCAATGTTCGGTTTTGACGAAAAGGAAAAATTTGAACTTCACCCGCTTTTATATTTTCTTTGCTAAGGTAAACGAAGATCCAGCTCTCTGCACCTGTCGCGTGAGCTTGGCAGAGAATGCCTTGGACCATGCTATGCATAATGTTTGCGTGTGCTCGAACGCACTACTTAGGCGATTTAATGAGCGGGCCCGAGTCCGGTCCGGACCCGCGGCTTCAAGCCCGAGTCTGGCCCGGGTCCGCCGCAGAACCCGGGCCCCTACAGTGCTCTACACAGCAGGCGTTATTTTAAATCAGTTGAACAAAATTTGAAATAGTGCCGTTATCAGTCATTATTTGTGCGTGTATTCTCTTATTTTGCTCAAAGTTATGCGCTTTGTAACCATTGTAGACTATGTAATTCAAAAGCAGTGCGTTCACTCGAAGTTATCGGAGGCTATTACACCGAATAAATCAACGCGAAATAATGAGAATTCTGGCATCCTCGATGAGGGGATTAAAAGCAGCAAATAAAGCTTTTCATTCCGTTCTTGTAATGTGAACTGATAAAAGCACTGATTTCAAAATATAATCGTGGTCTTGTGGATTTTTTCAGTTCTGGAATGTGGATGGTACTCAAGCTTCGAGGACGGCAAGTTATTTTAACTGTCATCATTTTGATTGGCAGTGTTCTCTGCATTGAAAGCAGCCCTACTATATGTGGATATAATGGTCAACACGTTGCAGGTGTTCCCGCAAGCATAGATGCATGGCTGCAAAAGCACGATTCAGAGGTGTCCCCAAGGGTTCAAGAGGGCCTGTTAAGTAGCCAGAAACTAACCACTGTTACTGCCGGCGTGTAACACCCCGGGCAAAAAGGATGCTCAAAGACAACGCCTGGTCGAAACGGAGGATGGATTACTAATCTGCCATGGTTGTCTCGAGTGGTTGCCGGTCTGGCAGGCGCCCCGCCGTGATCAGAGGTCCCTTTGTGTGTGTGCGACTCTGGCGGAGAACCCTTTTCACAAACTGTGCGACTCTAGGGGAAGACCCTTTCCGTAAACAAAGGATCAGCCACCCATCCCCGACCAGACTACGCGGGTTAACGCTACGTGCAACGTCGCCCAGGAGAAAAGGAGCAGCCGCATAGCAACGATGGCGACTCAGTGCATGTCACGTGACGTGAGCAAGATCACACCTACGATTTTAGAGGGCCTGTTTAAGTGGCCCCGCAATGTACTTTTCAATTCATTCGTTCTCTTCTTCTATGTCCTTCACCAACCATTGAATAAACAGTGCAAGTTTCGCACCTGAAATCGTCTCGTCCCTGCCTGGTCGCCATGGTCTACTGGACGCCTGCAGCCTGCCGACAACGCCACGCTACCCAATAGTAACGCCGGTCGAGGTTCGAGAAACAGGCGTCTCAACACCGCCTCGACTAGGTTTTCTTACTTCGCACTCCATTCTTGATATGTTACATTTAAGCGAGTGGCTTGTTCGCACCTTTGAAACCGCATTGATGTACGGATATATAGTATGGCCGATGATGTAATGAGCGACTGTTCAGTACACGCAGTAATAGTTAGCACCACTTTTGGACAATGCGGCAGCTCTCAGAATCTAGATCCTCCGCCTGGCGTGTTAGCGTTTACTGTTCACATAAATAGGACGATCAGCTGTGCAAAAGTTATAAGTGGCTGATCATGCCATGCGTTGATGAATAATTACCACGGCCCAACGGAATGTCATTGGACTCTTCACAATGTGTTCTACGGCTTTGTTAACAAGAAAGCTCGCAAGATCACGAAAGTATTGAATCTGATCAATTGTGCCTTTTACCAATGACGTCTTTGCGGTTTTCTTTTGAAGACGAATGCAAGTGCTGATAATTTTTATCGACAGAACGTAGACAGTGAGTGGCAGCCCAGTGAGGACTTGGAGAACGCCCATGGGTGTCCGTATAAGCGACAATTCAAATTATTGCCAACAAAGAGACATATTTTTCTTATTTTTGCCTTACTGGAGGTTCATACCCTTGAAGTGGGGTGTCATAACATTAGTGTCGTTTCTATGAATTTGTCATTTGCGGCCAAGCGGATAACAGAACAAGGCGCAAGGTTAATTTGGAAGCTGGACCATATTTATATATTGTAGTGAGGAACGGAAACATTCTTCGGTGGATGCTGAAGACAGAACGAGCAGCTCGGTGCTATATCAGCTCGGCGGGCGCGACAGATGAGCTGACGTTCTTGAGCTTGGACATTTTTTTGTGGCCATGCTCATCCTCTAAATAAAAAGTCTGAGGCTGTTCCTATACACCCGTCCTTTGAGTGCACCCCACGGATGTTATCAGACGAGCACAGGTTTCGAGCTGTCATATCGCACGCGAAATTACGATGTCACTCAACTATAAAATCATATTTTTGTTTGCTTTCACTGCGAAATTTCACTGCATATGTATGTGGAATATAATTTTTTTAGCCCACCTCCGCAACATGGGATTGCTTCGATGCATTGCTATGGGCAAACATGCGTAAAACGTTCTTTTTTCGCGACACTATTAATCTCTATAGACTTTTGCATCCGACCGTACGTGCATATCCCATTAAAATGTGTATGTCCGAACAACGCAGAGTAAGTCTGAACGTCAAGCTACTCTCCTGCACTACAAGATGTTCCTTCCTTCTCTCTCTTTTGCGGCACACATCTCCGCCGAACGTGCAGCAGTGGAATTCGCACGTCACATGTCTGCTCCCGCCCACCCGCCAAGCGAGAGCAATGGCGGAAACAGAGGGAAGAGAAGCGAGGCCGATAAAAACGGGCCCATCGGTGCGTCAATCCTCGGTCCTTCTTTGCCTCTTCTTGCCTTCGCAGTGACGGTGATGAGCTCACTGTCACACTGAGTTCAGAGGGGCAGTGCGAACACGTTGGCGGCTAATTGCATCACTGCGCGCCGGGGATAATGTCAGCGCGAATGGGTCTGCCCGCCCGCCTGGTTGCACGGCCGCTCTTCAGTCGCATTTGTGGTGCCTTTGGCCGGAGCCGCTCGGTGCAGCGCTCAGTACAGCTTCGACCCGCGGTACACAAGCGGCAGTTGCCTGTCCTTTGCATTCCTCTCCGGTTCTTTATTATATCCCCGACGCAGTTCACACCCCCGCGTCTTCTTATTCAGGCAAGGTCGAGGCTCCGTACATCGGCCTCCGACGCGCCATCGAAATTCCGTGCGCTGTGTTCCTCGGTCGTTGCAATGTGAAGCTGGCGGAAAAGTTGCCGAACTGCGCTTGCCTAACATCGTAACTTCGTTCTAACTTTACGCGTGAAATTAAGCGAACATATTGATATACTATGCCAAAGGCGTCTGTCTACATGAGTAGTCAGGAACATTGGAGTTAGGGCTCTGCAGCTTTCGCCGACAACGCAAAGAGCAGGCCGGTGTGCTCTTTGCGGCGGGTGCTCTCAGTGACTGGCGGCACTGCACGGAACTAGTGCGACGGTAGGAAAATACCCGCGGGCGTTCTAGCTGTTTGACTCTGGATCTCGCTTGGGCGCGATCTGTCTCGCCGCCTGCTCGGCACGTTCGCCGTCAACGACCGGTGGGCCGCTGCTCCTGGTGTGAGAGCAAGGGGGGGGGGGGGGGGGGGAGCGGGTCTATGTGCTGGGTCAAAGGAGTAGCGAATGTCACTAACGCACAAAAAGGGGTCTTATGTCGAGCACGGCTGTCCCCGGCCCCTTTGCTCTTGTATCGGAAAACGCACAGGCACAGTTTCTTTTTTTCTTTTTTTTGACCCGGCTGCTGTACTGAGCAACGCCGCAGTTTTGTTCAAGGTACTCATATACCAAGAAAGGAAGCCAGATAATCGCCCTTGGAAGAGTGTTTTGCCATGGTGTTTTGCCAGTGTTTTGCCATGGACAGGCCGCCATTGGAATATGAACCTGGCAACGTTTAACGCTAGAACGTTATCTAGTGAGGCGAGTCTAGCAGTGCTATTGGAGGAATTAGAGGGCAGTAAATGGGATATAATAGGGCTCAGTGAAGTTATGAGGCCAAAAGAAGCATATACAGTGCTAAAAAGCGGGCACGTCCTGTGCTACCGGGGCTTAGCAGAGAGACGAGAACTAGGAGTTGGATTCCTGATTAATAAGAACATAGCTGGTAACATACAGGAATTCTATAGCATTAACGAGAGGGTGGCATGTCTTGTGAAACTTAATAAGAGGTACAAAATGAAGGTTGTACAGGTCTACGCCCCTACATCTAGTCATGATGACCAGGAAGTCGAAAGCTTCTATGAAGACGTGGAATCGGCGATGGGTAAAGTCAAAACAAAATACAGTATACTGATGGGCGATTTCAATGCCAGGGTAGGCAAGAAGCAGGCCGGAGACAAGGCAGTGGGGGAATATGGCATAGGCACTAGGAATAGCAGGGGAGAGTTATTAGTAGAGTTTGCGGAACAGAATAATATGCGGATAATGAATACCTTCTTCCGCAAGCGGGATAGCCGAAAGTGGACGTGGAGGAGCCCGAACGGCGAGACTAGAAATGAAATAGACTTCATACTCTGCGCTAACCCTGGCATCATACAAGATGTGGACGTGCTCGGTAAGGTGCGCTGCAGTGACCACAGGATGGTAAGAACTCGAATTAGCCTTGACTTGAGGAGGGAGTAAAGTTCTTCTTCTCTTCCTCTTCTGCCGGGTTCTTCCTTCTCATGTGGTTGTTGTTCGCTCTCGGCTCTTCCTGAGCCGATTCCCTGCTCTCTGCTTCGGTATCTCGGCACTAACGATGCTTGATGTCAATCATTCGAACTGATTTATTTACAGGCAGATAGTAACGGTTACACGGAGTATATGGAGTACAAGGAGTTACAAGCAAACAAGGAAAATGGCTTCACATTTACGAATGCGGCTGAGCGAGGCCTCGGAGCAGTCCGTCGCTCCGATCGGGCACCTGACGAGAGCGGTCCGTCGTCTCTCAGGCCTCAGCTCACACTGCCCGCTCAGCCGCGCCCATTATAACCCCCCCAGCCAGCCGCGGGCCCATGTACCCGGGCTGCGTAACTCGCACCGGCGGTGGCCGCCGCTCGAGCCCCCCGCGGCGCCTCCGCCCGACGCAAAACACTCCCCAATTACTCCCTTCTCCAGATGCCGCTACAGCGGCTCGCTGCGCGATTTATGGCCCTCGCCAGAGCCAGTGCGCGAGAACCCCTGCCGCTCCCTTTTTCGCCGAACAGCGTCCGGCCACCGCCTTCCCAAAGCAGGCGCTCTCTGGAAGCGGCCAGGGTGCGAGCCAACAGCACAACATTGCCATGAAACACATACACAAAAACAGAGTGGGCCTCAGAGACGTCGGGGAAGCACGCACTTAAGCAACGAAAATAATGCACATATGGGCTTCACCAAGCCGAACATTCACAACGACCTTACAGAGGGAACGGAAGAAACTGGTACATAAGAAACCAATCAATGAGTTAGCGGTAAGAGGGAAACTAGAGGAATTCCGGATCAAGCTACAGAACAGGTATTCGGCTTTAACCCAGGAAGAGGACCATAGTGTTGAAGCAATGAACGACAATCTTATGGGCATCATTAAGGAGTGCGCAATAGAAGTCGGTGGTAACACCGTTAAACAGGAAATCAGTAAGCTATCGCAGGAGACGAAAGATCTGATCAAGAAACGCCAATGTATGAAAGCCTCTAACCCTACAGCTAGAATAGAACTGGCAGAACTTTCGAAGTTAATCAACAAGCGTAAGACAGCGGACATAAGGAACTATAGTATGGATAGAATTGAACAGGCTCTCAGGAACGGAGGAAGCCTAAAAGCAGTAAAGAAGAAACTAGGAATAGGCAAGAATCAGATGTGTGCGTTAAGAGACAAAGCCGGCAATATCGTTACTAATATGAAGAGTTTTATAGAGATTTATACAGTACCAGTAACACCCACGACGATAAGGTGAGAGAGAATAGTCTAGAGGAACTTGAAATCCCACAAGTAACACCGGAAGAGGTAAAGGACGCCTTGGGAGCTATGCAATGGGGGAAGGCAGCTGGGGAGGACCAGGTAACAGCAGATTTGTTGAAGGATGGTGGGAACACTGTCCTAGAAAGATTGGCCGCCCTATATACACAATGCCTCATGACCTCGAACGTACCGGAATCTTGGAAGAACGCTAACATAATCCTAATCCATAAGAAAGGGGACGCCAATGACTTGAAAAATTATAGACCGATCAGCTTACTGTCCGTTGCCTACAAAGTATTTACTAAGGTAATCGCAAATAGAATCAGGAATACCTTAGACTTCTGTCAACCAAAGGACCAGGCAGGATTCCGTAAAGGCTATTCAACAATAGACCATATTCACACTATCAATCAGGTGATAGAGAAATGTGCGGAATATAACCAACCCTTATATATAGCCTTCATTGATTACGAAAAATCATTTATATATATATCAAAACGTTTATTGAAAAAGAAAGAAAAGAAAAAAAAAAAGAAAAAGAAAGTGCAGAAAGCGAGTGGGTGGAGCCCCTAGTCCAGGGCCCCACTGGCTTGAGCGGTTCGCCGTGCCTGGTCGTGGAGCGCTAGTTGCATCTCCCGGTCCTCGCTGGCGAGCCAAGTCTCGCCAGCGCTCCCTTCCGGAAAGCTTGCCGGTTATTATTGGTGTATTAATTTTGGGTGGCCTGTCCTGGCAATCCCACGTAATGTGGGCGAGAGTTGGCCGGCCTTCGCACCAAGGACAGCAAGCGCTGTACAGCGTTGGGTGAATGGCATGTTTCAAATAAAGGTTTGGAAATGTGTGCGTCTGTATTCGGCGCCAGTCATAAGAGTCTTTTTTGATTCAGTCGAAACCTCAGCAGTCATGAAGGCACTACGGAATCAGGGTGTAGATGAGCCATATGTAAAGATACTGGAAGCTATCTATAGCGGTTCCACAGCCACCGTAATCCTCCACAAAGAAAGCAACAAAATCCCAATAAAGAAAGGCGTCAGACAGGGAGATACGATATCTCCAATGCTATTCACAGCATGTTTACAGGAGGTATTCAGAGGCCTGGAGTGGGAAGAATTGGGGATAAAAGTTGATGGAGAATACCTTAGCAACTTGCGATTCGCTGATGATATTGCCTTGATTAGTAACTCAGGAGACCAATTGCAATGCATGCTCACTGACCTGGAGAGGCAAAGCAGAAGGGTGGGTCTGAAAATTAATCTACAGAAAACTAAAGTAATGTTTAACAGTCTCGGAAGAGAACAGCAGTTTACGATAGGTAGCGAGGCACTGGAAGTGGTAAGGGAATACATCTACTTAGGGCAGGTAGTGACCACGGATCCGGATCATGAGACTGAAATAACCAGAAGAATAAGAATGGGCTGGGGTGCGTTTGGCAGGCATTGTCAAATCATGAACAGCAGGTTGCCACTATCCCTCAAGAGGAAAGTGTATAACAGCTGTGTCTAGAAACCTGGAGGCTTACGAAAAGGGTTCTGCTGAAATTGAGGACGACGCCACGAGCTATGGAAAGAAGAATGATAGGTGTAACGTTAATTAAGGGATAAGAAAAGAGCAGATTGGATGAGGGAACAAACGCGGGTAAATGACATCTTAGTTGAAATCAAGAAAAAGAAATGGGCATGGACCGGACATGTAATGAGGAGGGAAGATAACCGATGGTCTTTAAGGGTTACGGACTGGATTCCAAGGGAAGGGAAGCGTAGTAGGGGCCGGCAGAAAGTTAGATGGGCGGATGACATTAAGACGTTTGCAGGGACAACATGGCCACAATTAGTACATGACCGGGGTAGTTGGAGAAGTATGGGAGAGGCCTTTGCCCTGCAGTGGGCGTAACTAGGCTGATGATGATGATGAAATAGAGGCCGAAACCGAGCACTAAGTCACATACTCACGCACTTTTCTCAAGAAGCGTGAGCAAAGCTCTACCGCGCGCTAGAAATAAGCTAGCGTTTACAGAATCTTCTAATCGGGTATGACTTTGAAAATAAGGAACACCTTCGCGCTTGAACAGTTTCGTTCATCTCCGTGTTCTCTTCAATAAACGAATGCTTTTTCTCAACAAAACATGTACCATTGTGGTCCGAACACCGTCGCATAATGGAGGCCCCTAGCGCTCGCATAACAGTTGAGTTTCTTTTATACCATCTCACTAAAATGCGGCCACGGTGCTAACGGTGACCTCTCCATTACTTTCGATGCTCTAAGCACCTAAGAGCATAGTGGTTCCTTGTAGCATCACGATCGAAGCCTCGGAAATGAAAATAAAGTTTCCGATTAATTTGCCCACTTTGCAGGGGCACACAGCGACAACAGTGCGCACTGTCATAAGGGCGAAGCCCAATCTCGGATGCTACTTATGAAAGCGTTCTCTAGGTTGTATGGTTGGGGTTGCTAGGCCATTCGAAGGAGCACGCAGAACTCCTTAGCGCTGTCACTGACTCGAGATTGGTGGGTCTTCGCCTTTTTGTTCAGCAGCAGACAGCCACAGTAACGCAGGACCATTTCAGCTGCCGCGGAACGCGGCCAATCGCACCGACGAACATCGAAACACATTCGGTGGGAGTCGCGCCGTGCGTGCGTGCGCCGTCACGAACCGAGTTCTGCCGCGGCGGCGCACGGCGCATCCGACAGCGACGTGGGAGAGATGGAGGCGAATTCATTAGCCCGCGCCCGGGCGCGTTTCGGGGCGCAACGCGCGGCTTGGCGCGTATGGCGCGTCCGGCCGCGCCTGCAGCGCTCGCTGAGCCGAGACGGGCTCGTCGCGAGAACATTAGAGCGAGCCAGCAAGCCGCCTCGCCCCCCCCCCCCCCCCCCCCCCCCCCCCCTCCGCCTCTCCCTGCGGGCTGTGCTGCCTGTCTACTCGCTGCAGCAACAGCGGCGCACAAGCCTGGCGCTAATCACATTAGCTTCCCGCCTGGCCGAGCGCTTCTCCTCCGCTTCGCTCACCACCCCATTTTCACTCGCCTCGCTCCAATCCCCCCTTCCCTGCCCAGCGGGCTCTTTAACGCGGAACCGCAGATTTGGGCGGGAAGAAAGCGCAAGAGCGGAGCTTTTGGGACGGGGCGAAAAGTGGAGGAGGTAAGAAAGAGAAAAAAAAAAAGTATTAGGAAGAGAAAGTGGGCTTCTGCACGAGCGCCAGCGGGGTTCTTTGCCTGTCAGAAGCGCTGCCGCGGTGTATGCAAGGCATCGCTTTCTCTACCGTGTTTAGCGAAGAAACGCAAAAGCGCAGCATGGATTTTCGTAGTGAGCGCGCCTGCGGCCGTGGCGAACCGCGTTCGGGCCCACTGAAACATCGATTTGACCGTTCGGTGGCTACGGGTGCACAAAGGCTAACAGTAGTGTTATTGCTGTCATCATTTGGCGTCTTCTCGAACTGCATGTCCGATGGTCACCACCATCACGGCCTGTGGCGTTTCCTTTAATTTGTGTTCAACCTATACGATATTGTAGAAATGAACAACAACACGGGAACCAAGCAAACAGGCCCAGTCCAGAGGTAGTAAGTGTCGTAGGTGGGCTATTGCTCATTGCAATGAGGAATCCATAAGATTTGGCAGACCGCTTCGTTAAGAATCTGAAAACCAGATTGTTAACAGCATAACGTTGTCAGGTTTTGAAGTACCTTGCAACCTCGAAAATATCTTAAGCTGTTCATCAGGCGTTGTAGTGACCACTAATTGTGCATGTGTAGCTGTCTATGTGACCAAATCTATGTTCACATAGATTTACATCGATTATGTGCACGTAGACAAACACAAGTGGTGCAACCAAGGTAACATTTAACATTGCATCTATGCATTATGTATGCCTATATCTCAGACTTCCGCTGCCTTATCCTGGCGCTTCAGAGAGCCATGGTAGAGTGTATAAGCGCGACTGGACGAGGACGTATAAAGAAACAGATACACAGACACAGCGCTTCTTTCTACGTCCTCGTCCAGTCGCGCTTATACACTCTACCATGGATTCTAACCAACTAGCCCGCCAACGTGTTTTAACCAAGTTCAGAGAGCCGCGACTATGTGACCGTGTCGCCGCTTTCAGCAAAGCGCAGGTCACATTGTGGTTACCTTTTGATTGTTGTTTTGTGCCTATCATCCGTATGCCTTGACGTGCGAAGTCTGCACACATTTCATGTTTCGCAGTCCGCATCGGGTGTCATGTAAGCAGTGCAGGAAGAAGTACCATATTGCGTTGTCTCATGAATTTCCGTCAGGACGTTACGAACTCCAGCGACGAAAGCATAACTTACTCGCTGGCCATCAAGCAACGATTATCTAATCGAATACGAACCAAGATTTTGCCACGCGTTTACTGTGAGACTCTCCTGACTCTCAGGTATAGTAGTCGTTATTTGAGGTGTTTTGAGGTAGTAGTGGACAGTGTCCTTGTTTTCAGTGGTGGTAAGGGTGGCTTTAGTCGGTTTATCCTGGCGATCGACATCGGCAATCACCAGACACATATCACCAGACACATAACTGTAGTGTCACCGGGGAATGCATAAATGAGACGTGCGACTTCTTTACTCTCCACAACGGATCCTTCTGTAGATACAAAATATTGCAAAGAGCCATGCGGATACATTTCTTCTAGAAGATCTCAAGAACCGCGTACCTTTCAGCACGGTATCGCGAGTACAATCGATGAAACTGCCCGATGTTTCTCATCTCCTGGTACTCGAAAGAAAGCGGAGAAATATGTTCTTTGCCTTAAAATGCCACGTTTACGCATATGCAGGCCGAGTCCTTATCTTATACTGGGATGTCTGCTTCAGTGACTTGACCAATCTAAAATGTTATCTTTGGGGACGCGACAGTACTTCGTACATGAGAGGAACTGTTTCGCCATTCACTTTAATACCATTGTGCGATGAAACCTTCTAAAGCAGCGCAGTTTAAGCATGGAACCTTTGGTGTTGAGTTAATATAGACAGTGATATATAGTTTTTGCAATACTGGTATCGTATACACGAGGAGCGGTACATCGTGGGTATATAGCGAAAGTTTAAATGATATTGCGCGACATAAAAACGACACGGACGTGAGAAAAGACGCAGTGGCACAATGAACTTAGTTGAAAGTTTGCGCTTGGTGTGACGTCTTCTCTCACGTCCGTGTCGTTTTTATGTCGCGCAATATCATTTAAGCAATGGATTACCAATTTGCCCGGAATGCTGCTCTCATAGAGAAAGTCTTTAGTTTACGTATAGTACAACAGTCATTTAGCCACGATGGTCCAGCCGACCAGACAAGGCTGCTCCAAGAAACTGCTCCAAGAGACTGCTCCAAGGCTGCTGGATCCGTCTGTCAATATTGCCGCAGAGAGCTCTCCACATGCCAGGTACGAGCACTCTCGTGAGGCACCTTTCCAAGCGTCTCATCGCTAAAACCCATTACGCGTCGCATTGCCATTAGAAGAGCGCCAGCAACGCCTCGCGCATGGCGATACAGCGCGTGTCTCCCGTGCACGCGCTCACGGCAGCGTCCGAGTCTGCCGTCCAGTGAGAAGCCACGGCGTGGCTCTTGGCCTTCGGGGCGCGTGAAAAGTGCGTTCGGCGGAGAGACGCGGTTGTCTGTGGAATAGGCTGCTGTTAACTCTTCTTTTAAAGTGTGTGAATGCTTAATATTGAGTTTCCGGGCACAAGTTCGCCCACAATAAACCAGTGTGCTTAGTGTGCTTCATTGAAGAGTGCTACAATATATAGAGGTGATTTCGGTAAGCTTTATACAAATGTTTGCGGACAAGAAATTTTGCTCGTCCAGAGAGAAGTGAGTAGTAGTTTTAGCGGAAATTCGCTACGCCTAGTTTCACGATGGCATACCTGCGAACGTTCACGGCAGGTTTATCGGCTACCTCCGCCTTAAGTAGCCTGAGCCTCAGACACTAACCCTATTCGGTGCTTTAGTAGCCTTTGACCCAGGGTGACACCTAGAAGCTGCGCGCTGCTGATTTGTTGAGCTCCGTAGTGACCAAAGGTGTACTTGAAGCGCGTTCATTGTTGCTTTAATCGAGAAAAGAGGACAGTTGGCGTCCAGCGGTGGGCACCTATATAGTGTGCTCGCCGCGCGGCGGTCTATAGTAGAGAAGCCAACGTGTCGAGGACCCTTTCATTTATCAAAATACTATGTAGTGGGCGGACGGCGCGCTTTTGCCGTTGTCGCCGCCGGAAGCGGTGTCGGCATGTTTTGAGATAACTACTGCAAGCAGTACACATACGATCGGTTTACTCTGCAGAGTGAAAAAGCCCTGCGTCGCCGAAGTTGAACGCGCGCAGTTGTATTAGCGGCGATGTAGGAGATAACAGCGCGCCGAATCTTCTTCTTCTTCTTGATTTGGGAGAGGGAAAGTACGCTTAATTCTGCAGCCCATATGGGAACACGGCGCAGCGTATTGGGGATGGGGGCGGAGGATGAAAGATGAGGGGATAGAGGGGGACAATGAGAGTAGGTTTCAGGCAGCATACAGCAGCATCATCCCGGGGCGATGGCCGGCGCGCAAGGCAGAGGTCCATGGGAGGCCGAAGACTAGTGGCGATCTAGGAGCCCGTTTGTGTACACGTATTCACGCAGGCTTGCCAGTGCTGGAAGGTGGTAGCGGGCCGGGAAGAGTAGGTATGTTTCTGAGGTAGCCGGGAGTCCATACCGTCGGTAGGTGGCTGAGACTGGAGCGCACTCCTGGGCTAATGCAGGACAGGTGCAGGGTAGGTGCTCGAGGGTCTCGGCGTCACCGCACCTTCTGCAGGCCGGCGAGGTGATGCGTCCCTTGACATGAAGTCTGGTTGCCGTGCACGCGGAGCCCGTGTGTAGACGAAGGAGTGTGGAACGGTCCCGTCGCGAGAGACCGTTCTCAGGGAGGAGTTTTGGGGCGCGGTTGGTAGCTACCCTGCTATCCGGATGGCTGGAAGTGAGCAGCTGTTTTAGTCGCTGCCTGGAGAAGTCCGATGCTGCGACTGCTCTGGTGAGTGGAACGGTTGGGTGGTGGGCGGCCTTAGCAAGGACATCCGCCTCCTCGTTTCCGGCGATTCCTACATGGGAAGGCAGCCAGTGGAAGGAGACGGCTACCCCCACTGCAGAGAGGGCCGAGATTTTTGCTCTCAGGAGGGTCTCATTGACTCCGTGCCGATGGGGATCGGAGAGTGCCTGCAGAGCCGGTCGCGAGTCACTTAGCACCGCCACTGGTTTTGTCGGGGGGTCCTCAGCCAGGAGGTCTGCAGCCAGGTGGAGTCCCGCCAGCTCAGCTGCTGTGGAGCTCGCGCGAAAAGGAAGTCGGCACTGCCTGCTCCTGCCCTCAGATGGGATGGTACAGGCCGCCGCTGCGGAGCCATTGGAGAGCACGGAGCCATCCGTGAACACGAGCAGTCTGCCGTCCAGCTCTTTTAGGAGTTTGCAAGTAGCAGCCTGTTGTAGTGCTGCTGCTGGCATCCGGCGCTTTTATGCTCCATTCAGGGATAGGTGTACCTCTGGAGGTTGCTCGTATGGCGGAGATATGACTATGGGCACTGGTTGCTGCACAATCAGCTCCTCGTAGAGCTGGCAGAGGCCTCCCATGCGAAATAGCGGCTGGCTCCGCAGTCAGCAGAGCAGAGCCCCACCATCTGGAGCACGGTGCAGACGGTCAATGTGCCCAAGGGCAAGCTGGAGCATGTGCAGCGACAATGGCCATTCGCCAGCCTCAGCCAGCGTGGCAGCAATTCGCGAGTGCTTGGGGAGACCGAGGATGCTCCTTACTGCACTCCTGTGCAGTCTCTCGAGCTGTTGCTTCCTGGCTGGAGATAGTAGAACCAGCGGCAGGGCATATAGCAGGGTGGATGTGGCCGCAGCTTGGTTCAGCCTACTTGACGGCGCAGCCCCGGCCACGCTGCTGCATCTTGCTCACTGCCCCCTGAACTCTTCGGACTTTGGAGCCTTGGCAGCAGGCAACCAGGAGAGCCGATGATCGATGGTTAGGCCCAGATAGGTGACCTCCCGCTTTTATGGGACGGTAAAGCGCAGCTGTTTCACGTAGTGGCGTGCGGAGGCCAGCGGGTGTACAAGTAGTGCCTCTGTCTTTGCCGGGGACACGGAGAGGCCAATGCCACCGAGGAAGGAGATGACCACTTCTAATGCCCTCCGTAGTGAGCCCCGGATGGCAGCGATGCTTCTCCTGGGTCCTCGTATCCCCAGCGCCACGTCATCTGCGTAGATAGCGCAGCAGACTGGGTAGCGGCTGTCAGCCGGTAGTGCTGTTGCGAGTCCTGCCAAAGCCAGGTTGAAGAGGAAAGGGCTCAGCACTGATCCCTGCGGGACACCGGAGGTAATGTTTCTGGGATCGCTGAGCACCTTGCCTACCCTCACACAATAGCTCCGGCCCACCAGGAAGGCAGAGATGAAGCCCCGGAGACATCCCGTGACGCCTAAGCAGTCCAGTACAGCCTCGATCACCTCGTGCGGCAGCCGGTCGCCGTTTGAGAGGAGGAGCCGCGGCATATTGGCTTTGATGGTACTTTCACTGTTACGGCATTGTTAGGCATTAGGCATTAGGCTTACGGCATGTTAGGCATTGTTACGGCATTAGCCACTGTTACGAACGGCCTGCATGGGTACCGACCTACAATATATTCCCAGCCAGCCGCAGCGGTGGGGGTGGCGATATTCGGAGAAGCAGACCTTGGAACGCGCCAGGCCTGCTGCAAGGACTCGTTCTGGGAAAAAAACAATACGCCGCGTCCCCAAGCGAGCGCCGCCGCTATGACTAAACGCGGTCGGCGGACCAAGTATTGTTCGTGGATTCGCCGTGGCTGCCACGGGTTGCTAGAAGCGGCGGAAATCTGGGGAGCTCCTGGCAGGTATTTTTCGCTGCCTTCTCACGCAACTTAGAAGTCATGGACAGACGCGGCGGCCATTGTCCGCAGAGTCAACACTGGGATGAAGAGCCGCCTGCTCGGGGAAAAGCACCGTGTCTCCGAGAACCCACTCACCTCGGCGTGGTCAGTGAAACCTGTGCGGAAGTGTGTGTAACCCTCCCCCTTAAAGGCGAGTCGCCTACGATGACTTTGAACGCTCCGAGTTTGTAGCAGGTTGAACGGCCGTTTTTCCCTCACCTATGGATCTAGGGAGGACAGAGTGTTTATAAGCAGCTGTTGTGCGGCTGCTGAGGGTGCATTCCTCTTGCAGTCATGTTAGACTGATGAAGTGTAACGTTCTCATGTATATACTGTAAGTAAACCCATATTCCTCGTTCTCGATGAGAACAAGTCTCTCCCTTAAACAACGTGCTCAGCGTGGATAAGTTGGACGACGGCATGGGCCAGCTACCATCTATTTCATGCCCGACTCCAAACATTACAGCACTAAGGTAGTCTAAGTAGAAACTATACGAAAAATACTTCGTGTGTGGGTGCGTGTGTTGGCGACCATCACTTGAATAATATTACAGTTGTTCTAAGCGGAGCTAAACTTAAAAAAAAAATGTGCTCACGTTCCTTAGGGCATGCGGTGTACCCTTACCCTGCTGCTAGAGCACTGCTGCCACCAGTCGCCGAGTTAAGTGGTGTAGCGTGTGGCAAACTCACATGATAGATTTAATTGTACGTGTACATGTTAGCCTGATCGCTGTGCTCACACTATAGATAGCATACCGGCGGAAGCATGCCAAGACGCCGGCGGAAGCATGCTGTAAGTTGCAGTACATGAACAAAGACATGATACAAAAGAATGCTAAGATACGCCTTAGATTTTCTCTCATTGATGTACCGCATGCTCACAAATGTGAAACAATGGTTTACAGCTTTTCATTTCAGCATATAATTACCTAATGTAATTGCAGCAAGAACATACCTACGTACAAAAATCGGATTGTTTAACAGCCGTTACCATGACGCTGACACTTACAGCGGTAAATTTTCGTGCATTGAAATCCAGCAAAGTATCCCAGAACATCGGCAGGCGGCAAGCGGACACAGAACGCCCGCCCACAAGCATCACCCGAGCAACAGCCGAAACCCAGGCCAGGTTCTGCAACAAGCGATTAGTAAACTAACAGAAAGCGCACTACGCCTCGCTACGCACCTCGCAGAGCACGGAGCTTTGAGGCGGCGCAGCTCTACGCGCTAGGAACAATTCAGTTTCCGCGCCATCTGCAATTTGTTTCACAAAAGCGCTGTATCGCAGGAGCACAAGTTGGAGGGCCTTATCAGGTGATTCGGCACTCCTGTCTGTTTTACCCCGTAGCAAAACCCCTGGAAATCCGCTAACTTAGAGCTGCCGCAGCCCTGAAGTTCCCTAATCTGTGTTCCAAAACGTGGTTATTTATTGCTTCCCTCGGAGAAGCCTCAACCATGCACATGTGGTATTGAGGGAGCATGCAACGACAACTAGCCACTTCAAAGCGTTCAACTTTCGAAGCGGCACTTGTCATTCCGCTTTCACCTTTAGCTACTATAATTCGCAACAAAGTCTACGGACGAATGTTTTTGGTGGCGGCGGAGCTTTACGAGGAAGTGAACGTAGAGGAAGGACATCGGTAGAGGTCCATTCGCGTCGATATCGACTGCCCCTGTCGCCACTGTGCCGACAACGGAGGCTGCATGTGTGTGTGTGTGTGTGTGTGTGTGTGTGTGTGTGTGTGTGTGTGTGTGTGTGTGTGTGTGTGTGTGTGTGTGTGTGTGTGTGTGTGTGTGTGTGTGTGTGTGTGTGCGTGTGCGTGTGCGTGTTAGTGACTTTTAGTTGGGAGGGTGAAGAGAAAAGTGCTGCGCCGTAACTGCCTCTGTTAAGAGGACACCTCAACAGCGCTGCACGCGGGAGGGGCGCGGGAAATTTAGGAGAAAGAGAGAAGGCTGCACGAGGTCGCTGCAATATGCACATGCACGCACCAGAAGCGCGCGGTGTTGTGGTTGCGACGCGTGTCACCACCGCGCGGTCGATGCACAGCCACGCCTCGACAGGACCGCGTCGCGGCGAGCAGCGAGAAAGACGCGCCGCCCTCGGGTGCTGCCGCGGATGCGTGCAGCTTGGCACGCTCGTGTGCCCGACCGCACCCGGCCGCAGCGGCCCGCCCTGTAGGCAGGAAGGACGGGGGGAGGGGGGGCGAGGGGGTGAAACACATGCGGATGCCAGGCGCGTCGTTCTCCCCTCCCGTTTTGTCACTGTCGCGAGGCCCGAGGACGAAGAAAAACAGCAAGGGCGGTAGTTCATCGAGGGACGAAAGAAGACGAGCACTGTGCGTGGGTGTATGGACGGCGTGTGCGTTGTTCGTGCGTTTGCCTCCAACTAACGAGCGCCGAAGGAGCACTGTAAGTTAAAGCGGAAAAAGAAAATTAAAGCAAATCCTGACACAGCGCAGGAAATGCAAGTTCGATCTTACGTTTATTTCCGAATGTGCTCAAATTATTTGTTTATGTGCAAATTAACCGTTCTCTACGACGCCCAGCTAACGTAGCACGCGGGTGCTGGGAAAACTTTATTATGGCGACGGTACTATTCCTTCGCTTCTGCACTGTCGTCCTCTGGCAGACAATGCTGCTGCTGTTGCTCGAACGCCGATATGTGCGATCTGAAAACTGTAACCTACCTCTATACCACGGCTTTTTATACCAATATAGAGACATTTTAATGCACCTTTTGTCAGAACCCGGCATTGCCAATGCAAAATAACCGCACGACATTACGCTGCGCTGTAAACAGACAGACACAGCCCATAAAAATGCAGGAATTGAACTCATCCCTTTATCACCAATGGACACAAAACGGATATTGAGAGTACTAAAGAAAGACTTGTGTACGCCAACATGGTTTAATGAAAACACTAAGGAATCAATACTTTACGAAGTAGACCCTCACCTCGAATACCAGCTGGATGTACAACTTTCTAAAAGTACCGAGACACTAATTCACGGACTGCGCCTTGCGACACCATACACCAAACATTTCCTGCATCGCATCAAACGGGCTCACTCTCCGGCTTGCTCCTGTGGCCACGACGATGAGGATGTTCGCCATCTACTCCTCGAATGCCCCATATACGAGATACAAAGACAGCAGCTAGAACAAGAGCTACACTCCATCGATCCTCACCGGCCTTTCTCATTCGCAAAACTGCTGGGCCCATAGCCATCGAAAATAGCACAGCGAAAAGCATTGAACGCAATTGAACATTTTTATGAAGAGACAGGCATCCTCAACAAATACTAGGTATTGCATTGAATAATCACATGATGTCACTAAAACATTCTTCTATTATTTATAATTATTAGTGCTTGTACATTACGTGTTATACATTTTTTGTTGTTGTGCGTGAATTATTTTAACACTGTAATTCCTCATCTGTTTATATACTCATCGAAGTCTACATCATGACCGTTTGTGTGTGTTTGTGACTGTTAATGAACTCATTGGGGTGCAACTTGCATTTGACTTTTACACTGTGATGTTCACAGGCGTATAGGACTGTGCTGTGGCTTTCTCAACCTATGAAGTGATTTTTCTTTTTTTTTTTCATTCTCCAACATATTTTTTTTATATCGTTGTTTCTGTTATGAGAAAAAGAGTAGCCGCCACCATTATAAGGTGACCACGTCTCTTTCTTTTATTTTCATTTCAATAAAAAAAGAAAAGACACAGACCACAGATAAGCATGTAGAAGTACCAGAACTCGGACCTTCTGCGCGGGCAAAGGTACTATTACTAAATTAACCTGCTACAACGTTCCTCCATGCATTGATGTTCCCTCACCAGAAATTTAATTAGGTAACGTGTGGAGAGTGTGTAGATTTTTTTCTCTGACATGTAGATAATCTTCTCAGAAGTTTGTTTACCCGTAAAAGTAAATGAAATATATTTATACCCCCCCTCTTTTCTTTTTGTAAAATCAGTAACAGAGGTTTATGTATGCAACAAAAAACTCTGTTATAACGCTGAGAGGTGCATACACTACATTTACTTAGCTTGTCTAAACTTATTTTGAAATGTGTTGTTATAAACAACTAAGTTTTCTTTGCATACGTTAGTAAGCGTTTTTTCGAATCGGAAATCCTTATAGGCTGGCCATTCACTAAATGTTACTTATATTATGACCCAGATCATGAAACAGATCTGATTACCTTATGCGGCAGTGCCTATGGCCAAACAGGTTATCGGCCATCAATTCCTCTAACCCAGTGGTAGTGCACACGACAAAATAAACTCGTAAGTGAGCGTGACTTCACTAAGCCAAAGCCTTTTCACGTCGTGTAACTGCAGTACATTAATATGCGCGGAGGAATTGTGACGTGATTGAATGCCCGTCGCTATAGCGCTAAGAAGTTATAGTGTCTGATGTACCGTCAAGCCGTAGAAATGATGGATCTAGAAATCACGGCTCTTGGACAGCTAAAATAAAAAAAAAGCGATAATTCAGTGACTAGCGCGATATCGCCGTTGCGAACGCTTTTTCTCGCGGCTGTGCGGTTGCCCTTGCTTCAACATAAACACGGTTGAAATCAAACTAAAGAGTTACAGAACAAGTGCTTTGCATAAAAGGGGCAGGCTTGCGTTTGCTCTGCACTCAACTGAACCAATGAAAATGATGCGCAGTAACGCTGCTGTTGAAATAAGCGCTGACAGTTCCTCTGTGACGTCGCAAGAGGTCACTCAGGTTTACTGACTATATACATATATATATATATATATATTGGACTGAGACGGGGGTACCCTTTATCTTCACTGTTGTGTGTAATGCACCTGGTAAGGAATGAAAGAGCACTAGAAGGAATCAATGCCAGGTTTAACTCTCACACAAACAGGCGGGCACAATAGTAGATCGGCAACTTACAGGTTTGTTTTATGCGGACGACACTTTGTTGCTCGCTAACAGGCAAAGTGATATGCAACGTTTGGCGAATATTTGTGGACAGGAATGTGAGAATTTAGGATTAAAATGTAGCCTTAAAAATCAGGTTTTATGGTATTCAATGAAAACAGTGAGGAGACAGTGTCAATAAAGGGCCAGAAAATACCTCTGGTAAAAAAAAGAGAGAGAGAGAGAGCAAATGATAAATGAAAGGTAGGGAGGTTAACCAGGACTGAGCCCGGTTGGCTACCCTACACTGGGGAAAGGGAAACGGGGACGGAAAGAGTAAAGAAAGAAGAGAAAGTCTACCGGGGATATCGTTCAGTCACTCAGTCCGGATCACAGACGCTGACTCAATCCTGTATCTTTCAAATATCGCAGCAGCGCTTTTGTGGCCTTTTGTAGCTGCGATATGCGAGGCCATGGTCCCAAGATCTTGTTCAAGGTGAACGGTTTTCTATCTAACTGGTTGAGAGCTGTGCAGAGTTCTTGTCTTTCATTTTCAAATGATGGGCAGTAGCACAGTAGATGGTCTATAGTTTCTTCGACACCGCAGGCATTGCACTCGGCGCTATCAGCCATTCCAATTAAAAACGTATATGCATTCGTGAATGCGACGCCCAAGCGTAAGCGGCACAGCATTGTTTCCTCGTTACGCGGAAGCCCTGGTAACAGCCGCAGTTGCATCGCACTCAACATCGATTGCATTCCCTCGAACCTCGGGTAAAAGAATACAAACACCTTGGCGCATGGTTGAACGAAGGAAATCGACATGTGGAAACACAAGAAAAAACAATAATAGCACTGACGAAGAGAAATGCGGCCATAATCAAACACAGAGCGCTATGGGGTTATAACAGGTAGGAGCTGTTCCGGGGTATGTGCAAAGGCGTAATGGTTCCAGGACTTACATATGAAGATGCGGTTGTTTGCTTGAGGTCAGGCGTGTACAATCAGGGCTAGATGGCAACCAAAGGTCAGTGGGACGCCACGCATTGGGCGCTCACGGGAAGACTGCAAATGAAGCTGTGCAGGGTTACTTGCGGTGGAGAAGTTTTATAGTGAGGGAAGCGCAGAGTAATATTGACATTGAAGAACTACTGAGGAATATGAACTAAAGGAAATGGGTTGCGAGAGTGTTCCGATATTTGTACAGGAAAAACATTGACTCACAGTGGAGGAAAAGAACTAGGAAGCTTACCAGCAAGTATGCGGCCTGTATGGTGAGTAACGTGGCAACAAAGAATGTCAAACGCAAAGTGAGAGAAGCTGAGACAATCGCATGGGTGGCGGCAATGAAAAGGAAACCTGCCATGAGTTACTACTTAAGAGGACAAAAACGAAATCAGGAAAGAAACAATTTGTACCAGTTCAAAATGAAGCTCTTTACTTTTTAAAGCGAGATCAGGATGTGTTAGAACGCGTAGTTATAAAGCTGTATACCAATGAACAAGAAGCATTTGCTTGATGCGGTAAAGCTAGGGAAACGATGGAACATGTTTTGTTAGAATGTGAAGATACCCAGCTGTCGGTTTAGGCTCCTCTGGCCTCCTTGAAGCCATTGGCTTCAGGGATAGCAGGGGTAAACATGTCTGCATTAGAGGTTAGTAAAAGGCGATTGGAGGTTTGGTGGCAAAAAAGTAGGGAGACCATAAACGACGAAGGTGTAGAAAAACAAGGTTCCGAGCAGTGGTGCAGAAAGGTTCATGCTGAGAATTCCTTGTATGTGTTTCCTTTTTCTTTAATAGGTCGGATGTTAGGCAAAATAAGAACAAGAGCATGGTGGCGCAAAACACCACCTCGTTGTAAAGGGGACGCTCATAGTCCCCTTGTAACGTATATATATATATATATATATATATATATATATATATATATATATATATATATATATATATATATATATATATATATATATATATATATATATATGTATACATATATGTGTGTATATATGTACATATATATATATATATATATATATATATATATATATACATATACATATGTATGTGTGTGTGTGTGTGTGTGTGTGAGAGAGAGGTGACATTACCAAAATACAGGTCAAGTATTCATTGCACAAGGCAAGCAACACGCGCGTATACCTATATGAAACATGGAGTAATCAGGGGAATCATAAAGTATGTGGTCATCTATGGTTTCATTCGTGATTCCAGAGCTTATATTCAGATATTTCGCATCGTGTTTAAAATCACATCTTCAATCAAGATCAGGGATTAATCAAAGTGTCTGTTTCGAAACTAGCTTCAGGTGCAGGAGGAACAAGTACAAACGAGGCAGTGCCGGGAAATATGGGCTGGGCGTCCTTCTAAGTTCGGGAGAGTCACAGTCACACAATAGCCGCTTTGAGAAAGTGCCGAGGTGTATATGAAGGAAGAAAATTGTGGCAGAGTCCATCAAGGATGTTCCGTGAATCACAAAACGTTATCAGCGCATCAGCAGACACACAAATTGGCACTTTTGCTGACAACCCCACTGCCGAATGATACTGTTACGTTTCGCCTACAACGCGCGGTATAGCCGGCGCGGATGCAACGGACGCCGGAGCTTCGTTCAAAGCGTCGGACATTTTGGCCCGTTCGGAGCTCCCGCAGTCTCCCCGCCAAGCGCGTCCAGGCGTGTTTCAGTGCCACGTGTCTTCGTGTGTGCGTGTGTGTGTGTGTGCCCACGCTTGTCAAAGCGCGGCAGCCGGGGAGAGGAGCTCCCCAAGTGTGAAGCGAGGAGGTCTGACAGGCGCCAGCTTGGCGATGCGTCACTACACTCGTCTCAACGTGTCTCTCAGTCTGTCCGTACCCGCCGTCACGTGGTCTCGTCACGAGGCCTTCCTTCTTGCCCTCAACTGCGAAAGTATAAGAGCAGCTGCCCCCGGACGCCGAGAGAGAGGCTCCGATTTCTTCTGTTGAGTAACGTGCTCTCCCGTCTCTCCACTTCGGTCGACCTGACCGCCCGCTCTTTTGCGATGTTAGAATAAACCAGTTGTTCTGTTACCAGTTGACTCATGCTTTGCCGGGACCTTCGGATGCTTCCAGTGCCCCAGGCCGCCAGGCCAACGCTACCCTTGGGGCTTGCGACCCAGATTCCAACAGCTGGTTGCCAGCGGTGAGATCGCGACAACGGAGGCCAGCAGCGAAGATATGCGGTTGACTGTATGCTGAGCAGCACAACGGCCATCCGGGAGCAGTGCAACGAGCCCTGTGTGATGACTGGTTGCCTGCAGCGGAACGACTGCGCTGAATTCTTGGCTGCGAGGTTTGGTGAGTGCGGGACTTTCTTCTACTGAGTTTTGCCAGGCTTTTGTTAGTGTCAGAAACAGAGCTGGTAATTGTGGTTGTTGCTGCCGGGTTAGTTTGCGGCAAGACAATAGTAGGCAGTAGAGAAAGCAGCGTTCAGAGCAGCCATGGATTTGAAGTCGTTGCGCAAACCGAAATTGCTGGAGCTTGCAAGAGAGTTGGGTCTGGATGTCTCAGACAAACTCAGAAAACCAGAACTGCTGAGGGCTATTCTTGAGTTAGAAGCTGAGGATGACGAGCTGTCGGAATGCCTTGAGACCATTGAGGAGAGGGAGACGGCAAAAAGACAGGAGCGCGAACTTAAAGAGCAAAAAGAGAAACAGGAGCGCGAACGAAAAGAGCAGAAAGAAAAAGAAGAGCGCGAACACGCTTTGGAAATGAAGCGTCTCGAGGTAGAGATGGAACGCGCTCGTAATGGAAGTCAGGCACACGGTGCAGGAGAACGAGTATCGTTCAAAATGACTGACCTGATGCGGCCGTTTAAGCTTGGAGAGGACATTGGTTTGTTCCTGGTTAACTTTGAGCGAACGTGCGAGAAGCAGGGGTTCTCTCGGGAAACGTGGCCACAGCGCTTGCTCACTTTGTTACCCGGCGAGGCGGCCGACGTAGTCGCTCGCTTGAAGAGAGAGGAGGCAGAGGATTTCGACCAAGTGAAATCGAGTCTGCTAAAAAAGTACAGGCTGTCCGCGGAGGCGTTCCGTCGGAAGTTTCGGGAAAATGAGAAAGGCAAAAGTGAGTCATATACAGAGTTTGCCTACAGGCTAATGTCAAACATGCAGGAGTGGCTCAAAGAAGAGAAAGCGTTTGGTGACCACGAGAAAGTTCTGCAGTGTTTCGGGCTAGAACAGTTTTATAGTCGGTTACCTGAGAACGTGCGGTACTGGGTCTTGGATAGGTCAGACGTTAGTACGGTGACTAGAGCCGCCGAGCTAGCCGAGGAGTTTGTGACGCGTCGGGCTCGCGGAGCTAAGGACGGTCAAAAGGGTGAATTTGGCTCCAAGTTTGAGAGGCCGAAGTTCACGCCCATGAGAGCAAAGGGGGACACACGTAGTGCGGATGCGAGTGAAAGCAGTCCGACCGAACGTAAGGATACTGCGGCAACCGAAGCCGAACGCAGAAAGCGGTTCGAGACGAGGCAAGCGCGCGTTTGTTATACGTGCCAGAAGCCGGGTCACTTTTCGGCGCAGTGTCCAGAAACAAAAACAAAAGTCGTGTTTTTGTCCTTATGCAGCACTGACGAGAACATGAAGCTTCTCGAGCCTTACATGCGGGACCTCCTCGTGAACGGGAAAGAGTGCCGAGTGCTTCGCGATTCCGCAGCTACAATGGATGTAGTTCACCCCTCATACGTAGAACCCGATATGTTCACGGGCGAGTGCGCATGGATCAAGCAAGCCGTGGAAGCTCATAGTGTGTGTCTGCCCGTAGCAAAAGTGCTGATTGAAGGACCTTTCGGAGCGCTTGAGACGGAGGCGGCAGTGTCATCTATGCTGCCCCCCCAGTACCCGTACCTATTTTCGAACAGGTCCGATCACCTCCTGCGCGAGAAGGGGCTTTTGTTTGGTGAGGCTAGCGTTCAGGCCTTAACCAGATCGAAGGTTCGGGAGCTCGCTGCAAAGGCGGTAGTTGCGGGGCCGACGTTGTCGAACAATGAGAAAGAGTCAGAAGCGCAGCAAGCTGATATTCAGAGCACGCCCGAACTGAATAAAATTGAGCCTGTAGCGTTAAAGGCACCAGATACTGGAGAGGAAATTCCCGATGCGGGAAAGTTAGAAGAGCTATCTGCAGATTTGCTCATCGCGCCTACGTCAGATGGACTTAACAGGTTGCTAAAAGTCAGCCGGTCGGCTTTGATAGCCGAGCAAAAGAAGGATGGCAGCCTAGAAAACATCCGCTGCATTGTCAAGGAAGGTATCGCCAAGAAAAATGCTCGCTTTGTGGAAAGAGGTGGGGTCCTGTACCGAAAGTATCTAGACCGCAGAGGAGTGGAGTAGCTGATCGTGCCTCAGTGCTACCGTCAGGATCTGTTGCGCTTGTCGCATGGGGGTTCGTGGTCCGGACACCTAGGAGTTAAGAAAACTAAGGACCGTCTCTTGCAAGAGTACTATTGGCCAGGGTGTTTTCGGGACGCAGACCACTTTGTGAAGACATGCGACACCTGTCAGCGGGTGGGCAAACCAGGGGACAAATCGAGGGCGCCGTTGAAGTTGGTACCTATCATTACGGAGCCCTTCAGACGGCTCGTTATTGATACAGTGGGACCTCTGCCGGTAACAGCCACGGGGTACAGACACATTTTGACTGTGATCTGCCCAGCGACAAAGTTCCCTGAAGCAGTGCCGCTTAAAGAACTAAGCTCAGTTGAGATAGTCAATGCACTACTGTCCATATTTGCGCGAGTTGGTTTTCCTGCGGAAATCCAGTCAGATCAGGGCACGGTGTTTACGAGCGCTTTGACGACAGCCTTTCTCGAAAGGTGCGGGGTAAAGCTGTTACACAGCTCAGTGCACCACCCCCAGTCGAATTCCGTTGAGAAGCTCCACTCCGTCATGAAGCTCGTGTTGAGAGCATTGTGTTTTGAACATCAAACTGACTGGGAGCTGTGTCTGCCTGGGGTGATGTTTGCATTACGGACCGCGCCGCATGCGGCTACGGGGTTTTCGCCAGCTGAGCTAGTGTACGGTCGCTCGCTGCGATCTCCGCTTCGCATGCTTCGAGACGGATCACTGCCCTCTCCAATGGCTGCAGTCTATCTCTTCCACAAATGGCCGCCTCCTGCGCTGGAGCCTCGCTTCGCAACAATATTCCTTTGATGTGCGTTACAAAAAGGGGAGTCTCAACGGTAACGCCGATGGCTTAAGTCGAAGCCCCTAACGTGGGAATCAGCCTCAAAATTGTTTGTTACTGATGTTTTTCTTCCTGAGGCAGGATTTTTAACATATTGCTTTTGTGTAGTGTTTCAAAGTGATGATGTGCTTTCTCGTGCAATTTTCCAATTTGTGGACGTGTTCTGAGTGCTGCTAAACTACTGTAAGGAACTAGGCAGTAGTATAAAAGGGGAAAGAGCCTGGCAGGGCTTAGTGAGGGTTGTGCCGTGCTTGCTGACTGAGCGGTTGAGTTTCGGCGTAGTTCTAACGCTTGCCGGGAACGAGAACAAAAATGTCAACTCTCCCGAAGTCACTTTGCAGTGTCCTGGGTGAACCTGAACGAGAGAACGAGGCCTTCTCTGTGCGCTGCGCTCAAGAAACGCCGAAGGACGCCCGACTTCGGTTATGAGCATCATCGAGCGACATCCCTCCGGACAGCGGATGCAGTCCCCTGACCATCGGGATCTCCTTCCCCCGGCGGGGCGGTCTGTTACGTTTCGCCTACAACGCGCGGTATAGCCGTCGCGGATGCAACGGACGCCGGAGCTTCGTTCAAAGCGGCGGACATTTTGGCCCGTTCGGAGCTCCCGCAGTCTCCCCGCCAAGCGCGTCCAGGCGTGTTTCAGTGCCACGTGTCTTCGTGTGTGCGTGTGTGTGTGTGTGCCCACGCTTGTCAAAGCGCGGCAGCCGGGGAGAGGAGCTCCCCAAGTGTGAAGCGAGGAGGTCTGACAGGCGCCAGCTTGGCGATGCGTCACTACACTCGTCTCAACGTGTCTCTCAGTCTGTCCGTACCCGCCGTCACGTGGTCTCGTCACGAGGCCTTCCTTCTTGCCCTCAACTGCGAAAGTATAAGAGCAGCTGCCCCCGGACGCCGAGAGAGAGGCTCCGATTTCTTCTGTTGAGTAACGTGCTCTCCCGTCTCTCCACTTCGGTCGACCTGACCGCCCGCTCTTTTGCGATGTTAGTATAAACCAGTTGTTCTGTTACCAGTTGACTCATGCTTTGCCGGGACCTTCGGATGCTTCCAGTGCCCCAGGCCGCCAGGCCAACGCTACCCTTGGGGCTTGCGACCCAGATTCTAACAATACCAATACACTATATACATCTTGTAATCACTGCACCCCGGTAAAACTACGTAGCAGATCTCAAAATCCCTCGTATGCATGATGATTAACCATTTCGTTCATAGATACCATTTCATCCATTGACGTTCATTTGATCATTTGATCAGCCAATCATCGACAACTCTCGGTCTGTGACGTCATCAGCCAACGGTATAAATGTCCAGCGCGTGGATCGACTCTAAGTGGGCTAGGCTGCAGCGGCACCGGCACCATATTTAATCGCTGCTTGTTCTTCATGCAGGTATATTACTATTCTGATGCCGAGTGTATCCGATCTGATGATCGCTTTCTGCTGCTGCTCCGTTGCCCACAATGTCTTGTATACTGCTGCTCGCATGCATTGTATTGCGCAAGTTGCCTCCTCTTGAGCGGATATGTGGAAATCAACCCTGGCCCGGGCCCTCGGTCTAGGTCTAGGCGTGGATCCGGTTCCGCTCTCGGTGAGAATGATGATGCTCGCCCTTCCTTTGATAGCCAAGACAACAACGGCCCTTCGGTATCCGAAATGTTCTCTAAATTATTGGATGGGCAGACTCAGTTGGCACGAGATGTTGCGGAAATTAAGTCATTTCAAGAGTCAGTTGCGCGTCACTTTGATGTCTTAGAGTCACGTGTTCATGCACCAGAAACCACTCCTATGTCCAAAGACTCTAGTTCACTGTGTGATTTACGTGCTGAAATAAATGCCTTGACTACTAAGGTAACGGACTTGGTCTTAAAAAATGACAGACTTGAAAATCATTCTCGTAGAAACAATCTGATAATACACGGTATTTCTGAAGTCCTGGATGAAAACGCTACCACCCTGATGACTGCAGTTGCATCTGTATTTACTGAGCACTTGAAGACTAGCTGCCCTCATATTGAGCGCTGCCACGGGCTCGGCAGAGCACGCACTGGTTACATTCGTTCCGTCATTCTAAAACTTTCTAACTTCAACGACAGAACCGAGGTTCTTAGGAACATCTCAAAACTCAAGGGCTGAAATTTCGTCATTAAAGAAGATTTCTCTTCTCAGCAGCATCATCATCATCATCATCATCATCAGCCTGGTTACGCCCACTGCAGGGCAAAGGCCTCTCTCATACTTCTCCAACAACCCCGGTCATGTACTAATTGTGGCCATGTTGTCCCTGCAAACTTCTTAATCTCATCCGTCCACCTAACTTTCTGCCGCCCTCTGCTACGCTTTCCTTCCCTTGGAATCCATTCCGTAACTCTTAATGACCATCGGTTATCTTCCCTCCTCATTACGTGTCCTGCCCATGCCCATTTCTTTTTCTTGATTTCAATTAAGAAATCATTAACTCGCGTTTGTTCCCTCACCCAATCTGCTCTTTTCTTATCCCTTAACGTTACACCTATCATTCTTCTTTCCATAGCTCGTTGCGACGTCCTCAATTTGAGTAGAACTCTTTTCGTAAGCCTCCAGGTTTCTGCCCCGTACGTGAGTACTGGTAAGACACAGCTGTTATAAACTCGATTTCTCTTCTAGGGTTCGGTTAATTCGGGAAAATATCTGGGACGCATCAGGCTCTTTTCGGAACAGCGGTTCTGTTGTGAAGTTGAGATATGATCATGCTTTCATTGACAAGGTTCGTTATAACTGGGATAACAGTTCAAACTCATTAGTAATGGCACCCGCTCAACGTGTTTCTTCTGAGCCTGGTTATTTGACTTCCGTTCCATTCACTTCCTGAATTCATCCTGGCCGTTTTGAGAACCTTGTTGTCTTGAATATAAACGCTCGTAGTATTGTTAAAAAGTTTCCCGATTTATTGTCCCTTATATCTGTTCATTCCCCTCATGTTATCGGCATCACAGTGGCTGCACAGTGGTATTTATCGGCTGCACAGTGGTATTTACGAATCCGAGTTCACTCCATCCGGTTTTGTTGCCGTGCGCTTAGACAGGAATTGTGGTACTGGTGGTGGCGCGGTACTGCTTATCCGGTCGGATCTACGATTCTCAGTCATGCCTTCTCCTCCAAAACAGTATCCATGTGGTGTAAAATTTACCTACATAATCGGTGTACTATGATTAGTGTTATATATCGTCCCCCCGGTTCTACTCTTGATGTCCTTCATGCTGTTGCAAATTCCATGAGTGAGGTTAACATTGCTTCGTCGAGTTTTATCTGTATGGGTGACTTCAACGCCCCTGGTATCCACTGGCCATCACTGTCTGCAGTCCTTGTCCTTTGGTCTCACGCAGGTTGTTCCTAGTGCAACCAGGTTAAATTCCGTCCTTGACTTAGTTTTGCTAAGCGCTAACCTAGCCGAACGTGACTTTTCTTGCGAGGTAATTGGTGGTATTTCAGACCATAAAGGCGTTTTAGTGTCACTCTCTTGTCCAATTTCTAAATCCCCCTACACATTTACTAGTTTCCCTAATTTCACTCGTGCGGACAACAACTCCATTACTGATGTCTTATCTGATCATTTCAATACGTTTAGTGCACTTTCAGATAACCAGGACGTCAACTGCCTTGCTAATTACTTTGAGCGTCTTGTCAAATCATGTATCGAACGTTTTGTGCCCATTAAAACTAAGAAAAGAAATTCTAACATTCCATGGATGACTCGTGATATCTTGCATTTGTCCCGCCGCGTTCGAAGGTTAAGGCGTTCCAGAAGAGGCAGTGATCCCTTGGTGTTGGATAGATTTGTTAAGGCAAAGAAAGAACTCAATCTTAAGTTGGAAAAGGCCAAGGATTTCTTTTTTCGCGTTCGCCTGCACAATTTGTGAAGAAATAACCCACGACAATTTTGATCTTCTATTTTACCTCGTGATGCTTCATCCACTTCTTTCAGAATAGATAATGTCACCAACGACCCGGCGGTGATATCCGATGCTTTCAACAAGTATTTCCAATCCGTGTTTGCTTCCGATAACAACTTTATCCCGACACTTACCAATATAGTTTATTCTGAAGCAATTAGTGACGTTGAGATAAACTGCGAAGGCATCCTCAACCTTGTAGTAAACCTGGATGTTAAGAAATGCACCGGTCCGGACGGGACACACAACGCGTTCCTTGTTCGTCATTCGTTGTGGTCATCGCAATATCTCTGAGTGATATTCAGAAAGTCCTTATTATCCGCTACTGTACCTTCTTCGTGGAAGTTAGCCAAAGTGCTCCCTCTTTATAAATCTGGAGATAAGCAGTGTTTGTCGAACTACAGGCCAATTCACTGACGTCGCAGTCATGCAAAATGCTGGAACACGTGATTCATAAACACATCACGCTCTTTCTGGAATCAAATAATTTACTGTCTAACAGGCAACATGGTTGACGGAAGTCTAAGGTGTTCCTGATTCTATTTGCAATTACCTTAGTAAATACTTTGTAGGCAACGGACAGTTAGGTGATCGGTCTATAATTTTTCAAGTCTTTGGCGTCCCCTTTCTTATGGATTAGGATT
The DNA here is from genome assembly GCF_023375885.2 of Dermacentor andersoni. Classification (NCBI taxonomy): domain Eukaryota; kingdom Metazoa; phylum Arthropoda; class Arachnida; order Ixodida; family Ixodidae; genus Dermacentor; species Dermacentor andersoni. Next base: position 186,321,431 of record NC_092815.1, on the reverse strand, counting down.
ATGTTAGCCTTTTTCCAAGCTTCTGGTACGCTCGAAGTCATGAGGCATTGCGTATACAGGGTGGCCAGTTTCTCTAGAACAATCTGCCCACCATCCTTCAACAAATCTGCTTTTATCTGATCCTCCCCAGCTGCCTTCCCCCTTTGCATAGCTCCCAAGGCTTTCTTTACTTCTTCCGGTGTTACCTGAGGGATTTCGAATTCCTCTACACTATTCTCTCTTCCATTGTCGTCATGGGTGCCACTGGTACTGTATAAATCTCTATAGAACTCCTCAGCCACTTGAACTATCTCATCCATATTAGTAATGATATTGCCGGCTTTGTCTCTGAACGCACACATCTGATTCTTGCCAATTCCTTGTTTCTTCTTCACTGCTTGTAGGCTTCCTCCGTTCCTGAGAGCATGTTCCATTCTATCCATATTATACTTCCTTATGTCAGCTGTCTTACACTTGTTGATGAACTTCGAAAGTTCTGCCAGTTCTATTCTAGCTGTAGAGTTAGAGGCTTTCATACATTGACGTTTCTTGATCAGATCTTTCGTCTCCTGCGATAGCTTACTGGTATCCTGTCTAATGGAGTAACCACCGACTTCTAATGCACACTCCTTAATGATTCCCACAAGATTGTCGTTCATTGCTTCAACACTACGGTCCTCTTCCTGAGTTAAAGCCGAATACCTGTTCTGTAGCTTGATCTGGAATTCCTCTATTTCCCTCTTACCGCTAACTCATTGATCGGCTTCTTATGTACCAGTTTCTTCCGTTCCCTCCTCAGGTCTAGGCTAATTCGAGTTCTTACCATCCTATGGTCACTGCAGCGCACCTTGCTCAGCACGTCCACATCTTGTATGATGCCAGGGTTAGGAGCGGTTTTAGCACGTTAACGCAGCTAGCTGAGTTCACGCATGACATTTCATTTAATCTTGGTGTAGGCAACCAGGTTGATGCCATTCTTATTTATTTATTTACAATACCCCTAAAAACCCTCGAAGGAGGGCATTACATAGAGGGGGGGGGGGGCTACAAGAAAAAAACACAAGTGTACATTCAGGTACAGCATACCTAAAAAGAAAAACATTTACAAGAGATTTTTTTTCCGCTCAACAAGGCAGTGTAGTTATCATTTGAACCAAGAAAAAAAAAAGAAAGAAAGCAACGTACATACATAAAAACATCAGGAGCAATCAACAACTCACAAAGCATCCAAAATATCAGAGAAACGCACGTAATAAGAAAACACAACACTTTTACCAGCAAGTCACAGTAGTGCAAATTGTTTCCTTAAATTTGGCTATACATCCGCCGTGGTTGCTCAGTGGCTATGGTGTTGGGCTGCTGAGCACAAGGTCGCGGGATCGAATCCCGGCCACGGCGGCCGCATTTCGATGGGGGCGAAATGTGAAAACACCCGTGTGCTTAGATTTAGGTGCACGTTAAAGAACCCCAGGTGGTCAAAATTTCCGGAGTCCTCCACTACGGCGTGCCTCATAATCAGAAAGTGGTTTTGGCACGTAAAACCCCATAATTTAAATTTGGCTATGTCAGTTTCCATGGCTATGTATGAGGGTAAATCGTTCCAATCGACGATAGTGCATGGTACGAAGGATTGAGCGAAAGTTGATGACCGACACAAAATGCGTTTCACTTTGTTAGGGTGATCGCGGCGAGGAAAGATAATCGGCGGTGAGTGAAAAAAATCATCACTAGGTGAGGAGTGGTGGAAAATTTTATGAAATAGTGATAAGCGAGAATGTTTTCGACGAAGGCTCAAGGATTGCAAACCGGCACGTTTGTTTAAAGATGTAACGCTGGTGAATGTTGAATAATATGAAAAAATAAATCGAGCAGCACGGTTCTGCAGGGCTTCAAGGTTAGAGGCTAGATATACCTGATGGGGATCCAAAATTGCCGCAGCATATTCAATTTTCGGGCGAATGACAGTAATATATGCCTGTTTTTGTACGAGTGGTAGCGCTTGATTGAGGGTTCAGTTAAGTATTCCAAGAGTACGGTTAGCAGCTGCCAGGGTTAAATTGATATGGTGATGCCACATTAGGTCAGACTGGAAATGAAGGCCAAGGTATTTGTAGGAAGTGGAACACTCAATCGTGCTGTTATTAATGAAGTAAGCGTTCTCAATTTGAGACTTCCGACCGTTAAATGTCATTAACTTGGTTTTAGAGACATTAAGCGACATTAGCCATTTGGAGCACCATAAGGTAATTGCATCCAGGTCAGATTGCAAGCATTGGCGATCGATATCAGAGGAAATTGTGCGGTAAATTACGACATCATCGGCAAAGAGACAAACCCGGGACGTTACGCAAGAAGGAAGATCGTTAATATATATTAAGAAAAGTAAAGGACCTAGCATGCTGCCATGGGGGACACCGGAAGTAACGTGGGCAAAAGAAGAATTGTAGTTGTTAGCGGAAGTAAACTGGAGTCTGGAGGAAAGAAAAGCTTTAACCCATGCTAGGACGTTAGGGTGAATGTTTAGGCATGCATGTTTGAGAAGTAATCTGTGGTGCGGAACGCGATCAAAAGCTTTGGAGAAATCAAGGAAAACTGCATCTACCTGTAAACCAGTGTCAACGGATGAGTGTAAGTCATGAACAAACCCGGCAAGTTGAGTTTCACAAGAGTAGCCCTTGCGGAAACCGTGCTGATACTGGTATATTATGTTGTGGTTTTCTAAGTATTTGGCAATTTGGTAGTGAATGACGTGTTCCATGACCTTGCATATGGTACTTCTTAGCGAAATAGGTCTGTGGTTGCATGGTGAAGAACGGTCACCTGACTTGAAAAAGGCTGCTACCTTGGCTATTCGCCAATTATCGGGGATAGTGCCTGTCGCGAGGGATTGTGAAAGAAGGGCCGTTAGAATACTACAGATGCCATGGTGTGTATTTTTCAGTAGAGTGTTATTGATACCATTATGATCACATGTAGAAGAAATTTACAGTTTACTTAAAAGGGAAAATATGCCCGCTTCGGTTAAATCAATTTCTGGCATGTCGATGTCAGATATACAATCCTTCATAGGTGCGGTAGTAATATCCTCGCAGGTGAAGACAGCCGTGAATGTCTCATTTAGAAGTTCTGCGCATTGTTATTCCGGTAGTGAAGTGTTGTTGCTATCATGAAGAGTGATATCAGGATGTTGTTTGGGATTCACGATGCACCAGAATCTTCGAGAGTTATTTTTAAGCGTAGATGTTAGGTTATGGCTAAAGAAATGACGGCATGTGGTTTTAAGTAATCCTTGGCATTTTTTATCGCAGGCTTTGTAACGCAGCCAAGAAACCGACGTAACGTTTTTATCGGCCCGTCTGTAGAGTCGCTTTTTTTTTTATTGTTTAAACGCCGAAGCTGCTGCGTGAACCGGGGAGCAGTACGGTTGCTTTTTATTGTAATGGTAGGTATGAATTTTTCTATTAGTTCTTTGAAGAAGTTTTTAAACAGAAGCCAATTTTCTTCTACCGTGAATGATAGATGCCTGTCAATAAAGTGTTCTGAAAAACACAATAATTCGGAATTCATGCTTGCAAAGTTGGCTCTATTGTAGCATGCGATTTTTTTTGTTGGTGGCTTGTCGCGTGTTAAACGGGCGTGTGAGGTTGCCGGTGATAATGGCGTGGTCAGAAAGGCCACCTAAGTGGGTGATATCAGAGCAAAGGTCAGGATTGTTTGCAAGGATCAGGTCGAGAATATTTGCAGAGGTTGCCGAGTGCCGCGTAGGTTGATCTATGACTTGTGTTAGCGAGTGGTCTACGCAAGTGTTAAGAAATTCGTTCGCTTCGGTATCTTTGCACACAACTGTGAGCGTTGACCAGTCTATTGAAGGAAAGTTGAAGTCGCCGAAAATAATTAATACCGAGCTGGGAAATCGGATTACAACATCATCCAAAACCCTGCGAAATTCGCTCGCAAACGTGCACGTCATATCAGGAGGGCGATAAAATACACCGATAACAAAGGACGTCGGGCCACACTTGAGGGAAACTAACACGCATTCAAGAAAGGAATTAACAGCAACGGGAACGGCCACTACATCATGTTTTATGGCAATAAGAACACCGCCTCCCTTTCGCTGAAGCCTGTCAGTAGATTTCTCGAAGGCATTTGACACAGTTTTACATGCTAAACTTAATGCTGTACTGAATGATCCTCATTTAGTTAACTGGACTTTAAGCTTTCTCTCATTTCGCTCCCAGTTTGTCTCTTACAGTTCGACTGACTCCGCTACTGTTGATGTGACATCAGGTGTGCCCCAAGGCGCCGTCCTTGGGCCGCTTCTTTTTTTATTATATATAAACGATTTGCCACTTCACTGCTCTTCTAACATCCGTCTTTATGCTGATGACTGCGTTCTATATGAAGTGAATAACTCTTCTAATGATCATTGTCGCCTTCAAGAGTCGTTTTCTAGGTATTGCGATTGGTGTAACACTTGGCAAATGAACATTAATTTCAATAAAACCGTTCTGATGTCTTTCTGCAACAAATCTTGCCCCTCCCTTTTTAGTTACTCGTTCAATGGCCGTGCTGTAGAAAAGGTTTCGGAGTATAAGTATCTTGGTGTCATTCTTACGCCTAACATGTCATGGTCTAAACACATTCATTACATATGCAGTAAAGCACTAAAAAAATTAGGTTACTTGAGGCGAACGCTAACCCGATCTCCTAAAGACACAAAGTTACTAATGTATAGATCTCTAATCCGCCCTGTTCTTGATTATACATGTGTAGTTTGGAGCCCGCATAAGAAGTTAGAGATTAATAAGCGAGAAGCAACACAGAAAAAAGCTGTGCGATTTATATGTCATCGTTGCGATCGCGACTTCTCACCCTCTTCAACACTTTTACCCGCCGTGGTTGCTCAGTGGCTATGGTGTTAGGCTGCTGAGCACGAGGTCGCGGGATCGAATCCCGGCCACGGCGGCCGCATTACGGTGGGGGCGAAATGCGAAAACACCCGTGTATTTAGATTTAGGTGCACGTTAGAGAACCCCAGGTGATCGAAATTTCCGGAGTCCTCCACTACGGCGTGCCTCATAATCAGAAAGTGATTTTGGTACGTAAAGCCCCATAATTTAATTTTAATTTTTCAACACTTTTTCCTTGAACCTAAACACGCTTTCTTCTCGTCGCCGTGTCGAATCATTAAAATTCTTGCATTGCATTGTCAATTCTTTGGTTAGGCTCTCAAATGATAATTACATTAACTTCGCGCCAGGATCATCAACGAGAAGACATCATGACCTAAACTTGATACCCTACTACGCACGTGCTAACATGTTCAAATTCAGCTTTTTTCCCCGCTCAATCGAAGACTGGAATTCATTACCTGGGTCCATTCGCTCATGCTCATGCCGAATTTTTGCAACCGCCATCCTAGATGCATAATCGTGCTCACCCATGCCCGGTAGCATTTGTATCACTTCTTGTGTATTTTCCTTTCATCAATGCTCTTTTGTAAAAGTGTTCACTTGTGTCTACCGCTGTATACTCCAATGCATCTTCTGTACCTTTTCGCAACCCATTCCTGCTATAGCGTAAATTGCGCTGCAGTATGTATAAATAAATAAATAAATAAATAAATAAATAAATAAATAAATAAATAAATAAATAAATAAATAAATAAATTGGCATCCTCGCTACCCAGCAGCGCAAGGACCTTAAAAACTTTCTCTCCGATTCGTCAACACAACCGTCAATTCGCGCGCTGCGTCGTCAAGCTCTTCCAATTCTCAATTCGCGATGACCTATTTCACCGACGCAATTATTCTTCAGACAACCGACAGTGGATACTGGTAGTACCTCTAAGTCAGCGTTCCGAAATCTGCGACTCCTTCCATGCTGACCCACAGTCTGCACACTCTGGAGTTATCAAAACTTACCGATGACTTCGACAGCAGTACTATTGGCGAGGGATGTAGAGCTATGTTCAAAAGTTTGTTCGCTCTTGACCCGATTTGCCAATGCCGCAAATCTTCAGCCCCACAATCGCCAGGTGGTCTGCAGCCTCTACCTTGCCTTGCCCGGCCGTTTGGGCGTGTCAGCATTGATTTGTATAGACCAGTTCCTCTGACAACTGCTGGTAACCATTGGGCCGTCGCCGCAGTTGACCATATGACGCGGTACGCCGGAACCGCCGCCCTCCAGGCAGCTACAGCGCCAGACGTAACCTTGTTCCTCCTTTGCACTTTTATACTCCGTCACGGTCAACCCCGAGAACTGCTCAGTGATCGCGGGCACGCCTTCTTGACCGAAGTCGTCGAGGCCATCCTAGATCAGTGTAAAGTTCATCGGACAACTATATACTGCTTACCCCGCCAATCAACACGCTTACTGTAGACTTCAACCGTACGCTTGGCGACATGCTTGCAATGTATGGCGCCTCTGACAACGCAAATTGGGACCTCATTCTTGCCTTTGCTGTGCAACGGCTATCTATCAAGCTGCCCTGCTACCTAAGCACGCCAGAGGAAGTGATCTGTGGAATTATGTCAAACAATAAATAATGAAATCCGAAAGGCAAAAATATTGTGATAATCCGAAAGGAAGTGCCATTATAGAGAATTTATAATAGGGGCCCCAAAGAGCTTTGCGGCCGTTAGCTTTGGGCCAAGCAGGAGTGCAGTGATTTAGAATAGGGCTTTGAGTTTGCGGATAGTGTCTTCCGCTCAAAGCGTCAGAGAAGAAAACCTATTAAAATAATTAAACAAAATAAACCATTTTGTAATAAGAAAATTAATTTTGACTTTCGTGTTCGCGTTTACTTACAATTTACAGGTTATTCTATTAGCACCAAGCAATTAGTTGCGCTTAGTTATGAGTAAACAACTTTACGTGCCTTCACCGGCAAAGCTAAGCCGCGTTAGGCCTACGAGCAATGAAATCGACAATCGAATTCGGAATCAGCGGCGTCTAATGAATCAATCTTCATAGCACACGCTAGCTAAGAGAAAGCGCTAACCGCAGTCACCCGTCCTAGCTTGGGAACTTCACACGTTACCCCAGTTTGGTGCTAGGGTGCCCAGTTTGGGCGCCCCCATGTTTGTAGACGCAAAGCTTTTGGGACAGCGTTTGGGGCTGCCGCTAAATCAGTGAAATAGCGTGCCTGACGCAAAACCCAAACGCTGTTTGCGTCTTGTGCAAGCGCAGTGGCCTCGACGCTATCTATTTGGGGCCCCAAACGTTTGGGGCCACTATTCTAAAACACTCTAATGCTCGAGGCCCGTTCAGGATGTTTTAGACCGCGGAGTTTTAGCAGAAAACTTGCCGACGACGGCTATTCTTACATAGTGTGAGGTAACCATTGAGTATTTTCGGCTAGCATGTTGGTGTGTGCATATATACTCGGTTAACTGAGGATGTCGGCCAGGCCCAAGACTTTATGTTCAAGAGATACCAGGTGAAAGGTAAATTAATCTGCAAAGCATAATAGGAAAAGACGGCTACAGTATTGGTGGCATAAAAGTAGGGAACATACAGAATGAAAATAACCTTACTTTGCAGGGCAACAAAGTACTTCAGGGATCGATGGTTCGCTAAAGGGAAGCACGGGTTTAAGAAAAAGAGAATAAGCGCAATCGAAAGGCAACAGTAACAAGCTCGGCCACATCAGTCACCGTTCCTATTCGAAGAGGATTGCCATAAAGCTCTTCTATCTTTCGACCCGCTTCAAAACGCGCCAGCATTCTTGGAGGCGTAGTGTAGCAGTGTGTGAAAGACATGCGATCGAAACAACCGTACAAACTTTGACAGGGCTAAGAAAGCAGAAGGAAAGACCCAAGAGTTCGCGCTCCGAGAAAGCATGGCGGAGGCACGACACAAATTCCACTGACGGAGAAGAAGAAGCCTGCGGCGCGCAGCAAACGATCGCGGTGACGATGGCCACAGTCGCATTTCCACGCGCACTCTCGGCGCCATCGAAAAAATAAAAACGATAGAAAGTTGAACGAGCGCAGGCGAAGACCCGGGCGTTCACGAATCGAGGAGCGAAGGGGAAAACCTCCAGTGGCAACGCGGGCGTTGCGCCCGGATTCCGAGCGCGGCCCGACGGGTTTGTGTGAAGCCGAAGAACGAACGCTCGTCTTTTCCTTTTACGGAAAAATGGGGAGTCGCGGGAGAGCTGCGCACGCAACGTGCCCCGCCAGCGCCCGGCCGAAGGCCGGCGGGAGCACGTTCCTTCTTTTTTTTTCGCGTCACTTTCCCCCGGCGTTGCACCCGGCTTCCAAACGGCGCAGCCCTCCCCCGATTCCCGTGGCCCCAAACGTCCGTTCGCCCTGATGCCCGGTGCAATCGAAGCCCCGAACGCGAGGGCAGCGCGCGCGCGGGTAGTGGCATCAAAACAGTACTACGGAGTGAGGGGAAGAGAGAGAGAGAGTGAAAAAAAATAAGAAAAAGGAGAAAAATGGAAGAGAGAACCGTTTTACGATTGCGACGAGCGTTTCGAAACGCCCGCTCTTCTTCGCTTTTTTGTTCGTTTTTCTCGTGGTTCTCCATTCTCCCCGACGCCATCCTCAGAAGCCGCGTCGAAGCGGCGGGACATATATCGGTCCCGCGGCGCCACCACCGCCAGCGCCCGCGGCGATTCCTTTCCTTCCCTTTGGGATTCGCGATACGGGGGGAAAATGGAGAGAAGGGGAAAGGGGAGCAGGGGGGTGGCGTTGCTGCGTCGCGCCCGCCGAAACTGATCGTGCCGAGATCGCCTGCGCTCCCGAAACGAGAGAACAGCGAAGGAGGCAGTTTGCGCGCGGTCTGATGGGAGAGGGTGCGTGCGAATCTCTGGCACGGCCGCACAACAGCGAGACCTAGACAAAACGACTGGCTGAAAAAGATAAGCGAAAGTGAGAGAAAGCGGGTTGTTTGGGGGAGGCCCTAAAGTGCTTCGCCCGAAGCGTGAGGCCTCGCCGCGGAGCCCGAAGTGCTGAGCGTGGGACCGCGGCTGGCGTGCTGCAATCAAGGTCCGGGCGAACGGGAGAGGCGCTCAAATTTCTCGACTCGCTCTTCGTAGAGTGGATGGGGACCGCTTTCTGTCGCGGTGAGGACGGGGGAAGAGAGGCGTCGTCTCGACGGGATGGAAGGGACGAAAGAGCATTCCGATGGCGATGGCCCCCGGTCCGCGAAGGGGTGCAACTCGAGAAGTGTCGCCGGCGGGCGCGTTGCGTCATCTTCGCGTGAGTGGCGTGTGACCTTTTGTAGCTGTGATCCTGCCATCCCGCCGCTGTACGTCTGCAAGAGATAGGAACTTTGAATGCAGCGCGGGCAGGCTCGCGAGCACTTCGTCCACCTCCTGTCAGTGCTCGACATGCCTCATACTTCGCTCTTTTACGGCGACGGCCTTTGGCCCTCATGCTTAGTTTTTGCGAGCACACTACTTCAATCAATTGTTTTTCGCCTTATTTGTCCGCGTATATGGTGTAAGATTTGGCGGTCGTAGCTGTAGAGATGAACTTGGGACGACAGGACTGGGCGAGCAGGATTTAATTGCAGGATTTACATTTAAAAACAGGACACATTGGCAGACTAGCGCGACTCCCATATGGAGCCCGCAAAACTAACATACAGCAAACAGTTTACGAGCACACAGCTCACTACTACATTTTGAGCATGACAGAGCACTCAGCTCCCGACAACGATCACGACACGAGCACACCCTAGCAGCCGGCAAACGCTGCTTATAAGCTCTCCGCTTGATGTCATAGTTCGACGTCATCGTTCGGCGGGGACGGAGCAGGAATGGTCGGGAAGGTTCGTCCAAGCATTGTAAACTTGCCGCCGCCCCGCACTAAGGCTCCGGAGTCAACGACCGAGGGCTTCGTAGAACTGTGCTCCGTCTCGGGTGGCGCGGCGGAGTACCACATGCCTGAGCTGGCCGCGCGCCACGTGGCTGCCGGTCATCCGCAGTTCTCGGTACCGCCCAGCTTTCAGTGCCGACGTCAGAGGGCTTCGTAGAACTGCTTTGTCCCGGGTGGCTCGGCCAAGTACCAATTTCCGGAGTTGATCGCGCGCCACGTGGCCGCCGGCCGTCCGCAGTTCTCGGAATAGATCCCTGTCTGGTGGGCTTGGAACACGTGCAGCGGGCTGAAAGCTGGCCCGTACGGCCATTCTTAACAATGGCTAGACCTTATGCTGAAGGGGATTTTGTTCTTCGCCGTCACTACAGTCCATTTTCACTCTCAATTTCTAGTTTCACGGTTTTTTACTTCAGAAATATCTCATTTCAGTTAGCAATATTTATATTTGCTTTCATGGTCCGTACGAGCCTACGACCGTCGACTCGTTCTGCGATAAGGCGTACAGCTTTTCTGGTGCTCCATTTTCTCTTTAGACACAGAACGGTGTAGAACCGTCGCTTCGTGCGCGCTGAGTTTACTGCATTGCTTCGAATGTCGGAGAAAACAAACTGTTCGCTATCTGTGTTTATATTTATGGCTCTTTTCCACAAGATATCGCACAGATACAGAGTGTGCAGACTGTTCAACGGCCCGCAGTCGCAATACCTCTAAAGGGCACATCCAATAAATCGCTTTGCTTTTTGTGGATGCCCTGCCTGTACTGTTCGAGAGAGTACAGGACTGAGTACAGCCCTAACTCAGGAAGAATTTTCGGAAGAATGAATGCAGAAGTCACCCGCCTTAGCGTGCTTCTAAGATGACTGTATTTTACTATAGCATCGTCGTCACCATTACCATCGGAATTTCTGGTGCCGCACGCCCCACGGTGCCGGTCAGGATGACCCCGGGACTGAGTACCCACTCAAGGCAGTCGGCGACCGGCTGTCAACCACGCTAGGGTGCTTTCCGACAGTCATTTACTGACCACTCCGGATGTATCGTTCGCTCGGAAGCTACGGCATAGATTAGCTAGTAGACGCAGGAATGCAAATATTTAGGAATGAAAAGGAACGATTTAGTGACGTGCGCATGGCACCCGCTACCTCTCGGCCCCTTGGAACGATATTGGCAGACCCGAAGTTCTACTGAAGGATTTCGTCACGATAGAGAGTATTAGGCGCATAGTAACTTCTTGGACACGAACAGCGCGCAGAGCCAACAAACGGAGAACCACAGGTAGAACCGTTCCATTTCCCCGTCTTCTTTCCGTCGTCGCTTGTTCCTTCGCGCTGTACCTAAACAGTATTCAGTATTTCGCACCAACTAGTCCTATTATGTACGTTAACGGTGTCACTTCTTGATTGGCTAATTTGCGCATTTGCAATCGGCCTAAGCTCTTATAGCTCGTTTGGTAACGACAAGAGCAACCGCTAGAGACGCTGGTTAAGTCCACGATCCTCACCCTCGCAGCAGTTGCGAGCTCATATCTTTGTCTCTAGGCTTATCAAGACTTCTGGAAGTGTACGACGTGCATCATTTTCAAAGTACACCTCTGCCCTGAGGCGAATGACGTAAAATTATTGCTCACAAGAATAGAGCACGTAGGAGACGTTAAAACACTGCGAGCAAATAAATGTTCGAGAGTGTTTTTTGACGAGACCTGCGAGCTAACGCTTTCCTCTTTCAGGATTCAACAGAAAGTCGCGATAAACACGGGCGCTCCGCCATAACGCGGTCCTGCCGACAGCGGCAGCAGCGGCACTCCCAGTCTGCGACTAGGACCCGACTGAGCGCAGACTTTCACTGCCGCGTATACGACCTCGTTTCCTGCGCGCCGCGGTCGCGACGCAATAACCGGAGTCGCGGCCGGCGACAGCGCTGCGTGGGAAGAGCCGGCGTCCCAACGAATGAAAACGCGGCACCGTAACCGACGCGGGAAGAGCCAGGCAGCCAGCGAAAGGGTGACGCCGACTCGGTGCAGCAGGCAGCGAGTAGCTGCAGCTCAGAGGGGGAGGGGGGGGGGGGGTGTAGAGTGCGAGGACAAGAGGAAAAGGCTGCGTCGTCCTGCGCCATCAAGTCCCCCGCTTGCACTGGTGGCAGGACGGCCGTGTCGGCCGCGATAAGAGCCATCGGGGCGCTAAGAAGATGAAAGACGGCTTCGCGCGCGCCCCGAGCTTCCAGAAAGAGGGCTGCCGAGCAGGACGCGCAGCGCACTCGCTCGGAGGCAGCGCTGCCGCGGATGTCGTTGGCAGGCGCCGGCCGCGCATGTTGCTCCAGCCGCCGCGTCCTTCCCCCTCCCACAGCACGTCACGCTTCCCTCTTTGCGTCGCTGGGCTCTTTGGGCGGATTTTGCGCTTGTCACCGAGCGCAGACCCCAAGCGCGCCTCCCCCCTCGCAACATACACACGCGCAGCCCTGCCTCGTGTTCTCTCTCCTTTTGTGCGCCCTGCAGCCTTTCCTCCCGAGCGGCGGGTCGGTCGTAATACCGCGCTGGCGAGAGGGCCTGCATTAACGAGAAGCGACGTTCGCGTCGGGCCGGTTCCGCCGCTCGAGATTAGCGGCGCGCTCGCGCTCATGCGGGGACCGCGCCGTTGCTGTCGCCGGCATGCATCGGTGCTCGTCGTATGGAGCGTCCGGAAAGAAGACAGCGCCTGCAGCGTAACGGCTTCGCTGCGCTAGGGAAGCAACGCGTAAAGGCAGCAGCAGCGAGAGAGAGATAGAAAAAGAAAGAAAGGCAGAAGCAATGCACATGTCGGAGTGAAGCGAGTTAATAAATGCTATGCAACTAACGGCGATGCGTACAGTTGTGCTTATACTTTCAGCCTATCCAACGTCTAATCTCAGGCACTGGCTGTACTTAGTATGTCCTGTGGTACTCAGTATGTTTGTATCAGTATGTGCTCAGGACTTGTGTAGGAACTTATGATTAATTTCTATGCAGAACAGAGATCGGCTTACCGGCACCACTTTTTCGGCCAGCACAGAGGGACTACATAAGCTAGTGTGCTGGTGTTTGCATTCGGCGCACATATAACCTTAGTATATTTGTGCTCAAATATATCGGCCGAGATACCAACCGACCTAGCAACAGCCGGTACCAACACCCGCAGCCGTGCCAAACCGGGGTGTATTGGCAAGAAACGTTCGCCCAAAAAGAAACCTGAGGTGCAATCTCCATAGCAGTCCATGCTGCTATTTCTCAATAAAATGCGCAACAAATGGTTATGCGTTTACATAGACAACTCGGTTGCATCTGTAACTATGCAGATACCGCGATCTTCTCTACAGAGTCTATCATTATAAAATTTAAAACACCTCATTTGACGTCATCGGCGGTTGCACAACTCGCAGCCCTGTCAGCCCTCAGTAAACCTCTAAGGCGGCTCTAAGAGTATAACATCGCCGTTTCAGCATTGGTCATGGAGCTAATGAACTAGTAGTCGATGATTGCAGGGTACTCCGTCAGTGCAATATATATATATATATATATAGGCACGGCCTGCTCTCTCGATGCAGCCGCAACGCTCCCCGCCATGTAGGTAACAACGTGGATAACAATTCGAGCTAGTAGGCGGCATGTCTCGCTGGCACTATGGAACTTGAAAGAGCTAAGTTGCACCCGCCCTCCTAGCTCGGACCTACGTCTGGGGTTCCGCCTTCCGCCTGTGATACCGCAAGCCGAAGCAACACTTTCATGCCGCCTGTGGCTCGGCCGGGCATTCAAGAATGGTCATTCAGCCCACATTGGAATCACCGATCACCCTGCGTGCGACAATAACTCGTTAGCTCTTAGTTAATTTCGCAAATTTGCCCTTAGCGACAGGCAAAAAAAAAAAAAAAATGACGCCATGGCCGCCTAACGGTTCTGCAGGTATTCCCTAATAAAGTTTCTTCGCTCGCTCGCTGTCGCTCTGCTGAGCTTGTAATTGACTGCGCCAAATAATCAGACAACTTTTTGAGACTGCTCGCGTTACAGCCTGCCAAGGAAGGGAATCTAGATCACCATAGGTAGATTGCAATATCACCCCTTTTTGTAGAAAATAACATTGGGGCACTGATCCACATCGTCATTAACGCGAACTACTTTCAATGTCCCGCTACACTTCCTAAAGACATCGGCAGGATGTGTAGCAGGATGAAAGGGGTCGGCCATTTCCTTATGTGTGTGCGTTAATTTTCTTTCCAGTTCTTTGTCGTATCTCCTTTCTTACCTTTTAATCTCTTTTTCTTCCTGTTTACCACTAGAGGCCATGAATGGGACCCAACTATGGGTAACCTTCATATTTTCTTTATCATTTCCCTCTCTCTTTCTACCCGTCGGTCTGCTGCTTTTGATCTACACGTTTGCCAGAGTGGTTAAGAGTAAACAAGGCAAATATAAACAGCAACCAACAGGCTGGCCGACCAACCAAGAAGGCGAACAAAATATTTACGAAAACAACGCTACAGAAATGATGCAAGGCAGGAGGCTAACAGAGCTTTCTATGCAAGGCAGAGAAGGCACTGCTGGACTGCTTCCGCCCGCGACTGCTCGGGGAGTTCAAGGTATACCATAAACATAAAGACGTAAGAAAGGTAAATGGTTTGAGAGTACTCGGAATCTCTCGATAGATGCTGTCAAAAGCGATGGTGATGATTGTCGGGCACGGCTCGTAAGAGGACGCGAACGAAATTTATAGTCGGACAATTGAACGGAAATTGTGTTTAAATCAAATCAGAGATTGCGAATTAAGAAATGAAAGAAAAACAGACTTATAAACAAAGAACGCATATAGGCGAATGTTAGTTCCGATCGGAAACGAGGGCTGAAGGGAAGTGCAATTTCAAAATTTGTGCCAACGGTAGACGGTGCGAAAATCCTGCGAACAGGTAAAGCAGTTGATCATATTAAAAAAAAAAAAATATGGGGTTTTACGTGCCAAAACCGCTTTCTGATTATGAGGCACGCCGTAGTGGAGGACTCCGGAAATTTCGACCACCTGGGGTTCTTTAACGTGCACCTAAATCTAAGTACCACGGGTGTTTTCGCATTTCGCCCCCATCGAAATGCGGCCGCCGTGGCCGGCGGCCGCATTTCCGGCCGCAGATGGCGTGGCGCCAGCTCTCGAGGCGACGCAAAACGCGCGCCGCGGAACTCACGAACCGCTGGCGTTGAACAGAGCACAGCCAACCCTGTCTAAGCGCCAAAAGATGACAATGACCTGTGTGGTGGCGTGTACCAACCTTTTGAACTTCGCTATTGGAAATGACAAATAAAACTTCAGCATACTAGAAGTTACAGCTTGAGTGATATGGTGAACAAAAATTAGGAAGAATTCCGAAGCAATATTTTTTTGTTACTTCTTTGGGCAGTAACTAGCGTATGTAACGTGGCCCTTGAATAAATTGGGGGGGGGGGGGGGGGGGGCAGAGACAGCATTCTACGTTTTTACTGGTTGCCCGGATGATCTCATATTCTCGCAGGTTGCCCTGGTGTTCTGGTTTGAGTGCCCAGATAACTGCTCTGGCTTTTGGCTCAGTGCCACTTGAAGGGCGCCGA
This sequence comes from Dermacentor andersoni, assembly GCF_023375885.2. Taxonomy (NCBI): domain Eukaryota; kingdom Metazoa; phylum Arthropoda; class Arachnida; order Ixodida; family Ixodidae; genus Dermacentor; species Dermacentor andersoni. The sequence continues at coordinate 186,306,041 of NC_092815.1, read as the reverse complement.
CAACGGGAGCTAAAAGCATTTCATGCTTTAAAAAAAAGAAGGAGGCTCTATGCGAAAGGTGGCTCGCCAGCAGAGGTACATGATAGCTGGACGGCAACCGCTAGCCTGTGTGACGGCGTGGGAGACCGAGTAGGAGAATGAGTAAGAAGAGGTTGATGGCCGAAGCAGAAGAGAGGAAGCGAAATCGAAACAAGAAGAATATAGCTGCCAGTGTCGAGGAAGTGCGCGACGCGCGCAGACGCGCTTCTCTCTTTTTCCCGGGGTGCTTGTACGCTTTAATGAAATCCCCCGGCGCGGCTCGGAGCTAAGCCGCCGGAGCAGACGTCCGGGGTGCATGAGGTGGAATCTTCTTTCTGTTCGCGATCGCCTGTCCAGAAGCTGTAGGGTTCGGGAGAGCGCAGACTGTTTCGAAAGGTGACCCACGACGACAGCGATGAACAACGTCCCGTCGCGGTGGCAGCCCACACCGCGGTGCACGGGCATTACGGCCGAACACCTGGAAATGTATAGTAACTCCGGCTATTGTAAAAATTGCTTGCAGTGAACGAGAGTGCCGTGATGTACTGCGCTTTTGTACACTGCATAGAGGAAAGAAAAAGAGACCGATTGAATTTCTCAAAGTAAGATATGCTAGATAATTCGTGAAGTGCGACTTACACACAACCTACAGACATGATAGCGTCGGATTGCAGTTCGAATACAAGATAAAACAGGTTTGATAAAACGATTTGAGGTGCCCTACAACTTTGTAATTGATATGTTTGCGATGCAAGCTAAAATTAGAAAGTTCACTCATTAAAAGCAATCAATTGAATAATACTTCTGGATGAAAAAAATAGTGGCTATAAGTACACAGGACAACGAATACCATGCAGTCAGTACGATTTCTCTGTAGTTCTTGGCTTTTTAAAAATCTTGGTCCAAGTGGGACACCCGGTATATGTCATTTGTTTAAATGTTCAGTGCCGTCCATAGTGTGTCGTTGCACTCGTGGTGTTTCTGATGCGTCGGTTTATTCTTAGTACAAATTGCCGATAGAAATACGCCAAGCGCCTCAACTCGCTGGCTCGCGCCCGCGAGAGAGCCTACTCAATGCCGCTTGTCGACGCATGCGTCCGTGGCGTAATAGTATCGACATTGGGCTTGGCCTCCTGCGTCACTGTGTTCGAAGCCTGCCTTCCGAAAATTTTATTAACGTGTATTTGATTACATATAACACCGACTCTGTTGCAAATGGTGGGTTTGCAAGGTCACAAAGCCATCCGAAGCCATAAGGACAAAGTTTAGACAAATAGATGTACTAACCACCAACCGCATGCCGGCTGAATCACCCTGCGTGCAGCTCCCGTAGACAATAGCACTACAATCCCCTCTGGTAATTATTGTACGAAACTATGCTTCAAACAGTAAACTCGTGAACTACTACTATGCGGCACCGTTCCTGGATGGCGCCATGCTATTAAGCGCGTTCGGCGAAGGAGGCCCAGATACGTACGAAAAAGTGCTTGGAACTCGGCAAGAACGCTTCGCTTTAAAATAAAAATAAGAAAAGAAAAACCACAGACGTAATTTGCAGTAAGGTATTCACGAAACGAAGATGACTCTAGAAGCTGGCTTCACCCAGCATACATCATTACTGTGGAGAAGCCAGAGGTAACGGGCAAACTTTTATTCTTTTTAGTTTAGGTTGCTAGGAAAGTGGAGACACCTCCGATACTCTGTCATCGTTCGCGTATGCAAGCTAGCGCCTGTAAAAAAGTCACCACTTGGCTCACCTGTTTCTTCGGTTCAGCAAATTCAACCAAACTCTTTGGTTAGGCAATGCGGGCATGGAAAGACATGCCGCAACGGGGTAAGCCTGCTCCTCTGCGAAGGGGCAGACGAGTAGCGTTCATGCGTTATTACAGGGAACAAAAACACACTAGCAGAGTTAACACGTGAGCTACACAAGGATGATACGGGTATCATCCTTTCCTCTGTGCATAACATTATGAACAAACCCTAGATGAAGAGATTAAGGGGAACTCTCGTTCAATTTAACCAGTCATGCAGACGACGTGCGATGTGCACAGGCATAGCTTGGCGGTGATGTCGAAACCACTGCCGGGAAATATAGGCACGGAACTGTCAGTGACCCACGCGAGTAGCGCCGCAAATGCCTCCACCACTGTACGAAGGCTCGCAGCAGACATCGCAGGGCGGCTTTAAATTGCCGCTCCCTGGGCAACAGCCGGTCACTCTTCTACAGCGTCGGCGGCGGCCATGGCAGCTGCAAGAACGTGGGCGCCCCGAGAGAACACGCAGTGCGTGATCGGGGCGTCGAGGAGGAGAGCGCGGTAATCCCCGCGTCTCCGCCGGGCGCTATCGCCTCGTAGCGCGTAAATCCCCTTCCTCGCGATAAAGCGATTTCGCCGGACGGCGCGGCTTCGCGATGGCCGGCAACGGCGGTGGAGGGGGAGCAGGCCTGAGCCACGCCTGAGCGCGCTCGGCTGCAGTTCCAATTAGGCGTCAGCCAGCGACGCCAACGGCAGCGGAGACATCCTTTCCGGCGCGGCCGGCCGTCCCGCCGCCCGAAAGGCTAAGCCGTGCAGGCCGCTCGGAGCCGAAGCGTGCCGCCGCTGGAGCTAAAAGCTAAAAGACCGAGGCCGAAGTGTAGCCCCGGAAGCTTCTGTAGAGACACGTCGACGTTGGGGGAGGGGTGCGCTGCTTGGAACGTTTGCTACGCTGCGAGACATTGATATTGCAGCCAAAGGATTGCCTCTTCCTAACCGAACATTTTTTTTTTACCACTGTTTTTTTCGACTATAGGAAGTGCGGAAGTTCTTGCGGGCGGAAGGGACTATTCGCCTCCGTTTTTCACGGCTCGACATAGAACTGCACCTGTCACCAACCACCTCGCCCTTTCGCCTATCTGCCTCCCGTCACCCGTCTGCGCGCGCATCGCAGTCTCGGGCGCCTGGAGTGAGACTCGATGGCTCCAGACGGCTGCCGCCTCGTCGATGGCAACTCGGCCGCCTCCTATCCCACACAACCCCTCATCGGTAACGCAGCGCTTCTGTCTCTGCCCCCTCGCGGGCGAACAGGCCGCCGCCGTTTGTCGGACGTGAACAAATGAGCCGCCCGACTCGCGCGCTGCGGTTCCCGTCCGCATCACCGCCTCCTCTCTCGCCACTGCCGCCACGATCCATTGCCTCGTTCCCCACCACCATTGCCTCGTTCCCCACCACCACCACTCTCCTCCGTTCTTCTTTCTACCTCCCCCCACCTCCTACCCGGCCTTCGCCAGCCGCTGGCACGGACAGAATGATGACGCGTCGGCCGGGCGCCACCGCTCGCTATACGAGCGCTGTTCTGTCGCGGTGGCGTTTGCCGCCGCCTGCGCGCCCGCCGCACATACTACTGCGCACGATTCGGGACGATATCGCATCTCCGAGCCCAGGAGCGCCAGTAGCAGCAGCAGCAGCCAAGCGACCTCCGCTCCCCCGTTCTTCCGTACAGCGCTAGAGGGAAGTGGCAGACGGCGACGTACGCGGGATCGTGGTCGCGGGAACGACGAACGATCCTCCGGGGCCACCACTGCAGGGCGTTGCCGCCTCGTGGCATTTGCGCCGGCACCCACCGAGTCGGGGAGCCGGCCTGGGGGGAGGGAATCAATGAGCGCGCGCGCGGGCCAGGAGCCCCGCGCTTATAGACGACCGCTTCCGTCGATAATCTCGGCTTATCCCCGATGGAGCAAAGCAGACGCCGCCGCGGGGATCTGACGCAGAGCGAATGCGCCGCCAGCGACCCTGGCACGGGATGGGGTCCTTCTGTGCCTGCCGCGCGCTTCGCGATACGAAGCCTGATGAGCCGCGAGAGGACGGCGCGTGTGGGCGTGTCTCGCTGCGGCGGCCGGTCCGGCGCGCACTTTGCCGACGGGGATGTGCGTGGCAAAAGAGCGCGCCGCGCGGTAATGGAGAAGGAAGCCGCGGCTTAGAGATAGACGAACGATTGCTGTGCAGCCTCCCTGCGCAATGCTCCCGCCGTTCTTTCTTGCTCTTTTTCCCCCCCTTGTGTCTATTCCTGTAGGCTGCAGTCAATTTGTCTTGTCCCTGAGTCTGATTCAGCGAAGCGGGCGTGTTTTTCTTACTGAGACGACGCTGCTTCGCCGAAACTCAGCTCCTGTGTATATAGGGTATCGTCCGCAGGCAGAGTAGGCAGTGTTGAGCATTGTATCTGCGTGCTATAAGTAGAGATACTCGCACATAATGTTTAGCATAGAGAAACATCACTCACTTTCAACACTAAATGCATTACTTTGCGCTTTTTCAGGCAGTACAGGCGCACCATGAGAAAGAGTACAGAATCACGTACCTCAGGACTTCAACGCAAGCATATAATTGCGCAAGTGAGTGTAAGCAAAGTGGCTCGGTAATAACGAATACCATTGTTTGAATAAACCTGTGACGTCAGGCTAAGCAGCGTCTGTTCTGTCCTTTACTTTCTTTAATGTGTGTTCCGTCAACTACGCCTTGTGCCATTGTCAATTAGCATGCTGTCGACTGGCGACGGTTGCGTGAGTTCCTTTCATGAAGAGAGGCAAACTGGGGGTAAGTACCCGCCGTGGTTGCTCAGTGGCTATGGTGTTAGGCTGCTGAGCACGAGGTCGCGGGATCGAATCCCGGCCACGGCGACCGCATTTCGATGGGGGCGAAATGCGAAAGCACCCGTGTACTTAGATTTTGGTGCACGTTAAAGAACCCCAGGTGGTCAAAATTTCCGGAGTCCCCCACTACGGCGTGCCTCATAATCAGAAAGTGGTTTTGGAATGTAAAACCCCATAATTAAAAAAAAAAAGACTGAGGGTAAGTTTTTTTAGCTTGACAGGCTTATTTCTTGTTGTGTCATACTGGCTAAAACGAAAAAAAAAGAAGTGTAAGTGTGTGCGTATTGAAAGAAGTGCTCGCGCAAGTGCACTGTCGTAAGAGATAGCTTCGAGCACGCTAGCCGCAGTATCGCATCTAGGGCACAGCTGCCCCGTAGGTTACGTAAGTGAGGCCTTCAATAATTTTTCTCTTGCTTCTCAAGAACACTGGACCATTTCACCCCGCGTACACCGATTAACAACTAGGCAAGACATCAGGCTCCAGTATGCCTAATTTTCTTAATTCAACCACTGTGTACAGTCCCACACACTTCTAGCGTTAGCAAGCGGTCATACAGCACGAAGAAGACGATAGCACTTGTGCTAACGATCAACTGGTTTAGTGAAACGCAGGACTCGCAAGTTAACAACAATGCTGGGAGTGATTGTCATGGTTATCGCTCCCAGCATATATATTTGTGGATCGGCTGAAGTTCGGCGTGTCAGCAAAAAATGAATAAGGCTGGGTTCTTGCTTAAATGAAAACTGTTTATTATCTGCAGAGCGTCGGCGTGACGCGTGTTGCTGCCTTCCTCGGCCGCGTCTCTCGCTCGTCTCTCTGTGCCGTCTGTCTGGTTCGGCTGGCCTCCGGCTCTTCTCTCTCGCCTCGCTCGAACCCCCGTGTCTACTCGTGGGTCTCTTCTTACATCCCAGGAACTATGGCAGTGCATCGGTGCGAAGAGTCTTTCCTCGTGTTTACTCAAGGGTCTCTTGCGGGGAGCAAAGTACCATGCGGGGCGCCTCGTGATCTACGGGATTGCGGCGGTGGAGCGCGCTGCCTGACAGGTCGGCGTAAAATGCGTGACGGCTAAGTTATGAGAGTGCGCGCCGCTCACACGGCCCACCCAAAATTTGCGACTGTCCTCAGGCGCACGTGTCCGTCGATGTCAATTCCTCGGTGTCCAAGGCGCGTTCTTTGTACTTCCTCAGCTGTTCGACGTTTACAGTTTTTTCGTTTGACCTTCCGGGGATGGGGGTAGCCCTGCTTATAACAGCCATGTTGGGACCTGTCAGTGCCGTAATTTCGAACGGCCCTTCGTATCTGGCATCTAATGGAGACCTTGCGCCGAGCTCCAGAAGAACGAGATCACCACACTGAAAATGCGGTGTCCGGCGTTTCTCGTTGTACCTGCTGGTCGTTTCCTCTTGGCTTTTCTTAAGACAGCTTATCATGTCCTGGCGCCCCTTGGCCATTTCATGGAGCCTTTGTGCGGCTTCCATTTCTTCTCCGATTGTTCCAATATTTAGTTCTCCCGGTACCCTCGGATCGTAGCCGTGCATGAGCCAGAAGGGACTTAGGTTGCCGTGTCGGTGCTTTGAGACGTTGATGGCAAATATGGCCTTAGGTAGTTCCCTTTTCCAGTTTTCAGACTTGCTTATGACCTTTCGCAATACCTGTTTCAGGGTTCCCACCATTCTTTCGATTAGTCCATTCGACTGCGGCCAGTACGGAGGAGAGTTTATGTGGTGGATTCCAAGCCTGTTGTGAACTTGCGCTGTTCGTTTGTTCACAAAGCCCTTCGCTTGATCCGTGAGGATGATGTTTGGGACGCCGAATCGTGGGATCCACCGGTTCGTAAGAAATTCCAGGTAGTACTTGGAAGATGTGCTTGGCACTGCTACCGCGTCTATGTACCTTGTAGCGTGGTCGATGCATACGAGGATATAACCTTCACCTCCATCCAGGGGACCCATGTGATCGAGAGAGATGACAACATTGGGCTCGTTTGGAACTTCTCTGGGGCTGAGGCACCCTTCGGCTCGTGTCGTTCGTGAGTTAATCATTTGGCACGTGTGGCATGACTCGATGTAGCGGCGGATGTCCTTTACTATAGATGGCGACCAATACTTTCGCTGGACCAAGGTTTTCGTCTTCTCGCTTCCGAGGTGTCCGTTGTTGTCATGAAAGACTGCCATTACGCTGCTTCGGAGCGCCGCAGGAACCACCATCCTTTTGCAAGCTCGTCCGCCCTCGATCGCTCTTCTCACCACGATGTCGTCTTCCACTTCGTAGATGGAGTTAATAGTTTCTGCTTCCGCCCGAAACTTTTGGCCTTCGGGATCGCTCTCTTGAAACTGGAGGTCCGCGGGACAGGATCTGTATGTCTTTGAGGCGACGGGAATATCGTCCCTGAGATCGATGCTGTGCTCAGCGTGAGCGCAGAGCCCCAGCGCGTCCTTCCTCGTGGTGAACGCCTTATGGTGACGATCAAGAATTGAGCGCAGTTCATCTCGTTCGTCGGCGTTTGCTTCGCGGGACATTTTGGATACGGCCTCTTCAATCTGGTTGGTATAATCTTCGTCAGGACCGGGGTCCTTCGTCTTTAGCTGTACGAAGCCGATATCGCTCGCCGGTAGTTCGTCTAGGACCCTGCGATTGCTAAAGGCTGTTATTAGGGTCTCTCCGACGCGATCCGCACTGTGTGCGCTTGGTGCGTGACGCGATGGCTCACTCACCGATGGCTGAACGGGGACGAGGGTGACGTCGTTAGTGGGGTGGAACGTGACGTCAACGTTCGCAGCGCGGCGCCAGTCCGAACCAAGAATCAGGTCCATGGCACCTGGCAAGGGCGCGATCACCACCTCCTCGAGCCGCACGGTCGATGTTCCGATGGTCACGTTCAGAGTCGCCACTCTCGCCGGTCTGATGCTCCGGTCGAGAACTTCTATCGTTTCGGGAGACGTCCAAGGTCGGGGATGAACCTCAGGGCCCACGGAGCTCTCGCCGAGGACGGAGACGTTGGAGCCGCTGTCTATGCAGACTCTGACCGGTCGGCCCTCAACGAAGCCCTTCACGATGGGTAGGGTGCCGCCCGTCGATTGCAGGAAGCAGTTGGCTTGTCTGGAGGTTGTGCCGGCGTTGCCTGCGTCATATCTGGCTTCTCAGAGTCGTTCCGCGTCGATTGTGGCCTCCTTCTTGGGTCTCGTGCACTCCCTCGACAAATGTCCGATATTGCCGCAGTTAAAGCAGGCTCATGCTCGCGCAGCTCGAACTGGTTCTCGGTGTTCGCGCCGCATTGACTGAGCGCTCGGCTCGGGGCATCCGTGGTCAGTTGTCGCTCTGTTCTCGTAGCTGCTCCTCATTTGGTTTCGTTGGCTCTGTTGCCCAGCTTGAGATTGTCGGAACTGCGCTGTTTGCGTCGTTATTGCTTTACGCCGTCTGGTGTCGAGCAGCGCTGCGCGGTCTATCAAATCAATGTCGCTGTTGCAGGGCTGTGCAGCGAGAGGATTCGCCCAGGTGTCGTCTTCGATCCCGCTGAGTATCAGCGAAATTCTCTCTTCATTCGCCAGCGGGTACGGAGACTTGTCCAGTAGAGCATTTTTAGAGTACATGTACTCCACTAGAGTCTCCGAATTGCGCAGTTTTCGTGAAGCTTGCAGGTCCAAGAACTCCTGCATTGTTAGTTTCCGGTCGAAACGAGAGGCAAGTGCTTCTCTCCAAAGGTCCCACGTTTCACAAGCCATACCGTAAGAGCTGTGCCAGTCCTTTGCGGCACCTTGCAGCCGGGTTGCTGCCGTTGCGAGCGTCAGTGATGGGGACCAGTGGGCCAGCGTAGCAATGCGTTCCACCTGCGTGATCCACGTTTGGACATTTCGTTTTACATCACCGTCGTACTCGGGGATGGCGGACGCAGTATCGTTCGTAGACTGGATCAGCACGGGCGGAGCTGGCGCGGACATTCTCGACAACGCTTCCGTCATCTGCAGCTGCGCGCGTGCGAACATGGCCACGATTTCAGTTATGCTTGGCGTACCTTCTGGAGCTGTGGCGGTGGTGTTCTCCGGCGAGGGCTGCGGAGGTGCGCCATGGTTGACTTCTGCCGGCCGTTGGTTCGCTGACCTAGCGGGGGCTTGGATCCCGTCGAAACGTTGGGAGTCCGTTTCGTCCCCAGCTTGCGCCTGCGTTGGCTTCGGTGTCTCCGTTGTGTCACTCGTAGCGTGTGACCCTCGTTGCTGGGTTAGAAGCCGTCGCAGTTGGTCAACCTCTGCACGCAGACTCTCGATCGTAGCCGGCGCCTTTGAGTCCGCTTTTTCGTGGTCGTCGCCGTCAGCTTCGGTCTGGCTGGTCGTTGAGTCGGAGGACGTGTCCAGCAAGGCCTGGAGGCGAGTGTTGTCGTCTTGGAGACGGGTCACGAGATCGTCCTTGCGGCCGGTGCGCGGAAGTCCACGGATTCTCAGCTCGTCAGTCAGCCGTTGCTTTTTCAGGGCGCTGAGAACGTCGCGGACAGTTGATTTCACCGGTGTCCAGATGAATGTCGACTCCGAGCTCACCGATGGCGTTCTGCTGGGCTCCGTGGTGGCCGCTCGTTCTTCGTTCGGGAAAGACGCGTCTGCAGATCCTGTCGGCTGCGCCATGTCAGCAAAAAATGAATAAGGCTGGGTTCTTGCTTAAATGAAAACTGTTTATTATCTGCAGAGCGTCGGCGTGAAGCGTGTTGCTGCCTTCCTCGGCCGCGTCTCTCGCTCGTCTCTCTGTGCCGTCTGTCTGGTTCGGCTGGCCTCCGGCTCTTCTCTCTCGCCTCGCTCGAAACCCCGTGTCTACTCGTGGGTCTCTTCTTACATCCCAGGAACTATGGCAGTGCATCGGTGCGAAGAGTCTTTCCTCGTGTTTACTCAAGGGTCTCTTGCGGGGAGCAAAGTACCATGCGGGGCGCCTCGTGATCTACGGGATTGCGGCGGTGGAGCGCGCTGCCTGACAGGTCGGCGTAAAATGCGTGACGGCCAAGTTATGAGAGTGCGCGCCGCTCACAGGCGTCTGTGTTGTCGTCTTCATTATATGCGTCCCTTTTCTGGCACTGTAAGTACGTCAGAGAACTCAAACCAACTATCGCAGCAACGACTTTGAACAGACTTTGCCACCATCAAGCTCCTTGGCATTCACTTTGAGAATACCACGTGATTCGGAGGGGAACGCCTCGAGAACGCCTTTGGCTCCGGAAGAACCTCGGGGAGCTCCCATAGGTAAAGCTGTCCACTTATGCAGCGCGGGCGAGGTGTGCTGGTTAGGAAGGCTAGCTTGAAAACGCAAGATCGGTGGTTCAGTTCTAGGATTGGTACTTTTATGTACGGTCACGTTATGTCATGCCTTAAGCAAAGCTTGACGCACACTCTACTCATTTCCTTGCTCGTAAGCGCAGTTCCCACTCAAATAAAGGTGTAGGAAACTTATAGCATGGCACAGAAATATAGTTTGTTCCCTCATAAGTACCTCTGTCTGCAAAGCTGTCCGAAAGATTACGGAAATAAAAATGAAGCAGAGCGGAGAGTGTAAGGCTCTTTTGCTTGGCTAAGAGAAGTGTCGAGTTCTGTGTGGCAGACACTTTAGATCAGAAAGATCATTTCCGTGTCTCGATCTAGTGCTCCTTCCGTGTGGTGTCCGCAGGCGTGCACAAAAGTGAGCCGGGCTCGCTGCTGCACGACGCTCGTTCCGTCGGCCGGGCCACGGGCGCGTGATGGATTGAGGCGCCGAGAAATGAAGACAGCAGCCGCGCTTGGGCGGGCGAGCCGCCGACCGTTCGGCCACGCACAGAAAAAAAAAAAAAAGGACACCGCGGCGGCCGCGTCGCCTTCGGAGAAACGAAACCCTGCTGCGCGGCGGCTGTGTTGACGGCGCCTGGCAAATGTGTATGACTCGCCCGAGTTCTGAAAGAATAAGAAACACAACAAACAAAGAAAAAAAAATAATACGGGTTGGTTGGCGGGTTCTTGCACGGCGCTCGATTTCCACAGCGTCCTCGGGTCGTGCTTAAGAGGAGGCAGCGCGCGCGGATTCTTCCGGCCCCAGGCTTAAGCGTACCACGCGGTGCCACGAGCAGGAACGACACATCCCAGATGAAACAACAGGGAACGGACGTCACTCTGGGCTCCGGAGCAAGTTCGCACGGACTGACCTTTCTTGAACTTGCACTGAGTGGTTCTTTTTTCGGGAAGGTGGAGCGTAAACCCGATACGAGGCCCAGAAACTGTCCTATGCAATTCTGCTTAAATGCGGGACCAGATCGGCTTTCTTGTGTGATTCTCACTGTGTCATGCGTTATCTTGTGCTTTCCGCTTCTCGTTACCGTATCTTTTTTCTTTTGTTCTGTGCCAATTTTCTGTGTTTATTTCAGGACGAAATTGCTATGCAGCTGCTTCTCTTTCCGTGTATGCTATGGTGTTAGGCTGCTGAGCACGAGGTCGCGGGATGGAATCCCGGCCGCGGCGGCCGCATTTCGATGGGGGCGAAATGCGAAAACACCCGTGTACTTAGATTTAAGTGCACGTTAAAGAACCCCAGGTGGTCAAAATTTCCGGAGTCCTCCACTACGGCGTGCCTCATAATCAGAAAGTGGTTTTGGCACGTAAAACCCCATAATTTAATTTTTTTTTCCGTGTATGTGATACCCGCACATTTCCATGATCAATGATAATGATAGCACAACAAGGCATGCGCTCTTTGAGAAGTGACGTTATGGATGAAGGCCGATAGTCATGGAATTTCAACGGTTGCGTAAGCGATGCACATAACGTAACGTTGTTGTTTTTTTTTTAATAACGAGGGGGTGCCTTCGATCAAAGTGCGCAGGGATGTTTTTGAGCGAAAGTGCTGTTGGGACGAGGTAAGGTTCTGTATGAAGCTGAAGTGCCTCAGTGTGTTGCTTACTTCTGCGAACAGTGTATCTAGGGACATAATATCATGTGTGTCAGAAAAAGCGAGTGTAAGACGACGACAACAACAACAACAAGAACAACAACAAAGACAACAACAAGAACAACAAAAGAATACGAGGAGCGGTAGACCGACCTTACCCGAACAAACAAACCATCACAGGGCATTTTGCAGGCCAGCTGTGCCTAGCGGAGTGGAAGTTGAGCCTTGCTAGGCCCTTCTCGAGCGCTGTGAGCCCGCACAGTAATATTATCCCACAACTTTCACGTTTGGCTGAGACAACAGCTTAAGAACTAGAAACCGGATTTGCAGTGTCCGTGAGTCCTTGCGTCAAACGGACGTCAGGTCACCGCGGTCAGAGCAGTTCCACATCCTCAGTTTCCATCTGCGCATAACGCGAAAGAACAAAAACCAACAGAAACTTTGTTCCGCAGCAAAGAATACGCACACAAAATGATGAATTCAATAAAATTACCGCAGAACCCAGCTATGTCTCCATACGGCGATTAACATTCAAGCAATGTAGGGACCACCGCCGAAACGCGTCATGTACAAGTCGCGTGATTCAGCCGGGCTCCTTTCTCGCGTTTTCCTCTGGACACGCCGTGTCATCAGGCGCGCCGGCGCGTCTGTGGTGTCGCACCGGAAGTGTGCCAACGCTCAGAATTAATCGGTGCCCTGTCGGCGGGCATTCGGGGAGCAGCGCTAAAGCCAACGTTGGGCTGCTGTGCTTGAGGAACCACTGAGACGCGTGCTCGAGCTCTGCTCATCAACCGTTGAAATTGTGAAGATTTTTTCCTCAAATTGAACAGCTACGTAAAGAGGCTGAATAGATGAATAAACATACAGAGACAGATTGCAGACGACATTGTTCTGTCGGCAACACCGGGGACCAGTTACAACAAATGATTGAGGACCTTAACAAAGAGAGTACAAGAACGGGGCTGAAGATTAATAGGCTGAAGACAAAGATAATGATTGATAGCCGGGCAAGGAAACAAGAGTTCAGGATCGCCAGTCAACCTCTAGAGTCTGCGAAGGAGTACGTTTACCTAAGTCAATTACTCACCCTGATCATGACCCTGATCATGAGAAGGAAATTTACAGAAGAATAAAAATGGGTTGGAGCGCATTCGGCAGACATTGTCAGATCCTGACTGGAAGCTTACTATTATCATTAAAAAGAAAGGTGTACAATCAATGCATTCTACCGGTGCTGACATATGGGGCAGAAACTTGTACACTGGCAAAGAAGCTCGAAAATCAAGTTAAGGACCGCGCAAAGATGGAACGAAGAAATTTATGCATAACGTTAAGAGACAGTAAGAGAGCGGTGTGGATCAGTGAGCAAACCGGTATAGCCGATATTCTAATTGACATTAACAGAAAGAAATGGAGATGGGCAGCTCATGTAATGCGTAGGTTAGATAACCGGTGGACCATTAGGACTACAGAATGGGCTCCAAGAGAAGGGAAGCGCAGTCGAGGACGGCAGAAGACTAGGTGGGGTGATGAAAGTAAGGAATTCGCAGGTGCTTGCTGGAATCCGTTGGCGCTGGACAGGGGTAATTGGAGATCGCAGGGAGAGGCCTTCGTCCTGCAGTGGACATAAAATAGGCTGATGATGATGATGATGATGATAATAATAATAGTCACAAAGTGGCTGGATTAGGCCAAGTACGCCAATCACGACAGCTAAACAAGACTTGGGCATAAGCTCATAATGTGCCAGATCGAGCAGAGTCGCCGCCTTGCGAACACTGCATGGAGTTGGATTGCACCGCGCATGGTCTGCTACGCAATACATGGTTACATGTACGCGCACGGCGTGCACACTTTTAAAGATAATTTGTTTTGTGGCTGTGAAAATTGATCGTAGAAATTGGCCTACATTCTTCTTGACGATGTGAAGAAGTAATTAGCCTCGCACACCTCGTGTTTGCGCTTTAGTAATTTCATTGACTGCCAATGTCGAGCGCGCGATGCGTGACCGTTGCTTGCCTCGTTCGCCACAACCATACCATTTTTATCGTCGCTGTGTTTCGAGTAAATCACAAAAAACCTTCCGTTGTTTTAAAGAAGTCAATTAGTTACAGCGGCACGTGATTGCCCCACTTTTGGCGGCTTGTGGCGATGTGTACGTCACTCCGCAGTCTTTGCGATACCAGGCAATAAGAAGGAGGTGGCTTGGATACCACTTAGCAGCAAAAAGGAAAAGAAGCATTAACAAGCAATCACTGTCGTGTCATACACCTTATATTACGATAATTGCATCGTGATAAGTGAGATAATTGCTTAGCGGTTTTGCGGCGGCTGGAGGTACGTGTTCTTTTAGTGTGTGGTTCTGATGCCACGAAGGTGAGTTTTATTTTTACTTTGCGAGTAAATCCTGGGCTTTTGCGTTTTGACTTGCCGCTATCAAAGGAAAGCTAAAATAGGGCGAGGATCATATGCGAGATCAGTCTATAGACGCAGGACGTCATAACAGTGAATTCATAGGCAGTTGCTATAGTTTCCTTTCACTCTTCAGTGAGGAATTGTTAACCGGATAGAAAACAGCCGCCATTATTAGTTGAAATACAACTAGGTAAAGATTTTGGCTACTCATATTGTTCCAACTTTGCGCGTAACTATGCAAGAGAATCTTTGTGCTTAAATTACGCTTTCTTAGTGTTTCATAATTATAAAATAGTGCCGAGGACGCAGACAGATAAAAGAAACAACAAGAGGGTGCGCTGTTGTTTCTTTTCTGTGCTTGCGTCCGTGGTGCTGTTTTGTAATTGTGTAGCCACACCAACTGGGCCAGCTGTCCCTACTTTTGTTCTTGGTGTTATTGAAATAAAACGTATTGTTGTCTGAAGCAACCTGGCGATCCTGTTAATGTGATGTTCCACACAGTCGCTTAGCTTGTTTAATTGAACCCATTAACTGTCAGCGTTTGACAGCGAACTAAACAAAAGAAAAAAACAAACAGAGGTTTCTGCCTAAAATTACCTTGCCGCTTCAACTTCCTTGTACACGGATGCTTCCTTTTCTATGACCAGTGCAAGATTCGCAGAGAATGTGGTAACAACTAAGTAGCGCGGCAACTTTAACAGAGCAGGTGAAACCCCAGCGAAACATGCACAACAAATTCACCGCCGATTACGATACCTCCTAATACGAAACTTGAGTGCAGCTCTGTACGTGTTTTCATTTCGCGATATGTTGAGGCAAAGAATTTGAGAGAGACATGTAGCAGAGTGGGCGATCGTCGAAAATCTAATCTTCGGGTCGAGGACGTCAGTTTTTGTACATGTCTCGTCGAAGGTTCCAGGGTAATCGTTGGTGCCCACGGAGCTTCCAGAGAGTACTACACAATTCGCGTCGCGCCTACAGTCATCTTAGAAAAAGCTTTAGTGACAAGAGCCACCGGATGGAACTATCCATTCATTCTATCCATAACTACTATCCATAACATTCGAGAAATTTCTTATACATGCAGGTGCGTCGTGCGTCGAGGTATAACGTTTAACGTTTGGTAGCCGGTTAAAAGCAGTGACCGAAGAAAGGTAAAGAAGTCATCCGTGAACAGACGACGGCGCGATACTCTGGCGCCATCACGTAGCGGTCGTGGCCGCAGACACTACACTTGCGCTGCACTACGCTTTTCTTCTCACGCTTTCGCCATATATACACACCTCATTCGCTTTTCGCCTCATACTTACGCTGCATCCTCCTCTTCCACTTTCCTCCTCGCACTTTCATCGCTCTCGCCGCTTTTTATTGCAATCATATGCACACTTCAGGCGCATTTTTGCCGTCACTGGCGGTGTGGTTATTGCCATGATGTTCCGTATAAAGTCCAAGAGCGATAACACCACCGCCACACGCCGTATGCTATACGTGCGAGTGAAAGCAAACGAGGGCAGCCGACGATTGCGGCTTAACCTGACGCGCGCGAGGGAGGAAAGTGGAGAGCGAGTCTTACGTCGCGAGAGTCTTACGTCGCGAAAATGCCGTGGGGGGATGGGAGGGAGGGATGGGGGCGGCGTTGTTCTCCGGCAGCAACTGTGTATTTCGCGACCAGGCGCAAAGAACTGACGACCGCGGCTCAACCTCGCGCGCGAAAGGGAGGAAAGAGGGGAGGCAGCACAGCATGGAGAGGGGCGGCTTCTATTCCGCCAGCTACCTCCGCACGTTGCGGGGCTCCGCGCGGTCGCGCGCGCCGTATCTTGAAAGCGATCTGTGTTCGTGTCTGCCTGTGCGCGCTAACATCATGCTTGTTAATTCAGTTAATGAGCGAATGTTTCCGAGTTTATGCGGCCGATAAAACTACTATCCCTGCTTCGCATAGCTGTCTGCTAAATTGCTATCGGAATCGATGCTTCATCTTTCGGGCGAAATGCGACATTTTTCATGCCCTGCCGCGCTCACTCGCTCGATTACGCCGGGAACGCCGATGCTCGACGCAGAGACGGGCGCCTAAAGCTGGAACCACATGGCGCGTTTTTCACGAGCCAAAACGTGCGCACGGGAGAACGCCCACGCCTCCGCTGACACGATGGCACCTGCACGGACTGCAAACGCGTCGCGGACCAACCGCACTCGACGCTTGATGGCGCTTCAGGTCCAACCGGTCACGGCGCTGTTCGGCTTGAGTGATGGACCCTTTGGTAAATACGGATTTGTCCACGATGAATGCTGGGCATATTTTGTAAGTGTCCGCCTAATGAACTGCCCATTTCGGCCACCGCTGAGTGGCTGGTGCTGAACCATCGAGGAGTAAACTACTGCGAGTGCCTGTTTTCTCGCTTGTACCCTAAGCTCAGTCAATCAGCCCTTCAGCAGCAGCCAATATGGGCATGTCTACTAGATGGACATTTACAGAGTACTATCCAGCACCTCCTCATCTGGATCGCGACAGAGAAAAACGAAAAGTTTGAATCATGCGCTCGCACATGAAACACCAGCAGTGTGTTTGCGTCCAGTCACGAAGCGCACCCCCGCACCTCCCGGAGCGCCTGCCGAGCAGCTCCGCGAAGATGCGTATAGGTGCCTAAAGGGTGCCTCGATGCCAGCGCAGCCGCTTTCAGGGTGGAGACCCTTTCTCATCTAGGCCATGCCGCCGCAACTTCGCGGGCAGTCATGTTGATTCGAAAGTGTCTGGCAGTGCGTTGAAAGAAATGCAGTGGCCAGCGCAGGGACGGTGCTGTAAGCGCGGTGGTGTTAGAGTTCCATCAGTTGAACTAAAGCTATGACAGGGTGGGGGGGGGGGGGGGTCTACACTGTGCTGCTTCACATACGAAAGGACAACGGATGTTTCGCTCCCCTCGTAACAGCGAGTGAAGAAAAAAAATGCGAGGCGATAGTGAAAAGCGACTGCTGGTATCCGACGGACAGCACCGACAGTTTCTGACTTGTCGTAGCATATTACAAGGTATTTTTGCTGGTTTGCCGTGACAGTAGCCACTGTTTTTGTTACCACGTGGTACGGCGACGCAAAGGGCCGAGACGTGACTTCTACTGCGCGTCAGCACAGCTTATTTGAACACAAAGGACCGCGAAAGAGCTAGAGGTATTGCGGCTGTTGCCGTATGGCTGCTATTCAACGTTTATACACGAATTAAATACTTATATCGCTAAAGCTGCATATTATAATCATTGTGGGAACCTGCCGTTTTAATGGACGCTATTATTAAAGAGCGTCGTAACGATGTATTTACTCCAAAAAAAAAATATAATAATCGGCTGCAACGAGAACGGCTGGATAAGAACGAGAAGTTGCCACCAGTGTTCCATCTACTCACAGTAGCTTTAAGATGCTGTTTATTGCCCCATTCGATTTCAACTCCATTTCGAGGACAGCCAGTTCGAGGCAAATCGTCAGGATAGGCGCCGGTTGTTGAAGTTTACAGCCATGGCTACACCTTTCAATTTAAGACGTAACTTTTATTTCCGATTTCATAACAAGTAACTAGGTCGCAACTATGGAACAGATAGTGTGAAGAGCTTTAGTATATCCGATCTTCTTGGCAGCAGTATGTAATTAAAGCACATTGGCATGGGTATTTCGATGCACACCTGCGGTGAATGTAATCTTTTGCTCTCTTACGCATTGTTGCTGTTTCGCAGTAAAACTCCCCTCTTTTGTTTACAACCCACCCTGTGCATGATTTCGTTTGTGGCCTGTAGCCATTCTCTTTATTTATTCGAACTGTTGGAACTACTGTGACATTGTTCCTACCTTATGTTCTGTTTTTACTGCAGTGCTCATTGTTTTTACTATTCTTTGTCTTCAACTGCATTGTTTCTTCTCCCCATTCCTGCAAGGGTTCTTTATAAAAAAGCTGGCAGCACCTCGGAAAGAAGTAAAAAACAGATATCGTTCTCATTTTCAAATATTGGCAACAAATTATTTAGACTGCTGCGCAGTATTAGTGTCCGTGAAGACAAGAATGTATGTAAGTGGATTCCGATTTCATTTAGAGATGCTGAAGAAAAGTCTTTTACCCACAGGCCACCTACCAAAGAGGGAGACATAACTGCACCACACACATGCGCCTACGGACGTCCATGTGGCGTTGCGAAGCGAAAGAATTAATTTTATGTTTCCAATGTTCACCAGAGAATACGCCTAAGCCTCCCTCGAAGATGCTTTTATTTCATGCGGAGGACAATCTTTCTGTAGTGTTGCAGATAACTTTTTGCATGCTTCATCCGGTTGGTATAATACCTTGATTGTGCGGTTATACAGGGTATGCCACGCAACTTGAGTCAAGACTTTAAAAATGAAAGGTGCATCGGAAGCAAATTGAACCGAACGCGTACTATTCGCACTAGCCTATAATAACTCAGGTGATCTTTTGTTTGCCCCGTAACTAAATAATTAATTAAGCTTAACTACACAACTTTTTATTATTGGCTGAGGACCCCAAGCATGATACGTATATTTGTAGAGCACCTTCGGAAACCACCGACCGAGTTATTTCCTGTACGATACGTCTCACGTAGTACTTTTGCCGGGTTGCGAAGAAAGCCCGTGAAATATGAAAAAAAAAAAAGAAAGCCACGTGACGTGGCGGTTGCGCAGTGGTAATTAACCTGCTGCTCTCAAGCGGGCGTTAGGTGAACAAGGTCGGCTCTCGTCGGATGACGGCGCCAGTGCATGCTGCTGGCCGAGAGCTGCCGAGGAGATAAAGAACGCCCGGTCGCTTCCCCGTCGCCAGTCACGACGTAGCCATCCGGTACTTGACAGAAAAAAAGAAGCTTCCAGCTGAGACAGAAACCACTGCCTGGTTTTTTCAACTCGTTTTCAAATGGCACACACTGATGACGGCCCGGCATCCAGTGGTTGCATTGAGCTTCACGGATATGCTAAAATACAACGAGGCGATCTCTGCTTTCCACCTTGCGCCCGAAGTGTTTAGGGGAATGCATATAGGTGTTCGGAAAGTTAGGAAGCCGTGCCAATCAGGGGTCCTCATGTCTATAGACATTGTTATGAAGCTCCATGTTTTCTGCCACACGAATGTGGCTACAAGTTTCACTGGCAAGCCTCCACAGGACCTGTTTGGAGAGCCTTTTCTCTGTCATTAGAATGAGGGCATCAGTTCCGAGCTCGTGTGACCTAAAGAACGCCTTTAAGATAGTTTCAGTGAGTCAGTTCTTAAAGGTGCCAAAGACGTCTGGATAGGACATTGACGATAGAGCTTATTAGTGGACTTCCTGTCCGGAGCAGTAAAGCACGTGAAAAGCATTGGTGAGCCAGAATACAATGAAGACGGCACCGATGAAAATTTCAACCTGGAGCAGACTTCCTAGCAGACTTCACTGGATTCTTACTGAAGCCAATTGCTTCTGCTGTAGAGCTTCGTGGAGACTGCAGTGAAATGTTGCTGGCTGAACAACCAAGAGAGGAGTACGGACTTACTCATTTGAAATAGTACGTTAAAGTGGCAATAATTTAATACTGTATATGCGACCTCGGAGGTTCTTAACGTTGTATTTCAATGCGAAAGTGTCTTCAAACACATTTGTCAGAAGCAAGATCTCAGCCATCTAAAGTAGCCAATGAAGACTGTGAAAGCAGCCCTAAGTAAATATTGTCACGTGGTAGTGACGTTAAAGAACGCAGTAGCAATACTGTGAAAGACAAAACTAGCTTTTATTTGGCGAACCTGTGCCCACAAAGACAGGCTACACTTAAAGCACAACGATAGCGGCGAACACAGTCGGCGATCGTCGAAAATCTGATCAGCGGGTCAAGCGCGTCGGCTTTTATAGATCAGTCATCGAATGTTCCAGAGTAACCGCTGAGACCCGCGTGTCTTCCAAAAAGTTCTACACAATTCGCGTCGCGCATACATGCAATCAGATTACACAAGTTGCGGGGAAAGACAGCGGATGGAAGCATCGATAACATTCCAGAAACTACTTTTACATGCAGGCGCGTCCTGCGCTGTGCGATAACATTTGTTAGGCGGTGAGAAGTGGTCGCCCGATAAAGATAAAGAAGTACACGTGTCAATATGTTGGTGTGCGACAAATTTCTTGTGCCAGGCATCCAGACATGACAAGTTGCTAAGCCGTTTTGTTTGCGTTCGACATCCCATTCATACACGATGGTTGAACACACCGTAGGCCAGTCGTATGGCAGCAAGACCGTTGCAGGCACAAACCCAAGTGAGAAGCACCATGTTTTTTCTGGTCTAACTGATGAACCGCTGCAGATAAGAAAGTTGAGATACGGCTGTTTTTGTTCGTGATTAGCAATGCTTTTCTGTTGTAATGGATTGAGCTGGTGCTTATCGGAGAGAATTGCCACCTGTTGTTTCGAGCCAGCAAACGGTCAACATTGCGTGGCCAGCAAAAGCGGCGAAGAAGACGACGAAGTCAAAGATCCCGCGCCAGCTGGAGAACCGTCCCTACAAAATTTTAGATTTTACCTCCACTTTCTGAACACATAAGCAAAGTCTGCCCGACTCTTGGCCAATCCCTGCGAGTGGGTAAGCGCCAAACTCTTCAAGGACATCATCATCATCATCGTCCCTTCCTGTCTGGAATTTTTCGTGTCTAGCTGCTGGCACTGTTCCTTACTCTTGCCTTAATGCGTGACAAACTGGTGGAGGTGCGGGGTATTCTAATCTATGCAGCAAACCCATCCGAGCAGCAGGAGCTCCAGCCCCGTACGTGTGGTTACACCTGTACACTGCGCCAGCAGAAGGATCCAGTGCACAAGGCCCCGAGTTTGGACTGCTCCCTAAGAAAATTGCAGCTCCGACCGCCCCAACCGGTATGGAAGGCACAACGCCGATTCATTGTACGCTACTCCACCCGCGAACGCCGAATCCCTTCCACGGTGCCATACATGAAGATGTTGGAGATTGGCCGGGGCACTATGAACGTGTTGCCGCATACAAGTGGGATGACGCAGACAAACTGAAAAACGTATATTTCAGCCTTAACGATGGCGCACGTGTTTGGCATGAGAAGCGTGCACATGCCCTAACTTCATAGGCAGAATTCAAACGCTGGACTCTTGAGACGTACGCAAGCCTTGATCGTCGAGAGCGAGCTGAGCGTGATCTCTAGCACCGTATACAAAGGCTGAACGAAGGTTTCGCAATGTATGTCGAGGACATGACGCGTCTCTTTCGACGAGCCGACCCCAGCATGTCGAAAGAAATGAAGGTGCGGTACCTGATGCGCGGAGTGAAAGAGCAGCTGTTCGGCGGTCTAGTGCGCAGTCCTCCCAAGACTGTGTCAGAATTTCTTTCCGAGGCCGTCACCATGGAACAGACTCTTCTGCAGCGGGCACCATCATACGAACGCCAAGTGAACGCTGCCTCACCTACAGACTTCTTCGGAGCTCTCGTGGGCCACGTCGAGCTGGTTCGTTCCTTAATCCGCGAAGAACTCCAGTAACTGTCGCTACCCTCTCAGCCGGCGCTCAGCTCCTTGTCCAGCGTTCTCCGTGACGAAGTCCAGCATGCGCTAAGAGAACCACCTTTCAACACAGAAGCTCGACCGCTAAGAACTGACATGTCATATTCGCAGGCTTTGAGGCAACCTAGCCCACCTCCCTCTCCGCTTCGCACCACGTGCCCGGCCATGCTACAGCCCGTCCAAACGGCCTCGTATTACCAGGACCTTCGACAGGCCCCAAAGAAATCAGACGTGTGGCGGGCACCTGATCGCCGTCCCCTTTGCTTTCACTGTGGCGAAGCTGGGCATGTCTACCGACAGTGCTCCTATCGAGAGCTCGGGCTACGCGGATTCTCAGCAAACTCGCCGCGACCTAGGTTCGGCCAGCGTCCTCCTGAAATTGAAGAATACGTTGCCCAGCAGCGCGGATCCCCATCAGCTGGACGCCAGTCACGCTCCCCTTCGCCGCGGCGGTTTTCTCCTACTCGCCGTACGTATTCGAGCGTGATGCAGGGTCGGTCGCCCAGCCCACGCCGGGAAAACTAACCACAGCGACCTTTGGGGGCAAGGCCGCTCAATCTGGACGTGCTCAAGGACCCCTACTGACGCGTACGCGGACCGACGATACATCGACGACGACAGTACCTGCTGATTACGGAAGAAGAATTTCCTTGGGCATTCCTGTACTGCTCGACGGTCGTGAATTGATTGCTTTAGTCGACACTGGAGCGGATTATTCTATAATCAGCGAATAACTGGCCACCCTTCTGGAGAAAGTGGCGACGCCTTGGAATCAAACGCCAGTTCGTACAGCTGGCGGGCACATCGTCACACCACTCGGCATGTGCACGGCACGAATAGATTCGCGGCTCTACTTTTGTTGCCAGTTTGAGCATTTTCCCTCAGTGTTCTAGAGACCTAATCACCGGCATGGACTTTCTCAGGGAGCACGGAGCTATCATCGACATTCGACAACGCCTCGTCGCTTTCTGGACAAAGAGCGCCGCAGCGACGACCAACACCATCCACCCTCGAGCTTCTCTTCGTGTCATCGACGACGCTGTCACGTTACCACCGCGTGCAGGTGTCGTGGTTCAAGTGGCATGTGACAGACTCTTACACGGTGAAGCGGTCGCAGAAAGCAAACGCTCTCTCCTGCTTTCTTAAGGTGTTTGCGTAGCAAGAAGCCTTATTGATCTCCATGATGGCCACTGTGAGGTTCTTGTCACGAACTTCAGCTACGAACACCGGCGCCTTTTACCCGGCTGCAGGCGTCCGGTAGACCATGGCGATCAGGCAGGGACGAGACGATTTCTAGTGCGAAACTTGCACGGTTCATTCAATGGTTGGTGAAAGATGAGAAGAAGAGAATGAAGTGAAAAAGTACATTGCGGGGCACTTTAAATAGGCCCGCTAAAATCGTGGGCGTGATCTTGCTCACGTCAACGTCACGTTGCATGCACTGATTGCCACGGTGCTTGGCGGCGGCACCCACTTTCCCAGGACGATGTTATCCCGAGCTTGCCTCCGCTGGTGGCAGCCCGCGGGTCCTGGGGATCGTAGGGAGCTAATCCCTTCCCTTTCGCGCGTCGTTGGTTCGCGGAAAGGGCGTCTGGTTGTGGATGGGCGGCTGATCCATTCTTCTAGTTGACGTCTTCACGAGCGTGCCTTGCTAGCGGCAGCCCGGAGGTCCTGTCTGGTTCGCGGAAATCGTTCTCCTCTAGAGTTTGACAGTTCGCGGAAAAGTGTTTTCACGCACAGACACAAAGGGGCCTGTGAACACTGCGGGGCGTCCGCCAGACCGGCATCCACTCGAGACAACCATAGCAAATTAGGAATCCGTTCTTCATTTCGCTTAGGCATGCATACACATGAAGGAGCCTGTAAGTACTGCGGTGCACCTGATAGACCGGTAACCACTCGAGACAACCACAGCAAATTAGGAATGCACTTTCCGTTTCGATGAGGCATTGAGGTTGAGCATCCTTTTTGCCCGGGGTGTAACACGCCAACCGTCACAGTTGGCACAGCACACGGAAGGCTTTGGTGTGATGCAAAAAAGCACTCTCTCGGGACCACTCAAACTGTGGATTTATTCACCTCTCGGAACTGATAGTATCATTCTCTGCATTTAATATTTAGATACTGTATTTATACATAACCACCATCAGAAAGGTATGAAGCATAAGCTAGGTGTCATGTGGCACCACCATGTTTTCAAAAGAGAATGATTACGTGACCATCACCATGATCCCGTTAAATTTTAATTATGGGGTTTTACGTGCCAACGCCACCTTCTCATTAAGAGGCATGCCGTAGTGGAGGACTCCGGAAATTTTGACCACCTGGGGTTCTTTAACGTTAAGGTGCACCTGAATCTAAGTACACGGGTGTTTTCGCATTTCGTCCCCATCGAAATGCGGCCGTCGTGGCGGGGATTCGATGCCGCGACCTCGTGCTCAGCAGCCCAACACCATAGCCACTGAGCAACCACGGCGGGTCCATGATACCATGCTGAGACGCTTATTTCCTTGTTAGTTGTCCAGAGAAGTTAGGATACTCTTGCGGAAGAAGTTTGCCTGCCCTCAACATTTTCCTTTTTTATGTTGAATTCATGAACGGAAAAGGCACTATTCTCAAAGCTAACTTAAAGCAGGCGTCATCGAGTTTCTGATAGTCTGTCAGGGTAAAATAAATCTAAATTACGGACACCAGTGAAGCGCTATCATAACAGAAAACTTCTCGAATATGCGCACGCACTCACGTAAGAACATTCAGAACGACAATACGCGAGAAGTTCGCCAACTTATGGCTTCGTGCCTCGGTATCTCTAATAAAATATGCGATCGCTGGGTCGCATGCAAGGCTAAGACGTAAACGTAAGAACGACACCACGAACCCGACAATCACAAGGTGAAACCACGGAACTTTCATACTTTCACCGAGCCATTGCACTGCCTAAACGAACAGCTTTCGGAAACAAGCACTGGCGCCGCACGACAAAGAAAAGACGGGAAAAGCAAAAATTAAGGACACCAAAAAGAGAACAAAAGGAAAAGGAGCCGTGTTTGCTGTTTCGCCCTCCCGAGACCTGAGTACCGGCAGACGGGCGCGGTCGTCGCAAGCGCGGCGCGCAGCCGAGAGCAGCTCACGCTGGCTGAGCCGGAGCGGGAGTACGAGGAGGCCACCGACAACGCAGAGCCAAGCCGGCGCTCTTCTATCGCGCGTAGCGAGCTTTCGCCAAAGCGCGCGCGGAAGGCAACGCAGACGCGCGGAGCGGCCAGAGGTTGGGGAGGGAGCGCGCGAGATCGGAGCGTCGGCGGCTGCGAGATCGCGGGGCTTAATTGGACTCCCACGGCTCTCCGGAGCCCCATCAGTTGCGGAGGCGGGCTGCCACGCGCGGCCGGCGCTCTCTCTCTCTCTCTCGCTCGCTGTCCGTACGCCCGAGGCAGCGCTCCAGGCCGCCCGGCTCGCTCCATCGCTCCGCCGCTCCCTTTTCCAGCCGGCGCTTCCTCGCAGCCGCCGCCCTTCCTTCCGCTCTTCTCTCTGCGCGCGCCGCGCCGCTGTCGCCGCCTGAGATCTGGCGCGGCGTTCGGAGCCGCGCCCGACCCTCTGCCACTTGTGCGGCGTGCTCTCGCCCCCCTTCTCAAGCGCCGCACCGCTCTTTTGGCGTCGTCCGACGCCGGAGGTACGCTGATGAGGGCCGGCATCCGTGCGTGAACGCGTTAGAGCAGTAGCGCTATAGAAAGCCCGACTTCAGCGTAAACCCGTAACGATGGAGTTTCAGTCTTCCACGCGATGATAACGCTGCCTATGACCCACCTCAGCATGCCCTTGGCGTACTGAAGAACCACGAGTAATAAAGGCTTCGCCTTTTCAAGCAGTAAATCTTGCAGTGATAATCTCATGCGTGAAATTAGAAATCTTGTCTTGTTATTTTGTCTGAACCAGAGATAGAAAAAGAGAGCGAGAAAAAGACATTCTTGAATTTGTGCAGGATATGTCTGCAGGGAGCCATGTAAGTTGAGCAGATATATAAAGGTGTTCTTTATCGTAATTTAGTGATCAAGGCCGCTTAGGAAATATGCGGCAGCAAGGCAATATTAAACCACCCTTCTCAGTCACAGAAGGCTTGGTCTGCGAGCCGCGCTTCGTGATCACGCGTGCACAATGAGGCTAACTGAAGCAACAGTTTGACGGCAGTCATTTCTATTAGGCCATTATGATATGTAGAAAGACGGAATTGACTTTTGTGGCGATTTCCTTCATTTTTCCAATGAAAACGTGCTGGAAGATTTGTAATTGAGCAGATAAATGATGTTATGTATTTAATTTGTGAATAGAGTGTTCTTGGATTTTCTTGCAAATGATTTTTGACGAGCCAAGTAATTAATCTGCAGAGACGTAATTCAAATATTACTTGTGAGCTTAAAAAAAAAGTTGCAGTTAAGCACGCACGCACGCACGCACGCACGCACGCACGCACGCACACACACACACACACACACACACACACACACACACACACACACACACACACACACACACACACACACACACACACACACACACACACACACACACACACACACACACGCACGCACACACACACGCACACACACACACACGCTGAAGGCGAACGCTTGGCGACAGGTCATACTGGACACCGCTGCGCGTTGCCATGACGATTGGTGAGGCTCTCTGTCGTCCCTCGGCCGGCGTATATTGCCGCGCAAGCAGCCTCTTCTGTGAAGCGGCGGCGCGGCACTTCAAAGCCCGGAGCTATGTGTGCTGTTCATCTCCTCTTCTCTGGTATTGCTGTACGGCGTCGTGTACATTTTCTTTGCTCCTTTATTTCGACCGTCAAGCCTACCTGTGTTTGCCTTGCCGCTTAAGCCCAGCGGCGCGGTAGCCATCTTTCGCGCTGGGCAAGCTTATGGGCGTCTCCCTTCGCACACTGGCGTTGTCTCGTGTTGAGCTTCGCCGCAGGGGCCGAACGGGTTGGCGGGGAGACTGCAGGCAACCGACATCTCAACCTATGGAGCTTGCTGTAGCGCTTGTAAAACAAAATCTAGAACACGAAGCGCGGAGAGAAAACGAGAAAGCAATGTATGCCTGTATATCTTGAGATTTAATATAGGTCAGCGCGGCAGCTCTGTGCCATTGACAAGTTTGTTTGGGAGCCGCGCTGAATTTCCACAATGACGACCTAAAGTATCACGACAGGTGACTAAGTAAACAAACCTCTGTATGCAACGTCACATTAGGAAAAAAATGGAGAAAAAAGAATAAGTAATTGCACATGACCTCTAGGCCTAGGGGTTAAATGAATTCACAAGGAAGGATGTTCCTCATAAAACCATGAACAATAAAGCAGGCAGATTTTCTGACAGGCGTGCATCATTCTTTATGAGCCCTCGTCGTCTGTATAATGAGAGATGATCTCTGGAGGGCCTGATTCTTCTGAAGGGCCAACTATCGGTATTTCCAGAAGATGTGATTTCAAATGTGCTGTGGTTTAAAGGTCACGTATCGGGCGCTTGAGCCCGATACGTGACCTTTCTCGGTGGCGGCGGCATGCCAAAATCAGCCCCTATGCCACTCTACGTTTGTAACATCTGGATTGCGGCTCGGCCGAGGAACGCATCCGAGCTAAAATATAAATGGACACAAAGAAACTTCTAGAAGGAAGTTACTAAAATCTGGGGCACGACAAATCGGTTGTGCATAAGTCCACAATGAAGGGGAACTTCCGTGAGAGGGAAAAATTGGCATCCATTTTGACTGCAGCACGGAGCAACAACGGAAACCCATCAGGCTGCCAAGAGCACAAGATGCCCGCACGCCATGTTCGGAAGCCACTTAGTCTACTCTCGGTGCAAGGGCGAAATGAGAGCATGCAAGGGTGATCCGAAATGGCAGTTGGTTTCCCATGATTTCATTGCTCGTGGTCACGTGATCTGATGAGTTTCGGGGACATGGCGCAGCTGAAATGGTGAAAGGAGCGGCAGCAGAATATTTTTGCTTTGGGACAATGATGTGCGATTTCCGAACCAGAACTCCTCCCACGGACATCGAGCCAATTAGGTTTATGAGTGCCTTGGTCCTGCCATCGCACTTGTTAAGCCAGTAAGTGAATGTTTATGAAGCGTATACGGCCCATGAAATTACGACCCTTATTTCATGTAATAGTATAGTACTGTGTATCGCTATCAATGATTTGTCTTTCGAACGAAGCTGGGACTTATTTTTGTTGTTGGTTATGTGAACATCATTGCTTTGCAAAAAAAAAAAAAAAGAGAGAGAAGAATGCCCATTCAGAAATTAACTACCAATTTCGTGAGTAGAAAAATTGGGGATCTCAGAAGAATTATGCCGAGGCATCACGCATTCTGAAAAATGCCGTATAAGCAAGACAGATGCTTTACTATTCAACCACCAAAGTTGCTCAAACAAGGATGAAGTTCTTGATTGAAATCAGATTGTTTTAGGAGTTACAGTGCAAACAAAAGTCACGCAACATCTCAATCGCAGCGCATATCTTTTTATCGTAAATCTTGTCAGACTGCGAAAAAGTGCAAAACAATGTTAGTGTTCCGAATCTGAGAGTGATGTAATTACACCGGTAACGCCCTTTATGAAAAACGCATTGGCGTCTGTGCGATCTCATTGCAGGCCTTAAACGGCGTGTGAAAGCTCTTAATGGTGCCAAAAGTATTGGCGCACCCGCGCGTACTGCATCAGCATATAGTCGCACATGCGAATAATTAGAACACCGTCAGGAGAGTACAAGCGCCAAGTTGAACCTTGCTGTCAGTGCTGTCACCTGCGTATAATTAGAACACCGTCAGGAGAGTACAAGCGCCAAGTTGAACCTTGCTGTCAGTGCCAGTGCCTCGCCTTCTGGCAATGTTTTATTTACCAATTTTTGGAAACCTCGATCCTGAGTCACTCAATAAAGGAAACTAACATAAAAAGTCGCAGTTTCACCCGAAGGGCGAAGCACCGATTGCGATAGCAAATTAGCAGACAGCCATACGAAGTAAGGCTAGTACTTTTATTGGCCGTATCAACTTCTAAACATTCGCTGGCTAAGTAAATTGACACGCGTGGTGTCACTGCAGACTCGATGACCGCGAACACTCGCTGTCAAAACGCTGGCGTGAGGAAACGTGGCAGCAGCAGCGAGAGAAGATCTTCGTGCTTTATATCGCTTCAACGCAAAGTGAGCACCGAGAACATGCACACAGCGCTCACAAAGCTACGAGCTGCCGACGCACCTAGACTCTGCCCCAAAGGGAGATCCCTCTAGATCCGACCGCACGACCGCCCCTCCCCCCTCTCCCTCGCCTCTCGCCAGTACCTCGCGAGCCATGGAAGACGGTGCGCTTCCTCTCCGTTTTCGTCACTTTCGCGCGGGCGATATTAAGCCGCGATCATCGTCTCCCCTCGCACTCTTTCACTCGCACATACAGCATAGGGCGCGGCGGCGGCAGTGTTGTCGCACTTGGACTTGATACGGA
The DNA here is from genome assembly GCF_023375885.2 of Dermacentor andersoni. Classification (NCBI taxonomy): domain Eukaryota; kingdom Metazoa; phylum Arthropoda; class Arachnida; order Ixodida; family Ixodidae; genus Dermacentor; species Dermacentor andersoni. The sequence goes on along the minus strand of NC_092815.1, from coordinate 186,277,060 downwards.
ACCTCACGGCGACGGCAGAAAGGCACTTGGAGTGTCCATATAATTGCTATCACAAAAAATAAACAGAAGACAAGGTACGAAATGAATAAGCAGTAAAAAAATTCGCCTTTAAGAGTGGAACGCGATAGCATTCAAAGATCCGCGACTGCTTGTCACACTTCCCGGCAATCGGAGCTATCTTGCAGATGCGCGGAGGCGAGCGCCATCTGGATGGTGGTGTGTACCTCTAGCGCCCGTATGCATCCCCCGCATGCGTTCCCAGGGGGAAGCGGGGTGCCCTGGCCGGCTGACGTCCATATCACGGCTTGTGGACAGGAATGCGTGGGCCGATCCCCGAGGTAGTAAAATACAGGGTCGTTCCCACGGACGGCAGCCTGGCCGGCTGAAGGCTCGTCCACACTAGGCCAACACGTCACCGATTTCGGTCTGGTAGCTGACTGTTACGGTTCACTTTTCGCGGCAATGAATGGAACAAATGCCAAACGCCCGGGACAGGGCTTGCCTAATCGTCACGCTCGTCACCATGACAACACTTTTCCGTCGGGTGTGTGCGACGGGATTACGCGCGGAATGTGCAAATCCTGCTCCACTCTTTACGACGCTCGACACGTCTACGCCAAGGAGTGGATTCCCTCCAGTGGCCCTCTGTGTGGGTTGCCTTGACGTGCCCTGACAAGGCCCTCTACCAGGGGACAGCAGAGAATGAGGATGCCCGGATGGTGGAGGGTATAAGAAAGCCAGCGGAGCCGTCACTTGCGATCGCATCTTTTCTGCCCTTGCGTTCAGGTGCACGCACGCTGAATGTTTCCATCTTTTTCTTCTTTGGAGCGCACAGCTTGGCCGGCTTACGCCCGTATCATGGCACGTGAACATGAATGCGCGGGCCGATCTCGGAGATTGCGCAATACCGGGCAGACCCGCGGTGGAGGTGAAATAGGCTTCAAGCACTCCGCCAACTTCCAAAAATAAGTTGAATATCCTAGGTCCAAATAGAACCACATAAATTTGGCGTTGTAAGAGAAACACTATACACACATATATAAAGAAGTGCACTTAGTGTAGCAAGCGGGACTTCCTGCGCGTTATTATAGATTCTGTTTGACGAATCAGGAGAGGGGGAAAGAGGGTGGTGATGGCGCCTGTACACGTGTCTTGCGCTTCTGTGCTTACAACGTCACATGCGTCGGAGGTGCCGGTGCGACTGTAGTAGCGGTTACGGCAGATGCATGGGAGGTGCGGTGACCGCGGCATCGCTTGTGTCGGCGTAGTGTGGTGCCATAAAAAAAAATATATGTATGACTTCATAACGTATGCAGGCCATGCACGCAACCTAAACAGCTTCGCTGGTAATCCATCCCCATAGGAATGTTGCGGCCCCACGAATTTGTTTATTTTCGCAGAATACGGTCAAGTCGAAAGAAGTTGTGCAGAAGCAGCTGCTGATGAGCTTCTTTTTTTGTTTTCATCGAAGAGGGGGGACGTTTACGCCAACAACAATTCTGCCACTAGGTGGCTGGCAAGTCGCGGCAATCGGTGCACGTGAGACAGAAATGCAAAATCGTCCGCATGCGCTAAAGAAAAAAAATTAATCCGGCCGAGACAATTAAGACTGCTTACGTGTGGAAATGTGAAAGCATTGTACCTTTTGCAGACTTAGCCGCCGTGGTTGCTAAGTGGCTATGGTGTTGGGCTGCTGAGCACGCGGTCGCGGGATCGAATCCCGGCCACGGCGGCCGCATTTCGGCGGGGGCGAAATGCGAAAACACCCATGTACTTAGATTTAGGTGCACGTTAAAGAACCCCAGGTGGTCGAAATTTCCGGAGTCCTCCACTACGACGTGCCTCATAATCAGAAAGTTGTTTTGGCACGTAAACCCCCATAATTTAATTTCAATTTGCAGATTCCGGAACGTCATGAGCGCGCTCATTCTGTACACTCATGACGTGGCGCCACCTCCTCCCCATTGGCGGCGCCATCACGTGCCCAATGACGCACGCACTAGGCCACAGCTTTAGTCAGTCAGGTGGCTTCGATGTGACGTGTGCAATGAAATGAGGCACACACTAGGCACATCTTTAGTCAGCCACAGCGTAGGACCCGCTGTGGCGTTGGGGAGCGTGCGCGTGTCGCACCTTGTAGGTCCAGGTTCGATTCCCCCTCAGGCCGAAATTTATGAAATTTCATTTTCAAGGATATTATTTTAAGTTGTTTACAGGAACCTCCCTGAGAAATTTGATGTCAATCCAAGCGCTTTTTGACGTGCTTTTACATCTTAAGAACTGATTCAAGCTTACGGAAAACACGGACGAAAGAACACACAGATACAGTAAAATGCGCCTATGTGTGCACTTTTCGTCCGCGTTTTCGATGCGCTTGAAACAGTTATTAAACATGGAATACCAACGTGCCCAGAGTAACACATTGCTGTGCGTTTACTGTTTGCGGCGTGGGTAATTTTCGTGCCATCTTTCGGTCACGCCGCCGGATTTTCGCTTAATGTTGCATATAATGCATTCGCATAAAAAGAAAAAAAAAAGAACTGAATTAACAAACAACGACCACCTTCAGTAGTATTTTCCTTTTTTAACGGCAGCGGCGATTCGCATGACCGAGCGGCAGCTAATACCGATAGCGAACTAGTTGGTACCGCGGCACTGATGACTATTAAGGCCTCCGGAGACAAGCAAAACTGAAGAGCTTTGCCGAGCCTGGTCCGAAGTCTCGGAGGAATAACGGCGCTGCAGTCGAGGAACCCGGCTGGGCTTCCGCTGCCAGCGGGGCCGGCGTGCGATATCCGTTTCATCTATGCTCCATCTCGTCAACTCTTTGCAGTGCAGCGGAAGCTACGTGCCCCGCAAACCAAAAAAGGAATAGAGAACAGGAAGAATTGTTTTTGCGTTGTCGGCCTACGATCGCCCACCGAGCGACGCCGACTAAAGGATGCTTGACGGGGAGGTCCGCAGAGTACAATAGGCGAGCCCACTTCCTATCTCAGAACACGCCTGTCACTCTAGTTAGAGGAGAGCTTTCTCCCTTCTTTCTCACCCCTAAATCGCCTTTCGCCTGTTTAGGGTAGCAAACCGTAGCGCGGATGTTGACCTCCCTAGTTTTTCTCTATCTCCTCCTCCTTTCAATTAGGAAACGGAAGGAACTTGCGACCACGTTGCGTACGCAAGCCGCTTCGTGCCCAGCAAAACCCAAGCAGACTTTGGATTCTTGGGTATACAAGCCGTTTGCGTACCCTTACCTAAATCTCTCTAATGATTGGCTGACGCCGCTTATATGCGCACTGCACGGAATTGGCGACACGGAGCTTTGTGATGAGGCAGCGGCGGCGGCTGAGATCGCTGTATGGAGCGCAACGCGATGGCAGACGGGGCAGAGTGGGACCCGCATCTGTCGAAGCGCGTCGCCGATGCAAAACGACGACAGAGGGCGAGGAGGAGCCAGCAGGGTGTAGGAAGCAATCGGAAGGAAAGAGAGGCGGAGGGAAGCCATTTTTCACACGCGAGCGAGCGTCCACCGAAGACGATCCATCAGCGGCAGCTTCCAGCGGGGCGCGCGCGAAGAAGCAAAATCGCGAAAGGAAAGACGCCGCCGCCGCCGCCGCCGCCACGCAATTCATCGAGCTCGCAAAGACGCGCGCCGGCGCACGCAATGCCAGGGCGGCAAAACTCGTCGCTCTCTTTCTCTCTCCTTCTCCCTCTCTCCTGAACCTTTTTCTTGTTTCCTTACCATTCAGAATCGGCCGCCGGCTGGGATCGCGTGCGAACCGGCGCGACCGGCATCGATGATACGATTCTGCGAAGGCGCGTGCTACGAGCCGTTCGCAGGAGGCAGGATCTCCTTCCCGACTACGCTTTAGCTTGATCACCCTCCCTCTCTCTCGTGACGCTCTCTCTGTCTTTTTTTTAATTTCCCTTCTTTGACACCTTGGCTGCTCTCCGGGCACCGCCGCTCGATGCACGAGCGGTGAGCGGAGAGAAACCCCCGGGGAAGAGAGATTCAAGGGTGCTCCGAAACGAGTGTTATAACGAACAAAAAAAGTTAACGAAATAGACAATAATAATAATAATAATGGAAACAATAGAAAGAAGCTACCTCGCTGAGCACAACGACGAGCCGACGGAGGCCGCGACAGTGCGCCTCGGAATCCAGAACCGTCGAACGAGTGTCGTTCGAGAGACCGCAGCGTCCACTGAGCGCTTGCCTGGACGCGGAGAGCTATCAGGCGCGACGACGGTGTTTAAACGAGTGAACCATGGACGGAGGTCAGACAACGAGAAAAAAACCGAGAGAGGAAAAGGGCTGTTACGCGGCGAGGTGCGATAGTAATACGACGAGGAATACGGGGAATGCGAAGGTCGTGTGACGCCATCTGAATTAGTTTCCCCCATGTGTCTCCGACAGGCGGTCGAGTTCGCGAATAGAAAGCAGGCGCTCAGCAACAAAAATGCCCGCTACATCTTAAATGGTTTGTGTTAAAACACTGCGTGGCGTTGTAAGCGGTAGTTCGACGTTCACTGTTATCAAGGAGGAAACGCAGTAGCTGAAGTTCTTCTGATCGCTCGGAACTAACGTACTTCGATCAGTTCTAGTTCGTATTCAAGATTATCTAGACAAATTGGGGTGCATAGTTTAAAAGTACGTGCTGAGCACCGACAAGTGATCTAGGTGGTATGAAAGGGACCGGGTTTTTATCCCCGAACCCGAACGAATTTTTCTTCAACAGTGAAACGTTCTTTCCCCGAAAGTCGTATTGGGTTTCCTCTGTAGCCGTGTGCTATACGGTAGCGTGGATGCAATTTCTTTTTTCGCGAAAGTTCGCCCAACGGCAGAAACTATTAATTATACAAATGTATTCCCGGGTTCGGCGATATACATGAAGAGTGATCGATAATTGGTTACATAGAGCCAAAGAATCATAGTCTGTTGGACTCGTGGGATGAAGGCCCTGTGTTTGCAGGTAGCGCCTTCGTATCTGGTTTAGGCCCCTACTTTGTTTATACAGGCGCTAACACCGGTTGTTACAATTTCATTTTTCTTTTCAGCTATTAAACAAGAAAAATCCACGCTGGGCTACTTAGTTGTACGCACTATAGCTTTCCGCAAGAATAACGAATGGACAGATTGAAGGGAGTACACACACAGCGGACACCCGAGTCTCTATTAAACAACAAAAATGTATCCGAGTGTAGAGAACTGAGCATTCCGAAAAAGAAATTATATATTTACGCTAGACCGTAAACATCGCACAGGCGGACATCGGTATTAGTCTAAAGATATGCAGTGAGGCGGTTATCTAGGATTCTTCTGTTGATAACGTTCTTAATTACCTTTAGGGCACATGTTTGGCATTGAGGAATCGAAGCCGGTCAATTATCGAGACGCGTTCTTTCACTAGAAATTCTCAGAGCAGCGAAAATTTCGATTTACTCGTCCTCAATCTTGCGGCGCGATGCATGTGCGTTCACATGCACGAGCACTCTGCGTGTCTACCATCTGTTTGCCCTTTCTACCTCGGGGCACATTATAGTCGGGACGTCTGTCGCGCCATTAAAATCCAAAAATTAATTAGTTATCGTTTCCACCTTCCCGTGACAGCCCGTCGGCCTTTCCTCCTGCTTCATTCTCTTCCACGATAGCGATCTGTCGACGTGTCTGTGACTTCAGTTCGACGAGAGCGCCCGTTGTTTTTGTTGCTCGAGATTGTCCACCAGAGGGTGCAGAACCAGGTCATTAGTGAAGGCAACCGGGATGATCCGACCCTTATTTGTCTTTCATTTCTTTCGTACTGCTAGATTGGATGCCACCAATCTTGAGCCAATCTTAAGCCAACCGATCTTAGGCAGGAGTGGGCACAGACGACTGTCACCGGTAAAACGGAAATGCGACATACAGCGTGACAATGGAATTCTGAACGTAACAAAAATAGCACCGCATTATTTACAATCACACTCCTCATCGAAGCTAAAGACCTTGGTCACCGCGAGGTCGGCGACTAACTGCTACGCGAAAGCAAAGCGGCCATCGAAACCTCGCACGCGCCGGAGAGAAAAAAAAAGTGTAATGAAAGTTACAGAAGGGAGAACTCGCGCGCAAGGCAATCGTGTAGCGGGGGCCATCGAGTCGGAAGGAACGAAGCTTCCCGGCGGCAGCTCTTGTCGGTGGTTCGATCCGGCCGATCCTGGCGAAGCGGGCGGCTCGCGGGAGCGCGGTCGCGGGCCGTGGGGCCGTTGAGTGATGCCGGTGGCCAAGAAGGCGAGGAAGGGGCGAGGAACAGAGAACGCGCAGGAAGAAAGCCGAGGGGGCGCCCCTGGAGCGGTGAAGACGTGATTAAATAATTGATCGAGGCGGAGGCAGAGGCCCCCGCCGCCGCCGCTCGTCCGGCAGAACGACCGGCTGGGAGGCTGAGCGCGAGGGCGTCGTGTTCGCTTCATTAAATGGTGCCCGGCACGAGCGCTGGTTTCGCTTCTCCGCCCCGTGCTCCTCTCTTTCTTTTCTCTCTCTCATCTTGAAAGCCGAGTCGGTGGAGCGAAGCGTTTCGGCGAGGCCGAACCGGCTCTCCGCGATTGCTTGTACGGCGGCGAAGTGAACGAGTACCTCTACCTGCATGGCGCCGCTCACTGGCCGTGGTAAGGTTCTCACCATTTATTGAAACAGGTCGCTCCTTATCTTTTTTCCCATTTTGGCTTGAACTGCCGGCGGGATTGTGTTTTAGACGAACGCAACAGAAATATCTGTGGTGCTGAGTGAACTGAAGTTCGATGCGAACAGATGCTTGAATAAAATGGGCAATGATAGTCAACGTTACAGCCGTCTTTCTCGTCAGCATTCCATCTGCGTGCACTTCTGCTCGCGATTGTGTTGCGCTCAAGACACGAAAGACCACGAGAAGGAAATGTCGAAGCACAAGCTACCAACTTCTGAATCTTGTCAGTGAAAAAAAGTTTACGTACATGTTGGTATGAGTGAAAGAAGTGGCAATAACGTGAGATGCGACTACGCGAAACTGTGTGATTGTGTTCACTGTCAAGATTAAAAAGTTTGCGTTTCGTCCTTCCATCTCGTTATCTTTTCTTTTCAGTGTTGGAAGCTCAGCGCAACGGAATCGCGAACGCGCACCAACAAGCCTCGTTCACGGCGTTACACCCCTCCTCCCCATCCTTCCCTCTATACAAGTATCAAACATCGTCTTCGTCCTCATGGCATTACTGCGCCGACGTCTCACACTGCGCAGTCGCATAAACTGATGTTCGCATTTCGGCATAGCTTGTGAACGGTATAGAGTGTAAACATATACATGGCACGAGATAAGTATCCTGACATGTGCGGCACCTAAACATAAACAATGCATGAGATTACAGGTTGCGTAGTGCGAAAATGAATAAAATTAGACGCCTTGCATGCCAGTTCTTAGGATATAATTATAACCGCTTCGAGAAAGCTTCGCTTCACATAGATTCCAACATATGCGGTGGATCTGCACAATTTCTTCCCGTAAGCGCCAACCGATCCACCAACAGCCAAGAGCTCTACCATTAGAGCAATTGGCTAACGAGGTACGGCAAATGTTTTACAGCATCAGCTGACAGTGTGGTGAGCAAGTGTATCTGAGCAGGCAGAAATCTTAGTGATGCTACCTTCAGCAGCTCAGCAGGAAGAACACAGCTATTTGATTTATAGAAAATCTTTTCATTCTGCTATGTCGTGTTCTCCTTCAGAAAAATAAATAAAAAAAAACACGAAAGAAAGACAAGAAAGAAGAAAAACGAATGCAGCGTACAGCACTACTGGCCTGTTCAGGTGGGTTACCTGAAGAGACTGACATTATTCTTAGCGCGAAATACCAAAGTGAAGACAGCTAATTAAACATTTACAAATTGTTTTGAAAATGTTTCACTTTAAAACACATCTTGAAATTTTGGCGTTGAAGCCGAGCAACGATGAAGTCATGTCTGCACATTAGAAATGCACTAGTGCTGCTTTCGAGATATCCAACCTCTAAAATATGTACTGAGAAATGCACTGGCATCCGAAAGCGGACTGCAGAAGTCCAGGAAGTGGAACACAAATAGGATTTTAAGCGAAGTTTGAGGACGCATACATCAACAAAGGCGACAGCCTAAGGATTTCTGCTAAGCAAGTTCTTTATTTGGGCAAAACAAATACAAGGTTTGCCCGCAAGGTAAGGCAAGAGGAGGGACTAAACCTCCTGATTAAGTCCTTTACTTCGCTGGAGCAGCAGAAGTAGCAGTTTACAAGTATCAACACTAATAAAACCAAATGCAACTAATCAGACAGAAAACATCAAAACTATTTACAGCAACATTTTTAAGCACACTGCAAAGCATCGACTGTTTGCAAAATAGAAAGTAAACAAATAAGTACAGCACTGCAAAAAAAAAAAAAAGAATCTGGTACTAACATAATTTATACATTTGTAATATAGCATTTATAACATCACTATTGACATCGAACAAGCAGACATGACTTCGCTGCGTTTCGGCTTCAATGACAGATTTGTGACGTTTGCCTTAAAGTGAGTAACTAAAAAAGGGGGTTAAACGAGGGGCCCGATTTTTATTAATCATATCAAAAAGCCAACAAACAATGACACCAAGGACAACACAGGGGAACTTACTTGTACTTACTCAGTGAAATAAAGAAATTATAAATTAACGGAAACGAAGGTGGATGAACAAACTTGCCGCAGGTGAGGGAACGATCCCACGTCTCCGCATTACGCGTGCGATGCTCTACCAATTGAGCTACCGACGTGCCGTCTTCCCATCCACTTTCCGGGGTATTTATGTGTTACTACTAGAACTAACCCTGAAAGTGTTAGCCAGCGCCACTACTCATACACCTTGACGTCAGATATGGAACATCCTTTCTGCCGCAGACGTCACGAGTACGTGACTTTTTGGGTGAAGGCAACTGTTCAATAAACCCACACGTGCTGCCTGAAAGCATCAATGTTGCCGAATGCGGCAACATTGATGCCTTCAGGCAGCACGTGTGGGTTTATCGACCAGCAAGCTTTGCAGAACTGAAGCACGAATGAGCAGTTTTACCTGTATTTTCTCTTACATTCTACATTTGCGCAGTTGCTTTCGCCTTCAAAGTGCGAACCAACTAGAACGCGAACATACTATTCCGTTCTCAGCCACTTGCTATGGAGAATCACAGTTTGCTCCTTTACGGTTTACCGTTTCTCCTTTACCGTTTCCAGTTAACACTGACTACTACTGACCTTCTGGAACATTGATCAGTGCCAGTGCGAAGTGACACCTGCTGAGGGGATTTCATGGATATGGTCTTATGCTCTAGAGCACAACGTCGCGGGTTCGATCCCCGACTGTGGCGGCAGCGTTTGAGAGTGAAATGCAAGAACGTCCGCGCAGTCACACCTAGTTGTGCGTCAAATAGAGGTGCTTACAGTTATTTCGCAGCCCCACACTGCGGTGTTCTTTGTAGCCTGCCTGTGGCTTCAGGACACACTACCTGCTAATTTGATTTGCTTTGACAGCGTGCAAAGAAATGCCAGAAGTCCAAATGATCTTGGAAGCTGCACAAAAGGAATGACAGTTTATATATTACTTTTCCGTGTGACCGGAAGGTACTGCAAGGAAGCCGTACGTTGTTTCTGTGTTGTGCTGAAGGATAAATGATGTATGCTCCAGAAGCTATGAGCATGCCAAGAATCACATAGCCACCAATTAACTTAGTCAACCTAAGTGTGCCACTTAGCACAACATCATAACTACACGTCCATAAGCTCAGGGTTTCTTATAGTCGCAAGAAATATTAGACGAATATTTTTACTGATACAATTACAATAATAATAGTATGCGAATCTCATTCCCGTAAGCGCATACTGTGTTACTTTCACCATTGCAATAAATACTGTCATAATACAATGCGAAAGCCTACCATTTTCTCATGGGAATGGCAGACACACCCATGTGCAACTCGTGTAGCTGTGAAAGGACAATTGATCACGTGTTTTGTTTCTGTACTCGTTATGACGCTAAGAGTGACGTCATCACGTCATAATCTTCAGCTTCATAAGTTGAAGCAGACTAACGGCGTATTCTGCTGAACGGTGACTGTCGGGCGCGAAACACTGCGCAATGACCATCCGATCCACCGCGCCCTTACCCGCACGAGCAAACGTCTGCAAGATGTTTTCACCAATTACGTGCACAGCAGTTTACAACAGGATCTGGGAGCATTTAACATCCGGTTAGGGGCTGGTCGCTCGGTGGATCGGATGTGTGACGCACCTGTGTGTTCTGTGTAGGTAGAAGAATCGCCCGTCACCTCATAAGGGTGGAGGAAGTTTCCCTCAGTAGAATCCAGGCTCGGATACCCATCACCACCAGCTACTGCCACATGCAGTTCGAAGGGCTTCATTGAGACGATGCTACCTTCCCCAACTGCACGACCCTGGTAATAGACACCGATGTGTAATACCTGATATGGACTTAGCCCTGGCACACGACATATCCGGGAGCCCTTGCTCAGACGGTCTGGCCTCCGCAAGGGCCGGCATGCTGACTTCAGCAAGCGGATTCAAGATGACGGTTCCGACAGAGCCTTACGAAACTTTCTGCTCGATGAGGGGTTGCATTCATTTAAACACGAATGTGTTCTGCCGGCGTCCACATAAACTTCCTAACGGATGTGACGTCGACGCCAACGCGTAAAATATGCTCTCACTTGACAGAGATGGCTCTGCCATCTAGGAGCGGTGGAGCGAAGTACTGCATCATGGCACTAAGAGGCGCCGACAGCGAGCACTTCGGTAGTATCAGCGCAGCGGTGGCTCGAACGTGGTGTATGTAGCCTGGTGTAGGAGGCGTAGGCCTTCGGCTGAGGTGACGACGTAGTTTCCGCAGATGGTTTGTCGCCTCGTCGCCCACAGAGTGCAGCTTCAACGTGCATCAGCAGTGCTTACACGCCACGCCGTCTACTGGTTCGCTTGCGATGGCATTAACTAAGGAAACTGCTGCGCTAAGCAGCGAAGAAAGGCAACGACGTCGACGGGCGAATCTCACTTTGATCAGGCGATAGACATGCCAGCGTGAAGCAGACCGCCTGCACGCGTTTGTGGCGCACGCTGCGAGCTCTGCTACTCGCATTCCTGAAGCTGAAGGCGCCGCAACTCCACTGGCTGACCAAGACATCGCGGAGGTGGACCAAAATGCTTGTACCTTCGCCGAAGCGACTCCGCAGCAGGACGCCGTTCGCCAAGCAAACCTTCAATAGGGTCGCCGACCAGCGAATTGTGCGCCTTTCGCTGCAGTGGACCGCGAGTTCACGAAGCAAACATGCAACTGATTCTGTGAAGACACGTTTCAGTTTCGCGTTCTACCGATTCCTATGAAAGAAGAATCAACCATATCCTTTTTTTTTGCATGTTTTTATTGCGACATTAAGGCAACCCATATCGAAAAAGAAAAAAAAAAGCGAAAATAATATTTTTGCTTAGTTCTCACGGACATATTAACAAATGCCTTTGCGTCTTTCTATTACAGAGGTAGATGTGCAACGTGTACCTGCTCCTCAATTCAAACTGCCCGTATACGGTGACCTAGGCTTAGAAGGTCGCGGCGCTTCTTTTGCGATGACAGTAAGTGGCGCGGACGAAGAACCCCAGGTCTATGCATCACAATCGTGCTGATAACCTACATAAACGTTTAAAGAGGAGGCGGAGGAGGGACGAATGCCAGCGCCATAGCTAACACTTGTAGAACAGCGTAGGGCACATGCCGAAGTTAGAGGTTCGGCTCACACTGCAACGACGCGATATGGTAACATATACTTTATTGCCTTTGTCATGGAATTTCGTTTTCCTCGCCAATGTAATAGTGATGTAATAATCCTGTGTAATACTATGTGTGTAACGTCAATGTAATATTCCTATGTAATAACGTGAGAGAATCGTCGCGCAATAAATTCAGAAAATGAAAGCAAGTATAAAAAAGTAATACTACCCTTCTGCTAACCTCCTGTAAGTAACACACTCAGGTTACCTAAGCTTGCTTTGCCTCTGTAACTGTTTACTTCGTTAGATGGTTCTTTCGTAAGTCGGACAGCAGTTTCATTATTGTTTCAAACACCACGAAACAATGCATGGGTGACAACGCCCTTCATCAGAAAAATGCCACCTCGTGGATGCGAAATGATCCTTTCTACACCTAACTGCCCGGAACCCCCAGGAGTCACGTCAAATTATCTGTGAAAAAGCCACGACTTTCCAAACTCGATACACTAAAAGCTATAAGCTAAAACAGAAGAGAGAAATAAAAATAAAATAAAAATGGAACCTTGCGGCGTCGTTTAGCCGCACTAGTGTGAAGAGGAAGCTAGTATTCACTATACATGCGTTAGTTGAAGAAACAGGATCCCAAGAACATGTACTGAACCCGCCGCGGTTACTTAGTTGCTAAGCGCGAACTCGCGGGATCGAATCCCGCCCACGGCGACCGCATTTCGATGGGGGCGAAATGCGAAAACACCCGTGTAATTAGATTTAGGTGCACGTTAAAAAACCCCAGGTGGTCTAAGTTGTTCAGGAGTCCCCCACTACGGCGTGCCTCGTAATCAAATCGTGCTTTTGGCATGTAAAACCCCATAATTTCATTTTTTAAAGAACACATACTGCATCTTCGAAATGTAACTTGAGTTCAACATTATTAGAAGAAAAAAAGAGAAAGAAAAGGAAAAGGCGACACTTGCCTTTTAGCTCGTTTAGTCTTATGGACGAAAATCTAATCTTATCACGGCCTTTGTTTAAACCAACATGTTAACAGGGAATGCAAAGTACGGAGAGTAAGGGAAACGCACTTTCGCTGGCGAGATTAAGACAGATCGCGCAAAATGCTAAACCACAGCGTCGGAGAGGGTTGGTGGCGCCATCTGTAGGTCAGTCGACGAGACAGGCCGCGCCCTTCTGCAGCAGCGCCGCATGCCTTCAGAATGTCCACAGGCTGGCGGTCCTCCGTTTGTTAAGGGCAGTGGTCCGACGGATGGCCTTTGCTGGCAAAGAAAATGGCATGAAAGGGCAGTCGGCATGATCATCATATACGACATATCCGTGTACTTGAATTATTTCAAAGGCTGTCTGCATCAATTTTGCTTCACTTTACCGCCTTAAAAACACCATAGTGACATTACATAAGGTGCGGGTGTACATATATATATTCATTATAGATTAGTAAGCATTCATAGATTTCAGTGAAGTTGTAAATACAATACACGTGAGCAATATCAATACATGATTCCGTCAAGTACACACGTACAATAACACAAACAGTGAATGTGAAAAGATATGCTATATTTTATATTTTCAAAGATGGTCTGTTATTTATTGCATGAATTTAGGTGTACAGGTTATGGCGGCAATTTGTCTGCCCGTTCTTTATAGTTCAATGAACTGTGTTGTCTGATATTACTTTTTTTTTCACTTTTCCCAGTTGGTTATATCTGGTCGGAAATCATTTGCTGCGCTCAGTGGACTGTTAGTCCACTGAGCGCTCAGTCCACTGAGTGATAACTGTTAGTTTATTTATTGCAGAGTTAGTCGTCTTGCTTTCTTCGCCTTCGTCGCTTGCGCAGCCTCCAAATAGATCCTTTCAATCATAGACAGCATCCGCCAAGCCCTTCGTGATCAAGAACGATTCATCAAAATAGACGCCGATCATAGTTAAAACAAGCTAAATATTTACAAAGACTTTCGCCTAAGACAAAATTTTAATACGAACTAGAGACATACGTCAGTCCAACAACGTCCCGCGTTACAGGACCTTCTAACACTGGTACTCAAATGACATTGATTTTATAATTGTCGCTATCAGATACATGAAACCTAGGGCCGTATAACGTAACTATTCCAATCTGTTTTTATTACAATCTCCTGACGTCAAATTTACATAACCGCCGACCCAAGCTTCGGGCGGTAACATCCAGCGTTGTGTGAAAAGCCCAGTGAAACGCTCTCCTCGCTCATAGGAGGTGACTTTTGTTAGCTTCCAAAGTGAATAGCATTGCTTACAGTAAGCCTTCTTGCTTATTGAATTGGCTGATAATAGGCGAGGAGTACACTGAAATGGAGATGGCTTCGGCGAGGCCGAGCCAGCGCAGTGAAATTAGACCGCCGGATGAGGAGGGCGGTGCCGACGTCTGCGACTGGTCCGCTTTCCCTTACTTAGCTCGCGGTGGCTGGTCGTAAATCGCGGTGGCGTGCAACGGAAGGTTAGGAATGCCGCTAAAACAAATCCTCAGCGAGAAAGAGTTGGCAGAGCGATGTCGTATACGTGTCGAAAAGGCTCAAAAATGTAGTACGGCCACGAAATTGTTTTTATTATGCACAAATAAATCCATGCTCCCCGGCAGCTGCAAGTAGCCAGTGCCAGAGCGATCGGCGTGCAGCCATCTATTCATTTCGGAGCGCGGCAGTCTCCGACTATTTAAAAAAAAAATCAATTTTGTTCGGCATGTTATTGCACCTTTAACGCGCACACGTCGCTTCGACGCGGTCAGTTTTCGCAGTTTTGTGACGTCGCGTGTCAGACAGCCGCAGGCGGCGGAACCCGAAAGCTTTTGGCCAATAGCGGTGAGCTAATGGCGGAAAGGGCGTCGAATCAGAACTAATTATTTTTGACTGGTTCGGTCCAATAAAGCATAAACAGTGCGTACGCATCAAAGCAGACGGGGAGTTATCGCGGTTTTCGTGACGTCGCGTGACAGACAGGCGAGGTGGGGGTGGCCCGAAAGCTTTTTGACCGATCGCGGAGGGCTGATTGCAGAATTGGAATAGAAAAGTTTGGAATGGCTTTACGTTATAGCGCCCCTAGCGTTGTAGCCGACACAACAAGCAGGAAGCTTTCCGCGAAAGAAAACAATCCTTAAATTGAGCGCGACGAACAAGCGCACCTGCGCTTTTGTCTAATAACATGCTGAGTTTTCCACATGATCAAACAAAACGGGAAAGTAGAATTCCTGCAAGGACCATAATTTCACCTCTCATAAATAATATTGTGTTCCTGTATCTTGCAAAAAAGTTGTATCCATCCATCCATCCATCCTGTATCTTGATTAGTTTTCCTTTTTATTGGTTTATTCTGCTGTTTATTCTTATTGTAGGACGTATAATGCACGTGCCTTCGCTCCAAATTGAGTGTCCCACATCCAGTACGTTTTACGTTCAGTCTGCATTAAACTGTAACAAAAAAGTTGTTGTTGCAACTAGCCTGTCGCTTACTTAACTAGAAATGCTAGTCAACCGAAATATTTCGATGCGCCTTGGTTCCCTGGAAATTCACCTCTCCCTTTCTTCCTCTTTCTTTTCCCCTTTCCCCCACCGCCAGTGTAGGGTAGCAAACCGGATGCTGTACGTTCTGGTTGACCTTCCTGCCTTTCCTATCCTTGTTTTCTCTCTCTCTCTCTCTCCGGCGCAATGTATTTCGCACATAACATTCCTCAATTAACAAATGTGAATCGGTTTACAACAAAGCCACGCCGGCACTGGCAGCGTCCAGACGTTTCGCTTCTCCTATGCCTGGTGGTATAGCGTACGGGGGTTATTGCAGCCTCGGCGGAATGGCGCATGGCTAACTAAAATTTTTAATGCGAATAGGATTCTTGTCATCGTAAGATCAGTTTTCCATCGGGATAAATAGCTATCCGACCAAAAACGTGTGCCGATTCCAAAGCTAGTGCTTTCTAAAAGTGTGGGGCCATTCCGAAGGTCGTGCAGTCTAATATGGCAGTTCACGCGGGTATGCGCCAATGGGTATGTGCCGCTCTTCAATAAGCCCCTTTGACGCCAACTTGGGTCACTGTACGTACTACTGGGTACGCGTGGACTTTACAGTGGCCCCGCCAGAGGGCAAATCTTGTCCAGGACGAAGCGTAGGAGAGGAGCCCGGCTGGCGGTACACGCCTCATACATGACGCGTTTAGGCTATTCGCATGCATGGATAGTCATCGTAGATGAGTTCAGCTCAACTATTCCATTTTGAGGTAAGTATCATTCATTCACTCATTCAGTGCCATATTCTACACTATGTAGGGAGTTTCCTTTGTCCTGCTCTATCCTTTCTCCCTGCTCCTTTCTGCCCTCCCCCAACCCGGCCTACCTGCACTGATGAAACAGTAGCTTGCTTTGGGCGAGTTGGCTCATACTGTTGTGATCGGCCGTTCACCCTGCGACACCCCTCGGTCACGGCTCGCACGATTATGGGGAACGGGCCGACGGCCTCGTCAAAATGGTTCTTGACACGGATGAATTATGACCAGCGCGGGAATACCTCGTTCAGGAGAGGTTTGAGCAATTAGCAATGATACGGCTGTCACCTGTCAGCAGCGCAAACTGGCGTGTCCAAGCCGGAGACGCACTCAGTGCGATGATCCGGCCATCACCTGTCAGAGTACGATCGGAGTTGGCGAAAAGGGCAACCTGCCTCCGGATTGGTGGGACCTGATGTCATCGGCCCCCTGACACCGGATTGGTGGGACCTGATGTCAGCGGCATCCTGACACCGGATTGGTGGGAGCTGATGTCATCGGCCTCCTGACACCGGATAGGAGGAAGTGACTAAACAATGATCACGCAAGGCATAAAAGCAGCTACGGACGGCGGGAGTGAGCGGCGACTACCACTTTATCAGCAACTTTTCTCTTTTTCATTGAATTTTCTTGTACTTATGTATATATTGTGAGACGAGGTTTAGGCAGCCAGTCTCTTCTTTATTCTCTCGAGCGAGAGCCCCACCACCAGGCCCCAAGACGGTGATGATGAGTATGTACAGGTGAGAATATGAAGCGTATGAATAATATTCACACTAATTTCTCCGCGCACGCAAGCGGCCAGCCAGGCCGCGACTTAGCCAGGAGGCAAACGCTGAACGAATAGTTTGAGGCGGGAAACGTGAACGATCTCTGAACCACGATAACGATGGTCTGAAGAAACATCTACGGCAGTAACGCGATAGTTCACGGGGGATGTTTGTTCATTAATAATATAGGGTCCAAGGAAGCGGGATTCAAACTTCTCACACAAACCGGGTGTACGAATGGGCGTCCAAAGGAGCACTTCTTCTCCAGGACGAAAGAGACGTCGCGACGAGAGATGTCGTAACGTTGCTTGCGATCTAGCTGACTGGCTTCTCTGTTGAAGCGAGCACGTTGACGGCATTCCTCAAGTCTCGAGATGAACTGGTTGGGTGTACTGGCCGAGGTGTTAGTTGGGGCATTGAAGAAAGCGGCGTCGATGGTGAATGTCGGAGAACGGCCGTAAACTAGGTAGAAAGGTGAGTACCCCGTAGTTCGTTGGATAGCGGTGTTGTGAGCAAAGGTCACAAAAGGTAAAAAGTCTGTCCCAGTTGTCGTAGTTTGGCTCGATATGAATATGATAGAGAATATGAAGCGTATGAATAATGCTCACGATATATCTAAGTATTTGTCCGACGTCCTGAATATCGGACCCAGTCTCACGTTCACTCACTCCTTCACGAGGAAAGAGGATCCCACGTCTTCGAAACCCGAGTCGCAACAATACTGAATAACGTAGGTGCAGCTTCAACGCGAACGAAATGTCGAAAACACAGCGCATAAGAAGCTACTCGCACTACGTGCGTTCCTCAAACATCGCAGATCGCTTCGAGGTCCACGCGGGGGCGCAATTTGGCTACGTCGCAGATCGCTTTCAAGAAACGGCGCCCGCATGGCGCAATAAACAGCAGCCGCCAGACAGGAACGCCTCCCCTCTCTTTCATTCTCTCTTAATCTTTTCCTTCCCACTTCCCCTACCCTGTGCAGTGCTGTTGAGGTGTCCTCCTTTGAGAGACAGTTACGGCACTGCACTTCTCTCTTCCCTTCACCCTTATAATCACTACACACATACACCTCGCCTCACCCCCGTGCCTCACGCGCGACAGGAGAGGGCGTGCTTTCGGCCCGCCTTCCTCGCTCGCACACGAGAGATTGAGCCACATTCGCCGGTTCACCTTCGCACGCTTTCAATCGCACACACAGGGCGCGCGGCGAGGATTTTATGGCCCATGGACTTTATACGGAACCTCACGGCGACGCCAACTGCAGAAATGCGCCTGTAGTATCCATATAATTGCTATAGCAATAAAACTCCCTTGTCAGCCTTGTCATGCAGCAGTGCGGCTAGGGCAATAGAGGTCCATTGGCTTCTTTCGACTGGAGAGAGCAGCGCCGCTGCGCGCGCTCTGACTTTTCTGTGGACCCATAGCATGAACTTTCGCAGCAGACCTCGCGTCTCGCTGAATGCGAAGTATATGTTGCGAAGACACAAGTCCCGCAGTCCGTATAAGATGTCGAACACAAGCGTTGTTCGTGTATGCGATGTTGGGTCGTTTGGGTCGTTGCTAAGTACACCACTGCACCACTGAACGCCAGAGTCAACCGTAACGCAGGTGGACATAGGGGTGGACATAGTGGTGGAAATAGTATGCTGTCGACGTTGACGTTTCTTATCTATGTTGTTGACGAAAAACCCATAGTCACTGAACTTACGTTGATACTATTTCAATCAATCAATCAATCAATCAATCAATCAATCAATCAATCAATCAATCAATCAATCAATCAATCAATCAATCAATCAATCAATCAATCAATCAATCAATCAATCAATCAATCAATCAATCAATCAATCGAGCAATCAATCGCTGATTCATTGGTTGAATGAGGGCGTGCTATTTTGCCTTTGAATAGATGCTTCCCCTGTAGTTTTCACCTTTCGCCGGAAGGAAATGAATAGCATAGTACTATGGGATGAACGAGGGGGGGGGGAGGTAGAGGTTGGGAAACTGCGGGTACTCAATCGGTTGAGGGTGCAGCAACAGTGACATTGTTAGAGCACCGTGACTAACTCCACGGGCCTACGCAGTGAAAGAGGTAACTCAGAGAGTTTCTGGATGTGGCTTCGCTGCATTTAATATCCTATTGCAGGAAAAACATCGCTCTACATCAACTGACCAACATCAACTGATATGCAGGTGGGAATGGTGCGCGCACATCTTGCAAATAGTGATCTTTTCTGAATATGAATGAAAAATTAGATGCCTGTTGATATGAACATGGAAAAATGAAGTAGTTCTATTTATTGAAATGATTTCTTATGAGCTCATACAGCAGAATAATTCCTTGTGACTAATGTGAATAATATATATATATATATATATATATATATATATATATATATATATATATATATATATATATATATATATATATATCGCACCCTTTTAATATATATATATCAAAACGTTTATTTAAAAGAAAAAAAAATGCAGAAAGCGAGTGGGTGGAGCCCCTAGTCCAGGGCCCCACTGGCTTGAGCGGTCCGCCGTGCTTGGTCGAGGAGCGCTAGTTGCATCTCCCGATCCTCGCTGGCGAGCCAAGTCTCCCACTGCTCCCTTCCGGAAAGTTTGCCGGCTATTTTTGGTGTATTAATTTTGGGTGGCCTGTTCTGGCAGTCCCACGTAATGTGGGCGAGAGTTAGCCGGCCTCCGCACCAAGGACAGCGAACGTTGTATAGCGTTGGGTGAATGGCATTTTCCAAATAAAGAACGAAGATTAACCGCGGCAGTGACTTATTAAATAAAACATTAAACATATGCGCACAAAATGATAGCAATAAATAAGAAAAGAAGTTTAGCGTTGGAGTGGTTATTCATGTCAGCACGTCAGTGCCTTCATGCTGTAGTTAAAGGATGTCTTGAACGGATAACTAATGCATATAATATCAAGCCTGCAAATCGCCGCCCTCCCGTTAACGACTCTAGATGCATATCTATTTCCGCAGCATTCAAGCCTGGAATTATACTAGTAGCGGTTATTTTTTGTGAATTTTGTCAAGTATGTGATAGTTCAGATAGCCGCGAATGCGTATGTTGCAGCTCTAAGAGAAATTTCACGGCAAGGAGCGTAGGGAAGGTGATACGCCGCCAGACATGTTACGCATTCGTGCGCATTGCGAGCTTAAAACCAAGCCAGTAAAGGGAGGTGATGACTATTTCGTGCAAATTGTGGTATACATACTAGAAAAACTTGGAAGACGCTTAAGTTTCACCTTTAAGAGTGTAACGTGATAGCATTCAAACACTCCTGACTGCTTTTCATGCTTCCCGGCAACTGCAGCTTATGTAACCGTAACGTTTACCGGGACAGGTAAGCTTTCTGGTAGAAACACGGCCTCGTGAGGGGGTCGATCTCCTGTTATTGATTAAAACTTCTTTCTGGGCGAGTTGGTGCATACTTGACATAAAAATTGTTACAGCGCAATCACATGCAACCACAATCACATGCAACCACCTACAGCGCTTGTGTTCCGTCCTTCATACTTGTGGTCGCATGTGATTGCGCTGTAACAATTTTTATGTCTCCTGTTCTTGGTACGCACTTTTAATCAGGGGCGTAGCCACAGGGGGGGGGGGGGGGGGGGGCTTATGGGGCTTCAGCCCCCCCCCCCCGAAATTTTTTTCGTGCTGTCCATGCACAGCCCACCCAAGCAATCCCCGGTGCCGGAAATCATTCTAAATTTTCTCTAGAATGTCTTTTTTCACGCTCGAAAAGACATTTCAGTGCGAACCTTGAGAACTCGGGCTGGATTTCGTGGCAGTGCCCATGCACCGGGAGTCACATAACGCCAAGCAGCCCCATCCGAGCACAAAGTTTCAAGGGCGTTTTGATGGCGAACGGGCTCGCCACGGCATCTTGCGGAGGCCGCGGAGTCTACGCAGCGCATGGATGTCAATTCCGAAATTTATGTGTATAAAGTTCTCAAACTTTTGATGTGAAAGGTGCATTGACATTTCCAAAGTTGTGCTTTAGATTTTCACTTGCGGAACTTTGTGGGTTTGATGTTACTATAAATATTGGACGCCAAAGGTGCATTCACTTTTCTGAAGTTTTACATCGGACCATACAACGAGACAAGCCAAATCAAAATACTATCAACTATCAGACAAGTTGACAAAGCCAGCAGCGAGGTCGGATGAGATGAAGCGTTGTGGTGGTTCATTTGTGCCGTCATGACACATAAAAAATATCAACGTCTTTTTTTTTCACCTACGCCAAAGCATCCATGTCAAGGCACTAAAGTCAGCCAAGATAACTACGTTCTTATTTATTTTTTCTACTTCGACTTTTGTTCGCGAGGAAACATTGAGCCTCTTCGTTTTTTTGTCCTCGCTACCCTACCCACAGGCTGCCAGAGGCAGCCAGAGCGAATGCGTTTTTCTCTTGTCACTGCGACCACAGCGCGGCGCACTTCGGTGCGCGTTCGCTTTTTTGTGGCCGAGTGGATTTTCGCCTGGCAGAATTTTGGGCACTTTTTGGCTAGCAAACGAGAAAAAGAAACTATCGTCGCTCGCCGCCATCACTGTGGGGACTCGACGAATTGCACCGCGTGCGCTTGAGCGCAACCTCTCCGGAAAGTCTTGTCTCGCCAGTGTAGGATACCGAGCAGTATGCGTATGGTTCTCGGTGGACCAAGTGTCTCCCGTTTTCTTCGATATTCTTTCGGGAGCTACATTAGGTGCCCAAAGTAGGCATTCGATTGTGGCCAACATATTTTGCACTTTTTCATTTCTGTGCCCCGGCCCCAAAAAAGAAAAAAAAAAGACATTGTTGTGGCGCAGCGAATTGTCGCATGGTGAAATTTCGATTTTGTTACTTCTTCTTTCGCGGACAGTAATGGGCCACGGGACGCTTCAGTTGCCGGATAGTCTTATTATATAGTATTGCGATAGCAATTATACGGACGCTCCAGGCGCATTCCTGCCGTCGCCGTCGCCCCCATGTTTCGTATAAAGTCCAAGGGCGATAGCATCGTGACCGCGCGCCGCATGCTGTATGTGCGAGTGAAAGCGTAGGGAGTGGGATGCGGCGCTGGAATGGATGAGACGACGATGGTGGCTCAGTCTTGTGTGCGCAAAAGAGAAAAGCGGGGGCAAGCGCGCCGCCTTCCGTCGCGCGCGATACATCGGAGGGAGTCGATGGAATGGGGGTGCGATCTAAGATTTTGGGAATCTGTGATTGCGCAACGTGTTTACTTGCCTTCTTTGACGTATTGTATACAGTGCCATTTTTTAAATACGTAGATTTATTGGAGAATTATACGTTTATCTAAATATCTTGTTGCGGGGTTTTGTGTATACGTGCAGTGAACTTTGTTTCCAGTTACACTTTTTTGCCTTTTATCAAGCTGTAACTTCGCATTTCTAATGTACGAAGGTGAGTAAAATCAAAGTGAGCCAACCCATCCCGCGCAATAATTGTTCGGTCCATTATCTGCGAGGCATGCACGTGACACAGGGGCATCTCTCTATTACAAAAGTGACACGCAGGTGTGAGTATCAAGATTGTTTAATGCTCTGATACACTGGGTTAAACATGGTTGCGCGACATAATGGACGCTCTAGAAATTGAGGAGCGTGGTGCCCTGAGGTTTTTGACAGCTGAAGGTATTTCCCAAAAAGAAATTACTCGCCGTATGGCTGCCGTGTACGTTGAACATTGCATTTCATTGGCCACTCTGAAGCGTTCGAGCAAACGGTTCAAAGAAGGACGTGAAAGTTGCAGAGACGATCCAAGGCCGGGCCAAAGCCATGGTGCAATCACCCCTAACAAAATTCATCTCGGTTATCCGCTCTTGTGTGCGCAATGGTTGCCCAGGATTTTGAACTACCGCCAGAAGACGAAGAAGTTCAGCGCTGCCTTGACTCATCTGATCCGGTATCACAATAACGGTGACGACTTCTTGTCTCCAATTGTGATCGGGGACGAACCATGGTGCCACTTCTACGAGCCTGAAACACGACAGTGTTTGAATCGCACCGCTGGCCCGAGTTGTTGGGGTCTCGGTGCTGACGCCCGTTATTGCCAATGGGTCGCAAGCCCCAAGGGTAGCGTTGGCCTGGCGGCCTGGGGCACTGGAAGCATCCGAAGGTCCCGGCAAAGCATGAGAAGACTGGTAACAGAACAACTTGTTTATTCTAACATAGCAAAAGAGCGGCCGGTCAGGTCGACCGAATTGGAGAGACGGGAGAGCACGTAACTCAACAGTACAAATCGGAGCCTCTCTCCTGGCGTCCGGGGGCAGCTGCTCTTATACCCTCGGCGTCGCGGTCCAAAAGAGAAGGTCACGGGATGAAGGTCACGGGATGAAGGTCACGGGACGGCGGAGCATGACCCCACGACGGCGCGAACTGTCGAGCCGAGAGACCTGCTGAACCGAGTGTAGTGACGCATCGCCAACCTTCACTTGGGGAGCTCCGCTCCCCTGATGCCGCGCTTTGACAAGCGTGGGCACACACACACACACACACACGAAGACACGTGGCACTGAAACACGCCTGGACACGCTTGGCGGGTAGGCGTTGCGGCGGCGTCGGACGGGCCAAAATGTCCGCCGCTTTGAACAAAGCCCCGGCGTCCGTTGCATCCGCGCCGGCATTACCGCGCGTTGTAGGCGAAACGTAACAGACCGCCCCGCCGGGGGAAGGAGATCCCGATGGTCAGGGGACTGCATCCGCTGTCCGGAGGGATGTCGCTCGATGGTGCTCATAACCGAAGTTGGGCGTCCTTGGGCGTTTCTTGAGCGCAGCGCACAGAGAAGGCCTCGTTCTCACGTTCAGGTGCACACAGGACACTGCAAAGTGACTTCGGGAGAGTTGACATTTTTGTTCTCGTTTCCGGCAAGCGTTAGAACCACGCCAAAAGTCAACTGCTCAGTCAGCAAGCACGGCACAACCCTCACTAAGCCCTGCCAGGCTCTTCCCCCTTTTATACTGCTGCATATCCTTACAGTAGTTTAGCAGCACTCAGAACGCGTCCACAAATCGGAAAAATTGCACTAAAAAGCACATCATCACTTTGAAACACTACACAAAAGCAATAGGTTAAAAAAATCCTGCCTCAGGAAGAAAAACATCAGTAACAAGCAAGTTTGAGGCTGATTCCCACGTTAGGGGCTTCGACTTAAGCCATCGGCGTTACCGTTGAGACTCCCCTTTTTGTAACGCACCTCAAAGGAATATTGTTGCAAAGCGAGGCTCCAGCGCAGGAGGCGGCCATTTTTGGGAGAGATGGTCTGCAGCCATTGGAGAGGGCAGTGATCCGTCTCAATGATAAACCTCGAGCCAGCTAGGTAACATGACAATTTCTGAACGGCCCACACGATACACGCACACTCTTTCTCGGTGGCGCTATACGCCTGCTCACGACTGGTCAGCTTACGACTAGCATACAGGACGGGGTGTTCTACTTCTCCATTTTCCCGTTGGCACAGTACAACGCCCATGCCTCGCTCACTAGCATCACACTGAACAACGAACCCTTTTGTGTAGTCGGGCGATCGTAGCACAGGCTGGCTTGTTAGGGCGCTCTTTAGGGCGCTAAAAGCTCTTTCCTTCGTCTCATCCCAGACGACTGTTTGCGGCTCTGTCTTTCTTAGAGCATCCGTCAAGGGAGCCGCGATATCAGAGTACCTGGGGATGTACCTCTGATAGTAGCCGGCGACACCTAAGAACGACCGAATATCGGTCTTCGTGCGCGGTTGCGGGAAGTCTCGCACAGCGGCCACCTTTATTTCAGAGGGGCGGCGACGACCCCGACCAATCACGTGTCCGAGGTAGACAACCTCGGCCTGTGCTAACTGGCACTTGGGAGCCTTGACTGTCAAGCCCGCATCGCGCAGGCGGGTTAGCACTGCCCGCAAGTGCGCCATATGTTCCGGCCAGGATGCGGAGAATATCGCTACGTCGTCTAGATACGGTAAAGCGAATTCTTGCTGTCCCCGCAACACTTTATCCATGAGGCTTGAAAAGCAGTATGGCGCGTTCTTCAAACCAAAACTCAAAACTTTAGGACGGAAAGTCCCCATTGGTGAAATGAACGCCGCATACCTACTAGCCTCTTCTGTAAGTGGAACCTGCCAATAACCCCTGACAAGATCTAGGGTGGAAATAAACTGAGCGCTACTCACTCTCTCAAGGCGCTCCTCGATGTTAGGGATCGGATAAATTTGATCCTTAGTGATGGAATTAAGCCTGCGGTAGTCGACGCAAGGACGAGGTTCCTTGCCCGGTACCTCAACTAAAATCAAAGGGGAGGTATAATCACTCTCACCCGCTTCAATAACACCGAGCTGTAGCATTTTCTTTACCTCAGCCTCCATAATATCGCTCTGGCGGGGTGACACCCGGTACGCCTTGGATCGTACTGGCTCTGGGGAGGTAAGTTCTATGTCATGAGTAAGGACAGAAGTCCTACCCGGCCTCTCAGAGAACAGACCTTGAAACTCTTGTAAGAGCTGGTGTAGTTCGGTTTTCTGCTCAGGCGACAGCGATGCTTTACTTATTAAGTCACTAATGACTTGATCGGCGTCTTTCCTGTTTGTCACTGAGCCTAGTCCCGGAAGCTCGACCGGAAGCTCTTCGGGCACGTTTACCATCATGCACAGCACTGCTTCCCGTTGCTTATAGGGTTTGAGCAGATTACAGTGGTAAACTTGCTGTGCTTTCCGCTTTCCTGGCAGACTCACCACGTAGTTAACGTCCGACAGTTTTTGAACAATCCGTGCTGGGCCCTCCCACTGCACGTCGAGTTTGTTCTTTAGCGATGTGCGCAATATCATGACCTCATCGCCCACCTCAAAACGACGGGCCCTGGCTGTCCGATCATAATAAACCTTGGCCCTCTGCTGGGCCTCTGCCATTGCTTCACCTGACAACTCCTGTGCCCTTCTTAAGCGTTCGAGGAGCTTAAGCACGTACTCTACCACGACTGGGTCGTCGCCCCTGCCTTCCCATGATTCTCGAAGCATGCGAAGCGGAGATCGCAGCGAGCGACCGTACACCAGCTCAGCTGGCGAGAACCCCGTAGCCGCATGCGGCGCGGTTCTTAAAGCAAACATCACTCCAGGCAGACACAGCTCCCAGTCAGTTTGATGTTCAAAACACAATGCTCTCAACACGCGCTTCATGACGGAGTGGAGCTTCTCAACGGAATTCGACTGGGGGTGGTGCACTGAGCTGTGTAACAGCCTTACCACGCACCTTTCGAGAAAGGCTGTCGTCAAAGCGCTAGTAAACACTGTACCCTGATCTGACTGGATTTCTGCAGGAAAACCAACTCGCGCAAATATGGACAGTAGTGCATTGACTATCTCAACTGAGCTGAGTTCTTTAAGCGGCACTGCTTCAGGGAACTTTGTCGCTGGGCAGATCACAGTCAAAATGTGTCGGTACCCCGTGGCTGTTACCGGCAGAGGTCCCACTGTATCAATAACGAGCCGTCTAAAAGGCTCCGTAATGATAGGTACCAACTTCAACGGCGCCCTCGATTTGTCCCCTGGCTTGCCCACCCGCTGACAGGTGTCGCATGTCTTCACAAAGTGGTCTGCGTCCCGAAAACACCCTGGCCAATAGTACTCTTGCAAGAGACGGTCCTTAGTTTTCTTAACTCCTAGGTGTCCGGACCACGAACCCCCATGCGACAAGCGCAACAGATCCTGACGATAGCATTGAGGCACGATCAGCTGATCGAACTCCACTCCCCTGCGGTCTAGATACTTCCGGTACAGGACCCCACCTCTTTCCACAAAGCGAGCATTTTTCTTGGCGATACCTTCCTTGATAATGCAGCGTATGTTTTCTAGGCTGCCATCCTTCTTTTGCTCGGCTATCAAAGCCGACCGGCTGACTTTTAGCAACCTGTTAAGTCCGTCTGACGTAGGCGCGATGAGCAAATCTGGAGACAGCTCTTCTAACTTTCCCGTGTCGGGAATTTCCTCTCCAGTATCTGCTGCCTTTAACGCTACAGGCTCAATTTTATTCAGTTCGGGCGTGCTCTGAATACCAGCTTGCTGCGCCTCTGACCCTTTTTCATCGTTCAACAACGTCGGCGCCGCAACTACCGCCTTTGCAGCGAGCTCCCGAACCTTCGATCTGGTTAAGGCCTGAACGCTAGCCTCACCAAACAAAAGCCCCTTCTCGCGCAGGAGGTGATCGGACCTGTTCGAAAATAGGTACGGGTACTGGGGGGGCAGCATAGATGACACTGCGGCCTCCGTCTCAAGTGCTCCGAAAGGTCCTTCAATGAGCACTTTTGCTACCGGCAGACACACGCTATGAGCTTCCACTGCTTGCTTGATCCATGCGCACTCGCCCGTGAACATATCGGGTTCTACGTAAGAGGGGTGAACTACATCCATTGTAGCTGCGGAATCGCGAAGCACTCGGCACTCTTTCCCGTTCACGAGGAGGTCTCGCATGTAAGGCTCGAGAAGCTTCATGTTCTCGTCAGTGCTGCATATAGACGAAAACACGACTTGTGTTTTTGTTTCTGGACACTGCGCCGAAAAGTGACCCGGCTTCTGGCACGTATAACAAACGCGCGCTTGCCTCATCTCGAACCGCTTTCTGCGTTCGGCTTCGGTTGCCGCCGTCTCCTTACGTTCGGTCGGACTGCTTTCACTCGCATCCGCACTACGTGTATCCCCCTTTGCTCTCATGGGTGTGAACTTCGGCCTCTCAAACTTGGAGCCAAATTCACCCTTTTGACCGTCCTTAGCTCCGCGAGCCCGACGCGTCACAAACTCCTCGGCTAACTCAGCGGCTCTAGCCACCGTACTAACGTCTGGCCTATCCAAGACCCAGTACCGCACGTTCTCAGGTAACCGACTATAAAACTGTTCTAGCCCGAAACACTGCAGAACTTTCTCGTGGTCACCAAACGCTTTCTCTTCTTTGAGCCACTCCTGCATGTTTGACATAAGCCTGTACGCAAACTCTGTATATGACTCACTTCTGCCTTTCTCATTTTCCCGGAACTTCCGACGGAACGCCTCCGCTGACAGCCGGTACTTTTTTAGCAGACTTGATTTCACTTTGTCGAAATCCTCTGCCTCCTCTCTCTCCAAGCGAGCGACTACGTCGGCCGCCTCGCCGGGTAACAAAGTGAGCAAGCGCTGTGGCCACGTTTCCCGAGAGAACCCCTGCTTCTCGCACGTTCGCTCAAAGTTAACCAGGAACAAACCAATGTCCTCTCCAAGCTTAAACGGCCGCATCAGGTCAGTCATTTTGAACAATACTCGTTCTCCTGCACCGTGTGCCTGACTTCCATTACGAGCGCGTTCCATCTCTAACTCGAGACGCTTCATTTCCAAAGCGTGTTCGCGCTCTTCTTTTTCTTTCTGTTCTTTACGTTCGCGCTCATCTTTCTCTTTCTGTTCTTTAAGTTCACGCTCCTGTCTTTTTGCCGTCTCCCTCTCCTCAATGGTCTCAAGGCATTCCGACAGCTCGTCATCCTCAGCTTCTAACTCAAGAATAGCCCTTAGCAGTTCTGGTTTTCTGAGTTTGTCTGAGACATCCAGACCCAACTCTCTCGCAAGCTCCAGCAATTTCGGTTTGCGCAACGACTTCAAATCCATGGCTGCTCTGAATGCTGCTTTCTCTACTGCCTACTATTGTCTTGCCGCAAACTAACCCGGCAGCAACGACAACCACAATTACCAGCTCTGTTTCTAACACTAACAAAAGCCTGGCAAAACTCAGAAGAAGAAAGTCCCGCACTCACCAAACCTCGCAGCCAAGACTTCAGCGCAGTCGTTCCGCTGCAGGCAACCAGTCATCACACAGGGCTCGTTGCGCTGCTCCCGGATGGTCGTTGTGCTGCTCAGCATACAGTCAACCGCATCTCTTCGCTGCTGGCCTCCGTTGTCGCGATCTCACCGCTGGCAACCAGATGTTTGAATCGCACCGCTGGCCCGAGTTGTTGGGGTCTCGGTGCTGACGCCCGTTATTGCCAATGGGTCGCAAGCCCCAAGGGTAGCGTTGGCCTGGCGGCCTGGGGCACTGGAAGCATCCGAAGGTCCCGGCAAAGCATGAGAAGACTGGTAACAGAACAACTTGTTTATTCTAACATAGCAAAAGAGCGGCCGGTCAGGTCGACCGAATTGGAGAGACGGGAGAGCACGTAACTCAACAGTACAAACCGGAGCCTCTCTCCTGGCGTCCGGGGGCAGCTGCTCTTATACCCTCGGCGTCGCGGTCCAAAAGAGAAGGTCACGGGATGAAGGTCACGGGATGAAGGTCACGGGACGGCGGAGCATGACCCCACGACGGCGCGAACTGTCGAGCCGAGAGACCTGCTGAACCGAGTGTAGTGACGCATCGCCAACCTTCACTTGGGGAGCTCCGCTCCCCTGATGCCGCGCTTTGACAAGCGTGGGCACACACACACACACACACACGAAGACACGTGGCACTGAAACACGCCTGGACACGCTTGGCGGGTAGGCGTTGCGGCGGCGTCGGACGGGCCAAAATGTCCTCCGCTTTGAACAAAGCCCCGGCGTCCGTTGCATCCGCGCCGGCATTACCGCGCGTTGTAGGCGAAACGTAACAACAGCAAAGCTTACATTGGAAATATTCGAATTCACCACCCTAAAGAAAGGAAAGGCCGTCATTTCCGCCGGAAAGGTGTTGTTGACTTTTTTTAGATCGTCAGGGGCCATTACTGATAGAATTTCCTAAATGTTGAGAGACTATCAATTTGTTTCGTTATTGTAAAACGCCAGATCGGCTAGGTGTCACAATCAAGAACAAACTACCGTAGGAGTTGAGGAGGACTTTGGGATGGGAAAACTTGGGAGGTTTATTTACATTATTTACAGTGAGAGTCAATTAACAGTCTTAGAGTCATTACGGGCCGGCAGCAACTCGGACGCTGCGGCCCGTCGCAAGAAGTTCGAGAAAGATGAATCAAGGGATGCTCTAGGAATCCTCTCCTGCTGCTCCCGGTGTGCGTCTTTTAAGCCCTTCTGTGTCTCGAAGACACGTCACGTTCGGCCAATGGGAGAGCCCGCTCAGGTGACGCCATTTTCGGCCAATGGTAGGCGCCCGTGCGATGGAGTCACACCCGGCGAAGAGAGTCGCTGCTCGTGTGTTTGTGCGAGGGCTTTCTTCTTCCTGCGGTTTTGCCTTGCTGACTTGCAATGCGCCGTCACAATACATGGATGGGGGCGACGCCGCCAGGTTGTCACGGCGCATTACAGCCGTTTTGCTTCGGGACCCACTTTACCCGCCACAGTGCCAGGCTCTCGCTTCACTTTCGGGAAGAGCCAAGCAGTGAATAGCTCCACCGGCTGCACACGAAGTGGGGTCCGCCAACTTGTTTGCACGTGCCGTGCCTCAGGAATGTGGTATCCGTGTTTCTGCGCTCCTTAATTAGCTGTGATGCGATTCGATGTGGTCTGGGGAACTCGAAGTAGGCTCAGGAAACGGTCCCATATCTAACACTACGTGGAAAATTGACGAATGGGGTCATCTTGTTCCACGACAATGCCGTCCCCACGTCGCTGATGTGGTTAATACAAAACTGGCAATGTTCAAGTGGAAAACGCTGCAACATCCGCCATACAGCCCTGACCTGTCGCCTTGCGACTTCCACTTTTTTCGAGCATCTGAAAAAAACAGCTCAAGCGAACCAGATTCGTGTCGGACGATGACGTGAAAGAGTCAGTTGCAGACTTTTGAAGCAGCAACCCAAGGAATTTAATGAGACGGGAATCACGCGACTCGTTAGACAACGGGACAAATGTCTAAATGATCATGGAGACTACTTATAAATAAAGTACCCCGTTTGTCATATATTCGCATTGGTTAACATTCATTTGACTCGCCCTCGTTTATTTTTCAGAACTCCTGCTTTTTATACGTGCTCTCTGTTGCGGATATAATTTCGGTGCAATTACTCACGATACACGACCCGTGACAGCTGCTCCTGCGTAATACATTGAAATAAATGAGTGTCATTGAGATTTTTCACTGGCCGTTGCATATGTACAAGAATGAAAACAAGGTTCTTGAATGACATAGTTTAATTACAATATTTGTCCTCAGCTTGTTAATTTCATGGCCTTTACATTTTTCATATCAGCGGCATGCACTGCCTTGCTGGTTTCGAGCTGATATAGTTCTAAAGTTCATGTGATATTTTACTTACTTATTAAATAGAGTAAAAACATGGAAACATTGATATCGGTTATTTTGGGCACAATTTTTGGCCCATACAAGTATATTCTTTTATGAAACAATACATATTTTACTTGTTCTGACAATGCGTAGCGTTCAAGAATTCCTTTGCAGCATCTTTGGCAATGGCAATGCAATTATTATTCATGTATTTGATCCCTCAACAAATTGTTTAAGAGGAAGCTTTAGCTCGCGCCCAACTCCGATGCGGGATATTCAAATACATGTAAAACGCAGAGACTCTTTTCTGTGATAACCCCCGGGTCACTTTTAATGAACTTTGTTGCATTTGGGAGAGAAAGTTAAATTCTAGTGTCTGTTGGAAGCGGAATTTCGATTTAAGGCCTGAACATTGTTTAAATATTTTGAAAAACTCGAAAGTTAAAAAAAATAGAAGCACGACGTTTACAAACTAATAGCTCTGCATGAAGCACACATGTGGCTGTTCAGTAAACGGCATCTATTATAACAGTCAAAGCGGACAAATTTGGTGTGTCAATTCGTATCTTACGTGAATTGGTTACGTTGTGTACAAGGATTCTGCGAAAGCCGTATTTTCATAATGCTAAATTTCTTGAGATTCACGTGTAACAGAAATTTTTCCGCTGTAGACGTACTATTAGTTGCAATTCACAGAATTGTGATATCATTTCTCATTACTGAGTTACATAGTGATAGTTTAGATTTCGGAAAATTTGTTATTTTCGTGAATTTTTAACAAAGAATTGACAATTTAAATGAAAAATTCGAAACCGAAAGTCACTAGAATTTAAGTTTTTCTTTTAAATGCAACAAACCTCGTCAAATTCGGTGCATTGGTTGCCGAGAAAAACGAATTCTCCTTCTACATGTATTTAGATACGAGCACCCGAGCTAAAGCTTCCTCTGAAGGAGGAGACCGAGCTGCAATGAGAGCCCCCCACGAACGAAATTTCTGCCTACGCCACTGCTTTTAATATTTCAGTCTGAGAAGAGTTGACATAATATGTATACGCTGTAGGTTTTCTTTTTTCCATCACATTTGTTTGTGGGCTACCGTTCTAAAATTTCGAGGAATAAATTTGTAAAGAATGAAAGACAAGGCGTGAGCAACTTTGGTGGTAGAAGAGTAGTTTGGTATGCGTGGCTCAGAATTATAGGCTTCGAATTTTTTGCTTTTACCCGTTTTATGCAGCTTGAACTTCTCTTTTGACGAAATAGGAAAGCGACGCGGTAGACGTCAGCACCGGTCCTGCCTCGTTCCTGCCGACGATGGGACGCCCAAAGGGATCGACTGAGCCGGCCCATTGTTAGGCGATAGAGTGTTGTCACCAGCCACTCCGTCGGTCTGGTGCGCTCTTCGGCTCCGCTACATGTATGCTATTGCCTGCTATGTAAAAAGCTTTATACATGTGAATATTGTATAAAGCTTTTCGTCTCCTTCTCGTCCACCTCAAGAGTCCGTCTCTCGTCTACGAGCCCGAGTCGCAATACTGCACACACGAAACCTGCAATAAGAGATCAGCCTCTGGGAATTTCACTGTGGAGGCACAACTTCGGAAGCAATATTTTTACGGGGCATTACGTTAATTTTGCTTCAATGTGCACTTTGTTGTCTCAGTTTCTTTTCCTGAGCGACTCAGATGCTGGCCCTAGATCAACCGGACGACCTCTTCAATTTTCATTACGTGAGGGCATCAATTACTCAAGGTCTTTGCGGTACAGTTGCTGCAGGAACTTGAGTATGATGCACTCAAATTTTATCGTAAGCCGACAGCCAGCAGTGGTGACTGTGTGGAACTTTACAACCGCCCAATATTTCTCCATCTGGCTTGTGGAAAAGATATATAGAGATAATGAAAGAAAGGCAAGAAGGTTAACCATGGTCGTGCTTGGTTGCTCTACCTTACACGTGGGGAAGGGGGAAATAAACATAAGAAGGAGAGGAGCACAGTCAGTATGTGCAGCTAATGTTCCATCATATTACAGTTATAAGCGCTCGACAGCTCAATTGCCTTTAAGAAGGGCATTCGTACCTTGTCGTTTAGATGGCTCAAACTAGCACGCAGAGCCTATTGGTGAGAGTGGAAGGAGACGCAGTGGCACAGAATGTGCTCAGTAGTTTCATTACATCTGCAAGAAGGGAAAAGAACAATGCGTTTGAAGAAAGCGTATCCTACGCGTTCTCAGAGAAATCTTATCAGACTGCCGTAGTGTTCAGCGATTCTCGTGCCACTCGCAGTGGCGTGCGACAGGTGGCTCTGGCAAACATTTCTACACATGCACTGCAACCACAACCTGCGAATTCAAAGTGCTAGGAGCTGCTATATTGAAGCATTGCACCTACTTTGCTTTTGCTACACGAGCAGTGAAGGGAGCTGCTTTTGACAACACTGAAACCGAACTAGCAGCAGATCTTATTTGTTCTTATGTGTTTCTTAAAGTCTTTCGAGAAGGGAGTGACGGGCTCGGAAGCCACAAAAAATGGCACTATCATCATTTTTAAACATCCGGAAGTGTTGCAAACATACACTGTAACATTCCGAGCTGTTGATCCGGCAATTCAATACGTTGAACGCTGCCGGTCATTCCGGCCAGGTAAAGTGTGCCCACGGGGCTTCCGGCCACCGGACTGAGCTTCGCGTTGCCAGTGCTGGCCCCGAGCTGCAGTGGTCCCCGCTGCCGGAGCGCACAACAGCGGCAGCAGCGAGCCGAGCCGGCACCGGTGGCGATCCCTTATCGGGCCACGGAACCCCCGCCGGCACCGATATATCGAGCGCTGCCACCGGAGCCGCTGCTTTTCTTCAGGCGCGCGACTCGCGCTCGGCTGGCCTTCGGGGACGCACCAGAGAGAGGCAGGCTGAGGTGGCAGCCGGGAATCGATTTAGGACCCTCATTACCGGGTCCCGCACCTCGGCCCGTGTTCCGGAAGAAAACAGCCCGCGGAAAGCGAACCGCCGCACTCGTGGCTCGGGACGCCGAGCAGGAGCCTGCGTGCGCCTCGGGGAGCGGCGCGCGTGGAGAGGGCCTGCCCTTTCAGATTTTTCTTTCTCTCTCTTCTTTTTCGGCAATGACCACCCGATCGGCACGGAGGGTCGCGAACGCCCAGCGTTCCCGTCGACGACCGGCGGGGCCGTGCGCGCGATAAGTCCATCTAATGAGCGCCGTCTCCTCCGGCGGCTTCCTTCCTGCCGCTTGTCCCGTCGCTTTTCCTCGGGCTGTTCTTTGGGCCGCTGCAGCTATAGCGGTTCTTCGGGCCAGAAGAGGTTGAGTGGGTGCGTTCGTTCCCTCGCACGACGCTGTACCGACGGCGTCGCGGAGCGGTGATGAAACAGGGCTGTACGGCGTGTGCATGCTGAGGAACTATGTCTGTAGGCAGCCACGCGATTCGCAGAGAACCGTTGCCGACTTGGGGTTTCTCTCTGGCGACATTGGCAGGACTGCGCGACTGCGACATTGTTGTTGGCGACTGCGTCGCCGACAACAATAAACGACTATGCCACATAAATAATGCCTCCAAGAATCCCATAAGTCATGTGATTACGCGCATGCTTCTGTATAAAATTCCCATCATATTTTCATATGGAGTATACTCAATACAGGGGTATAAGGCATATTATTAATGTTTAGGGCTGCTGCCGCTTCTATCGTCTTATCCAGGTGGCTCGCCAGCTATGATCTCCTCCCCACAGCCGAGCACAACCCACTACCTTTATGACTACTTGGTCATGGCAATTTTTACCCCATGTTGCGTACTCCAGGGTAGCGTATCGTACTGCTGCCGTAAAGTAGCGACGCCTGCCTATCGAAGCTCGACCGACGTTACTCATTGGGTATCGTGGCGTTGTCGGCGGGCTGCAGGCATCCGGTAGACCATGGTGACCAAGCAAGGACGAGGCGATTTCTAGTGGGAAACTCGCAAGGTTTATTCAAAGGTTGGTGAAAGATGAAGAGAAGAGAAGGACATGTAAAAAAGGTACATTTCGGAGCCCCTTAAATAGGATCTCTACAATCGTGGGAGGGATCTTGCTTCCGTCAACGTCACGTGACAGGCACAGAGTCTGATTCGCGGAAAGAGGGCCCCGCCTCTGGTTATACCAAGCATCCGGGAATTGTAGACGCTTGTCCTTCTCTTTTGCGCGTTGCTGGTTCGTGGAAGATACCGGCAGACACTCGAGGTGACCATGGCGAATTAGGAAGTCAGACTTAGTTTCGACGAAACATGGTGGGCGAAAATCCTTTTTGCACGGCGTGCGAGATGCCAACCGTAACAGCATCCACAACAGGACCGAAATAACAATACTTAATCAGTTGAGACAGATGAAGTATTCTTTCAGAAATGTGTTTGGATTCATTGGAGTGAAAGTGTTGATTAACTATAGAAAAGTAAAGCCAAAATTTCATGTTTTTGTATTAAGTTTCGCGCCGAAAGCCGGCTATGAGTACGTCAGTGTGTCGTCAAAACTTACAAAAGCTCACATTTCACCCGATTTGGAAAAGTTTTCTAAACTTGCTAGTTCTCTAATGTTTGATACGTTTAGAATGTATTTAAGACCTTCCTTACCGCAACACATTGAACTATACATCCACAGCGCTGTCGAAAACGATAGACGTCACAGTTAGGTTATGCGGCAACTAGAGGGCGGAATCACCACCTGCCTTTCCTTATCGCTCCTTTTTCTGTATTACCAAGGCTCCCTATTAAGATGAGAACAGCCGCTTTGCTACTGCGGAAGCGTAATCCGCTAATACAGCGTGACTGAACATTTTTGTTTAGTTTATCCTAAAAAAAAAAAAATGAAACCTTCACCGCTATCCTGAACACTGCACGACGGAGCTCCACTGCTTGAAACGTCATAAGCTGACAGAGCTGTATACAGCGCGCAGAGCGGAGGAGCGGCAGGCCTGGTTCAAGAGAAACTTCCGTAGGCGACGAAACGGCGGCGTCGTTCGCGGAGTTTGCCTGCGTCTCCCTCCTGCTCTTTACACGCCCTTCGTCACCACTGCTGTCCCGGTTGCGAGGCGGCGCACGGACATCCATCTCCTTTTTCCCCGGCTCGCAAATTCCTCTCCAATCCCGCACGGGCTGCTAGCTAGTCGCGCGGGCTCGCGAAGCGCCATGCGCGGAGCCGGCGAAAGCTCCTGCGAGCGAAAGAGCGGACGGCGCGGAACGGAGCTCCGGCGTTCCGCCCTTTTCTTTTGCTTTTTTTTCCTGTCCCTCAGCGCGCCGAAGCTAGGACAGACCGGCGCTGTGTCGCGAAGCGCGCGGCAAAGCCTTTCGGCTTGCCCAGCCGCCCCTGGGAGTTCGCCGGCGGCAGCGAGGCCGGGGATTTTGGGATTCCAGAGACGCGATCGCGCCTTTCTCGCTCCCCGTTCCTTCTTCTCTCTCTCTCTGTCGGCATCCTTCCCTGCGTCCCCGTAGTTCATTCCCTTCCGCAGGATCGCTGGACAGAAAGCGAGAGACAGCGCCTGGGAGAGGGGGCTCTGCCGCTGGCTCGCGTGTACTCGAGGCGCTGGACGTGCCCGACATTCTGCTCTCGGTCGGATGGTGGTGGACCAAGCGACGCGATCCGGCCAGGGAACGCAGTCACCGAGGAGGGCCGCGCGTTGCGCTGCTGCCTTTGTCACTGAGCAGCGCGTCTGTGCGTACGTGTTCGTGTGTGGCTGTGTGGTCGCCGCTCCTGCGGATTCGAGATGAAGTCGCGCGATTGTCCGCCCGGATAGGAAAAAAAGGGAAAGGGCGGATTTATGTGAAGCGGAGCTTTCGGGGGGTGCGCAGGCCCTGCGCGGCAGTGAATATTGCGAAAGGCGACACGACGTATGGAGCGCTCAGGCGCCTCTGACATTCCGATGTGCGCGGACGTGTCTCACTATAGGCCTACTACGCTGCTTTGCGAATGGGATGACGGGCAGGCAAAAGAGGCCATGCGTGCCTGACGAATTCAGGGCTTCTCGTACAGTTTACATATCTTATTTCCCTACAGAGCTTTCTGCCACAAAAGCATCGCGTTGCTAAAGATACTCGTATTCAAGGGAGAGGCACCTGCTACATGCTATTCGCCGCAAGATGGTCGAATCTTAAAGGGATCTTCAAGCATTGCCGTTTTGTTGCAGCGATGGAAACGCTACTACTATCTGTAGTACCTATACCTGCAGCAATACATTCGGGAAACGCCTGGTAATAATTAAGACGTAATTTTTCGATCCCTGAAATATATCCTTCTTACTGTGTACGGACACCGGCGACAGCGAACAATGATATTGATGGTGACAGCATGAGTCAGAAACTGAGCGATTCGACACAGATGTAGAATATGCGGCAGAATAGATGTCACGGACGTTTTTTTTTTTTTTCTGTGTTGCATAATTCGCTGCCGGCGAGAGAATAAATGGTCTAGTACATGGCGGCCATGGCGTGTTTCCGACTCTCACTTGCGGTGCATGCAAACAACGAAGACGCACCTTTCGAAATCTCTCTCTGTTACACAAGCGGGGCGGGGGGGGGGGGGGGGGAGGGGGGGGCGGGGGTAGGGTCAACCGTCAGTGGAATGGAGTGTACTAGAATAGCTGGGGTGCGGATATGGACACCACCTATGTGTTCAACCAATGGTCCAAGGGGCAAGTGCGAAGCTGTGTGTCACCACCAGCTGTGAATCGAAAGAACTTCAAGCGCTCAAGAACAACAATGCTGTGCTCTAACCACTTCCGTGACGACGATTACGACCAGAGTTTATCGATAATGCGTCAATGAGTGATAGTACGGCTTGCTGCTAGCAGGCTTTCTAAACGAGCAGATCTTCTTGCGCAAGAAATTTTTGGTGAATAAAGGCCCTGATTTCCACCGCACGGAACAGCTGACGCGGTTGTGCCAGCTTTAATAACTAAGCATCCACATCGATTATAAATATCTTATGCTACTTAGAAGTTAGTGTGAACTTAGTAACTGATAGAAAAGAGCAAACGAAGAGCTCAAGTACAACTAACTCTTTCTCTCAGAGGGGGAAATTTATCCGGGTATGAATTCATTCTCTTTTCTCGTTAACAGCCTCTTTCCGAGTGCTAGCTGCTTTCTTTAAGAGGAAGCTTTAACCCGGGTGCTCCTATCTAAATACATGTAAAAGGAGAATTCGTTTCTCTCGGCAACCACTGCAACACATTTGGCGAGGTATGTTGCATTTAAAAGAAGAACTTAAAATTTAGTGACTGTTGGTTTCTAATTTTTTATTTAGGCCGTTAAATTCTTATCAAAAATTGGCGACAATCATAAATATTCAATAAACTAGACTATCAAGTTTAAAACTATGTTACTCAGCAATGAACAACGGTATCGCAATTCTGTGAATTGCATCTGATAGTACATCTAAAGCGGACAAAATTGGTATGTTCCAGATGAATCTGAAAAAAATTTAGTAACGTGGAAGTGCAACTTTTGCAGAACCATTGCACAAAACGTAAAAAAATTCACGTAACATATAAATTGTCATATAGAATTTGTCCGCTTTCAATGGTCTAGTGGATGCCGTTTACAGAACCGCGATATCTGTTCTTGATGCCGATCTATTAATTTGTGAGCTTAGCGCTGACGATGCGAGCGGAGACCAGAAACAGCGGCGTAGTGACGTCAGCACTGGTGTTCCGTTCCTTCGCAGTCTCCGCGACCGTGCCTGACCGTGCTTGTTTCTGCGTGCGTGCCGTCATAATCTGCCTCGCTCGACCCTGCATTCCTTTGTGTGTGTGCATGTAGAGTGGTAGTTTGTGTGCGCAGCATCAAGTGAAGTGGTGGACCGATCATGCCGGCGTTCTGTGCAGCCTACAGTTGCACGAACACCAGCCGCCGCCGACGATGTTCCGATGTTCCATCACTTGCCGCAAGACAAGAAGCTTTCAGCTAAGTGGGAGGCCGCTGTGAATCGAAAGAACTTCAAGCGCTCAATAACAACAGTGCAGTGCTCTAACCACCTCCGTGACGGCGATTACTACCAGAGTTTATCAATAATGCGTGAATAAGTCATAGTACGACTTGCTGCTAGCAGGCTTTCTAAACGCAGCGCGAAAAGGTCGGGGCAACGAACCCACAAAGACGGGAAGGGTGCGGGCGGACGAATGGAAACTGGTCTTGGAAGGCCTCATGAATACACGAACTCGTCCAAACCTGGATTTTGATTTACTGCCAGGCCCTTCATGTTAGCACGCTGAACGGAAGGTGCATGTTTATCTCCCACCCTTGACGCAGGTTTCGTCGAAAACCGCGATTACTTTTCTATTCGCGCGTGTGTTGTCAAACAGCCTACATGCAGCTACCATAACCCAGTGCAAGTGGAAAGTTTGCATGTGTTTGAAAGCCAGCGCAGGCCAGGACGCTGCGCTCCCCCTTCTCTCGCGCACACAGAGAATCCGGCCGTCCCACGTAGCCAATTCGCCGCCTTTACCGCTCTGGTTACGAGTAGCGTGCGGAGGGCAGGCTGATGAAGCTCACTACACGTGCTACAAGAGCCGGAAAACTTTTCCCGCATGTAAACCGTCTGTGTAGATTCCCGACAGCTTTGGGGCAGCGCACAAATGCCGACGATCGCATCCCCGCTTACGTTCCAAGAGGAGGCATGCAGGAACATAACAGTACAGTTGTTTGCACGAAAACGAACTCACTGGATCACTGAATGCAGCTTTGCAAAAAACATACCCACCAAAGAACATTTCTAACACGAGGAGATGCTAACACTTCGCTTTCGTTCGCGTCGAAAGCATTGTTTGCCACCAGCATATTTTGCTTCTTGTAGAGGCCGGCTTCTCGCAATCGGCTGGTACATGTAGGGAGCAACGCCGAACTCCCCAGAGAAACGCAAGCTCTCGAAATTTACCATTACCGTCTCAGCAAAACAACAGCGCCAAACCACCTTGCACCGTGCTTCATGTGTAGCGGCAGCGGTCGGTCCGGATGAACGCCATTGTTGACATCCCGAGGCGCCGGACCAATCACAGGCAGAAGCGAGGCGCGCGAGTTGCCTCGAGTCTGCTGCTGCACTTTTCGTCGAAATAAAATCTGTTTGCGCTTTCTTCCGCTCGATTTCGATGCGATATTCAACATCGGAGGGTTGAAAACCATTACGTACAGCTCTTCACTCATTTTTCCTGGAAAACCCTTCAGCTTGCCTTTAAGAGGAAGCTTTAGCTCGGGTGCTCCTATCTAAATACATGTAAAAGGAGAATTCGTTTTTCTCGGCAACCACTGCACCAAATTTGACGGGGTTTGTTGCATTTAAAAGAAAAACGTAAAATCTAGTGACTGTTTGTTTCTAATTTTCGATTTACGTCGTCAATTTTTTATTAAAAATTGGCAAAAATCGCAAATTTTCAGAAAACGAAACTATCAAGTTCACAACTCCGTAACTCAGCAAGAATAGGTGATATCGCAATTCTGCGAATTGTACCTAATAGCACATCTAAAGCGGACAAATTTGACATCTTAACATGAATCTCAAAAAATTTTTTAATATGTAATTACAACTTTTGCAGAACCCTCGTAAACAACGTAACAAACTCACGTAAGATGTAAAATGACATATGAAATTTGTCCGCTTTGAATGATCTAATGGATGCCGTTTGCAGAAGCACGATATCTGTTCTTGATGCATAGCTATCAGTTTATAAACTTCGTGCTCCTATTTTCTTCAAACTTCTGAATTTCTGAAAATCTTTTTAACGAAATTCAAGCCCTAAATCAATATTCCACTTCCAACAGTCACTAGAATTTAACTTTCTCTCTCAAAAGCAACAAATTTCATTAAAATCGGTCCAGGGGTTATCTCAGAAAAACGTTTTTGCGTTTTTACATGTATTTGAATAGGCCGCGTCGGAGTTGGGCCCGAGCTAAAGCTTCCTCTTAAGTAATGCCAGGCGATTATGTATTCAAGAAGTTGAAGTCCGCAGAACACCTCGAGAAAAACAGCTACTGCGTGCGTTAAAAAGTACCTGGCACACGTTTGAAATGTGCCGGAAACAGATCTAGGAAAAATCGGCAGCTTCCGAAAGTCACTGCAGGATTGCTTTAACCGCAGCCAAGCTGCAGGTCCACAGTTGAACCCTTTCCCTGACGTCGCGGTGTCCCGATGGCAACGTATGAACGATGAAATCGGCGTACACGGTATGGTGCGGAATTATACGTCAGATTTCAGCTGTCTCGGATACCCCTAGCGCAGGTGCAACTATACAAAAAGCCAAGTTCGCCTGCATGTTCTGCGCACACATTTCACTGAATTTCTCTTCGGGAAACTGGTATTCCATGCCTCGAACGTCTCGCCGTTCGGCCGTATAAAGGACGGCCCGCGCGAAAATTCATCTCCCGCGCTCGCGAGGAACAAACCGCGGCGTCTCGCAGTCACCAAGCCGAGCGTGTGGAGAATTCTTTCTCACGCCCAGACGAGCGTGCGCGCAGCATCGTCGAGACCGGATCGAAACCCCGACGCGCTTCGAGCGTGGACGCCGTTGCGCCAGCGCTCTTCCGAGTGCGGTGGGGACCGAGGGCGAACCGGAAAGCAGCAGAGGCGGCCCGGCACGCTTTTGTGCGGGAGTCACAAAAAGCTGCCGCAGAGCGGCTCGGCGACAGAGCCGCCCCAACGGGACACACAACAAAGGAACCTCCGGGGAGAGGGAGGGTGTGTGTGGGGGGGGGGGGGGAGGGAGGGGAAAGCCGCCGCGGCTGTCGCCTGCCTTTTGTTCCGCGGCCGGCAGGCACCGTTTCGTTGCTGCGGTGCAGTCCGGGTTGGAGGGGGGGGGGGAGAGGGAGGAGGATGTTCTGGAGGCTGATCAAACAGCGCGTCCGGCGGCGCCCCGTTAAGTGGTCCCGCCGAGCCGGTGCCGTCGCCGCTGCTCGAGCGGCAGCAGCGAGGCGAGGCAATCAGCGCAGCCGCCCCGGAGACTTTGGCCGGACGCGCCGACTTTCGGGATCACCCGCGGGTCCTTTCACTGGCCTCCTTTCTCTGTGGTCCCTAGCTCCTCGCCCTTCCCTTATTTTCCGGCCCTTTCTTTTACGCCTTTCTCTTTCTGTTCGTCGAGGTATTAGCTACGATGCTGGTTCAGAGCAAATGAAGGTTAATCGAAAGATAAAAAAAAAGAATGGAGGGGGGGAGGACTAGGTGACACTGGATGACTTGACGTCTAGACATAGACGTACATTCGCTAATGAAAACTGGCAAGGTCATCTGGTATACAGGACACTTCTAGAGAAACTGCAGAGATCGAAAGCGAAGCATGGTCGATGCCACCAGCTTCAAATTTGTGAAGCGGCTCTGCATGGCGAGAGAAATATCTTGTGCGCCATTGCGTACAGCTTACGCGGTTTTACGTTTAGTTTAGTTTACGCGGTTTGAAGTTTTACGCGGTTCATTACGCGCGAAACTTTTGTGAATAATAATGCGCGCAATAACGCGGTGGCGGTCGTCACGTTTCTCACTTTTTGAGGAAGTGCAGCATATCGCAGCAGCCACTTTGAACTTCTATGCTTTATTGAGCAACAGCCCCTGCTTGACTTTACCCTGAATAGGAAAAATTCAAACAGGGGATGTTCTTCGGTTGTTCAAGCCGACCTGACGACGTTGAGAGCGCACGCGTACATGTTTCACCAGCGCTACGATGTCAGTAGTCATCCCCACGTTTCCGCTGTACTTTTATTAACGTCAGTCATGGGATAAACGCCGGCGAGAACATAGAACGTCATAGTGGATTTCTCCAGGAAAACTATCAGTGGGAAAGGCGAGAATGTGGCATCTCCGCAACACGTCTCCTGCTGTAATCGATTTGTAATATCGCTTCCCGGCCTCTTCGACTGCAGAAAGAATCCTATCAGTAAAGGCTGAATATATTGTTACTGGGATGTTGGGAGTATAGAAGATCGTATTTAGAATATATATACAAAATGAGTATGAGTGGTTAAGATGGCTGACAACCAACAACCAGCAGTAACCAGCGTCTCGCGATCTTCTTCTTCCTCTCTTTGTTCATCCTTTCGTAACAAGACCCCCGGGTGGTGAAGCGCCATCTCGGTGCATGGTAGGCGAAGAACTGCGAGCGAAGCGTGGCTTCAGCCGCGAAACTTGGACGACGTCAACAAGCGGCGGACTTGAGGATGGATCAAACTGCAACGGCGCGATCTCTTAATTGACGTCGTTAACTTGACGTAGGACTCCACAAGGCTCTGTGCAGCGAGTGAGAAGCTTCTGGGAGAGGCCGACCCGACAACATGGTGACCAAAGCAACACCAAAGCACCTGGGGCGAACTGAACATCGCGATGGCACCGGTCGTAACGCTCTTTTTGCAGATGCTGCGATGCTAATAAGCGAGATCGGGTGACTTGACGCACCATGTGAGCGTTATCGACGACTTTCCGAGCGTACTCGGTAGCAATGCGGGGCACAGAAGGTGGGATGGTGTCAAAGGGCAATGTGGGGTCGCGACCATACAAAAGATAAAAGGGTGAATATTCTGCGGTGTCATGTCGGGACGAGTTATACGCGAATGTCACCTAGGCCAGCG
This sequence comes from Dermacentor andersoni, assembly GCF_023375885.2. Classification (NCBI taxonomy): domain Eukaryota; kingdom Metazoa; phylum Arthropoda; class Arachnida; order Ixodida; family Ixodidae; genus Dermacentor; species Dermacentor andersoni. The sequence continues at coordinate 186,233,466 of NC_092815.1, read as the reverse complement.
TGGCGTCCTAGTCGCGGTGATCGTTGGAAACGTACATCTACAGCATCTCTGTGAGTGTTGGGTTGAGACGTTCCGTAAGACTGTTCGTTTGTGGGTGGTAGGCGGTGGACAGCTTGTTCTCAGTGGCACAAGAGCGGAGGAGGTCGTCCACAACTCAAGACAAGAATGAGCGGCCGCGGTGTGTAAGTAACTGTCGAGGTGCACCGTGCTGGGGAATGACGCCGTGAAGGAGAAAATCGGCGACGTCTGTTGCGCAACTAGTCGGCAACGCCTTTCTTATCGCGTAGCGTGTCGCGTAATCAGTAGCGACGGCGATCCAGTTATTCCCTCTGGTCGTCGTCGGAAAAGTTCCAAGCAGGTCAACGCCTACGCGAAAGAATGGTTCAGGGGGAACTTCAATTGGATGGAGCCGGCCCACAGGTGGCTGGGGATGTTTCTTCCGGCGCTGACACAATTCGCAAGTTGCGGCATAGCGACGCACAGAGTGGTAGAGACCCGACCAGAAGAACCGGCGGCGTACGCGGTCGTATGTACGCAAAACTGCTACACTCTAAGCCGAAAACGGGGAAAAGGGGACTAACGGCAGCCGTTGGACCTTTGGATCAACGGTTAATCCACCGTGCGTGCCGTGTGAAGAGGCGAAGTGTCGTGCGCAAATTTGTGGGACTAAATGTTCGTCCTTGCAAGGTAACGGTCGACTGTGGGGATCAACGGCACAATTTAGTCCTCTGACTTTAGTCCCTTATTTTCTCTATATCACTCATGGCTGAACCCCCGTATACATGCAGGGTGTTCCATGTAACTTAGCCAAACCTTAAAAATATGCAAACGCCACGTTGCTGGACCGAACCAGTTAATGTTCTTTGCAGTCGCTTGGAGATACTCTCATTATTTTTGCATTCCGTGTAATTATATAATCAGTCTTAATTAATTAATCAGCTGCTTAATTATTGTAGTTAAGTAAAAGTGTCAATGAGAACATGGTAGAGCAACACGAATACTCCCGATACAGCTTTGTGTTGCTCAATACGGGCTACATAAAAGTGTTTTTCCGAGCGTCAAATTAAAATAGTCTGCGAATACACGCAAAGTGCCTCGAGCGGCCAGTCGCGCGGCAATTCTTTTGTGTATTCGCGGGCTTCTTTCACGCTCGGAAAAGCACTCTTATGTCGCACGTATTGAGCAACAGAGAGCTGTATCGGGAGTTTTTTCATGTTGCTGTACAATTTTCTCGTTGACGCTTTCATATCTAATTATATTACTTGAGAAGTTGATTAATTATGACTAATTATGTAATTAGGCAGAATGAAAAAAATAATCGAGCATCAAACATCACCACCTCGGTTCTGTCCAGCAACGTGGCATTTGCATATTTTGAAAATTTGGCTCCAGTTACGTGGGACACCCTGTATATATGCCTGCGAAACACCACCAAGCGTCATCTGCGCAAGCCGTTTCGTACTCTGCATTGCTCAGTTTTTACCGCACTGCGACGATCACGACGATAATAACGATAGCGATTTCGTCACATTGGTCGTAATCTACGGTGTGAATGCAATCGGTACTCAGCGGCGAGTTCCCGATTTGGTAATCGCAGGCGCATTCTTCGCAGGCGCGCACGACGTCGTTGGTGAACATGTCTCTCATCTTCGGCTGGCTGTTTCGGTGCGCTTTTCTTCTTTGGCTGACATCGGAGCCACCAGCCTTGCATTGGTAGGGAGCATTTAAGGAGGGAGGGATGTGGGGTTTCTGGCTCTCGCGGCGTTTTTCAGGCTCTGGCGATGGTTGTGTAGAGGCCATTGCGTTGTATTGCCGGGGGGGCTCCGTGTCCCTCTCCTCCCGGCCTTGACGGAGTGGCAGCGGGTCATAAAACACTGTCGCTCTGCTGTCATCCCGCCCACGCGAAGGTCAACAGGCTTTCGCCATTGGCTAACATTTTGGCGGGATTCGGGCCCTGCTTGCGTGCACTCCGGGTAAGCGCGCGCAATTCGGGTCCCGGGGAGACCACATCGGGGCGTCTGAAGGTGCGTACGTGTTCCTCTCTGCCGGCGGCGGCCCCCTTTGTCCGCCGCCGGCCGATGGTTCGGCTCGTCGGGGTCCCGGCCTCGGCGGGCGCGCGCGCACTCTTCCGTCGTCTCGATGTCCTGAGGCAGCGTCTGCCGATCGTGCCCCCGTCTGTTCGTCAGTCGTTTCTTTCTATTTCCCTTTTCTCTGCTGTGGGGCGCGCGATGGCAGGCGCTGACCGAAGGATAGGCAACTTCTTACTACTTGGGTTCTTTGTTCTTTGTTCCTCGTTTCTTTGTTCTCTTTTTCAAAAAGAGAAACCTGCAACTCAACTTTTTGAGTTGCAGGTTTCACCATCTTTTCAAGTCGCCGCTACACTTTTAGGCGACAGTGTATTTGAGTGCAAATCAATTTTATCGTCACATTTATTTTGGTTTTAGCTTATCTTTAACTCAGAGGTCTTGTTGCATGTTTGTTGCCGTAGAGAAGCGAACGAAATGGTTGGTTTGTATGGTGGTCTTTAAACGGCTTTTGTTCTCGATTGCCGCAAGGCGTTCATGCGCCGTCTGGGCCGGCAACCGGATACAAGAGGCCGAGACGAGGCATACGGTCGGTTTCTGAGGGAGCTCGCGCGTCCCTTTTCGCCTATAGGCATTCCAGGAGGAAGGCGACGGCCCGTGTTCTGCTCGGGCTACGTGACCCTTTGAAGAAAAAGCCAACCTATTCGAACGCACTAGGCCGGAGTCACAAACAAGAAAAAAACTGCAACATGTGCTGCGAACGAAGAGTACCGAGCGCCGTTGAGTCCCCTGCCCGGACCCATATGGGTGACAACACCCGATAAAGAACAAAATAAATAAGTAAAATGACACGTGCAAACGATTTGTCTGCTTCGCATGGAGGGTTTGTCGAGAACAACGAGAGGGAGAGTGCGGCACAGTCGTAGACATCGCAAATTGGCAGTGCGTGTCGTCTGCTAGGACAGTGTCGTCTGTTAGGAAAACAAGTTGTGGGGCTCGCGCGACGGCCGCGCGCCGCATTTGGTACGAAATTGCTGTTCTGTCAACAGGCTTTGACGCTGAAATGTCGCACTCACGTACGGTCTCCTCCCAAGAGAATGCACCGCAACGCAAGACGGCAGCCCGTTTTAAAGAAGACGAAAAGAGCCTGCCGACGACACTCCTGAACGACTACAAGCATATTGTGGAATGCAAGAAAACTGATGTCGCGTCGTTGACCAAGAAGAATCAGACATGGAAAGAAATAGCAAAACATTAGAATGCCAACCACGGGATTACGCGGCGCGATCACCTGCAACTGAAAAAATGCTAGACCAACCTGAAGCAAAAACGGAAAGAGGAAGCTGCGGAAGAAAAGGGAAAGCGCCACAAAACTGGTAAGCGCACATGTTCTGCATGACTGACTTATTTGGACTACTTTTTATTATGTGTAGTCACAGGAGATGAGAAAATACGCTCGCAATCAATCTTTCCGCGACTGCGGGAAGCGCACCAGCATCGGGCGCGGGTGCTTCGCGATGAGCGGAGTCACCTTTCCAACTGCGCGGCACACTGTTGACTGAGGAATGCGGACCGGACCTCCGGTGACTGTTTGAAACGTGCCAGCGCCGTAAAACATCACAGCCATCAGCAACTGCAGCATGGGAGGCACACAGTCGGTCCTCTGTTGTCCCCGCTTACCCGGATAGGCAACATAGCGAGAAGTCGCACGGCGTTCTTCTTGAATCTGTAGCGACCGAGGAATTGTTCGTCGTCGTACAGCTCCATCGGATTCCCTCGGTCACGTGGGGTGTATCGCGGAATTTTCGGCAAGGGCTGCGTCTCTGAAAATGCTGTATCCATGGCGTAGCAAGCAAACTCGAAAGCAGCTAACCTCCGCGCGACGTCCGTTCGGGAGGCTGCCATGTTGGAATAACACACGAAGTCAGTTTCAAGCTAGCCCGGGAGCAGACTTCAAACTTGAGCGGACTTCGACGCAGCCAAGTCGTTCGCAAGTCGTCCGCAAGATCAAGCACGATTTACGACGCGCGGCGAAGCTGTCTTGAGACTGCCAGAAGTCAAGTTCGAGCCAAGTTAGTTCTCTGCATAGTGTTCAGATGGTGGTCTCGCTGTATTGGTCAATTTTAAGTACAACGTGAACTTGCAGCTTTTCCGCTGGAGTCAAACTTCGCTGGTGGAGGAATGTTCTTCATGGTTGATGCACTAGAATAAGCACTGATAGCACTAGTTCACTTTTGATGCCATGTTTCTTTATTATTATTTTTTATTTATACAAATGCTGCAGGCCACAAGGCCCTAGCAGGAGGTGCAATACAAAGCATGATACAGTAACAGATATAGTGATATAGCAAGTCAAAATAACATTGCTACAAGTGGCAAAGATCAATGCAACAGGAAAGTAGTAAGTCATTGAAACTACCCATAAGTGGGAATATATAATGTGTGCAATAGAAGTGTATGTACCATCAATTTTGTTTTTGTTTTTTGAGGAGGGATATCTGAGACCCTCGCAATATTTGTAGTGTGATTACCAGAAGCATTGTAATATATTTGAAACCATATGTCGTAACTGTATTTGTGTACCAAACGTTTTTTTTTTCTCCTACATTAAAAATGTTTGTTACATGCATTACATCAAAGTGTTCGCACCCTCACCGTCCTTTTTTTTTTTACTTTTGGTGAAACTAGCAATATTTTGTGCTGTGATTACCAGAATCTTGCCACCCCTACTGTGTTCGCAACATTATGTTGTTGTATTTGTGCACAAATATTTTATTTACTTGGACATTAATGATGTTCATTACATGCATTATTTCAATGTGTTCGCACCGTCACTCTCCTTTTTTTTTTTTAGACTTTGGGGGAAACTAGCAATATTTTGTGCTGTGATAACCAGAATCTTGCCACCCATACTGTGTTCGCAACATTATGTTGTTGTATTTGTGCGCCAATTTTTAATTTACTTGGACGTTAATCATGTTCATTACATGCATTATTTCAATGCGTTCGCGCCGTCACTCTCATTTTTTTTTTTGGACTTTGGGGGAAACTAGCAATATTTAGTGCTGTGATTACAAGAACCTTGCCATCCATACTGTGCTTGCAATATTATTTGTGCACCCAATTCTACACAAGAAAAGTAGGAAGATATGAAAGGGGTCAGACAAGGAGACACAATCCCTCCAATTCTATTCACTGTGTGCTTGGAAGAAGTATTCAAGCTATTAAACTGGGAAGGTTTAGGAGTAAGGACTGATGGCAAATACCTCAGCAACCTTCAATTTGCCAATGACATTGTTCTATTCAGCAACACTGCAGACGAGTTGCAACAAATGGTTGAGGACCTTAACAGCGAGAGTGTAGGAGTGGGGCTGAAGATTAATATGCAGCAGACAAAGATAATGATAAATAACCGGGCAAGGGAACAAGAGTTCAACATCACAAGCCAGCCTCTATAGTCTGAAGGAGTAGGTTTACCTAGGTGAACTAATCACAGAGAATCCTGACCATGAGAAGGAAATTCACAGAAGAATAAAAATGGGTTGGATCGCATACGGCAGACATCGTGAGCTCCTGAGTGGGAGCTTACTGTTATCATTGAAAAGGAAAGCATACAATCAGTGCATTTTACTGGTGCTGACATATGGGGCAAAGACTTGGAGACTGACAAAAAAGCTTGAGAACAAGTTAAGGACCGCGCAAAGAGCGATGGAACGAAGAATTCTAGGCATAATAAGAGACAGAAAGAGAGCGGTTTGGATCAGAGAGCAAACAGGTATAGACGATATTCTAATAGACATCAAGAGAAAAAAATGGTGCTGGGCAGGTCATGTAATGCGCAGATTAGATAACCGTTGTACCTTTAGGCTGACAGAATGGGTACCAAGAGAACGGAAGCGCGGAAGAGGACGGCTGACAACTAGGTGGTGCGACGAAATTAAGAAATTTGCGGGTGCTAGTTGGAATCTGTTGGCGCAGGACAGGGGTAATTGGAGATCGCAGGGAGGAGCCTTCCTTCTGCAGAGGACATAAATAGGCTGCTGCTGATGATGATGCTTTTCTTACATTGACATTAATCATGTTCATTACATGCGTTACTTCGAAGTCATTGTCCTTTTCTTTGGGACTTGGGAAGAAGCCTGCAATATTTCGTGCTGTGATTACCAAAATTTTGCGCAACATCCATGCTTTCTTCCATATGTCATAGTTGGATTTGTGTACCAATCCTGCTACATCCTTATATACAAGGCTGAGGGTATGTAATGAACAAATAAATGCAACAAAGAGCCAAGTAGAAAATGAAATGGAAAAAGAAAAGAAACTGGGTAGAAAGTCATTCAAGCATTAGAATTAAAATGTTCAGTGGACAACAGGCAATCAAGTAACAGATTATTCCAGTCACTAAGTGTTTGCGGAAAGTATAGAAAGAGATCCACTTGTTCGGGCAAAATAAGGAGTTAAGGAAAATAAGTCTGTGATGAGTGTAGTGGTATATAAGTAGAGATAAGTGCAGCGTATGGTCGAGCCCTAGCTTACAGATAAGCAACAAAGGCTCGATTCCCTGCGCATATAAGTGCTCAACTCCTGAGCAATTATTTGTGCACCTTGTAGTCTTGCTGATAGTGCCAGTGTGCGAGTAGAAGCTGTGGATGTATAGACGGCCACACAATCTACATTCTTGTTCACACAACTGAGGTCTTTACATACTTATTGTAGAGTGCTTCTAACTTATAATTGACTGTGACTGCTCCTGACTGAATTTTATTTTCATGATCTTACTCTGGCTATGACACGTTTCATCTGCTGTATACTTTGGAGTTGTTTTATTTTGTTTGAACTGCTGCATATTTTCAGTCAATTTTCTTTATCTTCTGTATGTATATGTCATTACTGTATACCAAGGACTTGGCATTTGTATGCTAGTATTCCTTTTTTTGTTTTGTTAATTGTGGCTCAAGATGATGGTGGCAATATTTAATTAAAAATAAACATGGGTTACTTCAGTTCGATCATTGTTTTTGCTTGAAAAGCTATGGCAACCTGGAATCATTGAAAAGTGATTTCGGTGCATGACTGAAAAGTATTATTTATTCCAAACACTATATTCAATCCGAAACAGATTGTTTCTGATTGAATGTTAATCATTCCTGTTTGAACCGTTAGCCTCTAGAAGAACATTAGGGTGGTATAACCATTACCTTTATGGTGGGCAACATTTAATCTTGGGGGAACAACTTGTCGTTTAGTGGAAGTACTTGAAAGGAAGAACATTTCTCCAGAGAAGGGCGAACAGATAGTCTCTGGGCTAACTTAACCAGCCCAACCATTGGTCCTCCCTGGCTTAAAAGTTGCTCGTAAAGTTAGTCCCTGTGGACTAACCTAAACAGACTAATCGTTGAACCTCGAGGGACTAATTGGGAGGGACTAAATGTTGTTCCTGCAGTTACTCTCTGTGGACTAACCTAAGGGGACTAACCGTTTATCCTCTAGGGACTAACTGGGATGGACTAAAAGTTGCTCCTGCAGTTACTCCATGTGGACTAACCTGAACAGACTAACCGTTGGTCCTCTAGGGACTAACTGGGAAGGACTAAAAGTTGCTCCTGCAGTTACTCCCTGTGGACTAACCTTAACAGACTAACTGTTGGTCCTCTCGGGACTAACTGGGAGGGACTAAAAGTTGCTCCTGCAGTTACTCCTGTAGACTAACTTTAACAGACTAACCGTTGATCCTCTAGGGACTAACTGGGAGGGACTAAAGGTTGCCCTCACTTTTAGTCTGCAGTAGTTGCTCCCCCGGTTAGGCCGCCGCATTTGCTCCCGCAGTTAGTCCAAAATTGGTTCAAAATCTGTGGCAGGTCATTTAGTCCCCCAAGAGACTAACAGCCATACCCGTTTTAGTCCTTTTTGGCTTAGAGTGTAGGTGTCCCGCCGCCGGTGCATCGTGAAGTTGTTCGAGAACGACGGATCCCAGATGACGAGGAAGGACAAGGAGCAACTCGGGGCCGTCAGGCTTGATATTGCGGCGGCAGAGGATGGCGTCGTGCAGCACGAAGATGCGGCACGTGCCGTCGGTGCTGCCAGATTGCACTCCGGCGATGATGGACTGTAAGGATGCGTCGCGTTGTTGTTCAGCGCGCATGTCGGTCATATCAGTGAAAGCCATCACGCAGGTCACCGGATCATGCTCAAAACGATCAAGGGGATCCATGCGGTGACTCGAGAGGCAGTCAGCGTCCTTGTGCAGACGTCCCGACTTATAGTTGACAACAAATGAAAATTTCTGGAGCCACGAAGCCCAGCGACCAAGCCGTCCTGTGGGGTCTCGTAGGGAATACAGCCAGCAGAGTGCGGGGTGGTCTGTGACGACCGAAAGCGTGCGGCCGTACAAATATGGCCGGAACTTGGCGACAACCCAAACTAAAGCCAAGCACTGCCGCTCGGTGATGGTGTAATTTCTCTCGGCAGGTGACAGCAGGCGGCTGGCGTAAGCTATCACACACTCGGTACCATTCTGCATTTGGGCGAGAACAGCACCGATGCCGTGGTCGCTTGCGTCAGTGTGGACTTCGGTCGGCGCAGAAGGATCAAAGTGCGAGGGGTGGCCGGAAACCCGATGAGAGTCGCGAACGCGTGAGCCTGCTCCGGGCCCCATGAGAATGGCGTGTTCTTCTTTAGAAGATCTATCAAAGGCCGAGCAACGTCGGCGAAGTTTTTGACGAAACAGCGAAAGCAAGAACCGAGGCCGACCAAGCAGCGCACGTCAGAAGCAGAACGCGGCACAGGGAAACTGCATACGACGCGAACTTTTTCCGGATTTGGTTGGACACCGGATGCGTCAACGAGGTGTCCCAACACGGTCATCTGACCCAACATGGTCATCTGACCCAACACGGTAACCTGGCGGCGCCCGCATTGACACTTCGTGAAGTTAAGTTAAAGGCCGGCTTTTCGGAAGACCGCAAGAATTGCAGCGAGTCGGGTAAGGCGGCTGCCGAACGTGGGAGAAAAAACAATAACGTCGTCAAGGTAACAAAGACAGGTGGTCCATTTGTCGCCTCGCAGAAGAGAGTCCATCATACGTTCAAATGTCGCAGGAGGATTGCATAGGCCAAAGGGCATCACTTTAAACTGATATAAGCCATCCGTCGTGATGAAGGCCGTCTTCTCGTGGTCCATTTTATCAACTGAAATCTGCCAGTAGCCGGATCGAAGATCGATGGACGAGAAGTATTTAGCTCCGTGCAAGCAGCCAAGGCGTCATCGATGCGTGTTAGTATGTAGACATATTTTCGCGTGATCTTGTTTAGGTGCCGATAATCGACGCAGAAACGCCAGGTACCATCTTTCTTTTTCACAAGGACGACAGGCGAAGCCCAAGGGCTGGCTGATGGCAAGATGACCCCTTTGCGGAGAATTTTGTCCACTTCTGATTGGATGACTCGACGTTCTGCATGCGATACCCGATCAGGACGCCGACGAATAGGATTCGTGTCTCCAATGCTTATACGGTGGTGAATGACAGATGTCTGGCCTAAGGCCTGTCGCCGAAATCAAAGATGTCATTGTACGATTCAAGCAGGTGACGTATGTCCGTGGCCTCTGCAGAGGTGAGGTCAGGTGCAATCATTTTAACGAAGTGAACCTGTGGCTGGGCGGTCAAAGTGACGTAAGTAACTGCCTCGGGTGACAGACGCACATCGTGAAGCGAGCACAAATGCGGTGGGGCGGTGCTCAGAGCATCGGCGAGTTGAGGCAGTTCCAACTGAAGAACGCCGGTCGCGCAGTCGATGAGAGCAGAATGAGTGGATAACAAGTCCAATCTAAGGACAACGTTGTCAGGGCAGTTGTCGATCACAGCAAAGAGAACAGAAGTAGGGCGGCCGGCTATAATGAAGTGCGTAGTACACATTCCAAGAACACCCAGTACGCCGCCGTCGGCCACAGGAAGCACTCGGGCAGCTGCTGGGGTGAGGACCTTTTTTAAACGTTTACGTAGGCTAGCACTCATCCCAGTTACGTGGGCTCCAGTGTCGACGACTGCTTGGACAGGTACGCCTTCTATTTTAACGTCTATTACACGTCTCAATGTGGGCACAGACAGAGGATTTTATGCGTTAGTAGGCAATGCAGCACCACCTCCGAGGGCTGCACTTCTTCTTAGTTTTCCGGAAGGGTGCGGCCAAAAGCCACAGGGGACGAAAAGCGACGTGGCTGCGGCGAACGGAAAGATGGGCGACGTGTTTGCGGTGAACGAGACTGGTGTCCGGGCGGCCGTGGTGAGCGGCTGTATCACGTGTTCCGAGTAGAGTTGTCGGCGCTGTTAGACTCGGCGGTGCACGCAATATTGCGGGCGTTTCCATCAAAACGGCTCAGGTTGGTCGGCGTGCGAGGTGTTGAGGGCCACCAGTTTCGACAGTATCGGGCGATATGACTAACGCGGCGACAAGTGAAACATATCGGCTGGTCGTCCGCAGTTCTCCACTCAGTCGGGTTGCGATAACGCGGAGAGAAGCGTCGAGGTGGAGTGAAAATAGTAGGAGGGCGTTCGTTAGCTCTGGGATGGGCGGCAACACACATAGCATGTAAACCAATGTTTTCAAGTTCCTGGCGAACGATGGCTTGTACGAGAGGAACTGAAAATGTGGTAGCAACAGGGCTACGCGAACAGAAAGCTGCGCGCGCGATAGCATACAGTTAACATCTAACGATTCGCACCACGTCCTCTGATGGCGACGCATGCTGCTGTGCGGGTTGATCTTTTCACGTCGACGTTGGGGCAGTATTGGAGAAGTCTGGCGAATGGTTGCAAGACGCGTCGGCTTTTGGCCTGCTCGATTTGTCGGCACTCTTTAATGATTGCATCAACTGTAGAGCAGCTTTTTGCACATGAGCAGATTAAACGCGTCGTCAGCAATGCCCTTAAGCACGTGCCCGACCTTCTCAGCTTCTGTCACGTCGTGATCGGCCTTACGACAAAGTGCCAGCACGCCCTGGATGTACGAGACATAGGACTCCGTGGGGGGATTGGGCACGGAATTGGCCTTAAGGCCAATTCCGTGCAGGAAGGCCAATTCAAAGCAGGAACTGGCCTTAAGGCCAGTTCCTGCTTTGCGGCAATTTTACGGCAGGCTGGTTTGCCAAACAACTCTGTCAATTTCTCTTTGCATTGGTCCCAGCTGGTTAGCCCCTCTTCGCGGTTTTCTTACCACACCTTTGCCGTGCCTCTTAGGTAGGGACAACAGGCTGGCTAGCATAAGCGTTGGGTCCCATCTGTTGATTCCGCTCACGCGTTCGTACATGGCCACGCACTCTTCAACGTCGGCGCCATCGGTCCCACAGGAAGTTCCAGGATCAATGGGTTGCACAACGACAACCGAAGCTGACAGCGACGTAGCATGCGACGGTGACGTAGCCGGCGGCAACGATGTTGATCCCGAGTGCTCACCGTTATTTATGGTGCGGACGGTGATGCGACGTCCACTGCGGAGCTCCGTTTCCAGCCGTGGTACCCCGCACCTCCACCAATATGTTAGGGGAATGTTGGGAGTATAGAAGATTATATTTACAATATATATACAGAATGAGTCTGAGTGGTTAAGATGGCTGACCACCAACAACCCGCAGCAGGCAGCGTCTCGCGCTCCTCTTTTTCCTCTGTTCGTTCATTCTTCCGTAACAATATATATATATATATATATATATATATATATATATATATATATATATATATATATATATATGTGTGTGTGCGTGTGTGTGTGTGTGTGTGTGTGGCTCCTTATCGTAATTGCCCTTCAAAAGCTAAGTGCTGTCACTGCCGGTATTCTTTGTGATGGAGAGGACGTAATGAAATTCGTCGTGAAATCGGTGCATTGCCTATACGTAGGGGTGAAAAGCCTTAGTTTAATTTTACAGAGTTTGTTTATCTTCCACGAGATGGGGGAGCGCTTGTACTACTCGTTTGAAGCAGCTGACGTAGCTCTGCGATGGTGAGCTCAACTAGCACTAAGCAAATGTGCCTAAACTCGAATTCTGAGACGAGGTGGCATTTTTTTTTCTCTACCAGTGCCTCCTATGGTTCATGTTCTTAACAGAAAATCCTGTGGCCAAGCGAGCGAACAATCGCGTATCACTGGAGCATCCGATATTGGCAGACTGAACGCAGATCCGGAGACCGGTGTTTGCGAGCAATGCCGCTGTTGAAAAGTGGATATCAAGTGTACTTTACACTAATACAACGGGGCCTCTGTCATTGGCGCCGACAAAGGTAAAAGTCGCTGGGGAAACCACAGGTAAAAACTAAGAGTGAGAGAGGGAAGTTATCAGGATTACTGCGGCGCTTGTTCGTGACCCTCTGTGGCGACGCTTTACGGCAGCCACCACGCACCTGTTATTTAACCGTAATTGAAATTGTCTGGAAAGGTGGTGGGGGCCACAGCTTGACCGAATCGTTAACCTACGGGAACCACTGAAATAAATTTCGGTAAGAATAAGAAGCTTACTTTAAAATAGTAGACGTGTATATTGTGAAACTCATAGGCAACAATACTTTCTCTCTGTGCCAGACCTAGGGCGCTTTGCCCGAAAGCACACGAATGTTACATCCTACCCTTATGGATAACCGCGGGAATGCGCAATGAGGCACCAGGAAAAAAATAAAAGAAAGCTCCTATGGGTTTATAAGTCTGTTAGCGCCTGAAATTCAGACATCGTGGACAGGGGCGGGGGGCGGAAAAACAAGGAAGGAAAAGTGAAACGACCGGAGTTCGGCCAAATAGGCGCCCGTCGCTTGGGCCTTCGCCGCTCGAAGTTCGCGAGACGGCGGCAGCCGTGCAGATGGCTTAGCGCTCCGGGTTCCAAAGGCCCGTCCTCTCTCTGCCTCCGCCATCGCCACTCTCGCCCCGCTGCTGCTGCTGCTGCCACGGCGTGCCGCGCTCTCGGTCTCATTAGCGCGCCGCTCGCAAGCGTATGCGCTCGGCGAAGGGAGCGACAGCGTCGCAGAGACCCGGGTGCCGGATTTAATCGATGGTTAGACGGCGCCCGCCTCGGCGGGGTATAATTAAATTCGCGGCAAGCCCTGGGGTGCGTGCACCTTTTTTGCCTCTTCCCTCCTCGACCGTCGCCCTCCGCTCTGCGTGTGCTGAGCGTGTGTGGATGGTGAAAAAAAAATAAAAATAAAAGAAGATATCCGCGTGCACAGAGGAAACACAGGCGCGTATGTCTGCCAGGTACAAGTACGGGCCTTGCCGCATTCCCATCTGCGTACGTGCGAGCACGATTGCACGATTACCTGGGCAGGCCTACGCTCGTCAGGTTACAGTCTTCTCGCGCGCATGCACGTGCTGTGAAAGTGAACAGTCGGGCGTGTTTGCAGAAGGCACAGGAAGACTTGCTCGGAAACTGCTCCACTGCCAGAGGTGGAGTGGCGCCTCATCGCCGGGAACATCGCAACTGTATAGCTCAAGGCGAAAACTCGGGTTCCTATATATATACAAAAAATGTTTTACTGGCACAGCCGTTACGTGCTCCAAATTTGTTTTAACTTCCACATCAATTTTGTTACGCTGACGACGACCGTCGCCTCACCGCCATCGACGACAATTTCTGTGGTAGGCTACCGAGTGATCTCCAGCTTCGCCAATGCCCCCACATCATGAAGAAAGGCAAAAATTCTCTACAATTGCCTTCGCCGGCGTTGGATCCCGTTTCATTAAAGCAGTGTTCATATGCGAGTCGAGTGCGCTAACCACAGCGCTATCACGCAACAATGAATCTGCGCAATAAGTGCGAAGCTTTTCGCTGCACACAGGCTCTGAGAGCAATCGCCTCAGCGCACTGTTGTAAATCGCACCGCTGGCACGAGTTGTTGGAACCTCAGCGCTGACACCCGTTGTTGCAATCGGGTCGCAAGCCCCAAGGGTAGCGTTGGCCTGGCGGCCTGGGGCACTGGAAGCATCCGAAGGTCCCGGCAAAGCATGAGTCGACTGGTAACAGAACAACTTGTTTATTCTAACATCGCAAAAGAGCGGCCGGTCAGGTCGACCGAAGTGGAGAGACGGGAGAGCACGTAACTCAACGGATGAAATCGGAGCCTCTCTCGGCGTCCGGGAGCAGCTGCTCTTATACTCTCGGCGTCGCGGGCAAGAAGGAAGGTCACGGGATGAGACCACGTGACGGCGAGGCACGGACGAGCTGAGATACATGTTGAGACGAGTGTAGTGACTCAACCGCCAAGCAGGCGCCGTCAGACCTCCTCGCTTCACACTTGGGGAGCTCCTCTCCCCGGCTGCCGCGCTTTGACAAGCGTGGGCACACACACACACACGCACACACGAAGACACGTGGCACTGAAACACGCCTGGACGCGCTTGGCGGGGAGACTGCGGGAGCTCCGAACGGGCCAAAATGTCCGCCGCTTTGAACGAAGCTCCGGCGTCCGTTGCATCCGCGCCGGCTATACCGCGCGTTGTAGGCGAAACGTAACAGACCGCCCCGCCGGGGGAAGGAGATCCCGATGGTCAGGGGACTGCATCCGCTGTCCGGAGGGATGTCGCTCGATGATGCTCATAACCGAAGTCGGGCGTCCTTCGGCGTTTCTTGAGCGCAGCGCACAGAGAAGGCCTCGTTCTCTCGTTCAGGTTCACCCAGGACACTGCAAAGTGACTTCGGGAGAGTTGACATTTTTGTTCTCGTTCCCGGCAAGCATTAGAACTACGCCGAAACTCAACCGCTCAGTCAGCAAGCACGGCACAACCCTCACTAAGCCCTGCCAGGCTCTTTCCCCTTTTATACTACTGCCTAGTTCCTTACAGTAGTTTAGCAGCACTCAGAACGCGTCCACAAATCGGAAAATTGCACTAGAAAGCACATCATCACTTTGAAACACTACACAAAAGCAATATGTTAAAAATCCTGCCTCAGGAAGAAAAACATCAGTAACAAACAATTTTGAGGCTGATTCCCACGTTAGGGGCTTCGACTTAAGCCATCGGCGTTACCGTTGAGACTCCCCTTTTTGTAACGCACCTCAAAGGAATATTGTTGCAAAGCGAGGCTCCAGCGCAGGAGGCGGCCATTTTTGGGAGATATGGTCTGCAGCCATTGGAGAGGGCAGTGATCCGTCTCAATGATAAACCTCGAGCCGGCTAGGTAGCATGACAATTTCTGAACGGCCCACACGATACACGCACACTCTTTCTCGGTGGCGCTGTACGCCTGCTCACGACTGGTCAGCTTACGACTAGCATACAGGACGGGGTGTTCTACTTCTCCATTTTCCCGTTGGCACAGTACAACGCCCATGCCTCGCTCACTAGCATCACACTGAACAACGAACCCTTTTGTGTAGTCGGGCGATCGTAGCACAGGCTGGCTTGTTAGGGCGCTCTTTAGGGCGCTAAAAGCTCTTTCCTTCGTCTCGTCCCAGACGACTGTTTGCGGCTCTGTCTTTCTTAGAGCATCCGTCAGGGGAGCCGCGATATCAGAGTACCTGGGGATGTACCTCTGATAGTAGCCGGCGACACCTAAGAACGACCGAATATCGGTCTTCGTGTGCGGTTGCGGGAAGTCTCGCACAGCGGCCACCTTTATTTCAGAGGGGCGGCGACGACCCCGACCAATCACGTGACCGAGGTAGACAACCTCGGCCTGTGCTAACTGGCACTTGGGAGCCTTGACTGTCAAGCCCGCATCGCGCAGGCGGGTTAGCACTGCCCGCAAGTGGGCCATATGCTCAGGCCAGGATGCGGAGAATATCGCTACGTCGTCTAGATACGGTAAAGCGAATTCTTGCTGTCCCCGCAACACTTTATCCATGAGGCTTGAAAAGCAGTATGGCGCGTTCTTCAAACCAAAGCTCAACACTTTAGGACGGAATGTTCCCATTGGTGAAATGAACGCCGCATACCTACTAGCCTCTTCTGTAAGTGGAACCTGCGAATAACCCCTGACAAGATCTAGGGTGGAAATAAACTGAGCGCTACTCACTCTCTCAAGGCGCTCCTCGATGTTGGGGATCGGATAAATTTGATCCTTAGTGATGGAATTAAGCCTGCGGTAGTCGACGCAAGGACGAGGTTCCTTGCCCGGTACCTCAACTAAAATCAAAGGGGAGGTATAATCACTCTCACCCGCCTCAATAACACCGAGCTGTAGCATTTTCTTTACCTCAGCCTCCATGATATCGCTCTGGCGGGGTGACACCCGGTACGCTTTGGATCGTACTGGCTCTGGGGAGGTAAGTTCTATGTCGTGAGTAAGGACAGAAGTCCTACCAGGCCTCTCAGAGAACAGACCTTGAAACTCTTGTAAGAGCTGGTGTAGTTCGGTTTTCTGCTCAGGCGACAGCGATGCTTTACTGATTAAGTCACTAATGACTTGATCGGTGTCTTTCCTGTTCGTCACTGAGCCTAGTCCCGGAAGCTCGACCGGAAGCTCTTCGGGAACGTTTACCATCATGCACACCACTGCTTCCCGTTGCTTATAGGGTTTGAGCAGATTACAGTGGTAAACTTGCTGTGCTTTCCGCTTTCCTGGCAGACTCACCACGTAGTTAACGTCCGACAGTTTTTGAACAATCCGTGCTGGGCCCTCCCACTGCACGTCGAGTTTGTTCTTTAGCGATGTGCGCAATATCATGACCTCATCGCCCACCTCAAAACGACGGGCCCTGGCTGTCCGATCATAATAAACCTTGGCCCTCTGCTGGGCCTTTGCCATTGCTTCACCTGACAACTCCTGTGCCCTTCTTAAGCGTTCGAGGAGCTTAAGCACGTACTCCACCACGACTGGGTCGTCGCCCCTGCCTTCCCACGATTCTCGAAGCATGCGAAGCGGAGATCGCAGCGAGCGACCGTACACCAGCTCAGCTGGCGAAAACCCCGTAGCCGCATGCGGCGCGGTCCTTAATGCAAACATCACCCCAGGCAGACACAGCTCCCAGTCAGTTTGTTGTTCAAACCACAATGCTCTCAACACGCGCTTCATGACGGAGTGGAGCTTCTCAACGGAATTCGACTGGGGGTGGTGCACTGAGCTGTGTAACAGCTTTACCCCGCACCTTTCGAGAAAGGCTGTCGTCAAAGCGCTCGTAAACACCGTGCCCTGATCTGACTGGATTTCCGCAGGAAAACCAACTCGCGCAAATATGGACAGTGGTGCATTGACTATCTCAACTGAGCTTAGTTCTTTAAGCGGCACTGCTTCAGGGAACTTTGTCGCTGGGCAGATCACAGTCAAAATGTGTCTGTACCCCGTGGCTGTTACCGGCAGAGGTCCCACTGTATCAATAACGAGCCGTCTGAAAGGCTCCGAAATGATAGGTACCAACTTCAACGGCGCCCTCGATTTGTCCCCTGGTTTGCCCACCCGCTGACAGGTGTCACATGTCTTCACAAAGTGGTCTGCGTCCCGAAAACACCCTGGCCAATAGTACTCCTGCAAGAGACGGTCCTTAGTTTTCTTAACTCCTAGGTGTCCGGACCACGAACCCCCATGCGACAAGCGCAACAGATCCTGACGGTAGCACTGAGGCACGATCAGCTGATCGAACTCCACTCCTCTGCGGTCTAGATACTTCCGGTACAGGACCCCACCTCTTTCCACAAAGCGAGCATTTTTCTTGGCGATACCTTCCTTGACAATGCAGCGTATGTTTTCTAGGCTGCCATCCTTCTTTTGCTCGGCTATCAAAGCCGACCGGCTGACTTTTAGCAACCTGTTAAGTCCATCTGACGTAGGCGCGATGAGCAAATCTGCAGATAGCTCTTCTAACTTTCCCGTGTCGGGAATTTCCTCTCCAGTATCTGCTGCCTTTAACGCTACAGGCGCAATTTTATTCAGTTCGGGCGTGCTCTGAATATCAGCTTGCTGCACCTCTGACCCTTTCTCATTGTTTGACAACGTCGGTCCCGCAACTACCGCCTTTGCAGCGAGCTCCCGAACCTTCGATCTGGTTAAGGCCTGAACGCTAGCCTCACCAAACAAAAGCCCCTTCTCGCGCAGGAGGTGATCGGACCGGTTCGAAAATAGGTACGGGTACTGGGGGGGCAGCATAGATGACACTGCGGCCTCCGTCTCAAGCGCTCCGAAAGGTCCTTCAATAAGCACTTTTGCTACGGGCAGACACACGCTATGAGCTTCCACGGCTTGCTTGATCCATGCACACTCGCCCGTGAACATATCGGGTTCTACGTAGGAGGGGTGAACTACATCCATCGTAGCTGCGGAATCGCGAAGCACTCGGCACTCTTTCCCGTTCACGAGGAGGTCTCGCATGTAAGGCTCGAGAAGCTTCATGTTCTCGTCAGTGCTGCATAATGACAAAAACACGACTTTTGTTTTTGTTTCTGGACACTGCGCCGAAAAGTGACCCGGCTTCTGGCACGTATAACAAACGCGCGCTTGCCTCGTCTCGAACCGCTTTCTGCGTTCGCCTTCGGTTGCCGCCGTCTCCTTACGTTCGGTCGGACTGCTTTCACTCGCATCCGCACTACGTGTGTCCCCCTTTGCTCTCATGGGCGTGAACTTTGGCCTCTCAAACTTGGAGCCAAATTCACCCTTTTGACCGTCCTTAGCTCCGCGAGCCCGACGCGTCACAAACTCCTCGGCTAGCTCAGCGGCTCGAGCCACCGTACTAACGTCTGGCCTATCCAAGACCCACTACCGCATGTTCTCAGGTAACCGACTATAAAACTGTTCTAGCCCGAAACACTGCAGAACTTTCTCGTGGTCACCAAACGCTTTCTCTTCTTTGAGCCACTCCTCCATGTTTGACATAAGCCTGTACGCAAACTCTGTGTATGACTCACTTCTGCCTTTCTCGTTTTCCCGAAACTTCCGACGGAAAGCCTCCGCTGACAGCCTGTACTTTTTTAGCAGACTCGATTTCACTTTCTCGAAATCCTCTGCCTCCTCTCTCTTCAAGCGAGCGACTACGTCGGCCGCCTCGCCGGGTAACAAAGTGAGCAAGCGCTGTGGCCACGTTTCCCGAGAGAACCCCTGCTTCTCGCACGTTCGCTCAAAGTTAACCAGGAACAAACCAATGTCCTCTCCAAGCTTAAACGGCCGCATCAGGTCAGTCATTTTGAACAATACTCGTTCTCCTGCACCGTGTGCCTGACTTCCATTACGAGCGCGTTCCATCTCAATCTCGAGACGCTTCATTTCCAAAGCGTGTTGACGGTCGCGCTCTTCTTTTTTCTCTTGTTGCTCTCGTTCTATCTGTTCTTTACGTTCACGCTCTTCTTTTTCTTTCTGTTCTTTTCGTTCACGCTCCTGTCTTTTTGCCGTCTCCCTCTCCTCAATGGTCTCAAGGCATTCCGACAGCTCGTCATCCTCAGCTTCTAACTCAAGAATAGCCCTTAGCAGTTCCGGTTTTCTGAGTTTGTCTGAGACATCCAGACCCAACTCTCTTGCAAGCTCCAGCAATTTCGGTTTGCGCAACGACTTCCAATCCATGGCTACTCTGAATGCTGCTTTCTCTACTGCCTACTATTGTCTTGCCGCAAACTAACCCGGCAGCAACGACAACCACAATTACCAGCTCTGTTTCTGACACTAACAAAAGCCTGGCAAAACTCAGAAGAAGAAAGTCCCGCACTCACCAAACCTCGCAGCCAAGAATTCAGCGCAGTCGTTCCGCTGCAGGCAACCAGTCATCACACAGGGCTCGTTGCACTGCTCCCGGATGGTCGTTGTGCTGCTCAGCATACAGTCAACCGCATCTCTTCGCTGCTGGCCTCCGTTGTCGCGATCTCACCGCTGGCAACCAGCTGTTGTAAATCGCACCGCTGGCACGAGTTGTTGGAACCTCAGCGCTGACACCCGTTGTTGCAATCGGGTCGCAAGCCCCAAGGGTA
Source organism: Dermacentor andersoni (assembly GCF_023375885.2). Lineage (NCBI taxonomy): Eukaryota > Metazoa > Arthropoda > Arachnida > Ixodida > Ixodidae > Dermacentor > Dermacentor andersoni. The sequence goes on along the minus strand of NC_092815.1, from coordinate 186,213,581 downwards.
GCGTTGGCCTGGCGGCCTGGGGCACTGGAAGCATCCGAAGGTCCCGGCAAAGCATGAGTCGACTAGTAACAGAACAACTTGTTTATTCTAACATCGCAAAAGAGCGGCCGGTCAGGTCGACCGAAGTGGAGAGACGGGAGAGCACGTAACTCAACGGATGAAATCGGAGCCTCTCTCGGCGTCCGGGAGCAGCTGCTCTTATACTCTCGGCGTCGCGGGCAAGAAGGAAGGTCACGGGATGAGACCACGTGACGGCGAGGCACGGACGAGCTGAGATACATGTTGAGACGAGTGTAGTGACTCAACCGCCAAGCAGGCGCCGTCAGACCTCCTCGCTTCACACTTGGGGAGCTCCTCTCCCCGGCTGCCGCGCTTTGACAAGCGTGGGCACACACACACACACGCACACACGAAGACACGTGGCACTGAAACACGCCTGGACGCGCTTGGCGGGGAGACTGCGGGAGCTCCGAACGGGCCAAAATGTCCGCCGCTTTGAACGAAGCTCCGGCGTCCGTTGCATCCGCGCCGGCTATACCGCGCGTTGTAGGCGAAACGTAACAGCACGTATTTCGGAAGAGATAATGAGCAATACTGTGGCGGATGAGGATCGTGCTAACCCACTGCCGGGAACTGGACAAGGACCCAGCGGTTGTAGTGGGGTTTGTTAAGGTAAAGCGCGGCTGTCGTATAATAATTTATTAAACTAATAACTCGAAAACAAAAATGCTGTGGCGAACAGAGAGAGAGAGAGAGAGAGAGGGAGAGAGAGAAGACAGCAAAACCAGGGAGATGAACCAGACGCTCGTCCGGTTTCTTATCCTGCAATGGGGGAAGGCGTATGGCTACGAAGGAGAGAGAGAGAGAGAGAGAGAGAGAGAGAGAGAGAGAGGAAATAGAGAGAGCGGGATTTTCGCGCACATTTGTAGGTTCGCACGAAGTCTACACACGGTTGCCAAGGCCTGTCGACTTGAGACATTTCAACCACGCTTTCGTGGCTTTCTGTACCATCGACGCGTGCGGCCATGGTCCAAGGATCTTCATTTCTGTAGTGGAAAAGTATTACATAATGTGCATAGGATAGAAATTGTTCTTGACAAGACGGCGTTGTGTTTTCGTGCAATTCTTCGTTGTCTTCCTACAGTGTACTATAGCCATGCTTGTGAAGACAGCGTCGACGACAGAAAGGAGGCATAGACGAGAATGGTACACGAATAAATGAAAGAATGACACACGAGAATACACGAACTTAAACATGGCACGTACCCCAAATAGAGGATGCGCCCAGAATAAAGCGGTTGCCCCGAAAACAACCTGGAAAGCAACGACAACGTGAATGCCAGCAGCGACACCGCAGTGATTACGCCATCTATTTCACACACTAGCTCATAGGATTGACAGAAATACCTGGGAATGTAAGACATCGAGGTTACTTCGGATGTTTCACGACATGAGTAACCCAAACAGTTCTTTTCGCCTTTCTAGTGGTCATTGCATCTCTTTACCATCTCTTACGTGGAGACTGCTCTTTTATTAATTTCATTATTTACCGTTGAACTCGTTTCTCCTTGTTCGTTCGCAGCTCTATTTAATGCGTTGCTTTCACTGCACTACTCTGTTGCTTTGCGGTTCGGTGGATCCGAAATTTTGAAGAAAGGGAATCGCACTTGAAAGAGGTTGTTTACCCCGTGGTGTTTTGGAGACATGCTTTTATATTTCACAAATACTACTTTCCATAAAATCACTCCAAATTTCACGTGTTTTGGGACGTCTTATGTTCTCATAAACGGCACATGCCCGCGTAGAGTTGCTTCACTGCAGTGCGGCTTTACAAAAGTGCCCTTTTAACCTCAGAAACCTTGCGCAATTAATGAAAACTTCACATGTACGGAGAGTGAGTCATAGTGATCGCGTATTTTCAGTTATTTGGGCTGATTAAGGCGCATTTCTCTGGTATCAATTTCTAAACATCGCTATGAAGCTTTTAACGGTACAAAAATATGGGCGTTGAACACAGAAAATTTACTGCACTAAAGTCAAATTCTGCACATAGTGAAGGGATGACATACACATTATATAAGTGAAAAGATTTGAGTGTATAAAAAAGCGGAACACTGCAGTCGATTTTTGAAATTACTTTCCCATTGAGTGACGCGACCGCAGAGCACTTGCCACCGACAGAGGGTCTTACTGGTCTATGTCCCGAATTCCTGGACATGCGCCAAAAGGCATATTATAGCAGCGCTGCAATTATAGAGGGAAAATGATGTCGCTCAAATCTCGTTGGTGACGCGGCGGCACTTCGCCCGCGACATCAGTTGTAGTAGAAGAGTCGATTAATCCACAGGTGGGACCTTGAAGAACAGTCATCGTGCCTGAAAAACAAGAAGCCTTTGAAGCAAGCAGCTGCCTGCTCACCTTAGGCCTAAATGTTGTTTTACAGAAAAACTGAATTTATAAATGCTGTAAGGAGACTTTAAATTTGAAGGTCTTCTCAAATGCCACGTTGTAGCCACTTCGGGCGGATATGTGCTTGGACGCGGTCCTACTGGATGATAGAAACAAATATATGTTACTGTTTTATGCAAATTGTCGGAACTTGTTAAGCTGACCACAACGCCAGCCTACGTCGGTAGCCCCCACACAAGAGGCCGTAAATAAATGTAATGCAGACCCATTTTCTGAATCAAATACGTATATTCAAGTAGTAAAATGTTGAAGCACCTCGAAAAAAGAAGAAGAAAGGATTAAAGATCTCGTAGGGTCGGCGCAAGACGACGAAGACAGAAGGATCGCGTTGTGTAGCATGCCATCATTAAATTTGTATGCCAACGAGTTAGAATTTTTAAACGGCCTCACAGTGTAGCATGATTACAGGATTTTGCGTTTTTGCTTGCGCACCGATAATGACGCCATCGATGGAAGAGCACGGGACTATGGGTTGTAGTACATAAGCTTGTGTATGCCTTTCAATGAAGTTAGTTGTGAGTTCAGCGCTGTCCTCTGTGTTCCTGCCTTCTGTCTTCGTCATATTGCGCTGCCCCTTCAAGATGTTCAACCAGTACCAACTCACCCAAATGTCGATCCTTCTAAAAAAAGGATTAGCGTAAGCCTTTGTCTAAGCAGCTGTGATTAAACTGGAACACAAGTCCAAACAATTTAACTAACTAAATAAAGCTTATTTAGGGAGGGGGAGTCTCAGAGTGTTAAAATCTCTTCATCTACGCAGCCAGAATTCCACAGTATGCATTGCTATGTCATGTAATGAAGACAAGTTTCGTACATCCCAAAGAATAGTCAGAATTCATTTTGTTTTTCTAATCAGCGCTACTACGTCTGTACTATCACACAACTTTAATTACCCTTTAAAAATAAATAAAAGCATCCTTTTCATTTTCTTACTTTAAATTATTACGTATACTAACTATTACCCCTCCTCTCCCCATTGAACACCACCTCATAGCCGCTGGGTTCTTGTCCAGTTTTCCGTAATGGATGAACGCAGTCGTCGGAGCAAAAAGCCGGCAAGCCAAAATAAAATAGCGGTCTTCACTGTGAGAGAATGCTGCCGTCTCAGTAAATTAGTTGAGAGCCGAAGGAGTTGCTAAATTGTGTTTAGAGGAACTTGTTGGTGGGCGAGTTGGTGCATATTGGCAAACATATTTTTTCAACTGTGCGAACAAACGATCACAGAGTGAGTAAATAACGACAGGCACATACTGGCAACTAATCTTTATTCCACAAATACCACATATAAGAAGATCCGAGAAATACTCTACTGCGCGTGCGAAAAAAAAAAAGAAAAAGCAAACTTTATGAACTAACAAGGGATAATTATATTCAGTTTTTAGACAACAATATAACCTTCTGTGATAACCATGTGCGCTGGGAACATTACCCAAGGTCTCAAAAGAAACTGTTGCCCTACGATTCGGCTCATAACAACACTGTGAAGCGGGCAATAGCCACTCAGTGTATCAAGTCAGCCTTAAGGAAGTCACGCACACACAAAATACAGGAAAGCTTTGACCAGCAGATTGTAAGGTTAGAGGAAGCTGGCTTCCCGCAGTAAGTCATTTCAGCAGTAGCAGACGCAGTGCTTAACAAGATTAAAAAGGAAAACAATATTAGTGAAGCTGCAAGGGAACGCAAAGATAAAAAAACGTAAAGTTGTGCCTTTGTGTTCACAAGACTTCCCACAGCTTAAAGAAAGGTTGTGAAACGATATGGATGAAAGGTAGCGCTTTCGGCTCCCGGCTAGCTTGCTGGAACATGCTCGCTCATAGGAAGAAGTACAAAATAGGTCCCAAGGGTGCGGAATAAAGCGCACAAATTCCCACGTAGATTACAGTAGTAGTATATTAGATTCTTCTATCATGCGGCAAAGTCTACGTAGCCCAAACATGAAGGTGCGTGGATGTACGCTTGCGTGAGCAATGAATTCTAAATTAGGAATACAGCGAGTGGACACCTTCCTATCCACTGCTTGGCGTGCCCGTGTAAGCCGATCCTGAAATAAATAAAGATCTTATGTCGGTGCCGAGATAGCCGAGTGAGAGAGTCACGCGAGGCTCACCATGATAAGAAAGAAGGCACGTGATTGTATCAGCGACACCTCAGCTTATCTGCACAACAGTGAGAGGTTTATTGATGACCATAGTTAGGTTGCGTATTGCATGAACAGAAAATTATATTTTTTGTGATTTTGTTTTTGACGTGCACGTACAGGGGTGTATTTCTGGAATGTACTTTGTGGAATAAAAATGAGCTGCAAGTCTACGCCTGTACTTGTTTGGTCTCTCTGCGGTCGGTTGTTCGCGCATTTAAAATTTTTTGCAGACTCGTTCAAGTATGCTGTCTTATTTCTTCTACGTACCCCTCAGTTTCTTGAGGGGTACGTAAATGGTGTGGAGGTCTTGTAAGTGCGTAGGGTATAGCTACATTAAAAAATTCGCGTGTAGCGTGCCATATTAAAAGAGTTACGGACGAATACAACTTACCCTCCACCCAGCCATGCTTTTTCTCCTGACTCGGTCGCCGAGCGATCTGGGCTAGGCTCCACCCTCCGTGGCTCCGCCTTACTGGCTCTGCATCTTCATGTGACGTCACGTCGTCTACTTCCGGTTGTCTTGGAGCCAGCCCGCGAAGCCTCTCCGCCAGCCGCCTTGCCGTTTATCCCCAGCGAGAGCTATCCAAGCAGCGTGCGTTGCGAGCATTCTGTCGCAGCGCCGAGCGTGTCCGGTATTCCGGTAAACGCACGCAAGCTGGGCGTTTTTAAGGATGGGCGGAAGCGTAAACTAAAGGTCTTCTATGCTACTACCGCTGTCACGAAGGGGCTCTAGCGTAAACTTGAGCGGCCTGCACGGTGTAGCAACCTGGTGGCGCAGAGCTTGACTAGTCATACAGAGAGCTAATAGAGAGGTTTAGCTTGTCCGGCATTCGGGTAAACGCAGGGGGAGAGGGGATTGGGGTGGAGGTGTAAACGGCAGTAGCCTGCATGGTGCAGCCACCTGGTGGCGCAGAGCTCACACAGGCAAGAACAGCTAATATTGCAGTACCCAAGTCTATTTTACTTTGCTGCGGGTGTAAATTTTTGGCAGCAACACAATTATGTCAGTGTCGAAAATTTCCACCAGCAGTGAAGTAGAATAAACTTGGTTAATGCAATATTAGTTGTTTTTGTCCGCCTGAGTTTACCCGAATACCGGACATGCTAAACTTCTCTATTATTGCTGCGAGCAAGTGTAGAACATTTCAAACACTTAAAAAGACAACGTGTTCTCGATTACGTCCTTGCCGAAAATTTGCACCAGCAGCTAAGTATAATACGCTTGGTTACTGCTATATTAGCGCTGCTTGAACTATGTGCCACTAGGTAGAGGCACGCTGCACGCAGCTCATGTTTGTGCCTCCGCCCATCTGCCAAAACGTCTAGCCCGCATGCGATTAACGGAATACCCGCCACGCTAGAGTTCGTTAAATTGTGGTATTAATCCTGCGGCCTGAAAGTGACGGCCGAAAACGCGTAAATCTTGGCGCCGATCGGATACCGACAGCCCGATTCGCTGCAGCCACTCCGCTCGCATGTTGCCTCGCAGAGGGGACAAAATGTTGCAGCTTGACATGTTGCCAATCGCAAAATTCACATCCCACAGCGTAACAAGGGCAACCCATGGTGTTCGCGAAGAGGATGATTGGGGCCCAACACTGACCGTACAGGTCTCGTCAACACGGAGAATGGCAACAGGGAGAACGCGCAAAATACCGGAAGAACCCATCTCACGATGAATGTCGACGTCAATGCGACTAACATTGGAGCAATGCAGGGAAGCACCGTATCGCGGCTGCAGAGACGCATTATCGACATTTGAGCAGTGAGTGTAGCCGGGTTTCCCCCCGCTCTCTCTCTTTTCTATTAAAGCCCTTTAAACTTCGTAAAGTAGTGACACTCTCCTCCTCCACCTTCACTCCTCCTCGGTTCTCCTCTCTTTCACGCTCCCTCCTCGACCGCGGCGTCACCTACACCGCTCGAGCGTAGCAACGGCGCCAACATGCGCTTCTCGCCCCTCTGCAGACGCTTCTCGAGCAAAAATGGCGCTAAAGCAAGGCGCGAGCGCCCACGTGATCCTACTAGGCCAATAGCGACGCGGCGGCGGCCTCGACCAGAGCGCGCGAGGAGGAGGCGGCATTCTTCAAAGCGTGGCACTACTTTACGAAGCTTAAGGGCGTTTCATTTTCTATGTATACGCTGCGCCATCTTGCGGCGGAGACAAGATTCGGAGAAGATTGTCTGAATATGCATATGACGCGGATTCGATTGCGGCCCTGCACCGGATAGATGTTTAAAAGATTTGTTTAACATCGAAGAGTGGCACATAACCAGTGATGCAAGTTGGCATCAAAGAGATTCATTGAAGAGCGGCACAGACCGATTGTGACATAAACCCTGTGATCCAAGTTGACGTCAAAGAGTTTCATTTAAGAAAGGCAGATATCCAATGACCCATACCAAGTGACACATACCCAATGAAAGCGCTTGCCCAACGGCTGGTTTGGAGCTCGGTTCCCCTCACGACAGCATCTCGGCACTCAACCCATCCGAACATCTACCCAGTGAGCGAAATTGGCGGAAAACGGTTACATAGAAAGTTAGCCCGCTGAAAGTTGTTGTAGTTCGTAAAGAATGCTAATCGCATTGATAACAAGAAAATAATGTGTCGAAGTTAGCAATTGACCCCCGGTTCTGAACTCCTGTACTGGGGAAACAGCAGGCTCTTACAGCGGACGCTGATATCCACACAAGAAATAGTGTGCTCTGAGCAGTGCACAGTTTTCACCCGCTGCACTAAAAGCTGCGGTAACTCAGTGCCTATGGGGTTACGCTCCTGAGTTCGAGGTCACGGGTTTCATCCCGACCTCGGTGGGCGCGTTTCGAGTGGGCTAAATGCTAAAAGCGCTCGTGTGTTAGGTGCACGTAAAAAGAACCCCGGGTGGTGAGAATTAATCCGGAGTCTCCCAGTACGGCGTGCCTTACAATCAGATCGTGTTTTTGGCAAGTGAAACCATATAAAATTATTTTTTTAGCCGCTACGTCCTGCTGTGACCTCCGAAATAATGCGCGCCAGTAAGCGAAACGAACAAGCGGATAGGAGGAGCTTCATTTTTTTTTTGTCACCCAAAATGATACAAAGAAACAGACAATGAAAGGAAGGAATGCGCAGGCGAAGTTTATTGTTATGCTTAAATGAAATGTAGAAGTAATAAAGCAAAGGCATAGGTGGGAGTTGAACGCCTATCTTCCACGCCATGCGTGAGGTGCCATCACCAATCAGGCTGCACGCCACAGTGCTATGCATACACCACGAAGGTGAGTTAATGAAACTTGTCAGGCGCCCAAGATGCGCTATGCATAGCTGAGTGGTTAGTGCGTCGCAATCCCGAGACTACACGGAGGAAGGAAACTCAGGAGAGGCCCTGACGTCACTCTTTGTGAAGCGAAAGTGAAGCCGGAAGTTGGCGTTGCTCATGGCGTTGCTCCGCCTATCGGGCCAGCTCTCCTCTCTTGTTTACATTTCTCGCGAAACCACGCCGCGCTCCGCGCAACCGTGCTGCTCGGACCAGCGCGCTCCGCAGCAATACTAAACAATCGTTAGCACGTTAGCATGATTCCGCCAAAGAGGGCAAAATCTCTCGCGGATATTCGTGCGCCCGCTGCCATTGCCGTGGCGCGGTACATTGCGTACAGCTTTGCATGCGCGTTCATTTCACGAACTTAAGTTCCTCCTGCCCCACCTGGCCACAGCAACATCCGGTAGAGCACGGTCCAGATAACGCAGCGCAACAAAACACGGAGACCAACGCAAACCTGCCCGCACGGCGCCTTTGCCACGGAACGAAATCTACGGAGCAACACGTGTGAGCGCACAGAACAATAACAAAGCCGCCATTGTAGCCTGAAAGGCGTGGCCGCTACAGCAAAGAAATAAAAAAAACAGCAAAAAAAGGAGAACCTACTACGTCATTTCCTCCACACTTTTCTTCTAGCGCGCGGAGGGGGTAGGGCCTCTCCTCAGTTTCCTTCCTCCATGCTAGACTATGATGGGGAAAGCTTTTTGTTTTTCCTCGCCATGTTTAGAGAGTGAAGATGAGGTGGTGCATGGAGGAAGGAAACTGAGGAGAGGCCGACCCCCTCCGCGCGCTAGGAGAAAAGTGTGGAGGAAATTACGTAGTAAATTCTCCTTTTTTTGCAGTTTTTTTATTTATTTGCTGTGGCGGCCACGCCCTTCGGGCTACAATTGCTGCTTTGTTATGGTCTGTGCGCTCACACGTGTTGCTGCGTGGGTTTCGTACCGTGGCAAAGGCACCCTGCGGGCCGGTTTGCGTTGGTCTCCTTGTTTTGTTGCGCTGCGTTATCTGGACCGTGCTCTACCGGATGTTGCTGTGGCCAGGTGGGGCAGGAGGAACTAAAATTCGTGAAATGAACGCGCATGCAACGCTGTACGCAATGTACCGAGCCACGGCAATGGCAGCGGACGAAGGAATATCCGCGGGGAAATTTTGCCCTCTTTGGCGGATTCATGCTAATGTGCCATCGCAGGCCGAAACCGATGCGTTTCAGAATCTGTACAATGAACGCCTTGCAGGTCGGTGATTCCTGCTTTTGACAGCGCATATGGTACATTTGCGGCACGTAGAACGTACGTTATGAATGCATAGTTCGTGTTCAGTAACAACTTGCTTTTGTGCATATTAAAACACATGTTGCTTAACTGTTGCATGCTTCTCAGAGTACTCGCGAAAGCCGGAAGTTTTTTAAGCAGAGCGCGTTCGCGGTTCATGCACACCTGCACAGGTGTACCTCAGTACATGTGCTGATAGAGCGTTACGCAGAATATGTGCATTTTGCTGCCCTCGGCACCGTGCGCTTGCCAGGCGTCGCTTCATCCTGGAAGATGGGAAAGAAGCGGCTGCTTTGACTTAAGGAACGAATCCTCCCTACCGCAGGCGTATCTTACCTGTGCGCGCGAGAAGCGCAGGGAAGTGACGGTTAGCGGATGTGCTGCAAGAGTCGGCAAGGCTCCACAGAACGTACGCCTGCGAACACACCAAACGGCTGTTCCATGGTCGCACGTAGGTCGGTCCTACGCGCGTACTGTTTTGCACCGTGCGCTGGCTATCGCAAAACTTTGGTTCCGTGATGCTTCACTCACCGTGGGAATAAGAAGGCACCTTAGGCCGCAGTAAATGAATCTAAACGCGGAGTCAGAAATGACATTCTGCCTCCTCGCTGGCGCGCTGTTGGAGTGACGCGCGGCCACCCGAATTTTGTTCAACAAAGCACGACGATTCCTCAAGCGAGAATGTGTTTGCTCTCATAAACTCCAAATGGATCGCAAATGGGTTGGTGTGTCATACGTGTCTCCAGTGCGTTCTTGCAGTGCAGTGATAATGCGTACATTTTTTTCGTATCACCAGGCGTCTAGCCCGCAAGTCCGTCTGAGGGCCCTAGGAAGCCCAAGCAGAGAAAAACAAGTAGAAGGCAGCGATAGGTCACCTTTTTATAAAAACACGCAAGAACTGGGCAGCGGCCGGTACCTGCGGCTGATGAGAACAGTTCAGTTCGCTGGCCTTATAAGGCATGTTTATTTTCATAAAAGCCGGTAAAAGCAGCCGATTCGACCTCACGGCCCAATTTGCGAAGTTCATTGTGAACTTCCTTTAACATCACTTCGGCAACGGCAATGCAATGAGACATCGCGATTGTTTAGTATTGCTGCGGAGCGCACGCGTCCGAGCAGCCCGGTTGCGCGCAGCGCGGCGTGGTTTCGCGAGAAATGTGAACAAGAGAGGAGAGCTGGCCCGATAGGCGGAGCAACGCCATGAGCAACGCCAGCTTCCGGCTTCACTTTAGTTTCGCAAAGAGTGACGTCAGGGCCTCTCCTGAGTTTCCTTCCTCCATGAGGTGGTGTGACGAGGACACGGAGGAAGGAAACTAAGGAGAGGCCCTGACGTCACTCTTTGTGAAGCAAAAGTGAAGCCGGAATTTGGCGTTGCTCATGGCGATGCTCCGCCTTTTGGGCCACCCTCCTCTCTTGTTTACATCTTTCGCGAACCCACGCCGCGCTGCGCGTGGTGTCGCGCGCTCGCGCAACATCTGGCAGAGCACGGTGCAAGTAACACAGCGCAACAAGACACGGTGACTAACGCAAACCCGCCCACTCAGCGCCTTTGCCACGGCCCGAAACCTACCAGAGCAACACGTGTGAGCGCTCAAACCATAACAACGCCGCCATTGTGGCCCAAAAGGCGTGGCCATACAAAAAAAAATAATAAAAAAGCAGCAAAAAAATGAGAACCTACCACGTCATTTCTGCCACACTTTTCTCCTTGCGCGCGGAGGGGGTAGGGCCTCTCCTTAGTTTCCTTCCTCCGTGGGCGAGGACGACCTGATGACGACGACAATGAGGACAATCGCGTAACGGACGCGGACGGACACGTCAAACATATCCAGAGCTGACTTCTCTCACAGCCAAAAGAGAGTAAGCCCCAGGCAACGGAATGCAATGTACAAACAATAACCAGGTACAGAGCCACAGGGATCAAAGAGCGCGAGAGGCTATCAAGCCAGAGGCATAGTTCCTCACGAAGAAAGCCTAATTCAGGGGCAAAATACTGAAACAGGCAACGGTGGTGATCAACTTGGCCGTAGAGTTAAATATGAGCTCGGGGTATGCATTTGAAGCCAGCGCGCTTTTGTTCATCTACTCAGTACAGGGAGCGACATCTTTCGAGGGGTGAGAGAACCAGAGTAACCGTGCATGGCGGTGCGCTTCCGCTCCATTTGACTCAACCACTCAAATTTGCGGAATACACTTTATCCTTTATCTTCCTCCCCCCACTCCCTCTTTCGTACCCCGGCCCCCTTCAAGGAAAGGAGATTTCGTCGACAAGCAAAGCATTCGTTCTCGAAAAAAGGTACAGGCGGCGCGAATGGCTTTAAGGTTAGTGCTGTGTTTTTCGTTTTAAAGCGCCAGGACAACGTGACAAAGACCGGTCGTTCACCAGCGTTTCTCCACGTGTGCACAAACACTTCGTTTGCCAAGCTATGTTTCTGTTGGCCTCATTTTCTTATGCCTTTGCCGCGAAACGGACATTTATTGTGGCTCTTCCTTTACTTCGCACCTTGTTCCCCTCTCTTTCCGATAATCTAGATCTTCCTGCCGCCACGAGACCGCTGGCCTGAATTCGAGGCAGAGTGGCACAGTCGCGAGAAAATGTAATTTATCCGCGATTTTAGGACACCTTCGCGTTCGGATTTACGTTAGGCGCATTGGCTCACTAGTAAAGGAGGTGGCGTTTGCACAAGAGAAGGCGCGTGTGTTGCCTCGTATCATCTGTCAGACGCCGCATTTTGTGTAAGCAGGGATGACGCACAGCAGAGGCACGCAGCAGGTATCCCTAAACGCCGGAAGAGCGTGTAGTTATATACAAGGTGTTCTTTTCTCATTTGAACATAATTTTCTTTTTGCTCGCATACAGCGTATAGCGTAAATCCAGCCTCTTCGGGCGGATACCTGAAGAGGTGCACATTACCTTCCCGACAATCGCGATGCTAGCTAGGGCGGCTAAATAAAAGCATTCATTAATGAACATACAATGCTATTAGCTTTCTTTGGGAACCTACCGCAATTTACCATATGTCGGCATGTATTCATGTATCGATATATTTATGTTCACGCCCGACCTTTTTCCCGCCAGCTTGGGTCGCTGGGTGGTTCATGGTCAAATGGTTAGAGCATCGGGCTGCTGCGCCGAGGGGAGCGGGTTCAAAACGAACCGCTGGACCAACTTGGGTCGTTGGGTACGTAACACTGGGTATGCGGTGCTCTTCGATGAGCCTCAGCGACGCCAAATTTGATCACTCAGTATGTGCCACTGGATATGTGCGGCCTCTTCAATGACCAACTTGGACACCAACTTCGTTAAAAGGGTACTTGAAACTTGATATGTGCATACTTAAAAACCTCTGTGGTGCGAACTTGGGTGGCTGGGTGGGACACGGGGTATGTGGCGCGTTTCATAATAATCATTGTATAAAACATATCACTAACGTTTAAGCACTAACCGCAAGATAGATTGCGAGAGCATTAAAGTTACCAAACATCTCCAAAGGATATATATATATATATATACACGAGCGCGCGCTGAAGAGCAACCGCGGGCCCGATTTTTATTAGCCACATCATGAGAAGGCACCAGAGACACCAAGGACAGTATAGGGCAAATTACATGTACTTATTAACTGAATTAAAGAAATTATAAATTATTGGAAATGAAAGTGGATGAAAAAATATCTGGCCGCAGATGGGGTACAAACCCACGTCTTCGCATTACGCCTGCGATGCTTTACCAGCTGAGCGTCCACGGCGCCGTTTTCCCATCCACTTTCTGGCGTATTTATGTTTATCTATGGAGCTAAACATGGAGTATTAGCCGGCGCCACACCTCATGGCCTTGATGGCGGATGTGGAACGTCCTTCACTGAGGTATCACCTGGCTTTGCATATTTTTTTGGGAGGAAGTATCAAGCAGTAATTTTGTGTAACAGTTGACGGAGTATTTGGAGTACGTCAAAGTTGTCGTAGAGTGAAGAGTTGGCAGCACAAGGGCAGCCACGAACGTGAAGGTATTAAAGAACTTGGAATTGTTAAGGAGGAGCAAAGAGAAAACCAGAAGGCAGGGGGTTAACCAGAATAACGTCCTGTTGGCTACCCTACACTGGGGGAATGGGAAAGTGGAAAACAAGGATGACAGGTATAGAGAGGAGGGAAGGAAAGAAGGAGATTAGTGGTTAGTTCGTTGACGCGTGTGGTCTAATATAAATTCCATTTATAGTCACAGACGTTCACACGAGCCCGTCGTCCTCAAGAAGCACAAATGTGCCTTCACCGCTTTATGGGCCGACGAGCGATGAGGGCGGTGTTCCAGCAGCACCTGCACAGAAAGCGGCCGATTGTCCAGTATTTGGAGAGCGTTAGCAAGTTCTTGTTTTTGTGGGGCATATCGTGGACAGTGGCACAGTAGGTGGTGGATATTTTCTTCGATGCCGCAGACCTCGCATGCCGGAATTATTATACTTGGCCAGAGAGTTGGGCCTCCAAATGGCCGAAACAAAGAGAAAGCCGGAGATAATTGAGGCGATGGGGGCAGACGACGATGAACTTGGGGCATGCTTAATTAGCATTAAGGAAAAAGAAAAGGAGCGCGAGCGTGTAGCACTTGAGGCCAAAGAAGCACTGGAGAGAAAGCGCGCAGAGGAACAGGAAGAGTACGAAGGGAAACTTGAAGACCAGAGAATTCGGATGAGAGACAAGAATCTTAGACGGAAACAGGTACGCTCTAGACTGCGCGTATTCAAAGTCGGCGAAAACATAGAAAGTTTTCTTTCCCTTTCGAGAAGGTTTGCTCGGAGGTTGAGCTTAGCCGTCAATGTTGGCCTTGTGAGCTGTACGGCGTGTTTCCTCTTAACGTGTGCGACATCTTGTCTCGCCTTTATGGTGATGAGTGCCGACATTACGATACAGCTAAGAGAGCTTTATTCTGGCGTTTCGGAATTCCGGTCGATAGCTTGCGGAAGGATCAAGCGGACGAACAGAGAGTAGATTCTCTTGAGGCAACTGAGCGACAAGCCGCGGTTGCGGTCGCGTCAGTGAATGGAGAGCACGGGAAGTGCAACGTAGCAGAACCCTGAGAGGTAGAGCACGTGGAGAGCGAGGCCGTCACCTGTCGACAAACAGGGGCCATTCCGGAAAGCATTCCTTGCGAGGACGAGGTTGGTTCCAGCGGCCATGTGAAGGTTAAGGAGTCGCTGGAGACCTTCCTAGTGCCTCTGCATATGGGCGAAATGCCACAGTCGTCTAAGGGAGACCCAGATAGCAGGACTGTCTTGCAAAGCAAAGACACGACGATTCGAGATTCCAGCAGTATTGTCGGGAAGGGCCTGGCTAAACAAGGGGTTTTCAGCCTTAGCACAGGTAAACTGACTCGACAGTACAGCTAACCGGAGATTGCTCTGGGCTCGAGCTTCGGAGAGCACGCGATTTAGGCGTCCGCGGAAACTAAGACAGCGGCCATCCCGGAGAGCACTCCTTGTGGGGGCCAGGCTTGTTCCAGCAACCCCAATGGAGTCAGTGTGGAGCTGGAAAGGACCCTCGTGCCTCGAGCACTTGAGCGGCTCTCTGGCGCTGTCAAATGTGGAGAGCAAAGACATCGCAGGAGTAGAGGCAGTGGCAATTCCGGAGGGCGTTGCTTGCGGAGACGTTCCGGAATCGTCAAAAGTAGAGCAGAATGCCATGGCGGTCGAGCAGAACTCGGTCGAGCTCGGGGCTTTCAAGTGCTCTATAGGTGACTGCGTGGCAAGGAAAAGTGTTTTCAAACAGCGCCGTGAGGTAAACACAGCTAAGTGTTCGGGACAGCGAAAACTTGAGAGGGACGCCACACCGCAGTGGTGCAAGACAAGGTAACAGGCCATCGCGCAGAATGGCAAAGGGTTCATTGTGGCGGTTCAGAAAACGGAGGCGTCGCCAAAGGCTGACTGCGACCGAACAGGGCGTGTCTCCAACAGCAAGGGTGCGGCTGAAACGTTCAACTTGGCTGAGACACGCGCGTCCGAACTGGACCAGTCGAACAGTAACTGAGGTGGAATGCGCCGCGAGAGCAACGACAAAGGGACAGCGGCTATTCTTCACACGTTTATGGCCTCCACTGCAGGTAGGAGTAAGCAAGCTGCGGGGACACAAAGTGGCAGGTGTCTGCAGGGGGCAGTGTAAGTCTGTTGCCCTTTGTTGTCCTCGGCGAAGCGCAAATGCTTTCTGACTGCGACTCCTGGGAGTGCACCTTAAGAGGCAGTAATTAATAAATTGGGCACACCTATCAGTTTCTTGTGTGTACGTGGAATGTGATGCCTTTTCTTTTGTTAGTTATTAAGAACTTTGCTTTTAAATTCTTAGGTTTCGTATTAGGCTGAGTTTTTTTGTGTCGTTGTACGAGCCAGTTACATGAATGAAAGGGAAGCGGGTTTTGCAACAGTCGTGGCTAGTGGTCGCGCTGATTTTGTAGGTAAGCATTGGGATTGGAGGTTTGCAGAGACAGACTGTAAGGTCGCTCTGATTGTTCGTGTTCTTAAGTGTCACGAATCGGCCACGTGCTGTGTGTATAGAGAGGGGGTTCACTCCCCCCCCCCCCCCCCCATGTCAGCGGGGCAACCGTTTCTGTGTTATGTGGGGTCACGGACCGCGCGGTGTTGGGTGACGCGTCGAGGCAGGCGCCAGGAGGGCGAGTGCCGATTCCGGGAGGTCGGTATTGTGCGCAGGGTGTTGGCAGTCCGCCGACGGTCACACGAGTCCGCACAGACCTGCCTTGAAAGGGACCGCTGTACACGGTATCGTGGGCCTGGCGCCCGAGTGCATGACTAATTGGAGGCGCCGCCGAGGGTAAGAAGGGCTTAGCAACCTTGACCCCGTGCCGCATATACGGAGCAGGAATCTATTCTTCTACGCGTCCGAAACGCAATCGCCAGCCTTGTTGTTGGGTGCGACTGCCTGTGTGGTGTCGAAGGCCAGCTTACAGTGCACGCTGTAGGGATGCGGTGCACACGTGAAGAGTGCATTCGGACGGCGGCGTCTTGTAAACACGCACTCGGAGAACTTTGTCTTGTAGACAATAAGTTTGAAGGACAAGGAGGGCCATCCGTCTCCCACACGGCCAAACTTTGAGTACAGCGGCACTACGTGGTGTCGATGCCCCTGCTTCCGAGACATTTGCGGCCTAGACGCCGTTGGGATTTGAGGCGGTCTAGCGATAACTTGTTCGGGCCTGGCGTGTTTTGCTGAGCCCGTCACTAACTACGTAGAAACGAGAGGGCAACGGAGTTTCGGGGAAGAAGGAAAAGAGCTTTGTTTTCCAATATGTTTATTTTTAAGAGTAAGCCCATCCCTGTGGGTTGTGGCTTAACAAACGGTTGACTCTGATTGGCAACTGAACTTGTGGGACGGGCCAACGGCCCTACCGCCTTTTTTTTTCTTTGTATATTTGGGCTATAAAAACCGGGACGACATGCTGTCCCTCAGACTTGGCTGAAATCAGGATTACTGATAGATCAGTGAGGCTCCGTACCATGTACGTTTGACTTGGCTGAAATCAGGATTGCTGATAGATCAGTGAGGCTCCGTACTATGTACGTTAAAACGAGTCTGGGCTCTAACAGTCATTGAGACAGTCGAAGAGTGAGACTTTGTTTCTCAATTGTTCAAGTTTGTAATGTATTTGTTTTACCTGCCATGTATATAGAAAAGTTTACCTATAAATATTTCTTGTACATCTGATCTCATCGCTTCCTGCCTGCGTTTGATCAACAACTGCCGATCATCGTCCGAGAAGCTTCAAGTTCCAACGGTGAAGCGAGGACAGAGAACGAACAAAACTTTACTCAGACCTAAGTTTTGCAATTTAATGCTTACACTGTAGGGCGGACATCAGTTACCGTCGTAGAAATTTTCTTGGCTGCAAAGCGTTTGGAGAAGCAAATTTTTTTGTTCAAGGTTTTTATGCACTCAGGCCAAGTGTAGCTTTGTTTTTGGCTTTTAGATGTCAGCCTATGAATTAGTTTAAGTAAGCGTTAAAGCGGTCAGCAGAGCTCAGTATGTTCCGCATTAGAGGCGCTGGTACTGGCTGGTTGCATTGACCGACCGAGCAACTCGATACGCGGCATTTATCCCTTTTATCATTTTCGATCGCAGTCACGAGTTCCGGAGCTCAAAAATGCGCCTTTGTTTTCTTTTCTGTGGCGAATTGTGAATCACACGCCGCGTAGGCGAACTGATAGCTCGGAAAGACAGTTTGAAGACGCTGGACACGTTACCAGGAGAGGATCGCGATTCTTCCAAAAAAAATTGCGGCCTATCAGTACCATGTGACACAATCTACAGCGGTCTTGGGGCCGTTTCGCTGCAAGAAGGGCAAACTTAACCGCAACGCCGACGGTCTGAGTCGTTGCCCCTGGTGTAGCGAAAGCCTCATGTCCACTCTGGTTTCCGTGTGATTTTTCTGTTGGTATTTTTAATAGGTTTTTTTTACTATCGCGTGGTTGTAGTGGATTGTTACCTAATTTTGGTGATCAATTCGTGAAGCATTAAGGAAATGGCTGTATTTAGTCTTTTAGGAGGAGGATGTGCGGTGCGAAAGGAATAGAAAAGCAGTAGCAAGTTTTTTTTTTTTCTTTGTAAAGCCTGGCGTGCCTCGGTGGAGGGTGGCCTTGTGCTCGCTTGCTTTATGGTTGTGGGTCTAGCACTGTTCTGGAGTGACTGCTTATCAAACAGGCGACGAAAAGGTTGTGGCGCAAGTTTGCAACTGCAGGTGCACTAGTTTGGCCCAGGGAGAAAAGGCACAAGAGCAATACGAGGTCTGCTAAACGACTGCAGGGAATCCAAATGCTACGAACAAAAGGTTCGTCACAATGGAAGGAAATTCCGCTGCTGAAACACCAATCGCTCGCCCAGTGGCTGTTGGCCAGTGCGCGTCGGGATCTTCCTCCCCCGTCGGAGATGCTGTTACTATTGGCATTCAGCATTGTATTACCTGGCATCCCTTCTCGACGATTCATGCCACATGGGCGAGCGTGCAGATATAAAAGGATCTTCACGCTGCATCGTGGTTTCCTGAGGACTAGCGAACTGGCGAATAAATCAGCGTTACCAAAACTGACGGGCGAGACGAGCGCCCTCCTAGACAAGACTGGACCCGACACACACTCTGACACAGAAACAAAGGAGCTCATGTCCAGGCGACCACAGCCGCTGCCCTTCGTGAAAGCAATGACTGCCGCGATGACTACTCTACCTGAACCTGACCCTGACAAGTGGACCGTCACGGACGGCCCACTACTTGATAAAATAGGCCATCCTCGATGACTTCTGTGGGAATTAGTTCGACATTAAATATGCGACGTGGTTGCTTCGTAAGCGGGAGCGTTCGTGCAGCATTGGAGGCGGAGTTAGCCGGAACGATGCGACGTCATGGGCGGGATCTTGCGAGCGGTTCAGCGATTGTAGTTGACCAAGAAGAACAGTGAATTTCCGGTACGAGAGAAAGGGGGAAAGGAAGAGATTAGAAAACGGACCTTGAATGTTGTGGAGGTGTGCTCTTATACGTGATGCGACCGTGCTTTTACTGGTACTCGTGCATGTTAACCATCATCATGTAAATTTGTAAATAAGCCTTTTCCCCTCTCTTGGACGTCGCTCCTTGCCTCCCTCGATGGCCCGGTATCTGGCACATCATCGGGCTCGGAAGCGTAATGGCAATCGGACACCGAGTCGCAACAACTGTATGACAGAGGTGGGATACGCTACTCTGGGTCCCAACGGTGCGTAGTCACATGATATTGTTACGAAGAGGCATCCCGACGCACAAACGTATGTACAACTATTTACATAGGAAAATTAGTGGTAAACACACAGGCTGGTACAAAGGTCACAGCTCCAGGAGACAGTCTACCACTCTCTCTTCGTCTCCCGCTTGCGGGCATGGACCTGTCCAAATGCACCGTAACATAAACACCAGGGGCTGGAGCGCCGTCCCGGCGCTTGCTAGAATGGCAGCGAACTAGATTAACAGTATGGCTTTAAGGGGGACACGTGGGCGACGTCAGTCCGTAGCTGGGGTGATGATGGCACGTTTCCAACACGGGCGATTTCGTAGTTTATGTCACTTAATCGTCGTACCCGGTAATACCCCGTAATAGCCGGTACTGCCCGGTATAGCGTGAGAGTAGTCTTTTTGGACAGGCCGACGATGCGAATGGTAATCCACAAAAGAACGATATTCTTGCGAGAAACGTCAAGGCTCCGGTGGCGACTGTCGTAGCGAGTCTTTTGTGACGCTTGAGCTGCTGTAAGTCGATCACAGGCAATCTGGCGAGCCATACGAGCCCTACCAACGGCGTCATGAGCGTATCCCGTAGTGTGTCGCGACACCGAAAGCAGAACGGTGTCAAAAGGCAGAGTGGGATGGCGACGAAACAAGAGGTAGAAAGGCGAGAAACCGGTGGTATCCTGACGTGACGAATTGTATATATGCGAATGTCACGTAGGTCTAAGTGCTGTACGAATCACGATGGTCTGCTGAAACGTACGTAGACATCTCTGTAATGGCGCGATTTAGTCGTAGAGTCAGTTCGTTCGTTTGTGAGTGATGTGCGGTTGCAAGCTTGTGTTCAGTGGAGCAGGGACAAAGTATTTCTTCGACAACTTGGGACGTGAAGACGCGGCCGCAATCTGTTAGCAGCTGCGTTGGCGTGCCATGGTGAAGAATCACGCCCTGAAGTAAAAAGTCTGCTACATCTGTAGCACAGCTGGTAGCGCACATGTAATAGCATAGCGGGTCGCATAGTCGGTTGCAACGGCTATTCATTTGTTCCCTTTTATCGATGTGGAGAAGGGGCCGAGAAGGTGCACGCCGACACGGAAGAAAGGGTCCTTGTGAACAGCGATTGGATAACGGTGGCCATCAGGTTTTGCACATGGTCTCTTTCGCCACTGGCAGAGGTCACAAGCCGCAACGTAACGTCGCACAGAGCGGTACAGGCCTGGCCAGGAGAAGCGACGTCGCACTCTGTTGTAAGTGCGGGAGGTGCCAACGTGTCCGGCAGTGGGTGCGTCGTGGAGCTCAGCAGGAACAGTAGAACGGAGGTGACGAGGGACAACTAGCAGTAAATGTGGTGCATCAGCTGTGAAGTTGAAAAAAATTATGGAATTTTACGTGCCAAAACTACTTTCTGATTATGAGGCACGCCGTAGTGGAGAGCTCCAGAAATTTTGACCACCTGGGGTTTTTTAACGTGCACCTAAATCTAACTACACGGGTGTTTTCGCATTTCGCCCTCATCGAAATGCGGCCGCCGTGGCCGGGATTCAATCCCGCGACCTCGTGCTCAGCAGCCCAACACCATAGCCACTGAGGAACCACGGCGGGTAGCTGTGAAGTTGCGTCGATAAAGAATGTCGTCATGCAGAACAAACATTCTGATTGAGCGATTTGATTGGCCAGAAGTCAAGCGCTGGATTATCGACTGTAGAGAGTCGTCCTTTCGCTGCTCAGTAACTATGTCGCGAAAGTCAAAAATAGCCTGAAGGGAGGTGTCAGAATCCAGCTCATCGTTGTCAAGAGGCTCAACGGGGTGACGAGACATGCAGTCGGCGTTCAGATGTAAGCGGCTGGACTTGTACATCGCAACGACAGAATATTCGTGGAGTCTGAGCGCCCAGCGACCAACGCGGCCAGTCGGGCCATTTAGTGGCGATAGCCAGCACAGCGCATGACGATCGTTGAGAACAGAAAATGGCCGGTGAAACAAGTGGTGAAACAATTCAGCCACTGCCCACAGCAGAGCGAGCAAGTTGAGCTCGGTGTTGAAAAATTGCGTTCTGTGCTCGCTTCTTCCTGACGCCGCCCTGGCTGCGGGGGCCGCCGGGCACCTTCTCCGCCGGCGTCGCCGCCGCTGGGAGGCGGCTCTCAAAAGTTCGGAGCTGGAAGACCAGCTCTGGGCCCTCCAGTAAGCCAGAGATGCCGCCTGAGTCCAAGAACTTCGAGCCGCCACCTGAGGTCACCACAACCAAAACTACTCGATCATTCTTTCCAATAAAGTTTATTTTCGTCTTCCGAACTGAAGGGGGACAAGAGGCGACTGGCGTAGGTAATGACACGCTTGTCTCTGTTTTGCTGTTGGGGTAGGACAGCACTTATGCCATGGCCACTGGCGTCTGTGCGAACTTGAGTTGGTGCAGATGGATCGAATTGGCGTAATATAGGAGGCGTTGTCTACAAGCGGATAAGGGTGTAGAACGCGTCGGCTTGTTCGTCGACCCAAAACAACGCAGTGTCCTTTTCGAGAAGGTTGGTCAGTGGCCGGGCGATATACGCAAAAATTTCAACAAACCGACGAAAATAGGAGCATAAGCCCACGAAGCTGCGCACATCTTATGCTGAGCAGGGACCCTACAACGTAAAACTATTCCAATATATTTTTATTCCGATCTCTTGACGTCAAATTTGCGTAACCACCGACGCAAGCGCCGGGAGGTCACCCGCAGGGTTGTCTGAACAGACCAATCAAACGCTCTCCTCGTTCATAGGAGGTCCCTTTTGCTTGCTTGAAAAACAAATAACATTGCATACACTGAGCGACTTGTCGTATCTAATTGGCTGACAAGAGGCGAGCAGAACGCTCAAGTGGAGAGAGATTCGATGGGGCAGAGTCAGCACTGAAAATCGATAACTAGATGAAGAGGGTGGTGCCGGCGTCTGCGATTGGTCCGCCTTCCCTTACTTAGCTTGCGGGGGCTGGTCGAAAATCGCGACGGCATGCAACTGAAGCTTAAGAATGACGCTAAAACGGACCCTCAGCAATGAAGAGTTGGCAGAATGAGGTCGTAAACGTGCCGAAAGTTCTCGAAAACGTTACACGGCCACGCAAAAAGTTTTATTACACGCGAAGAAACCCATCCTCTCCGGCAGGTGCGAGTAGCCAGCGCCTGAGCGTTCGGCGGCAGCCATCTTTTATTCCTCTCGGTAAGGGCAACCTGCGGCTATTCAGAAGAAAATTCAGCTTTGTTCGGCATATTAATGCATCTTTAATGCGTACACGTCACTTTGACGCGGTGAGTTTTCGCGGTATTGCGACGTCGCGCGACAGGCAGGTGAAGGGGGTGCAGCCCGAAAACTTTTGACCAATAGCCGGGAGCTAATGACGAAAAGGCGTCGAATCACAAATAACTTTTTCCTTTTTTGGTCAAATCATGCATAATCAGTGTGTACACATCATATCAGATGGCGAGGTATCACGGCTTTCGTGACGTGTCGTGACAGACAGGTGAAGTGGGAGTGGTCCAAAAACATTTTTGACCAATCGTAGCTGGTTGATAGCAGAATTGGAATAGAAAAGTCTAAAATAGTTTCACGCAATAGCGCCCCAGGGTACAGGAAAGTTCTTGACTGCGTGAATCTTATCAAGATCAGGATGTAAACCAGCAGCATTGACAAGGTGGCCAAGAACTTTGACTTCGTGGCGTCCAGAATGATACTTAGTATAATTAAGTTGAAAGCCAGCCTTCCTAAAGACTTCAGGAATAGCAGCCAAGCGACTCAGGCGGCTGCAAAAGGTAGCGGAAAATACGATGACATCGTACAGATAACACAGGCAGGTGGACCACTTATTGCCCCGAAGGAGAGAGCCTATCATTCTTTCCAAAGTTGCTGAGGCATTACGAAGTCCGAAAAGCATAACATTAAAATGGTAAAGGCCGCCCGGTGTAACGAAAGCGGTCGTCTGACGGTCGAATTCATCAACCGCAATCTGCCAATAACCGGATCGGAGCTCGATTGAAGAGAAGTATTTGTATCAGTGAAGGCAGTCGAGAGCGTCATCAATCCGCGGGAATGGGTACACATCCATTTTCGTGATCTTGTTCAGTCGACGGTAGTCGACACAAGATCGCCAGCTGCCATATCCTTCTTCTTGACCAAGACAACCGGCGATGCCCAAGGGCTCAATTACACTTTTGGTTAGCATCTTTTCTACTTCACTTGGATAACGAGGCGTTCTGCGTGGGACAGGCGATAAGGATCTCGGCTAATAGGACTAGCACCAGCGGTGTTAATATTATGGGTCACAGCGGAAGTCTGTCCCAGGGGGCGATCCTCAAAGACGTCGCGATAAGACACGAAGACGCGACAGAGATCCGTAGCCTATTCGGGAAGCAGGTCATGAGCGATCATCTTTAAATACGCGTATACTCCGGGATCGGAGGCTGCGGAACTGATCGGACAACAGGTGGCTGCAGACGAGGACCGAACATCCAATGCAGAGAAGGCGGTATCGTCGATCGGAGAAGCGTAGCCGAGCGGAAGGGCATGCCTTCCGGAATAACTTGCGTACATGAGCCAAAGTTTAAAATAGGAAGGAATGCGCGGCTCTCGGCAATAGTCACAGTAGGATGACGAACAACATCTGTGCGTAACAGGAGAACATTGACATTAGGAGTCAGTACATAGTCACTATCAAGAAGGAATGGGAAGCACGTCTAATCAGATGCAACCGTACGAAGTCTCCAGAAGATAAACTCAGCTGATTTTGGAGGACAGCAGTGACACGCAACTCCAGTTGGAGGAGGCCAGCACTGCAGTCAATCAGCGCTGAATGGTCTGATAAGAAGTCGAGGCCGAAGATAAATTCATGGGAACACGGTTCAAGAACAACTAATAAAACAGAATTGTTGAAACCAGCAACAGTTATCCGGGCAGTAAACACGCCAAGGATAATGGGCGTTGCTCTATCGGCGACTCCGCGTCCTGTATCGATAATACAGGATGCGGCAGGTGCAAGGACTTTCTTCAGGCGGCAACGAAGACGGTTGCTCATTACCGAGATATGGGCTCCAGTATCAACAAGCGCTGGGACATATACACCGTTAACTTCTACATCGAATATATTGCGTCTGGTCGGCAGTGTGAGACGCGGAGACGTTGACTACGCAGCGTCAATTTCGGGAGCTTCATGTCTTAGTTTTCCGGAGGTACGCGCCCTGGTCGGAAAGACGGCGACGGGCGGCGGGACTGGGGTGACCTGGACGACGGGCGACGACTTTGCGACAAACGGGACTGCTGACTGCTCGGCGACGGCGAACGACGGCGCCATGTGGTTGTACCATCCGTGGCGTGCAGGTTCGGCTCGCCGTGCGGCAGGAAATGGCGAAAGCTGCCGCCTGGACGAGGGCTGTTTGAGAACGGCATCGAGGACCAGCGGTTGTGATAGTGTCGGGCGACATGACCAACGCGGTGACAACTGAAGCAAATAGGTCGGTCGTCCGATGTTCGCCCCCTTTGCTATGTTGCGAGAACCTCGAGGGACCCATTGATTTTTGGTGCGCCCGAGCGAAACACGTTCAGTTGGCCGGGAACGGGCCACGGTGCAAACTGATTGAAAGCCGACATTGGAGAGTTCTTGGCGCACAATAGCCTGAACAAGGGGAACCATAGGAGCGCATGTGTAGTTGACCGGTGGGTACAGAGCCGCAGGACACATGGCTTCTAGCTCACGGCGCACCATATTCGTCAGCTGCTCTGAAGGCAGCTGCTGCTGCCGCGCAGGAGAATTCTGTCGGTCTTCACAAGACGATGTTGCAGCCGCATTGGGAAGCCATGCAAATGACTGGTAGACACGACGGCTTTTCACCTGCTCGAAACGCTTGCACTCCGTGATAACGTCGTTAAGCGAAGTACAGTTCTTACAAATCAGTAGATTGAAGGCGTCATGGGCGGTACCTTTTAAGACATGTCCGACTTTGTCAGACTCGGGCAATTCAGCGTCGGCTTTGCGGCCAGCAAAGTGCCACGTCTTGTATATGCCAGCAGAGTGCCAGCACGTCTTGTATATGGGCACACTGCAATGAAGATTGCCTGTACATGTCGCGCCACTAGCAGCGGCGGTGAGCACCCGCGAGTAGGTCTTCACCGTCACTTCACCATTGTCCGTGGTGCGCTCAGGCCCGCCTGAAAGCGTGCTTTTCCAATGTTCCGATGGATTCACCGCGGCCTCTTGGCAGCTCCTCCGCAAAAAAATGTGAGCAAAAAGAACAAGCGCAGATATTGCTGCGTTAAGGATCGTCACAACCGCGAAAGGGATGTCGGCATGAAATTGTACCGCTTCTCTTCAAAACCGGTGGAAGCAACCCGGTGGCTCAAGTGGACCATCGCGGTTCGTGTCGGTCTTGCGAATTTCTGTTAAGCGAAATAAGGTGTAAATGCAAGAAAATGAAAAAAAAAGGACCAGCAGCGCCATCCGTAGAAACACACAATAAAGCGTCAACTGCGAAAAAAAAAAAAAAAAAAAAACACGTGAACTGATTCCCGCTGTTGCAAATTATTTTAGTTAGTTGTTTAGCTCATCTTGCTCCAAAACAGACGCGCAGTAGTTCTTGCGTGTCAAATCTAGCTTCGTAAGCGCTCCGTTCCGGAGCTTTGTACGCACTGTGCTTCTTCCTGCGCCAAGATCAAGACGCGACTGCTGGAACCAGGCTCATTCGTGCCAATGTTTTCTCGCGCTTAGAACAACAGAACTTAGGTTGAAGTACACCGCAGCACACGTCGAGTATTCGAAAATTAGCATTTATTTCGCGCACGCTAGCGCATATTTGTTCAGTCTTCACGCTGTTTAGTCTCAGCTGATTGCTCTCTATTATGCTTCAGCGGTAATGCCCTCTCACATTCGAGCCCGAACGACAATACTAGAATATGCTCGAGTCACATTGCCAACGAAGGAAAAAGCACTTACCTGCCATTTCGCCAAAACCCCTATAATTGTAGGGTGCAAGGCACGCTCCAAGTAATGAAGCGACAAATCACAGTTGAAAAACGTCCACGGCCGTGTTTGCTCAGTTAACTGGCATAAAATAATTATTTGTTAACCTATTTTGAGTTCAAAGTCATGAACATGCTTGCTTTGTTGTGACAAGCACTTGGCAACCTGCGGTGGTTGCTAGTGGTTATGGTGTATGACTGCGAAGCACGAGGTCACGGGATCAAATCCCTGCCACGGCGGCCAAATTTCGATGGAGACGAAATGCCAAAACACAGATTGAGGTCCACGTTAAAGAACCCCAGGGGGTCCAAAGTATGCCGTAGTCCCCCACGACGGCGTGCCTCATGATCATATCGGGGTTCGGGCTCCTAAAACCCCATAATTTAATTTAAGCACCTCGTTACGATGGCCGTGCTGTTTACTTCTTTGTCACGATATACATGGTTGTAGTCGTAAATTTGATATCCTTTCTCAAGCGCCGGTGGTCCATAATGTGCCTCGATGTTTTCGATTACCTTAAAACTGCAATTTAGAACGACCGACGCGTTTCAAATGAGCGCCGCAAAAGCATGCCTCCGTAGAGCCAGCCGCCTCGGTGTTTCGCGGAACTGACACAGTGGCGCTGACGGCTGAGCCGATCGCTGCACCCATTGAAGGTAGCCCGTAGGCGATGTAGCCCTCGGTGGACGTTTGAACTCGTGATGCCAACAGTTTCTTGGCGATGAACTCCCGACTCAAGCGTTTTCCGATTAGACCTCGCAGTTTCTGCTTGCAGGTCTCCCAGTCACGGAGTTGTGCTTCGTGGTTTTCAAACCACACTCGCGCATTTCCCGCCAAGTAAAAAAATCATGTTCGTCAGCATAACTGTGGGATGCCATTTGTTATGGCTGGTCACCCGCTTATACATCTGCAGCCAATCGTCGACGTTGTTAGGGTTGGCGTCTGGCACCACGTGTTGATAGGAATTTCAACCGACCATCTCTCACGTGACCTTGTTCGTCGAAATGAGGTGTGACTTCTGCGATGGTTGGCGTCCCGCACCACGTGCAGAAAGAACTTTCTCTCACCCGTCCTTCTTCCACCAGGCCTCGTCGAAATGAAGCGTGACTTCCTAATTCGCCATGACCTTTTCAAGTGTCTGCCGGACTGGCGGGAGCCCCGCAGTGTACAGACCTCTTTTGTGTGTGTAGGTGTGTGTGGGTGTGCGAGTTTAGAAAGACCCTTTCCTCGGACAAACTACAGGAGAACTTCCAAGAACCCGCAACGCGCAGAAGAGACGGACAGGCGTCTACAATTCCCGGAGGCGGGACACCCTCCTCCTTCAGCAGGCTCGGTATAACCAGAGGAGGAGGGGCCCTCTTTCTGTGCCGGTCACGTGACGTCGACGGAAGCAAAATCCCACCCACGATTGTAGAGAGCCTATTTAAGGGGCTTCGAAATGTACTTTCAATCACTTCATGCTCTTCTCATTTTCTTTCATCTACCTTTGGATAAACCATGCAAGTTTAGCACTAGAAATCGTCTCGCCCTTGCTTGGTCGGCATGGTCTACCGGATGCCTGCAGCCCGCCGACAACGCCACGCTACCCAATAAGTAACGTCGGTCGAGCTTCGATAGGCAGGCGTCGCTACTTCTCGGCAGCAGTACGATACGCTACCCTGGAGTACGCAACAACGTCGGCGCCATTGGTGCGCAGAAGGTTCTGGGATCAGGCGAATGCTTGAGTACGAGAGTCGCGCAGTCGTTGCCTAACCAGTGTTGTAATCTCAGCGCTGACACCCGTTGTTGCAAATGGGTCGCAAGCCCCAAGGGTAGCGTTGGCCTGGCGGCCTGGGGCACAACTGGAAGCATCCGAAGGTCCCGGCAAAGCATGAGTCGACTGCTAACAGAACAACTTGTTTATTCTAGCATCGCAAAAGAGCGGCCGGTCATGTCGACCGAAGTGGAGAGACGGGAGAGCACGTTACTCAACAGAAGAAATCGGAGCCTCTCTCGGCGTCCGGGAGCAGCTGCTCTTATACTCTCGGAGTTGAGGGCAAGTGGGAACGCCTCGATAGAGGCGCACGTGACTGGGCACGGACAGGCTGAGAGACACGTTGGGACGAGTGTAGTGACGCATCCGCCGGGCCGGCGCCGGTCAGACCTCCTCGCTTCACACTTGGGGAGCTCCTCTCCCCGGCTGCCGCGCTTTGACAAGCGTGGGCACCAACATGCACACACACACACACGCACACTTGAAGACACGTGGCATTGAAACATGCCTGGACGCGCTTGGCGGGGAGGCGTATCGGCGGCGCTGAACGGGCCAAAATGTCCGCCGCTTTGAACGAAGCCCCGGCGTCCGTTGCATCCGCGCCGGCTATACCGCGCGTCGTAGGCGAAACGTAACACCAGGCACCGTTTTCTGCGACATCGGTGAACAACCGAAGTGGCGGGCACAGAGAAGATCCGTTCTGAGTCGTTACCTCCCAACTCCACGAAATATTACGAAGAGGAATTTTCCACTGGGTAAAATGGACCGGTAACGCATTACAAGCGCACGTCTAGATACTTCATGGACAAATAAGTTATATATATATATCTTGTTTCGTTACCCTGAATTTGGCCAGAGGGCGCTGCACCTACGAAAGGTCCACTCCGCTACTCTAAAGGCATAACTAAAATGTGATAATTGCCCACCGCTCTGCTGTGGCTTTGTGGGGCAACTCGGAGTGGAGTGGACCGTAAAGACCCTCAACTAAAACAATCTATTTAGATCGGAAAAAGTTAGTGTTAACGCGCAGGCTGGTACGAAGGTCACAGCTCCAGTAGACAGTCTTCGACTCTCTCTTCGTCTCCCTCTCTCGCGGATGTGCCTGTCACCGTAACAATATTGTTGATA
Organism: Dermacentor andersoni; assembly: GCF_023375885.2. Classification (NCBI taxonomy): domain Eukaryota; kingdom Metazoa; phylum Arthropoda; class Arachnida; order Ixodida; family Ixodidae; genus Dermacentor; species Dermacentor andersoni. The sequence goes on along the minus strand of NC_092815.1, from coordinate 186,184,788 downwards.
TTTCGCAGGCTTTCTGTCTTCGCCGGAGAAAATTTTCTTCAACTAAATCGATGTCAGGAAATGAAAGATTACTGATGGTTTCTCAACTGGACTTCGAACGATATACACTTCCGTTTTATTCGCGTAGGATAATCCGTCCTTCTTTAAAGTTCAGCGCATGATAGCTATAGAGGACAACCTGTTGGGTGCCTGTTTGGATGGATGATTTTTACCCACAAATAATGCGACGGGCAAGAGTACCATTGGGTGTTCAAGGTGGAGTGATCCCCTGTAATATCCGTGCCGAGCAATGTTAATGCGGGAAAACCGAACTTCCCGTATCGGCGGCAAATACAGCACGAAGGTTCGCTTGATCTAACGCTCTACAGCAGCCGACACGCCTTCTCGCCGGCGAGCGACAGAAAGGGCCAATTTAGACTGCGATCACATGCGGCAACGTTTCGGTGCAGCTGGCCACGTCGTCTCCATAATAAAGAAGTTCCGACAGGGCGAGAAATTAAAAGAAACGAGCATGGTGGCAGCGACAACCAAACACAAAGAAACAAAAAAGAACCCTGCGCGAACTCGTTGCCTCGCTCGGGCTCCCCGAGCAAACACGCGGTGCGCGAGCGGGCGCGTCTGGGCCGTGCAGAGAGCTGTCGACGCTGGCGACGCGAACGCCGGCAGGCCGTGACACACAGCGTCAACAGGGGAACCAGCGTGCGGCCGTCGACGCTCCCCTTCCCCGGAGGCCAGTCGTTATCCTTGACGAGCGCCGCTTCTGCCAGCGCCCTCCGACAGCCCCGGCTTCCCTCGGCAGTCCGCGAGAACGGCGCCGCCGGAGGGTCCCGCATTTGAAGCTCGGGGGTTAGGAGGAGAGGGGGGGGGGGGGGGGGGGGGGGAGTGACAGAACCCAAGCGGTCGCACGCCACTGCCGGCGGCGGCCCATCGGAGCAATTTATTCTGCGCGCACCGTCTCGATATCCCTCCTTCCCCGCTGCATCCCGCTCTCCCGCCGCCTCTGCGAAGCGGAGGGGATGGAGTGCCGAGACGGGAACGGAACGGCCGGGGCGGCGGTTTTCGCTCGCTACTCTCTTCCTCCGTGCTTGGATCCCTTCCCTCTTTCCTAGTCGTTGCGGGGAGCCGGGAAATAAATCCTGCGAGCGGCGGAAAAACGAAGTCGTGGCTGGGGCCGGCAGCGCTCGATCGTTTTCGGAGCCGCTTGCGCCGAACGAACGGGCCCGCGAGAAATAGGAAGGAGGAAAGAGGCTCGCCCCCACCAACGACCGGCAACGACTTTCTCATCGCGCCAAAGGGAACGGAACGGAGGAGCGGACGCGGCGGGCCTTTTGTCGCGCTTTCAACACCTCCTCCTCTCTTCGTATCCTTCTGAGAGTTGTCCCGCTCGCCGGGATGGCGACGACAAATGCCTGGGTATCGGAGCAATCTGTTTTCCGCGTTGGCCGCAGCGGCGGACTCAAATTGTACCACCACCCTTCCCACCCTTCCTTTCCGTCGCTATTGTAGAAACGAAGATGAAAACATCGCCAAGAAAAAATAAAGAAAAGTACTATTGAAGTTCCTAGGGCAAAGACTAGCTGTACTTTGACGCGGGGAGAATTAATCGGTGTTATTCTAAGACAACTGGGGGAAAATTTCACGGGTGGGAAATTTTACTACGTAGGGTTTCACGCCACTATAATCTGGAATGCTGAGGGTAACCATAATTTAAATTTGTATCGACTTCTGCTTCCGTGCGGTCAGCACTTTCACCTAACTGCAGTGTAACTATGGGACAGGGCGACGCAGAAGAAAGAGCATCAGCAGCAAACTGTGAAAAGCTTTTTTTTAAGAGTAATATGGTAGTTCAGCTCAGTGCGCTTTCATTTTAACTATAGTTCGCGATAGCTGAAGGCACTGCGTCAGCGCATATGTTTGATTTACCTACTTTGCCGAAGTGTCACCAATGACCACTCTTTCTCGCAGAATGAGAGCGTGTGCTTTCTACCAACAAAATTTGAAAGCAAGAGCCAGGCGTCCGGAGGGCAGTCCACCTGTCTGTATTACAACACGAATGAATAGGAAAATAAAATAAAAATTCACGCTGAAACTCCTTTGGAAGTTGTCTAAGTATGCGTAAGCATTGTGCCATTTGCTCATCTCCCCGCAGCCCGGTGTCGTTATCAATGTTATGAAACTTGAACCGACCAGTATAAACCTATATCAACCCTTATTGGTCGTTATCAACATTATCAGACTAGATGCGACTCTCATCGGTTGCTATCAACTTAGTGGACCAGAGCCTTATCAACCCTTATCGGTCGGCATCAAACTTATCGCAATCGACACGATTCTTATGAACCCTTATCTGTCCTTATCAACCTCATCGGACATAATCCGACTCTGTCAACTCTTATCGGTCTATAAACCTTTAAGACGTGATCCGACCCTTATCAGCCCTTATCGGTGCTTATTAACCATATCATAATTGATGCGACCAATTTAAGTCCTTATCGCTCTTTAGCACCTTATCCATCTGCGTCGAACCATTATCAATCGTGATGAGACACATATAACCCCTCATCACTCTTTATCAACTCATTCACTGCTTATCTGTCCGTGTTGTACGACGTGAAGCACATGAGCCCTCAGAGATCGCTGGCATTTGGTCGGTGAAGGAACGTCCCAACGGAGGGCGCATCCCGCGACCACCGAAATGCACCGGGAACGTGGCATGTTTGGCATTAAATTTTCGCAAAATCATAATTTTCCTTATGTTAACACTGCTACAGGACAGCTATTTATGGGTTCCTAGAGATGACTTTTATTCCATCATCACCAAATCTTTCAACAAAGCCTTCACAGAAACTGTTCTCCTGTGACATTGTTTTGTACTGGAGGCACAACACATTTATTGGGTTCAGATATATTCACCTATTGGAAGCGCGGGTGTTTTTCAGTTTAAAAAGCCAGATTCACTCTAGAATATTTGTTTAGCGTTGATTGAACGTCGCTAAACATAGCACTTGTACGTAACCTTTTCCCTGAACCTATGTATCGCAAGCCGTATGTCTCTATTAGGTCAAGATGTTCTTTCCTGTGTGCGTAGAAATTACGCTGCAGCAAAAACATTTTTTCTTTAAGCTGCACGCTTCCACCTTGCCACTTGAAACATGGCTTCATGAGAAAGGAACCCTGGAATACAAATTGTAAACTTTGCAATCAACCCAAGACAATAGAACATTGCTCTATTCTTTGTTGTGACGCATTTAATTTTTGGGACATTTCGCGAAGACCTATCTAAAAAGACCTCCCTCTCACATATTACGGTATGCCATTCCGTCCTTTAAAAAAGATAATCAGTAATACGCGATATGATATGCTTATGTTATTAGGACTCTATTCATTATGGAGAAGCCGCATGATCGACACATGCCGAGCCACATCGCTTGACAAGGTCTGTCTTTTGAGAAGAGGCTGCTCAATCGCGTAGTGTTGCGTTCTCCAGGGTAGCGCACCTCACCGCTGCCGACCAGGTGTTACGACGCCTGTTTTTCGAAGCTCGACCGACGTTACCATTGGGTAGCCTGGCGTTGTCGGCGGGCTGCAGGCGTCCGGTAGGCTATGGCGACCAGGCAAGGACGAGATGATTTCTAGTGCGAAACTTGCACGGTTTATTCAATGGCTGGTGAAAGATGAGAAGAAGAGAATGAAGTGAAAGAGTACATTGCGGGACCCTTTAAATAGGCCTACTAAAGTCGTAGGTGGGATCTTGCTCACGCCAACGTCATGTGATATGCACTGAGTTCCACGGTGCTTGGCAGCGGCACCCACTCACCCGGCGACCTTTCACGAGCCCGCCTCCGCAGGTCACAACCAGCAGGTCCGGGATTGTAGGCGCTTATCCTTTCTTCTAGGCGACGTTGGTTCGCGGAAGTTCTCCTGTAGAACCTGACAGTTCATGGAAAGGGCGTCTGGTTGTGGATAGGCGGCTGATCCATTGTCGCAGTTGACGTCTTCACGAGCGTGCCTCCGCTGGCGGCAGCTAGGGGTCCTGTCTGGTTCGCGGAAAGGGTTTTCACGCACACACACAAAGGGGCCTGTGAACACTGCGGGGTGTCCGCCAGACCGGCATCCACTCGAGACAACCATAGCGAATTAGGAATCAATTGTTTGTTTCGCCTAGGCATTCACACACACGAAGGGGCCTGTAAGCACTGCGGGGCCCTGCCAGACTGGTCATCCACTCGAGACAACCATGGCAAATCCATCCTTTGTTTCGATGAGGCATGGTGGTAGAGCATCCTTTTTGCCCGGGGTTTTACACGCTAACCGTAACAGTAGTATCGTTGGAACTTTTCATCCCGTTCCAGGGTGGATTTCGCATCTAAACGCTTGTGTTTGTTTGGCCAAATTTCGAACTTTCATTGGAGTATAGCGTGTGTGCATTTGTTTTTGATGCATGTCGAAATGTAATGTAACTAATTTTCGCATGGAACTACCCATATTCTTAGGTAATAACAAAAAAAGAAGTGACTGTTTAGCCAGTGGGTTAGACACTCGGCTTCTGAACGTGGGGTCGTAGGTGCCAGACTTACCACCGACAACGCTATTCCTTTCGAATTTTTCTTATGCATTATTTTGTTTATAGCGATTCGTCTTACGGGATGGATAGACAGGCTTCCTCGTTGGGTCGGCACAGAAATGCTTACACATTTTAATAAATACGGCTGACAATCTGTTTTGCTGCAGTCCATACCCCAAAAAAAAAAGTGAGATTTGGGCCCGGGAACCTTACTGTTCGGTCACCTGCTTATATTCGCTAGCGTGCCGAGATGAGCCCCGAATTTTCTGAGAGGAGCATCATTCAGCAGATTGTCGTCTTTGATGCTGAGAACAACCAAGATTGCGAGGACTCTAACAGTAGCGTAACGGAATTCTTAAATAAAAAAAATCAGTGCCATTCCTCTCTGTGAAGGTGAATGACCAGCGGAGCTGTGTATGTCGGTCCCTTAATGGCGAACTGTCTATTGTCGTGCGTGTGAAACGCCGTGTGCAGATAAATGGAAACCGAGACGCGACTAGTTGCTTCTCCACAATGATGAGCCTCAGAAGATGATAAGCCACCGAGAGGGTATACATAGTCAAGTATTGTTGCAAAACGCCGCACGACACCTTTTACTAACTAATCCCGGCACGTAGAACAGACGCGCACCTCAGCGCACTCCGAGGGCACACACTGCTTCATCGCAGCCAAGGCGATCGTGCGTTGGTCGACGTCCCGCAGTGCAGTAATGGTTTTGAGGTTACTAGAAAATCACAAGCGGTCACACACAACACAGGCCACGTAAAACTGATTCCACACAAACTCCCTTTGAAACCTGGTGGTTGCTCTGGTGAAACGTTCCAAGTTTACGACATCGGGGCCACATGGACTGTTCGCATTTATTTTCGCCTCGCGGTCCTGGTGGATAGCACGCTTACGGGAACACCGCCACGGGAGAGCGGAAGGAGAGGAAGGGGATACGCAAACGCCTACAAAGAGAGGGCGGCGCGAACGCAGACATGGCGTATAGCATACAGTGTAGTACCGGTTCTTATCACCTTAATATATGATACGGCTTGTATTTGGACCTAAGATATTAGACTTATTTTTCCTAGTTGGCGGAGTTCTTAAAGCCTGCTTCACCTCCATCGTGGGTCGGCCCGGCATTCAACTACCTTCGGGATCGGCCCACGTACGGAGAGAAATTCTCGATCTGCACGGCTCCACAGACACACGCATTTTTTTCCCGGAACCTAGCCATATGGAGCTTCGCTGTAAAAATAAAGGAAGTGTTACGCGTTTGTAAAACGTTAAGGCGAAGACCTGATTGCACTAGTGGCCTACTTTTTGTCACGATTAAGATACGTCTATGGAGAACTTTGGCAACTGTCCATCGGAGCGCACGACGGAACTCACCGATGATGAGTGGCGTCAGAACCAGCTGTGGAAGAAGACGAACGCGCGAGCACTGGCACGAGCGCGTCTCTGTGACCACGTGAGGTGTGCAATCAGGCACGCACTAGGCACACGTTTCCAGAACCGTGGAGCAGCCGTTTCTTCAGGGAAGCATGCTCATCTCGCACCCCGGAGGCCTGGACTCGATTCCCACCCAGACCGAAATGCAGCAAATGTTGCACACAACCCACTAATTTACTTCGTTTACAGAACCTCCCTGAGAAATGTGACGTCAATTCGAGCATTTGTTGTCGTGAATTTACCTATTGCGGCATCGGGCATTTTTCGTCACAGAGAAGTTAGGCCAAGGTCACAGCTAAGGGTACCGCCAACAAAGACACCGAAGGCTTTCGCCTTAAAAGAAAAGGGATGTTTGGTTGGCTCATTCTTTCACAAATCAACTAGAAGTTGGGAAACTTCAGAAAGATCGACAGCAACAGCCTGAACCCTCTAAGCTTCCTTATCTGTGACAGCGCTTTGTCGGCGCGCATGAATTGCCAATTTCTTCACCGCGCTGACGAAAGGCGTACGCGTACACACGTAATCCGTGCCCAGCCAAGCACACCGCGCCTGTTCAACGAAGCCACCACGGAGCGTTTGTCAACGGAAGTCGACAAGGAGCAGGAAAGCAGGGAGCAAACTGAGTGCGCCGAGGGCACAGCGTCCCCGCCTCGGTAGCTGTTTCGTGCTGCGTTGGCGGAGCACCGATGTCAAAGCGAGAGCAGTAGAAGCTGAAGGAATGAAGCAAATTACACTTCGGTTCGCAGAAATGGTGCAAAGCTAGCCGCTCAGAGCTTCTTGCACCAAACATCGATTGAGTAGGCACGCCAGTCAAGTAGGGGCGCATGTTTGAACTCAAGAACAACCAACCGACTCAAACTTTTATGGATTTGAACCCCTATAAAGTGAGAGAACTGTAGCCTCTGCTAAACTGCACGGTATTTTGCGACGCAGAGTACACCCGTAGGAAGGGACGGGGCCGACACGAGCGAGGTTCTGAGCGTTGGAGAAGGGGGTGGCAACTGATATTGGGTCTCGAAGAAGCGTTCGAGTACGCGCTCGCCTGTCGTCGACCGTAGCCGACGTGAACTGGGGCCGGATGCGGGTGGTAGCGCGGTGCTGCGCGACGCGTAGCACCTATATAGTTGCGTACATCACCTGTCACAGCTGCGTCTAGTTCAACCTATGTGTTCTCAAGGCTACGCCAGCCTGTGGCGCGTCTCAATAGTAAGCATCCGGGTTAGCACTTCGAAATCTATTTTCATACAGAAAAGCGCTAGGGTTTATCCGGCAAATCCGCTGCGACAGGAAGAAGGTGCTGTAGAGCTATAGGCCTTCCTAACGCTGCGCTGAAGTAGCGCGTAGTTCGTCCAGGATGGCAAATCTCTCTGCCTTGTTCTCTCGACAGACCTTGTTGGGCCTGCACAGAACTTCAGGGTCGCAACGTCCGGGCCTCCTCGCGCTGGCTGTCTACAGCGTCGCTGTTGACTGCTCGGCGACAAGGCGGCAGTTAATGAGTCGCAGCTTGCTCGGCGCGGCCGGCCTCTGCGTAGCGGACAACCCACCGGCAGCACGTTTTTTGGCTTTTCGCCGTTTTCTTTGCCTGTCTTCTTGCCTGCGATCGTATAGCGCACTGCCGCCCGCGTCGACGCCACCAAGAGTTTTTGGCTGTTTCAGCTTCTTTAGCGGGAGCTCGTCTGTCATTTTCGCGCTTGGATCTAGGCACTGTACTTGCTTTCGTCGTGTATATTTTCACGATACTTAGTCCTGAGTATACAGCGCTCTCGCAGCAGGCGACGAAAAAGCGAATGCGTCGCGAACTTGCTCTGCATTGATCGACAAAACATAGACACTTGAACTTCGAAGGAAATGAAGCGAACCCGCCCATGTCTCGGTCAATGTTTGTGGCAGCATTAGAACTTATCTTGAAGTACGACACGTGATTTCCATGAATAGCTCGGCGACCGTTGTATTTCCCATAAGGCCAACAAAAAGAAACCCTATCCTGCTTCGTGCCTCTGCACTTGTGTGACTATCAGGAACCTAATGGTTAGAGATGAGAGACATTCTTCGCAGCCTTTCGAGTTGGCAAGCCATGCTCATACATTTTATCGACATATGCAAGCCGTTGGAGATTGTTGAGATTCAGGTTGAGCGGCCTTACTTATTGGCCGAACGTGAGCGACGGTTTGAAACCTGTACCAGCCTTTTCACCCTAAATAAAATTTGGGAAACGTCTCGGTTCTCAAGTTGAAAAATGCGGTAGTTGTTTATTCCCACGGTTGGCGAAACTCGAGGCATGCGAAAAGGCCGCGTGAAAGACCTGCTACATACTCCGGTGAACTCATCGTCCCAGGAGACGAGGTTGACGTGACAGAGCCCACTCCACGCGGCTCCACTAAAGTATGATAATGCTGTCGCTCAATCTAGCGGCAGTGACAAAGTAATTTCGTGTCACTAATATGAGATAAGTTGCAGTCTGGAACAGGAGGCTGCAAATGAAGCACAAGCAACTTGTGCGTATTACGCACCTGCATGCGGGCTGCTGGTGCGCGATCTTCATCTCATGTGGTTCGAGCAAGCACGCATTCACGTTAGGGTTAGTGCTTTTCTTATAGTTCTATAGGCCTTAATTTGGCGTAAGAAGCTGCTGATCGGAGGAGAAAATTTCTTTTTTTTGTATTTGCTTTCGAACTACAGCACTGGAATGACGTCAAGGCTTTGAGTGTATCTTCTATAGAACAATATTAAACTCACTGCCTTGGGGCTTTCGTTCTTGATAATACTATCAAATCATCGTCATCGATAAAATATTAACTAATTCAGAGCAGATTCTGTCCAACCATAACGACGTCATGAGGAGAGAGCACGGGTGCTTTCTTGCCCCTCCGTTTTGACGTCTTTACGTGGTTACCAAGACCTATGGTATCTCGGAGGCGCATAAGTTAGCAATACAGCATATATTTCCTATTTTGTGTCCATATAAAAGTAAACGCTTCCACGGAACCTGCTAGCTAAAGACGTGTGCCGGATTTTCGTGACTGGCATTTTCATCCGGGACACCCGGCAACGCTCTCTACCTGTTCAGTGTACGAAAACCTCCGAAGCTTTGCGGCCAGAAATACTGTTGCCTGTTGAAAAGTGTTGACGCTTGATAATGAAACAATCAGCTTGGGCTTATTTCACATATCTACAGGCATTAGACCGAGAACACAGAAATGACGGAAATAAACATGAATGCTCTCAAGAGAGCGAAAACAGCAAAACGGGCACGAAGCTCTGGTGGATTCTCAGGATCCTCCCCCCAGACGTCGCTGCTTGTTTACTTGCCATAAAGCCCCTTAAACTTCGTAAAGTACTGCCACGCTTTGAAGAATGCCGCTTCCTCCTCGCGCGCTCTGGCCTAGGCCGACGCCGCGTCGCTATTGGCCCAATGGCATCACGTGGGCCCTCGCGCCGTGCATCAGCGCCGTGTTTGCTCGAGAAGCGTCTACGGAGTGGCGAGGAGCGCATTTGGCGCCGTTGTTACGCTCGAGCAGTGTAGGCGGCGCCACGGTCGAGGAGCAAACGTGAAAGAGAGGAGAAACGAGGAGGAGTGAAGGCGGAGGAGGAGAGTGTCGCTACTTTACGAAGTTTAAGGGGCTTTAACTTGCCAAAGGGCCCGGGCCGTTCTCCTTCGTGCCACCGCACTTGCGCGTCATCAACTCTCCCACACGTGACACTAGCGTTGCTTTCACGGTGACTTGTTTTCCGTGTGGTTCGCGGACGATCTTCTATAGATATAGGCATGATTCACCACTTGCGCAAAGGCACGCACACTTAGGAAGGCGCCAACACTATAATGCACACACTGTTACGTCTCAACTCGGCCAAAGTCGTTAATTAGACCTTTGCCACAAGGCAGCCCTCACCCATCCACCAGAGCCTACCAAGAAGTTAATGCAGCTTTGACAGCGACTGCTGACAGGTCCTCAAAAAGCACCCACCCCCACGACTACCTGACATCCTGAACTAATGATGAAAAGGGCCGCCTTCAAATGCTACCGAAGAACGGTGCCGATCGTGGATTCCCAGGTTGCTATCCTGTCCTCTATTCTATGCTTCAGGTGTGCGGAGACTTCGGAGAGGGGGAGGCTGCGGAACGTTGAGATAGCATGGGCGTGGTATCGCAACCGATTCGGCGATTGTGAATGGCTGCGATACAGTTATCAGATTCCTTAGCTGAGCCGCCTAGCTAAGACGGCGCTACTAAAAAGGGAGACTTTTCGTGCAGTGTGGCTGACGTGTCCTGATGTGAACTCGGACGTTGAACATGCTCCTGTATGAAGTGGGCTTCCGTAACTGGAGCCGTGTACGTGTAACTGTAAATAACGCAGTAAACGACGATATAAATAACGTAAAATAACGCCCCTTTTCCTTTATTCCCACTACTGGACGTTTTCGTTGATGGGCTTGCTGGATTCCTTGCCCCAACGCCGCCGCCTCCGCCGCCGCCTCCGCCGCCGCCGCCGCCGCCGCCTCCGCCGCCGCCGCCGCCGCCGCCTCCGCCGCCGCCTCCGCCGCCGCCGCCGCCGCCGCCGCCGCCGCCGCCGCTGCAGCAGCAGCGGCGGCGGCAGCAGGAGCGCGCACGCGCGCACGCGCACACGCACACGCACACACACACACACACACACACACACACACACACACACACACACACACACACACACACACACACACACACACACACACACACACACACACACACACACACACACACACACACACAGGTTACTCGGAAATTACGATGTGCAGTGCGACTTCATCGGGTCATCAATCTCTGCTGTCTCGCACGAAAGCTCTGGAATGTGGTTGCGATAGCGGTCGATTCCTTGCACGAAGCAGGTGCAGTACTCAAACATTTCGCTGACAGTAACTCACTTCTGAGAACGGAGAAATTCTTTTTTTTTTCGACATCTCATGTCAAAGGGAAAGCAGGGCATTCATTAGGGAAAGAAAGGTGAGCTCTACTGTTTCAAGCAAATTTTCTGTAAGGAAATCAAGCTTACTTTGCAAACATTGTCGAATTATATAACTGTTAATCATGTAAGCATAGGCAAGCACCTCACATACGCAAACACGAAGGGAAACAGGCAAGCAATTGTTTAGAACGACAGAAAGCTGAGCTAGTTGGTAAGGATTCATTATGCAAAAAAGAAGTGAGGCGTGTAGACAGGACACAAGAGTAGAGAAGTGGACAACACAAACGCCGTGTGTTGTCCACTTCTCTACTCTTGGGTCCTGTCTGCACGCCTCACTTCTTTTTTTGCATAATGAAGCAATTGTTCCCTGAAAGAGATGCCACGCCTGCCCGCTTCAAAAGGAGATAAAAGAAGAACAGGAAAGGAGAAAATATTTGGAGATAGAAAAGATGGAAGCTTACGAATTTTAGCAACTGTGTAATTCAGCAAAATGAAAATAATGCCTTAAATCTCAATCCCGAAGCTACCTATGCCCGATACACAAAGACAGTCGTGCCACAAAGTGGTCAGTGAGAAAAATGCTTCAAGGATTATCCGCACAGTGTCTCCGTATGGCTCCGTTTGACCAATTGCGTTTCTGAGTCAGAGTCAGAAGTGGTTTTGTTTAGCAATAAAATTAATGACAAAAATTGTGTATGCAGAAGGCGCTCCCATAGCCAGAGACTGAATCAGGACTTCCTATGGTAGTGAATGCAGTACAATTAATTAAAGTAGCAGTCACCAGCAGCAAAATAAAACAATAAAATACATCGCAGACAAAAAAAAAGAAACAAAGAGAAGCAAACAAAGCAATCAAAAACAAGTTAGACAGGGTAAAAGCAAAGGTAATTCGATACTCCTAAGCAGTTGTCGGATGGTTACAGAGTGAAAACTACTAAAATAAACGAAAACAAAGAAAACATCAATAAGTCGCATCTATTTTCAGCACTGTAAAAGAACCCCTGATGAGATGCTTCATCAAGAAAAGCTTGTGGACAGGTAGGTATGATAGGGAGTGGGACAACAAAAAGAAATAACCACAATTATGCAGAATATGGCATGGGTGTGAGGAAAGCTTTCAGTTCTTTTTTGAATTTACCAATGTATTGAGAGCTTTTGATTGCCGGTAGTATGCTATTCCAGAGACGGATTCCGGTGAAGTATGCCGTTTGTTTGCCATAGTTCGTATGAACACAGGGTAAAATTAAATTGTGATCATGTGCAAACCTTGTCAAGTCAGTATTCACTAAGTTGAATTGAGGGATGATGAACAGAGGAAGCTGATTGTTGATTTCCTTGAATAATAATATAGCTATCTTGTATTTCAAAGTGTTATCAACCGTTAGGATGTTGTTGGCATGTAAGAGTGTTTTCGCGTCACTGCGATAGGGACTACGGGTAAGTATTCTAATGGATTGATCTTGTAAAATTTGAAGGGAGACAAGGTGGCTGCTGTAGGTATTGCGCAATAGGTGATACAGTAATTAATATGGACATGAATAAAAGCGTAGTATAATGAAAGTAATGTAGGTTGAGAAAATATATCACGAGATTGAATTAAAACACGTATGCCGTAAGCCACTTTTCTTCGCAGGTGAGCAACATGTGAGCGAACTTTCAAGTGACGGTCCAGTTGAATTTCCAGAAACGTAACCTTTTCTTCTGCTTGAATTGCAATTTGATTTAAAAATACTGGCGGAATATAATTATGTGCACGTTGGTGAGAGTGAAAGACAACGAACTTTGTTTTAGTGGAATTAATTTGCAATTTAATAGGGAAGCACCAAGCCGCGAAGCTTTCCTGGTCATTATTTAGTTTTTGTGTCAGAGATTGGAGGCATTTATTAGTGTTAACAATTGTTGTGTCATCTGTATAAAGCAAGCATACTGAAGTAGTAAGAGAAGTTGGCAAATCATTTGTAAATTATGAAAAGACCGGGCTTTAAAGACCGGGCTCTCATCGTTAGTCTTCAGTGGGCAGGAAAGAGCGGCTACGATGCGGGCGTTCCAAATCTATCTTTGCTTCTCGATGTAGTTCAGTCCTAGCCCTGATTTGCACTGTAAACGCTCTAGCAATACTAGCTTGCTGCTCTTTCCATGGCCAAACACCATGTTTAGCATTGTTTGTGACTGTACTTATGTCATCAAACTTTTGCTTTTGGTGGGTGATGTCGAAATGAATCCCGGGCCTCCGAAGTAGGACCCTAGCATAACTTCTAACGAACTTCTTTCTTTGATGAAGACACTTAATGCTAAAATAGACGAAAATCATGCAGAGGTGCTCTCAGAACTTTATACAGTAAAGGAAATTCAGATGAATCTGGAAAAGCAAATGACAGATTTAAATGACAGGTTGACAGCATCTGAAAAATTAGAAGCATCTGAAAACTGCCCCGAGGTGGAATTTGCCCGAGCAGTGACTGAGGCTGTGGGTAGGAAGATGGCCTGAATTTACAGTCGTTTCGATGAATCCGAAGATCGGTCAAGGCGCGATAACTTGATATTTTATGGCGTCGCTGAGGACCGGACAGAAACGTGGGCTGCTTGTGAAAAAAAGTGCGGGACGTAATTTCTTCAGCGCTCAAAATGGAACTGTCGAATGAGGCCATATCTCGTGCCGACAGACTGGGAAAGCTTTCGCCAAATAAATGCCGTCCGATAATAACTATGTTCACTAGTTTTAAAACAAAAAGCGAAATATTTTCCTCAAAATCCCAAATGAGAACGACAGGTATCACTGTAAGTGAAGATTTTTGCATTTCCACCCGCACAGCCCGCAGAAAAATAATCGAGTTTGGAAAAGCTAGCGGTGAACAATTTTCAGCACACTATAATAAATTGATAATATAAAAAAAGGCGTATATGTACCACCCATCTACTAACAGTGTCTGTGAGATCGAGTCCGGAATCGAGGCTGATAAATCATCCTTGCATCCTTCTCAAGCCGCCGTTCGATCTTCTGCGCATGACACACCTCCGGCATAGCTAAACTAGAACACACACCGCCTTGCACCTGATATTAATTTGCTCTTTTCTAACATTCGTAGTGTTGTAAATAAACGTGATGACATATCTTCCTTAATCGATACATGCACTGCCGACATTGTCACTTTGACAGAGACCTGGCTATCGTCAAAAATATCGAACAAAGAAGTATTCGAATGTCAACAACAATATTGTATCTATCGGCGTGACCGTGGTACTAGATTAGGTGGTGGCGTGCTTATCGCAGTGGCCGACCGGCTCAATTCGTTTCACATTCCTCTTTCTTCCGGTTTAGAAGCATTCTGCGCAGGGATTAGAATAACCCACCGCGATGTTATTTTTTGCGCATGTTATAGGCCACCGAGCGCTTCCTCTACGTTTTGCGTTGAACTTCATGACCTGCTTAATACCACCCTAACAAGCTTTCCGCACTCACCCATTTTCCTAATGGGGGATTTCAATTCATGATAATCATCATCATCATCAGCCTGGTTACGCCCACTGCAGGGCAAAGGCCTCTCCCATACTTCTCCAACAACCCCGGTCATGTACTAATTGTGGCCATGTCGTCGCTGCAAACTTCTTAATCTCATCCGCCCACCTAACTTTCTGCCGCCCCTGCTATGCTTCCCTTCCCTTGTAATCCAGTCCGTAACCCTTAATGACCATCGGTTATCCTCCCTCCTCATTACATGTCCTGCCCATGCCCATTTCTTTTTCTTGATTTGAACTAAGATGTCATTAACTCGCGTTTGTTCCTTCACCCAATCTGCTCTTTTCTTATCCCTTAACGTTACACCCATCATTATTCTTTCCATAGCTCGGTGCGTCGTCCTCAATTTAAGTAGAACCCTTTTCGTAAGCTTCCAGGTTTCTGCCCCCTAGGTGAGTACTGGTAAGACACAGCTATTATACACTTTTCTCTTGAGGGATAATGGCAACCTGCTGTTCGTGATCTGAGAATGCCTGCCAAACGCACCCCAGCCCATTCTTGTTCTTCTGATTTCAATTTCAATGATTTCAATTACCCCAACATAACCTGGTCCTATCCTGTGCCAACTGTATCCGACTCATCCAGTGACAGCAAGGAATTTCTCGATTTGTGTTTTGATTTCCATCTTACTCAGCTGATTACTCAACCAATTCGAACTACAGCAACCAGTGCTAACATCCTTGACTTAGTTTTGACTACCGCTCCGGATCTTGTCAATTCTTTAAGTATTTTGCCAGAGCTTAGCGATCATTGTTTTATTCATTTCCATGTTAAGGATAACGTCAACCGTCCCAATAGCAAACAAAAATACATTCGAGACTACAGTAAAGCCAACTACGCATCAATGAACACACAACTTGAAGCTTTTGTAGAAGAATATATGTCGGACTTTTAAACTCGGAGCGTTGAACAGAACTGGCTGCTTTTGAAAAATAAATGAATTAGTACAAAAATACATACCCCTCCGAGTTGTCCGGTGTAACCATCGAGCCGCGTGGATTAATGCATCCCTAAAACATATCTTGAACAGGAAGAAGCGGCTGTTTCGCCAAACTAAAAAACGGAACAGAACTGATAGCTGGCGTGCGTATCAGCAGGTTGCTTCACTGTTTAAAAACGCAGTCAAAGAAGCTAAACGCGTTTTCTTTTCCAATACACTTCCATCTCTGCTGACTGAAAATACTAAAAAATAATGGCAAACTGTCAAGGGTTCCGAATGTAACACAATATCGTTAACTGATGTAGATGGTGCTGTTGTTCCACAAGAAGAATGTTGTTCTGTATTCAATGAAGTGTTTTCTAAATCATTTTTGAATAACGTGTTGCCCTGTGCTTCTCTACCTGAAGTTAAGATGAATTTTCCTCAGATGGAGCCCTTGTTAATTGATTACGATGGTGTCGTGAACTTGACTCGTAAGTTAAAGATTTCGTCATCGTCAGGAATAGACGATATTAATTCTAAATTTTTGAAAAATATCGAAGTGTACTCATCCATAATTTGGGCAACATCTTTTCGCAATGTATTCTCTCCTGTTCATTACCAAAGGACTTTAAAGTCGGCAATGTGGTTCCATTATTTAAGTCTGGCGACATGCATTCACCTTTAAATTACAGGTCAATTTCTTTAACAAGTGTGTCATGCAAAATTCTAGAGCATATAATATACTCTAATCTCATCAACTTCCTAGTAACAAATTAATTTTTTTTAACTCGTCAGCATGGGTTCCGTAAATCGTTTTCCTGTGATACTCAACTAATTTCATTTACACATGACATCTGTGCCGCGTTGGATAATGGATTTCACATTGAAACCATCTTCTTAGACTTTTCTAAAGCATTTGATCTCGTCTCTCACCAATTACTTTGTCTAAAATTAAATACACTTAACATTGACCGTAATATTATCTCATGGATTGAACACTTCTTATCCAATAGAACACAATTTGTCTCAGCTAACAATTTTGACTCTTCGCGTTGTCCTGTCAGTTCCGGGGTGCCGCAAGGTTCTGTTCTCGGACCCTTGCTTTTTCTCATTTATATTAATGATTTGCCTAACTGTGTAGCGTCCTCCATAAGGTTATTTGCAAACGATTGTGTCATTTACAGAGTAATATCATCAAATTCTGACACTCTAAAACTACAATCTGATATAGACAAGGTAACTAACTGGTGCGACTCTTGGAAAATGCGACTTAACAGCCAAAAGTGCAAACTAATGAGGATTTCCCGCAATACTGCTTCGTCTAACCTATCCAACTATCATTTGAAGAACTCTGTACTGGAAGAAGTCAGTTCCTATAAATACTTAGGCGTCCACATAACATCTAATTTTCCCTGGCAAACCCACATAAACCGCATCACTAACAGTGCTAGCCGTACGCTTGGTTACCTCCGTCGCAATTTCTCTATGGCACCCGCTAACTTAAAGCTACTTCTACACAAAACACTAATACGTCCTCAGCTTGAACATGCCTCTTCTGTATGGGACCCTGGCTTGGATTACTCAACAAATGCCATAGAATCTACGCAAAATCGTAGCGCGCGTTTCATTCTTACTAACTATTCTCGGACATCAAGCGTAACATCTATGAAGGCTACCTTAAACCTCCCCCTCCTCTCATGCCGTAGGAAGTTACCACTCTTATCACCGCTGCAAAAAATTTATTATTACAATCCGGAATTAAAAAGTGAACTTTTGTCCGAACCTGCATATACATCTTCTCGTACTGACCATCGGCATAAATTGAGAGTTCCACACTGTCGCACGGACCAATTTTTTATTCATTTATTCCTAAAGCTACCAATGAATGGAATCATCTGCCTGCTTTTAGAACTACTGTTGAAGAATACTTTTGTTAATCCGCACTTTCTATTTTTTTTATTATTATTATACCCTGTTATCTGCACAAGCTCTGTATTTCGTTCCACTCCCTTCCGTAACGCCTTCGGGCCTTGAAGGTACAATAAATGAAATGAAATGAAGTAGGCCGAGAACAGAACCTTCGTGTACTCGTATATTTGTTACTTTAGGTCTAGACTTATAACATTATATGTTGACAGCTTGTATTTATGCCAGGAAAATAAAACAATTTAAAAGCAACAGGATATGTTGTGCCTCAAAGCACCAATCGGGCAGCGAAGGGTGAAATACGTCTTCATTTCTTTCCGACCGACGCGTATCTAAAAAGTAGTGGGCGGTGAAGCTCCCGATGGGCAAGCGTGTGACGGCACCAACGAAGGTTTGTATCGTGCGCTTTGCGTACGATACAAACCTTCTTGTTTCTCGCGGGACAAGAAGCTCTCGTCCAGCAAGTACGTCGAGCTGCCATGGCCAGTGGAGTCTTGGAATGAGGACACTATCCACTCGGCCTCAAGAGCAACGACCTCGATGGTCCAAATAAATGTTTTCCCTCTCTGGGGTCAAGGACTTCTTTCGAAGCGGCATTGGTAGGCAAAATGCTAATTATCGACAGTGATCACGAAAGCATAAGCATTAAGCTTGTGAGCGTTCAAGCGGCATGAAAAGACAAGCTAACGAGGCCGCGCCTATGCCCTATGATGTTATATACATATATGACTGTCGGAACACCACCGCAACATTTGATTATTCGCAGACCCGTTAGGTGGTTGTGTCTGGTTTTGGGGTACCACCGAGGAATGAATGGCATGTTAATTTGGAGAGGCGGTCGATAGATTTAACAGGTCATATGCGGCGCTGCGTACGTTCTCGGGGCTGTGTTTTGAACTGCTCTTCCGGTCTTACTTCTTTAGCGCGGTAGTTAACGTTCTTCTAATCTATGCACCTTAAGAACTATGCTGCACCACTCCTTGTTTGAGCAATGGAAGTAACTAATCTAATTTTTTCTGATCCCGGCCACGTCGGACGCATTTCGGTGGGGGCGAAATGCAAGAACGCCCGTGTACCGAGCTACGAGAAAGCATGCCATGCTGGATGTGCATGATAGTCATTTATACTTACGCAGGGCGTGGATTGTTATGTTCAAGAATGCCATTTATGTATTTACGCGGGGCGCGCAAGGCGTGGCAAGACGTGCAGATAGCGCGACTGAAAAATACTGCGATTGCCTTGAACGTGGGACGTCTGTACAAACGGTCCTTGAATGGTAACAGCTTCAGCGCTGTTGCTTTGACGGACGCCGCGACAAATGAGACAGCCGGCGTTCAGAAATTAGTTGTCTTTTTTTTTAGCATCGGCTCCTTTTTTCTTCTTCTGCAGATTTGAAGGCGATTTATCATGTCTGGTAAAGACGCCTGCTTTGCAAAAATATAGCGTCATCGCTACCTTTTTCTGCTGCCGATGAGAATAAGCTCGGCGTGCTACGACAAGGAGGCGCAGTCGGCGATCCTGATAATCTCTGTCGCGGCCATCATTAACCACCTCGCGCGCCACCTTAAGTCCATGGGCATTGGGAATATTGGAACACCTAAATGGGTCTAGATGATGCTTCTCGCCACTCCAAATTGCACCCATAACATTTGAATAGCACTTTTGAAAAAACCTACAGTACGCATGTAAACATTTAGCGTAAGCTGCTGACTAAAATCTTCCCTTTCGACCGTTTTACAGAAGGAAAGTGTATAAATTGGATAATAGAGTAGTTTGCTGGGCCAGTTGGTGCATGGCGAACATATAACGGTTTCCAGCAAGTCCGGATGCAAGCACAAGTAAGCAGAAACGGACAGGACAACGCTGCGTTGTCCAGCGTTGTCCTGTGTTCGCGTCCGTACTTGTGCTCGCATCCGTACTTGCTGGAAACCGTTATATCTAAATGGGATGTTTGTTCCTGTGACAAGTTTACAGTGTTGCAAAACTTATCCCTCGACTGTTCACACGTGGGGTTGAAATCTGGGCCAGTTGGTACATACTTGAACGAAAAACCCAGTCAAAAACACAAAGGACAAGAGGAGAGGTTCACACCACAACGACTGGATCGCATGTTCACACGTGCCAGTTATCGGCAACTTCTGTGCAAACAGTGTAGTGATAAATCAAAATGCTGCTTCCAGAAATCACTGGTCTTTCCCCTTTAATCAAGGAAATTGCATGTGAATCAGTTCAGCGGTTGTTTAACGGACGTTCCGAGTTTTGCACATTTTGAGCAGGGAAACTGGAGTTCGCGCCGAGAAAAACTTTTATCGCTAACATAACATTCCTGAAGAGATGTATGAGCAAAACGAGAATAAGGTAAAAGCGAGACTCAATGTTTCCATAAGTGGACTTGTCTTTTTCAAGGGCCTTGAAAACGACAAGTCCACTTGTCGAAACGTTGGCTCCCGCTTTTACCGTGTTCTCGCTTCGCTCATATTCTATTTACATTTCCCGCCTTCCCCACGTTTTCCTTGAAGAGATATAGTTACACCAATATTGATGCACTGCATACGCGTTGCCTCACCGTAATCGCAACGCTTTGTTGAATTTTGATGGCTTTCGGAGGTGCTCAGCAAGGCGTAGATGAAACTTGCGCTGACCTTATGCGATACTCGCAGTGCAAATCCACGACCGCTCGCACAGAGTGATATATGCTTGGCCATCGTGCAACTCCCCTTTCTGTTACCACGAGTGGATGATACGTTTCCGCAAAACGGCAGCGATAGGCACGCTCTAGCATTTATAACGCGGCGCTGTTTTATCTACGTCAATGAAAACGGCGCCCGCAACTTTTCGGATAAACGCCGGCAGCGCGACCGCAACGCCCCTTCGCTCTTGCGAGCTCTGCCGCACAGCCGACTCGACGCCGTAGCGCCAACGCCAGCAAGGAGAGAACAAACGCGCCGAGCGGACGGAATGCCGCCGCAGCAGCCGCAGCCGCCGCGGCACGGCAGCGCGGTAGCCTCGGTGACGCTGACGTCACCGCATCTGCCGCCGAACGGAAGACGGAGCCTCCCCGTCCGCGCCGCAGTAACCGCGAAGCGGGAGGGAGACGTAGAAAGACGCGGTTCGTTGGCCGCCATCTTGCACGCGCGCCTGGCTGCTGTTCTTCGTCGTTTGAGCCGAGTCGCAGAGGCCAACTGCTTCGGCCATCAGCATTGCAGTGTGTAACCGCGGCCACGCCACCTAAGGTCAGCGTTGTAGGCTGTGGCTCGCAGCTGTTAACTCTCAGCTAAATTTGTGAGGGACGAAGAGAAATCGCGCCTGCCAGACCCAGCTTGAACGCGCCGCCCTCCTGCCCTGGCGCGCCGCCCTCCCGTTTGTTCCCGTGGGGCACAGGCCGTCGACGTGGTATTGTTTACAGTCGCGGGAGAACGGTTTGAATTTGAAAGCGCGCAATAGACAGTGTTTGGCGTTATCACGCCGCTGTTTAATGTTGCGTCAGTACTTCGTGATACATCCGCTCCGTGGATGGTTTTCTTGTGGGCTTGTTCGGTTTTGTGACTTGTGGTTGTATTCGGCACTAACTCGGCCTTCATGTTGATGGAGGAGTTCTCCTGGGACCGCTTCCTGGAGCTAGTGCAGCAGCGCCCGTACCTATATGACACCAATCAACCAGAGTACAAGGACTCGACCCTCAAGGACCGTCAGTGGGTGAAAATAGGACAGCAGTTCGGACTAACAGGTGAGTTTTAATGTATGCAAATCCGATGTACATTCTGTGCGTTCAGTACACGAAATATGCATTAGAAGCTTTAATTTCATTCCCGCGAATTTGTGCAATAATGATTCTCAAATGTGGACGACATACACGTGCACTTCCTATGGAAATTGCGATTTCGCTGTGCAGGAGGTAAGGAACCACACATTTGTTGCTTTGTAAGATTGCAGTGATTGAAGTTCCGTGTATGTCGTCCAAGTGCGAGCCATATCCTTATATTTAATATATCACCTTATGCGCGTGTCGTGGCGTAAACTTCTTAACAGTTGCAATGTTTTCTCGGGCCCTGTGTGTTCCGCGCACAGCCCTGATTCTAGTTTTCTTGTGCAGGATGGCAGGCGAAGAACAAGTGGAGGAACGCACGCGACCGCTACATCAAGATACGCGTCCAGATGAAGCGCAGTGGTCGCAGGGTGTACGACAAAATGGGCATTCCCATTCCGAACACTAAGTGGCAGTACTACAAGACGCTGGATCGGATGCTCAGGGACGCCAAGCAGCACGGCCCGCTATGGTAAATTCCGAGGGTCGTCAATATTGTCCTTGCTTCATGTTTCCAAGGCGAAGGCTCTAGAGGTCGAGATACACTTGTTTTTTTTGTGCACATAAGCTAGATATCTAGTCGATACGTGAGCAATGCTGCCTGATCCTCTTTGAGTAATTAGCTCGTCAAAAGGGACAATAATGTCGCTCCTTAATTGTTACATGCGAACACTGAGGAATCAGCCTCACTGTGTGAAAGCATATATACATCTTGATGCACGTTGATGTATGCGGTTGAGGCGCAGCTTTCTTAGTGCAGTGCCCACTGGTGCACGAGGCGAACATAATGTGGTCACCTGCCGTTTTGTGAAAAAGAGGTTGAAAGAGGCGTTCTTGAACCCGTGTCACTAAGGTGGGTGCCAAAAAAAAGTAAAATAAGCTAGTATTTTAAGTTGTAAGGTAGAGGGCTAAGCATATAAAACGACCAATGATATTTCGATATATCTTCGCGACAGCGACCGCACTCATCAACTTCGAATTTTTCTCCAATGCATGGGGCGAACTGCGTTTCTGTTGGAGTCCGGGTATGCTACGTCTCTGCGCAGGAAACAAAGGGCTGCGATGTTTCCCAGTACGTTGAGAGTGGCGCGTGAAGGCCTGGGTGTCGTGGCAAATATACCGCATTTCTCGTATGGATTTAGCTTCCAAGCCCTTCATGTTTAAGTATAGCAGTGGATGGGTCATCGTACAGCTGCCAGGTGGTGGTTACGTCTTTGCGATCAAACAATATGAATGGGCAACCAACTACCTTATTATTTATCTTTATTTGATATCAGAACACATACACACAAAAAGAGGGAAATAGGGAAGGAGCAGTCTGGCAATTGCCACTGAGATGGGCAGAAAGCCTACCTACTTTTTAGGAGGGAGGGGATAGAAAAAGAATAAAAACACTGGAAAATACTCATGTATTCTGCTGTAACGATGATAGTGGTTCGCGTACACAACGAGATTCTTGGTGTGTTCAGCCGATGTTTTAATGTTCTCCAGTCGCGGCAGTCCTGTCGCACTATGAAACAGCTGGACTTGAGCCGCGATCGAACACCCTACCTGGCGTTGTAGCAGCCGTGCCATGGTAATAAATTTAATTGGAAGGCAACAGGTTACTTGCTGAAGTTGCTCTTTAACGTGAGGTGCATAGAACCTTATAATCTGTCTAAAATAATCGGGACCCTTCATGACGCTCTCGAAACTGATTAGGCGACGGTCTGACGCGTAGGTACGCGTTGAGTATGAGCACGCGCATTTGCGTGATTGTACACCTAATTGACTCATGTAAACTGTACCTCTGCAGTTGCGGTATCGTATTATAGCGATTGAACGAGAGGGTGATATCAGTCATAAAGCGGCCATGGCGCCTTGATACTGAGGACAAAAGCTCGGTCTCCATTTCCGGTCGCGTCGGTGTTACTTCGGCTTGGGCGGAATGCAAAAGTAAGTAAATAAATAAATAAATAAATAAGTAAATAAATAAAAGACACCCAGAAGCTCAGAGTCAATGACTGCGTTAAGAGGAAGCTTTAACTCCGGGGCTCCTATCTAAATACATGGGAAAGAAGAAATCCTTTTTCTCAGCAACCACTGCACCAAATTAAGTTAGATTTGTTCAATTTAAAAGAAAAAGAAATAAATATAGTGATTGTGGGCAGCGAATTTCTTATTTAGGCCGGCATTTGTTTTATAAAAATTGTTGAAAAATCACAAACTTTCAGGAAACGAAACTATGAAGTTTACAACTCTGTAATCAACAATGAAAAAGGATATCACAATTCTGTAAATGGCATCTAATACTACATCTAAAGGGGGCAAAATTAATGTATTATACATGGCTGTCAAATAGACAACTAACATGTGAATATCACTTTCGCGCAACCCTTATAAGCAGTGTAACAAATCAACTTAATCTATAATTTAATATATCACTTTTGACCGCTTTGGATGCTCTAACGCATGACGTTTACAGAACTGCGATATCTGTTCTTGGTCAAGAGCTACGAATTTTAAACTTCGTGCTTCTCTTTTTCGAGCTTACCAATTTTTGAAATTTAAAAAAAATGCAAGCCTTAAGTCAAAATTCTGCTACCAACAGTCACCAGAATTTAAGTTTTACTCTCAAATGCGAAAAAAAAAAAAGATTTATTAATCAGCCCAGTGTTTATCTCAGAAAAACGTTTCTGGGTTTTACATGTATTTGAACAGGCGGCATCAGAGTTTGGCGCGAGCTTGAGCTTCCTCTTAAAGTGCCATTAAAGGGAAATAGTTACCCAAACTAAAGTGATAGGATAATGCTCGAGAACGTCTAGGGATTCAATGTTATCCCGAACAAAGTTTTAGTAATTGAGAAGTTGAGGTCACAATCTGTAATTCACCCGGGATATTCAAGTACAAGCCCGATGACGTAGCCACTCGTTATAATTTGGTCACCTAGTACTCAACTACTCGTAACAAAAAGATCATTGCATTGCATTATAAGTTGGAAGAACATGCTACTTCTCCAATCGATTTTTAGGAAAAGGAACTCATGTTCCTTAGTAATGACGCGGTCGGTCGAAAGGTATCGTTTTTCGCTCGCCTCTGCGCCGCCCGCGCTTTCGTGTTTCAGTAGTTTCGTCATAGTGCTGCGTTAGGTTTCCTGGATCGCGAAACTCCCGCAATCTGCAAGTAGCAGAATATGCCACGTCCATGTGATGTCGCGTGACGCCCGAACAGTACTCGGCAATTGAGCAAGAGTAGCCACAGCGGCGAATCCAACGCGGTTTCTTGGTGCGGTTTCGCCATGACCGCGCGTTTGCGTTTTGCGCAAGAAACCTAGTGCTGTCTTTCGGGAGCCGTTTTTCTCACCGACGGTGCTAAATGGCGGTGATGGCGTATGCAACGTCACCGCTCCCGGGTTTGATGGCGGGAGATTATAATTGCAACACAGCTATCCGGAGCCTTCAGACGGGATTTTCTCCTAAATTAAGGTTTTCTTGGCAGGAAACAAGCGCTGCGAAGTTTCTTGAATGATATTTGAAGAGTCCATGTTCGCTTAATATTTGCCTCATTGTACCTTTAACACGCTCAAATGCAGTGTACCTTTTCACAAGGTCTAGCAACCCTAGTCATACAAGCAAAGTAATGTTTACGTAAACTATACCCGAGAGGGAGAGAAAGCAAGGAGCGGAAAGGCGGGGAAGTCAGCTAGACGAGCGTCCAGTTTGCTACCCTACACTGGAGGTAGGCGAAAGGGGAACAGATGCAGGAATAGGGGAAGAGATGGAGGACTGAGTGCACGTGAGAGGATGCACAGGAGACCTAAAAGCGGTCTCTTAATTCGGTGCGCCTTTTGTGCCATTGACAGATGAGGCCATGATCCGGCCGTCTTGAACTCAGAGAATAGTCTCGAGTCCAGTAGGTTTAAAGTTGTTTGGAGAGAGAGGCGTTGGGACATCGTAGTGATGGCAGATACACAATAGGTGCTCGATTGTTTCCTCGTACCTACAGGAGTAGCACGTCGGGCTATCGATATTGTCCTTCCCTTGAACGACACTGTGCACTGCTCAGTAACTGTGGTGACTTTGTGTCCCTGCAAGCTGGCGAAATCATATTAAGTGGTGTATCAGAATGTCGGCGACATGGTAAAATTTTCAGTTCTCTCTTCTTGCAAATGCGCCAGTAAACAACAGAAGCGTTCGATGGTTCCGTGCCGCTTACATGAGCGGCACGTTAGGCTGTAGAGGTTGTTCTTCAGTTGAATGCCACTGTGCACTGTTCAGTAACTCCTGTGACTTTGTGCCCCTGCAAGCGGTCGAATTCATATCAAGTGTCGGTTCTGATTGTCCGTCACATGGTAAAGTTTGTAGTTCTCGGCCCTGTGAGATGCACCAGGAAAAAAAGAAGAAATTCCAGAGGTGTGCACTTCACGAAAGGAACACACAGGAGTGATTGCGACGGCTGCTAATTTTTTTTGCGGTGCCTTCAATTTGAAGTGAGGTGTGTGTATGCTTGAGGTAGTCTGGTGCACAGACACGAGGGTCGAGGGAACTTACATCGCGATCACAAATTTTGGAAGCTATGTAGTTGGCTAATGCTCTTCTGCGCTCTCCGAGCGATAGTGGTCAAAAGTAATTCTAAATCTGACTCTCCACACAGACACCCACCACCGGCACTGCATGTTTTAAAGTCTTACTTAAACTGGGCGCTAAGGACCGATAAATAAGAGAGTTCCAGCGTGTGCGACTCGGTTACCTTCTATTAAATTAATTAACCGTATTAAGATAAACAAGGTTCGATTCATATTCGCTGAATAGAGTCACCATCTCAGTTAATGTAGCAATATACATCCACACCCTGGAAGTTCGATGTAACGTTATATACCTTACGTTTCTTTATTATGCTTTATTACGTAATATTAAAGGAACAAAGCCAGAAAAAATTATTTCTTTCTTTTAATTTTTAACCCGTGAGTGTACATGCAGGCTAAACTAGCTAGCACGTTATTCCCACGAACTAAGTTTGTATTCCTTGTGTTTTCTGTACAGCCAAATGGACCCAATGATCAAGCCAAAGACAGAACCGTAAGTCACATGCTCAAATCATTTGAGGCAAGATTGTTTCACTTTGCCAGTTTGTTTATTTCTTTCGTTTACACCTTGCAGGACTGAATACTTCTTTGAGTGCACGGACACGCAAGAGTGAGTATTCATGTAATCAAAGTAATATCTTTTATTGCAGTGGCTGCATGTGAAGTAGGCACTTTGGATTCTCAAACAGTATTAATTTCAACAGTGTTTATTCATTAATATTGGCAGGCTCACTGGTTTCTTGCGATATTTACCCATGAAATCTCATCCTCCATGCCCATCCTGCATAGAAAGAGTAAAGACTAGGAGCAAAGTTCTAAGTATGAATTACAGACAAAGCATTCACAATGCCTTTACACGTGCTGCGCATGTCAAAGGGCTTGTTGATCTGTCAGGAAATCGCAATTGAACGACCACAATATTGAATAACCGGACACTGAATGACCTGTGAGGCTATTTAATAGCATGGCCCAACGTCAGTAATAAAAATATGTTATGTTGTTGGGATTCTAGGAGCTGCGGAAGTGTGCTTGAACGTAGGGAAAGAAGCCGGGGATCTATTCGTCGACGCAAACAATTTTTATTAATATGAAACTTATACTTCATTTACTGTTTTCGAGGGGGTCGGCACTGAGGGCACGTGGCGGTGGAAGGGACAGTATTTCTTTGCAATCGCACGTCTGGGGTTGCTCACCTCCCCCCCCCCCCCCACCCCCATTCTCCGTCCGCTTTCGGAGCCGCTGTGGGAAGCGTTATGCAGCGAAAATTTCGAATATTCAAAATGTCAAGCGCTACCATCGAAGTTGCAGCTTGCGCCATCCGCCATCTTATCTACGGCATCTCAATATGAAACTGGGCGGGAGAGCATAGCTAGCGATACCTGTATCGCATAAAAAAAAAAGCTCCGGTTACAACCAGGCTTGGTTGTTTTAAGACTGGACGATCTTCTTCCCCGCTTTGTGCTTAATGTGGTGAGTTTGGTGACGTGCAATACCCTGCCTGGTTATGCCCGGAGTTCGACGAGGAAAGGCGTTTCTTCACAGTCTGCAAAACGAAGGTCTTACATACGCGAAGTATGAAGATGTAATGTTCCCTGAAGGGCCCACAGTAGTCAGGAAGACTACTTCGCTACGACTGTTGCTAGCCTTTCTTCTAGACGCGGAGTTGGGCAATGTTTGATAAGATAGCTTTGCTAGAAGTGTTTGAGATGCTCAGGCCGAACAGTTGCTGGCTAAGCATGACAGGCCAACCTCGTCTGCCGCTACGCCACTACTACCACCACCACAGCATAGCTACAGCAAAAACTGCTGCTTTTGCATTTCTGCGGTGGAGACCTTTCACTGTTTCGCGCGGCTGTGCGTGGAGCAAGTGATCCATTGCAACGCCGACAAGTTAGCGCGGTATTGTCAACAATGATCACAAAAAGGGAGAGGATACAAGTAAAACCCGCGTGCGATACAGTGGCTGGCTTGCGTGACTTTGCCTACAAGGAGCTGTCGTTAGCTCGTAAAATTATCATTTAACTTGAGATCTGGCTCCATCGTTTCTGGTAGCTTACTGCAACGTGTATAAGAGCCCCCAAAAACATTCTTGCTGTATCCTGTTCCAGCACGTTAGCCTCATTTGAATTTTAGCTCAAGAGGACATCGACATCGAAGAAGACGAAGTGTCTTTCAGGCAGAACGCCGGCTCTTCCAGCTCTACTCATTTTGTGAATTTCTTAGACTTTGCTAGTGGACTGCTATTTCCTCCTTAACTGCGATGGAGATGGAGCCTCACGCGCGTCCGCCGGGCTCGGCAGTGCCCGCGGCGGCAGCCTCCAGGAAGCGCAACGGCACCGAGAGCGACACTGACAGCGACGACACCATGCAGTACTATGTCAGCAGTGAAGATTCTTGCGACGACACCTTCGAGCTGGTGCGGAGTCGCAAAGCAAAGCGAAGATTTCTCAGCGCATCATCGAATTCGAGTGAGTCCACCGTGAGATCTTCGCGGGATACCGAGGAGCTCACCATCCTGTTCTCGCCAGTTCTCGCCAGTGACAACCTGAGACGCCTCAACAGGCAAGCCGTGTCTTCTCATCTAGAGGCGCTGGCTCCAAACGAAATCAAAGACATCAGGGTGAACACCCGTAAGAACGTGCTAGCTATTGACGTAGAACACGCGGCTGCGTTGGATTCCTTGCGCAAGGTCACGGAACTTGGCGGGATGAAAGTCCGCCCTTATATTCCGCTCGGCAAACAAGTCCGTACTGGCGTAATTTACGATGTTGACGAGACCATCGTCGACTCCGATCTGTCAATCTTAATCAAGCCAGCTACGGAAAGCACCATCATCACAAACGCGTTTCGTCTCGGCACGTCACGGTGTGTGAAGATCATATTTAAGGGCGAATCCCTCCCATCGCACGTAAAAGTGGGCCACTTCCGACACGCAGTTCGCCCCTTTATACCAAAACCGCTGCAGTGCTGGAATTGCAAGAAGCTTGGACATGTGAGTAGTGTGTGCAATAACACTACCGTCTGTTCTCGCTGCACTGGGCCCCACACCACAAACACGTGCGAGGCCAGTGTGCTGAAGTGCACAAACTGCAGCGGCCCTCACGATGCATCTTCGAAGGAATGCCCTTTGATTCGAAAGGAAATGCAAATATTGAAGAAAATGGTTAGAGACCACTCGTCTCACCGAGAAGCAGCAGCATCTATTAAGCGACGACGATCACGTCGCCGACATCGATCAAGAGCCTCCAAAGCCTCTGCAGGACGCCACACACGTATATTACCACCCACTCTTCCACCCAGGTCAAACGCAGTCAGCTCAAAGGACAAGGGTGCACCGAACAGCACGGCTGCTGACGCGTGGCCTGCACTCCCGAAGCTACATGCCCCTACTGAGCGTAATGATACTTCTACAGTAGAGGACACTTCGTCTGTTCCTGATAAATTGGCGGACCAAGATCAACAAATTGTTGTTATGATCAGCTCTCTGGTGCGTGCTATTCGTGTTCTACTGGACAAGCTACAGACACCAACAGCTCGAAGTGCATTGCAAGTGCTGGATGCCATCAGTCCGGTTCTGGCGAGCCTTCAGAAGTCCAGTGCTTGAGAACTTCTACAGCAGAACCACGGCTCATCGACAACAACAAAGATCGTTCCGGGATGATGTGAGAAGTGCCTCCATATTCCAATGGAATGCGAGAGGCCTGAGGTCTCGTATTTCGGATTTCCGACAGTTCGTATTTGCAAACCATTTTCCTATACTGGTAATCTGTGAACCGAACTTATCAGCCTGCATAAGACTATCGGGATATGAACCTTTTCTTTCAAACACGTGTGTCCGTAGTAGTAAGGTTCTGGTTTACATTCGTAAGGACCTTACGTATTTTTCCCAACACGTAGCGCCACACGACGGTAACCAATACGTCTGTGTTACTGTGAAAAAGAAGAAGCTGTCTTTTACTCTTATTGGCGTCTACCTTTCCCCAACAAGTCAGTTTGATAGAAAAAGACTGGAAGATATTATGGCTGATACTCCCGGTCCTTGGATAATAACAGGGGACTTCAACGCTCACCACCATATATGGGGAAGCTCCAGGATAAATTCGAGGGGCAGGTCACTAGTATCCTTTGCATCAGGCCAAAACCTGTGTCTTCTAAATGACGGAAGCCCGACATTTCTGCGAGGAACTACATACAGTAGCTGCCTTGACTTGACTTTGGTGTCACGTTGCCTGACTTTGAGCGTACAGTGGTTCACTGATGTTGAAACCCATGGAAGTGATCACATACCGACCTATGTGAGAATCGATGGACTAGACGCCGCATTACCGGTTGTCTCTCGCCAAATCGACTGGTCAGTCTTTCAAGATCGCGTAGAAGACACATGCAAGACACATATTGCACGCAGATTAGAAGACATAATTGCTGACGCTATGCAAGATTGTACACGCCGCTTCACACATCCATCAAAGCGTACAGAGAATGACATTGAATTGGAAAGGCTTCGTGCACTACGTCGCCGAGCTGAAAGGAGGTACAGGCGCACGAAGTCAATTCTTGACCTCAGAGAAGCTCGGCGCATGCAAAAGAAGATCAAACGCCGAATGGATAAGCTAGCGGATCAAAGATGGAAATGTTTTTGCGACTCACTAGACCCCCGCAAGCCATTGTCCTGTGTGTGGCGTACCCTACGGGGTCTTTGCTCAAGTCCCCAGCAACGACACCCATTCAACGCCCTTGCTCTCTATCAAAACCGCCGCGAGATAGACGTCGCAGAGGAATTTTGTGCGAACGTCGCTGGCGGCACAGTTCCAGTCCCTGACATGGCTCTAGGCAACATCCCCGGCCCACGAGATGCACGCTCCATTCTCTATGGAAGAGTTATAAGCTGCTATGGCGCTATGTAGGTGTTCGTCTTCACCAGGACCCGATGGCATAACATATACTGCTTTGCGCCACCTAGGCAGAGAAGCACGAAGAGAACTCCTCAGCCTTTTTAATACTTCATGGCAAGATGGTGTCGTCCCACAGGAATGGAAACGCAGCCGCCTGGTACCGCTTCTAAAAGCAGGAAAGTCACCGCTCGAATTGGCATCCTATCGGCCTATAGCTCTTGCCAGCTGCGTCGGGAAGCTTATGGAACGTATGATCCTCATGCGTCTCGAATGGTACCTTGAACATCATAAAATTTACCCTGACTCTATGGCGGGATTTCGACGCGGTCGTTCATCGATTGACAGTGTCATCGATCTAGTATCATCTGTGGAACAACAAAAATCTCGGAAGCGATTATCAGTAGCGCTCTTTCTTGACGTGAAAGGCGCTTACGACAACGTTTGCCATCAAACCATTCTAGACGCACTTCTGACAATTGAACTAGGAGGGCGAGTCTATCGATGGGTCAGTAACTACTTGACACAAAGGTCCTTGTTCGTACGAACGGAAGATGGTCCGACTACCGACCACTACACATGCCGAGGCGTTCCCCAAGGCGGTGTTCTAAGCCCTATTCTTTTCAACCTCGCGCTTCTTGGGCTGGCCGAATCCCTACCGGAAACAGTGAGTGTTTCAATCTACGCCGACGACATCTGCATCTGGACATCAGCGGTCACTCGCCTGCAGGTTCGCGCACGGCTACAGAAAGCAGCAACACAGGCATCAGACTACCTTCACACACAAGGCCTTACCATCTCAACAGAAAAATGTGCATTAGTCGCTTTTACGCGAAAAACGATGACTCCTTATCCAGTATGCATCAATGGTCAGCCTATCTCCTACAAGAGAAATCACCGGTTTTTGGGTGTCATTGTAGACCGGGACCTCACTTGGAGCCCTCATGTTGCCCACTTAAAGAAGAAGCTCACATCTATTGTTCACGCCTTCAAGTTCATCGCCGGCAAAACATGGGGATCGTCAGTGGGCTCCATGCTACAGTTATATCGAGCACTGTTCATCGGATTCCTACGCTATAGCTCCCCCGTGCTTGCTAAAACATGCAAGTCAAATCTTCGAGAACTTCAGAGCGTGCAGACACAGGCACTACGTGTTTGCCTAGGCCTTCCGCGCAGCGCCTCGACAGCTGGAACCATTATAATCGCTCAAGACCATCCGATCACAACTTACATTAGCACCGAAACGCTTAGAGCCCATGTTCGTCATGTTTCACGGATGCAGTCAAGCTTTCTTGCGTGCCTGCCAGAACGACGACCACAGGCGTCCTTCTCCAACAAGGTCAACATCCATCGTGCCTCCTTACAGTCGGGTTTCACACCCTCTGCACGTTCAACCTCAGCTTTGTGGTGTTTAAAACAACCTCAAATGCGTCTTACGATTCCAGGGATAAGAAAGAAGACCGACCTGCCTACCTTGGCCTTGAAGCAAGCAGCTCTGGATTGTTTGCACACTTTCTACTTTGATCGAGTACATATATATACGGATGGCTCTTCCACTCAGACCAGCTCCACCAGCGCAGTGGTTATACCATCCCATTCACTAAGCATCCATACAAGATTTCGCACTTGACAACATCGACTAGTGCGGAGCTTGTTGCCCTCCGAGGTGCCGTTGATTATATTAATAACCAACCGGCTAATAGGTGGGCTATATTCTGCGATTCGAAGGCGGCCTTACAATGTCTTCTGGCATCTCTTCGTCGCGGGTCATGTGAACAACTCGTGTCGGAGATACGAGAAATGCACCATCACATGATCGCGAAAGGACACGACGTCGTGTTTCAGTGGCTGCCTGGTCATTGCGGTATCTCCGGCAACGACCTCGCTGACGAAGCTGCTAGAAAAGCTCACGAGGGAGCAACCCTTGTTTCAATACCTTTATCGCGGACCGACGCAGCCCAACACTTAGGCAAGCTACCGCACTCTTTGACATTGGAGAAGTGGCGCACACCTGAATTCACTCACCATCGCTTGCATTCCCTCGATCCCTATATGCAACTGCGGCTGTTACCAGGTCTTCCGCGAAATGAGGAAACAGTGCTGTGCCGCTTACGTTTGGGCGTCGCATTCACAAATGCTTATGCATTTCTGATTGGAATGGCTGATAGCGCCGAGTGCAATGCCTGCGGTGTCGAGGAAACCATCGAACACCTACTGTGCTACTGCCCATCTTATGAAAATGAAAGGCAAGACCTCTGCACAGCTCTCCATCAGCTAGATGGAAAGCCGTTCACCTTGAACAAGATCTTGGGATCATGGCCTCGCATATCACAGCTACAAAAGGCCACAAAAGCGCTGCTGCGATATTTGAAAGCGACCGGATTGAGTCAGCGTCTGTGATCCAGACTGAGTGACCGACTGATATCTCCAGTGGACTTTCTCTTTTCCTTTTTTTTTTAAATCTTTCCGTCCCCCTTTCCCTTTCCCCAGTGTAGGGTAGCCAACCGGGCTCAGTCCTGGTTAACCTCCCTACCTTTCATTTATCATTTTCTCTCTTTCTCTTAGCTCAAGAGCAACGCTAACTTGCACATCCAAGAAATATTGTTCGCAGAAGGTCCGCTTAACCTACGACTGCACGTACTTTTTTAAAACATCGAGGCGCAACTATTTTATTAAAGTACAGCAAGAATTGTTTTAAGGGTTACTCACAACAAAAACATGAAGATCGAACATTTTTGTGGTTTTTCGAGTTTGGCGTATGCTTTTCGAGCCGCACATAAGCACGTCGCGGGCTGTCGCAGCACACATTTCACTCGGATTTGTTTTTCCAGACCGTATAAACATCAAGAAAGCTTAGAAGAGAAAACGATGTCCAGGAAAATTGCCGCTTTGGCTGAGACTGAACCACGAAGGGTGCGCTTTGGCAACTGCAGTCGCATCATTTATTAGTGCCGTTTATCCGGTGAAAAGTTAGGAATGAAAGTTCAGCGAAGTTATCGAAAACATGTTTTGCTCAGCGAAAAAAAAAAGACGGAGAATGAAAAGCCAGAGTGGTTATTCGTTGGATATTGCTGATTCATCGGCGCAACAGATTGCCGGCCGACATAAACAAGACCCGTGGGGCACTCTCTCCCAAAGCTGCCTCTGCTTCACCACGCAACTTCATTTTGCATCGCTCGCGCTTGCGTTTCCCGTACTTTCCTTTGAAATTTAATTTATGGTCTCGGTGTTCAGCTTTGGTACCGAGACGCTAAGCTGGGCCGCCAGCTGCGCGTTCGCAGGATTCCTCATATTGTTGCGCGGATGCTCCAGCCGCGGCGTCTGCAAGCATTCGTTATCTGGGGTAAAGCGGTAAAAAATAATAAATAACATTAAAAAATTCGAAAACAAAATGCGAGAGAATGTGAAAATAATCGGAGAGACCGTCTGTAAAGAATGAGGCCCACTACCGCCAACACCGGAAGCGCGAAACCAGCCTCAGAATTGAGCAGTGTCCGAGAACGCGTGCAAGAAAAACGTGCGTCGATGCGCAAACGCATCTGCGTGGCGGTATAAGATGGTGATGGAGCTATAGCTTGCCACCGTTCGGACATTTGATGTGTGCTGTAGCATGCGGAATGAAACAGCACACGGAAGCAAGCTACAGCACGCCGAAAGAAACACTGGGACCCCTTGACAACTTGTTGCAGCAAGCCAGGCAGTTAGCTGGACAAACCGGCCTCCTCGTATTAGGCGACTTCAGCGCGGCGCACGTGGCGGGGGGGTATGTCAGACACACCAGAAAGGGAACAACCTTATACGACATCATTCAACGTCACCGACTCACGATAGTGACGGACCCGACATATTCTACAAGAATAGGCAACAGCACGACCCGCGACACCTGTCCCGATCTTGCGCTCACGTCCAGGCTTTGGAACGTCGAGTGGGAAAACACTAACGAGACGCTAGGAAGCGACCACTTCATACTCAGCATCGCAGTAGACGCAGGAAACTTCCCAAGAAGGAAGACACGCTCCACCAAAATCACGGACTGGGCAAACTTCCGGAGTGAAAGAGAAACGCAAGATGCTCAAGCCATAAGTGATCGGGAGGGCTGGGATAAAGAACTCCAGGAATTGGTGGCCAAA
The DNA here is from genome assembly GCF_023375885.2 of Dermacentor andersoni. Taxonomy (NCBI): domain Eukaryota; kingdom Metazoa; phylum Arthropoda; class Arachnida; order Ixodida; family Ixodidae; genus Dermacentor; species Dermacentor andersoni. The sequence continues at coordinate 186,150,094 of NC_092815.1, read as the reverse complement.
CACTCCAAGGAGATTGCACTTACCACGGACAATCCGGCAGTGGAACCGCGCCTCGTACACATGTGGGAAGCGCGTCACAGTCTGCTGAACAGATGGCGAAGGCAGCGTCACAACCGTAAGCTAAAGATTCGCATCATTCGCAGCGCGAAGCTAACGGACGAGGCAGAGCGTTACGCAGACCAACTTGCACGACAGAACTGGGACCATTTCTGTCTCCCTCCACGGAACGCTGAGCACTGCGAAGACGTGGGCCATACTCAGACATCTACTAGATCCGTACCAGAGCAAGCGAGAAAGCAATCATACGATGAGTCGAGTAATACACAACTTCAGAGGCACAGACGATCAGCTATTGTGTGCCCTACAAAGTAGATACATTGGCAAGCCAATACTTGGTGCACAGCCTGCGGCTAGTTGCTCCAGATTGGAAAACAGCGAGCTCGACCGGGACATAACGCGTTCCAGGCTGACACGAGCGATCGCAAGACACTTGAAATACCACTCCGGGCAAGGAGGCTCCCTACCATCAAGTTGCTACATAACCTGGACGACGCAACCGTGCAGGCAATACTTGAACTATTCGATATACACTGGAGCAGAGGAACCTTGCCCCCGGAATTTAAGCATGCTGAGATTACGCTGATACTAAAGCCGGGAAAACGCCCTGCCTGGAGGACCTGAGACCCATTTCGCTCACCTCTTGACTCGGCAAACTGATGGAACTTGTGCTTTTAAACAGGCTACAGACGCATATCGAAGAACATCAACTGATGCCGAACACGATATTTGGTTTTCGGCCCAGCTTGTCAACGCAAAACGTGCTTCTGCAGCCCAAAGAGGAAGTGCTGAATGCAGCAACGCCATGGGGCTGCACGAAAGCAATTCTTGCACTAGACCTAAAGGGGGCCTTTGACAACATGGGGCACGAAGAAATACTAGCAAATCTCAGTGACATTAATTGCGGCCGACGAATTTACAACTACGTGAGGGCTTTGCTCACAGATCGTATGGCCAAATAGGGCTGGGAACTGTGCGGTCACAGCGAGTAGACACCTAACGGAGGGACGCAGAAAGGAGCAGTGCTGTCGCCGACACTTTTCAACGTGGCCATGATGAAATTTCCAGTCCAACTCGAGAAAATACCGGGTATCAGACATGCCGTGTATGCAGACGACATCACGATATGTACGGTCGCAGGGTCCATAGGAGAACAGCAAGAGGCATTGCAGGAGGCAGTGGAAGTCGTAGCAAGATACGCGGAGATATGCAGGCTGCAATGCGCGCCGGAGCAATCGGAGCTCCTCATAATCGAGAAGCGCTCACGACGACGATCAACACCCCAGGCACCAAACATCCACCTGCGAATAGTTCCTAGAAAAAATCCCAAGGTGGACAAACTTCGTATCCTCGGCTTACACTTACAAAGGACGGGGACGGAGGATACGTCATACAGAAGTTACAATACACGACCACGCAGGTCGTGCGCATGATGCAACGAATTACCGGCAGGAAGATGGGACTCACGGAACAGGACTTGATCCAACTAGTGCAGGCTCTGATAGGGTGCGGCATTGCGTACGCGGTAGAATATTTAAATTCCAGCAATGTGGGAGTGGAGGCACTCGACCGGCTGATGCGCAAGGCGTATAAGCAAGCGCTCGAACTCCCACCTGCAACGGCTACTTCTCGCCTCGAGAAGAGAGGGGTGTACAACAACGCACGGGAAATTATAGAGGCCCACCTGGTAAACCAGAAGGAAAGGCTACAACGCACAAAAGCTGGACACTGCGTCTTGAAACGTCTTGGATATTCCGTACGGAAGACCAGCGCACTTACAAAAATCCCAACACGAATACAGGAAACTATACACGTCTCACCAATACCCAGAAACATGCACCCGACCTTCCACATCGGACGGCGACATGCCCGAGCGCAGGTGCTCGCGAGGAAGTATGAAAACCACCCCAATGTCTTATACGTAGACGCAGCCAGCACATCAAGAAGCGCTGCATGCGCCACCAGCGTAGTCAACAACCACGGGACCGAAATAAATGCGTCGTCGGTTTCCAGAGCGAGCGCTGCAGAGGCAGAGGAACTAGCTATAGCGTTAGCCATCACGACGAGACCACACTGGGAGTGTTTCGTAGTTCTGACGGACTCTCAGACGGCATGCAGAAATTTTTCCAGGGCCAGGATTTCCAGGGCTGCACATCGCATTCTGATTGGAGCGCACCAGTTCCCTCCATACGTACAAATCGTGTGGACTCCGGGGCATGAGTCCTTACGCGGCAATCAGCAGGCACACGCCTACGCCCGAGTGCATGCACACCGGGAGCCGCGAGAGGGTCTCGCCGAGCAGTTCCACCCTAAGCCCATAGTATTAACCTACACGCAAATCCTACAACACTATCCCTTTTCACGAGGAATACTACCGCCGCCTCATAGTGCTCTGACGCGAGAGGAAGCCGTAATATGGCGAAAACTCCAAACAAACACTTGAGCCCTCCTCTGAGTCTCTATCACGCCATAGAGACTGCGCTGTATTCCTTTAATTGCCGACACTGCGATCAATGCGCAACGCTTTACCACATGGTATGGGCTTGCGCGTGCACACCACAGCTCACACCCATAACACACCCCACCACACGGCAATGGAAGGCAGCGCTGTCCAGCTCAGACTCGATGAACTAGCTCAACCTGGTCAACCGAGCGAGAAGGGCAGCTAAGCCGCTGTACTCCTGGACTCAGGGGACCACCCACTGCAGAGCAGAATAGCTACCTACGCTCGAGTGCTCTTTTCTGTAAAGTTTACTTTCTCTCTCTCTTGACATTCAACAATGTTGGTCACCTATGTCCTTCGTTTTCACAAGGCATGCACGTGAAACCCATGCACAATTTCAGTTCGCACACTTGAATCGAGAACTAACCATAAACCGAGAAACCACGGTACCCATTAGTTGCGGGCGTTGAGTTTCCGATCAGTTGTGAAGAACGACCTTGTAGTATCCGAGCTTCGATAACGTGACGCACATGCGAAGCATTTTGTTGCGAACGAAACGAGCCTCGGGCATATATTTCAATGCAAGTTAATTTCATATCCCTATTCATTGCTAGAATGCATGAGCTGCGTCACATCGGGATAAACTCCACGTCTCACATTTCTTCGAGTTCTTTTGTACCACGCGCCATCCTATAGCAAAGGTTTCGCATTTCCCTGTATAACAATTCACCTATTTCTGCAATTCGAATATATCCTGAGTAATAAGTCTACCACGAACAAAGAAAAAGCGTCCAATGCATAAAGGCGAACGAATACGCCAATAGTGTTGCACATGACGCGCGCCGAATCGTTGTATGCGGCATCAAAGAAATAGAAGTGCATAAGCTCCAAATTCAAGTTTTATTAATTGGCATTCTAACGAATCACTTTACGGCAGGAATTTCAACTTAAAGGGTCCCGGAAGCTTTTGTTTGTCGTACGGCTAGACATAGATCTACGAGGAATACATTCTCAGAAGACTATTAGCGATACTATTAGCGGCGAGAATTTGGAGTGGCGCCCTCTCGCGAGTGACGTCATCGCCAGGACGCCGTTCGCTGCGGCTCGCTCGGCGGCCGCGCGCGCTCGTTCCCTTCGTGTATGCCTGGGGTGTGGGTGGCTCGAGCCGTACTTATCGAAGGGTATGTCGGCTGCTTTCTGCTGCCATGCCTGAACCACAGTTTCTTCTCCAAAAGCGCGTGAGTTGAGAAAATTTGTAGCTTGGATATCGCAAGCTATGTAGCGTTGAAGGGGTCTACTGGTTTTACAATGCATATATGCGCCGTGTCTGTCCATACATATTGCGTAAAAAGAACGTGTGCAAATTCAACACGCGAAGTTGTGTATGATGCTTCGCTAAACACTTAACACTCCCTTAGTATTTAGCTATGAGAAATGTTGCATTTTACATGGAAGAAAAATCTTCGTAATGGTGTCAACATGTTATCCGTGTGAGAAAGACACTGCCCAGCGAAGCTGTCATCATGATTCTTATTACTCTGGTGAGTCGTTCTAATCAGGTATGGCCAATTATTTATCTTTTTCTTTTACGCATTATTAAATGGTCATACTTGACTATTTCCTATGAAAAAGATTGCTGCTACTTCCACAAACCCTCTCTGAAACAGGCCTCCAAAAAACGAATCGCTCATCGCTGCTAACACGACAGCGCGTCATGTAGAGTATTTACATAGTTAATTCACAAATACCATAATAGCAAGCACCTGAGAAAAAAGTTTCGTGGTTAAGATCGAAAGCCAATCAATTGCAAGCGATGAAATGTTTCATGGTGGCCCTCAGTAGCCTTTATCGGCGGTATGGCACACCCCTCACGCAACGGTAGCACCCGACTGTCGGTATGGCGAGGCACCCATTGTTCGCGAAACTCATCAGTTCACTACAACTTCGAAATGAAACCATAAAGTTTTTTTTTTTACAGCGCCAATTGTAATGCCTAAAGTATTCTCGAGGGACTACAGCGCAGCTTAGATTGCCTAGAAAAGGAAAATTCATGCACCTTCTGCCTCATCGTGTCTCGGTCCAACGTTTTTTAATTATACAAACGGAGAACTATTCGCTTCGTCGGTACATAAGAGAACCTCGCAAACCTTTATAAAGAAAACACCACAAGCCTTACATATTTCACTTGATGTTTGATCCTCCACCGGGGAATTATGATATTTTCAATATGTCCCACACTACGCATGACTGACACTCCGACTTCTTTCTGGCTGCAACCATACGGTCCAAAAGGCATATTTCACTAAAAAATTTGGGCCGAGCAGCCTGTTGGTTGGTTGGTTGGTTAGTTTGGGTTTAATGGCACAAAGGCAACTAAGGCCATGCTGCGCCAGACACAAGACAAAATGAAATGCGACGTTAGAGTAGGTAAACCTGTATTACATTATAGTTGGTGTAAATCACTAGTTTTTTCTAAAAAGTCGAACAGGTTAGCAAATGGCACTAGGGGGTCATCTGCTAGTAATAGGCCAGGGTGTAATGGAGTGTGGAAATTATATAGGCTGTGTAAAAACCTCCGTCTCAGCGTGTCGATGTGTGGACATGTTATTAGGATGTGTATGACTGTGAGAGGTTCAAGGCATTTTTCGCAGGTCGGCGGGTTTTCTTTTCGGAGGAGAATATTGTGCGCCAAATGTGTGTGTCCAATTCGAAGTCTACACAAGATCACCTCGTAGAACCGCTGCTGGTGTGGTATAATGTGTTCTTGTGGGGTGCCTTTTTTCTTTAAATCTGTCAATGTCCAATCACATAACGGTGCGAAATCGTGCCACGGGGGCAAACGCTGTGGTTTTCTCGCAACCTGAAGGACTTCGCGAGGAATGTTATAATCCCGAATATATTCCTCATATCGTAGGACAAGCGGCTTAATCATGTTTGGTTTGTTTGTATAGTGTAAGCGTGAGTTAGTGTGTGACAATGTTGAAGCACATGTGTTGTGGTGAGGATTGAATTCTTAGTACGTAAGAGAAAGTTAGTAGCATTCTGCGCTGCTGTAGAGGAGGTTCATTACAGTCAACATACAAACTCTGGACAGGCGATGTTCTGTAAGCGCCACTTGCCAGTCGCAGTCCAAGGTTATGAACTGGATCAAGTCGACGGACGTAAGACTGTCTGGCTGAACCGTATATGATGCTACCATAATCTAATATGCTGCGCACCAAAGTACGGTAGAAGTGTAACAGGCATTCACAGCGCTTCCGGGACAGGACTTTGAGGACGTTAAGCGCATTGTTCGCTTTTATTTTAAGGCTCTTTATGTGTGCCAGGAAGTTTAACTTTTTATCAAACAGAACACCCACAAACTTGTGTTGTTTTACTGGTAGTGTGGCTTCTTGTAGCTTAAGGGTGGGATCTGTTTGTAGGCCTCTTTTTTTTTGTAAATACACCACTAATAGTTTTTTTTTTCGCTTGAGAAACGAGAACCGTTTTCAGACGCGCACTGCGTTTGTTTGTTTAGTGTAATTTGAATTTCACCCGCCGTGGTTGCTCAGTGGCTATGGTGTTGGGCTGCTGAGCACAAGGTCGCGGGATCGTATTCCGGCCACGGCGGCCGCATTTTGATGGGGGCGAAATGCGAAAACACCCGTGTACTTAGGTTTAGGTGCACGTTAAAGAACCCCAGGTGGTCGAAATTTCCGGAGTCTTCCACTACGGTGTGTCTCATAATCAGAAAGTTGTTTTGGCACGTAAAAGCCCATAATTTAATTTTTAATTTGAATTTGCCGTTCGCAAGATGTCAGGTTCGATGCAGGACACGCAATTTGTAGATCATCCACATATAATGAATGCATTACAGAAGATGGAATTACCTTATTGACCGAGTTCATTTTCACTACATGCAATGTTGTGCTTAATACGCATCCTTGTGGCACACCATTTTCCTGAATGAATACACGTGACAGCGCCGTTTCTAAACGCACCTGGAATGTTCGGTCTGCTAAATCTGCTAAGTCCCTTAAGATACCAAACCTCCATGTTGTGTCGTACGCCTTTTCTATATCAAAGAAAACCGTGAGACAATACTGCTTGTGTAGAAAGGCCGCACGTATCTCGTGTTCTAGCCGGACTAGGTGGTCCGTTGTCGAGCAACCTTTCTTGTACCCACACTGATGGTCATCTAGAAGGTTTTCCGTTTGAAGGACGTATGTCAATCTTATGTTTATAATGGCTTCATAAGACTTTGCAAGACAACTTGTGAGTGCTATAGGCCTGTAGCTGGTTGCTGTTGTGGAAGGTTTTCCAGCTTTCAAGAAAGGGATAATGATGGCTTTCTTCCAGTCTTTCGGAATTTTCCCCGTTTCTCAGGTTATATTTAAAAAACGAAGCAAGGTTTCAACTGCATTAAGAGAAAGATGAGCGAGCATTGCGTAGTGTACTCTGTCCGGACCAGCTGCTGTTTTTTTTTCAGTGGTGAGCACTCTATTGATTTCCGGTAGTGTTAAGGGGGCATTATACGATCTCTCTGAACTTCCAGTGCTCGGAAGTTTGAGTTTTTCCGCTGATTGCTTATATTTTAGAAATGCAGCAGAATAGTTTACCGAGCTTGATATATCATGAAAATGCTGCCCTAATAAGTCTGCTTCTTCTACTAAATTTTATTGTGTCTGGGGGTGAAAGTATGGGTATCGTGTAAGGAGCGTAGTCGCCTCTAAACTTACGAACCTGATCCCACATTCTTTTGGAAGTTATCAAGCTTTTTATTGACGAGATATAATTTTTCCAGGACTGTCTTTTGGCTTGTGTGCCTGTGTACCTGGCTTTCGCTTTTGATTTTTTGAAGGAGGGTAGATTGTCTTGTGTTGGGTATCGCCGAAAGATACCCCACGCTTTGTTTTGTAGTTTCTTTGTTTGCGTACATTCCTTCGTCCACCAGGGTTTTAGGTTTTTTCTTAGGAAGCCAGACGATTGTGGGATTGTTTCTGCTGCTGCAGCAAGTATACAGGTGGTGATCTTGTCATTCATTTCGTCTATGGTTAACTCATCTGATATGTTATCCAAAGTGGCCTTTTCAGTAAAGAGAGGCCAGTCTGCTAGATGGAGTTTCCAACGGGGTGGCCTCAGTGGCATGGTAGGAAAAGGAGATGTTCTTTTAATGATAGCAGGCATATGGTCACTACCATAGGGGTTATCAATAACACTCCACTGAATATCTCCAAAAAGAGAGGGAGAGCACAGTGCCAGATCTAGGCAACTCATAGCTCGTGTGCTTGGGCAGTAGTAAGTTGCCGCACCGGTGTTTAAAAGGCACCCAGGTTGTGTAAGAAACGTCTACAATTCCACTGGATAATAAAAGCCATTTTGCAATGGAAAGGTAAGAAATGACACTACGAAAAAGGTAAGAGGTGAGATGTTAGGTGACATGGATATAAAAAGGCTAATACAAATGAGCGATAACCTTTAGGTTATCGCTTTTTTATTTTAGGTGGTTATTAAGATTTTGTCCCTCTTACCGCGCTCGAGAGAGCTGTTGTCCTTCGGTGTCAATGACACCGGGGTTTTCGTGTCGATCTCCATCGCTCTCTCGGAAGCGCTGGACGACCGAGAATTGGGCGCCGAAACACGTATCTCGGGCCTTGGGGTTCGTTCGATCTTTGGGCCCTGGTGTCTGCAGGGCCTCTGAAGATGATGGAACAGCACTGGCTGCTTCCACCACGGGGGCGGGCGGCGTCACTACGGGACCACTGTGCGTGGGCTCGCAGGACTCCTCAGGCCTCTGTGACGATGCCCCCACATTCGTCACATCGGCATAGCTACGTCGCGAAAGGCATGACAGTCGCTTTCTGGCTTCAAAGAACGAGATTTTTTTCTTTAACAGTTAGTGCAATTCTTTTACTTTTTTCCAGCAAGGGCAAGACCGCGAGTAAGCGGGATGATCTCCTTTGCAGTTAACACAATGTGGTGAAGAGGTGCAATTCTCAGATTGGTGATCGTTGGAGCTGCATTTAGCACAAGTTCTCTGTCCTTGGCATGCATGTGAAGCATGTCCAAACCTTTGGCACTTGAAACATCGTCTGGGGTTCGGGATATATGGTTTCACATTGACTTTAACATAACCTGCATCGACTGAAGTAGGCATTACGCTTGTTCCGAAGGTCAGCATAACATGTTTGGTTGGGATCTCTTGGTCATTCCTGCGGATGACAATTCTTTGGACTTTGGTAACATTTTGTTCCTGGAAACCTTCCAGCAGTTCTTCATCGCTCAAGCCAATAAAATCTTCCTCTGATATCACACCCCTGCTTGTATTTAGTGTCCTGTGTGGTGAAATTGTTACTGTCGCGTTGCCAATACTGGTAAGTTCCGAGAGCTGTTGCGCTTGATCCTTGTCATTTAGTTGTAGGAGGAGGTCCCCGCTAGACATTTTTGAGGCTTTGTATGTAGGTCCGATTTTATCTTTTAGACACTTGGCCTCTAGGAATGCGAGAGCTTTCTTACTGGTACGTTGTTTTCGCTGTGCAGCATATAGAACTTGGGAAATGATGGAGCGTTGATCTGAAAGGAGAATTGGAACGGTACTTCGGTGCAGCATCTTTTCAGACGCCGATCATAGAGTACAGAGGCTTGCGCTGCCATAGGAAAATGTATGTTCGGCAACAGCGCCGACCGCCCACCACGGAGCCTAACGAGGGAACGTGGCAGAGCTTGTATACAAGCCTGCCCGACGCGAGTCGTACGCCATCACTATAACCAAATATGGTGCACCCAAGATAGGATAGCCACACAGGGTTAACCCTTGCCGCCAAGGAGAACGGAAGTAAACAGAAGAGAGAAGAAGATAGGAAAGGCCAGAAAGTGGGAGAGAAAGACGAAGATTCCAGGAGAAAGAGACAGGAAGAGGCGACTGCCGATTTCCCCCGGGTGGGTCAGTCCGGGGGTGCCGTCTACGAGAAGCAGAGGCCAAAGAGGTGTGTTGCCTCCGCCGAGGGGGGCCTTAAAGGACCGAACACCCGGCATTGGTTCAACCCCAGGATCCCCCTTTCTCTGGACACGGCCAAGCCGCGCACGGTTACACGCGGGAGCGTCCAACCCTCGTGTGCTCGGGTACGTGGTGTCGCAACGCACCAAATGCCTGCTGACGCAGAAGCCCCTGCGGGGCGAGCAGCCTGTGTCAGTTCGCCAAACATATTCGTCATGTATATTCCTCAAACAACAAGCACCAGTAAATTTCTCAAGTGATCGAGTTGAACGTGTAGCACGGAAAAGGAAATATGTATTGGTACATTCCTTTTCCTATTCTGCAAATAGCTGTAAGGCTTCATTAGCGTTACTTCATATTACGCCACTTAATATAAACACGTCATGACCCACCTAATTTTGAGAAGCAGATAAAGAAGCAAGTAGGGCTTGTAGAGTCAAAACTGCAGTGTTCAGTCCTCGTGTTACTGCCGAGCGTTTCTCTGAAGAAATGCAAAAATTCGATATTATACCATGAACCACTCGTCGTGAGCAAACCTGTTTTAGCGGATTAAAATCAAAGTAACTGTTGTAGAAGTAGTGTAACTGTTGTGAAGTCTTGTAAATCAAAGTAACTGTTGTAGAAGTTGTAGTGTTGAAGTCGTTTGTGACATACTTGTTGCAGCGCAGCAGGTACGTTATCACAACTGGATTCTTATGTACTATGTTTTTGCGGTTGTGGGTGAGAGAGAGAGAGAGAGAAAGAGAACAACTTTAGTGAAAATGCCTGCAGAGTCGGTTAGGCTCCCTTCACGCAGGGAGGACAAGCTTTTACCGCGACGCGGCCACTACGTCAGTCTCGTGCATTGTGCTCCTCGAGGTCTTGGTTGGTTGTGGGTCCGTGCATAAAAAACGCGCAATGGGCTGGTCTGCGCTCCTTCGGCTGGCACTGTAGCGTTGCCTTTGAGAGCTGCATTGTCGTCTAAGAAATGAGCTTTTTAAAGAAATTTTCGCGAATGAAGACGTCGTAAAAATATATTGGAGACGGCCGCCATAAGTATACAAGCAGAGAGAACGACGGTGAACAAACGAAAACACAGCAGAAAGCACCCGGACACAGCCCGAACTATAGTCACTATACCCGAACTGTAGCAGACGACAGGCGCAAGAGCGTGCCCCGACGTCACGCGAGCGGCGCTCGCAGCGCCCCAGTAGTTCGTTCTCGGGGCTAATAGGGTAGCGTGGCATTGCCGGCGGGCTGCAGGCATCCGGTAGACCATGGCGACCAGGCAAGGACGAGACGATTTCTAGTGCGAAACTTGCACGGTTTATTCAAAGGTTGAAAGATGAAGAGAAGAGAATGAAGTGTTAAAAAGTACATTTCGGAGCCCCTTAAATAGGCTCCCTAAAATCGTGGGAGAGATCTTGCTGCAGTCGACATCACGTGACAGGGACAAAGTCTGGTTTGTGGATAGGCGTCCCGCCTCCGTAGATACCAAGCTTGCAGCAAGGAAAGAGCGTCCCGCCTCCGTGTATACCAAGCCACAGGTCCGGGATTCTAAACGCTTAGCCTTTTCTTTTGCGCCTTGCTGGTTCGCGGAAGTTCTCCTGTAGAGCTCGACAGTTTGAGGAAAGGGTCCCTCTAATGTCGCACAAACACAAAAAGGGCCTGTAAAAACTGCAGGGCTTCCGCCAGACCGGCATACACCCGAGAAAACCATGGCCAATTAGGAAGTCACACTTCGTTTCGATGAGGCATGGTGGCCGAGAATCCATTTTGCACGGGGTGCTAGACGTCAACCGTAACACTGCTAAGCGTGCGAAAGGCTGCGGTTCTCAGATAACTTACTGCAATATTTTACTCTAAAAGAAGAAAGCGGATGAAAATGTCGCTTAATGCTGGCCTAAAACGTCTCAGTCTGTTTCATGGAAAATTTGGTTTTCACTTCACGCGAATATATGATGAGAGGTTATAGAATGAGCGCCCACTCATCACAGCTCTCGTTGGCTCTCTCAGATGACAGGTCCATGTCCAAGAAAGTGGGATCGGGGGGGGGGGGGGGGGGTAAGCGTGGCTTTACAGGACAGAGCGTCTAAGTCTCATGGTTTCTTGCGTGTTGTCATCAGGTGTGGTTTCGCCCATGTAGGGTCCAGTGCTTTAGTGTTTCCGCAGTCTTTCGTGCTCTTGTCAAGTTGCTACGCCAATGGCCTTCTTTTTGTGGCCTGCTGGTTGCCCGTGTCAACTCAGGACGTGTCAGCTGCGAAGGGCGGCGTTTTCTCGTGGAGGGCAATTGCCTCGACAAGGGAAAGCGAACTGGAACATTTTCCAGACTTGAGAGGCCGAATACCAGGCCGATGATAACACTCTGCTTCTATAAGCCTTTTCTCCTCAACTCGTTCGCCGAGCGACTGGGACTAACGTCCTCCTTCACGGGCTCTGCGTCGTGTCGACGACGTCGTGTCGTCTACTTCCGTTGTTCTGGAGCCAGCGCACAAAGTCGTTCCAAGCTCCACTAGCCGTCCATCCCCAGCGACAGATATCCAAGCAACGTGCGTTGCGAACGCGGTGTCTCAGTGCTCGAGCGTGTCTAGTATTTCGGTAAACACAGGTGATCTGGTCGTTTCGACAGATGGCCGGAGGCGTACGTTAAAGCACCTCTGTTCTACTTCCGCTCTGATGAAGGGGCTTTAGCGTAAACGTCAGAGGCCTGCACGGTACAGCCACCTGGTGGCGCATAGCGTAACTGGCTAAACACAGAGCTAATTCTGCTGTAACCGAGAGTAAACATTTCAAACATGTAAAAAGACAACGAGTTCACGATTATGCTGTTGCCGAAAATTTACGCCAGTAGCAAAGTGGAATACGCTTGGTTACTGCTATAGACCGTTTTATTGAGGGCGCCGCCATGTTGCGATCACAGCGCCGTCTATCGTCCTGCGCCATGCTGGTATGTGGGATCGCGCTGGAGGGTGCACGGCGAACGTGCTGTTGACAAGTGGCAAGTTTTCGCGCTTTGCCCAGAGGTGTCAACAAGCTGTTTGGATTGGGAACCTTCTTAGCGTGTCGTCACTAAGCTTTTAGCTTCGATATAGCCGCAATATCAAACGGCGACGGGCCTACAGGTGCTCCCGCAGCTGTGCCCGCGATAGGAATAGGAAGCGAGTCAAGACTGAACATTGTCGATACGTAACGTATACGTGTAACGTGTTATTATTGTATGTCTAGCCTTGAACTTTACTAAGGTATCACTCGATCATCATCATCATCATCATCATCATCATCATCATCATCATCAGCCTGGTTACGCCCACTGCAGGGCAAAGGCCTCTCCCATACTTCTCCAACTACCCCGGTCATGTACTAATTGTGGCCAAGTGTCCCTGCAAACTCCTTAATGTCATCCGCCAACCCTAATTTTCTGCCGCCTCTGCTACGCTTCCCTTCCCTTGGAATCCAGGCCATAACCCTTAATGACCATCGGTTATCTTGCCTCCTCATTACATGTCGTGCCCATTCCCATTTCTTTTTCTTGATTTCAACTAAGATGTCATTAACTCGCGTTTGTTCCCTCACCCAGTCTGCTCTTTTCTTATCCCTTCACGTTACACCCATAATTCTTCTTTCCATGGCTCGTTGCGTCGTACTCAATTTAAGTAGAACCCTTTTCGTAACCCTCCAGGTTTCTGCCCCATATGTGAGTACTGGTAACACACAGCTGTTGTACACTTTCCTTTTGAGGGATAGTGGCAACCTGCTGTTCATGATATGAGAATGCCTGCCAAACGCACCCCAACCCATTCTTATTCTTCTGGTTATTTCAGTCTCATGATCCGGATCCGTGGTCACTACCTGCCCTAAGTAGATGTATTCCCTTACCACTTCCAGTGCCTCACTACCTATTGTAAACTGCTGTTCCCTTCCGAGACTGTTAAACATTACTTTAGTTTTCTGCAGATTAATTTTTAGACCCACCCTTCGGCTTTGCCTCTCCAGGTCAGTGAGCATGCATTGCAGTTGGTCCCCTGAGTTACTAAGCAAGGCAATATCATCAGCGAATCGCAAGTTACTAAGGTATTCTCCATTAACTCTTATTCCCAATTCTTCCCAATCCAGGTCTCTGAATAGCTCCTGTAAGCACGCTGTGAATACCATTGGAGAGATCGTATCTCCCTGCCTGACGCCTTTCTCTATTGGGATTTTGTTTTTTTTTACGGAGGACTACGGTGGATGTGGAGCCGCTATAGATATATTTCAGTATTTTTACATACGGCTCGTCTACACCCCGATTCCGTAATGCCTCCATGACTGCTAAGGTTTCGACAGAATCAAACGCTTTCTCGTAATCAATGAAAGCTATTATAAGGGTTGGTTATATTCCGCATATTTCTCTATCACCTGATTGATAGTGTCAATATGGTCTATTGTTGAGTAGCATATACGGAATCCAGCCTGGTGGTCTTTTGGTTGACAGAAGTCAAAGGTGTTCCTCATTCTACTTGCGATTACCTTAGTAAATACTTTGTAGGCAACGGACAGTAAGCTGATCGGTCCATAATTTTTCAAGTCATTGGCGTCCCCTATCTTATGGATTAGGATTATGTTAGCGTTCTTCCAAGATTCCGGCACGCTCGAGGTCATGAGGCATTGCATATACAGGGAGGCCAATTTTTCTAGAACGATCTGCCCACCATCCTTCAACAAATCTGCTGTTACCTGATCCTCCCCAGCATAGCTCCCAAGGCTTTCTGTACTTCTTCCGGCGTTACTTGTGGGACTTCAAATTCTTCTAGACTATTCTCTCTTCCATTATCGTCGTGGGTGCCACTGATACTGTATAAATGTCTATAGAACTCCTCAGCCACTTCAATTATCTAATCTATATTAGTAATGATATCGCCGGCTTTGTCTCTTAACGCACACGTCTGATTCTTGCCTATTCCTAGTTTCTTCTTCACTGCTTTTAGGCTTCCTACGTTCCTAAGAGCATGTTCAATTCTATCCATATTATACTTCCTTATGTGTGCTGTCTTACGCTTGTTGATTAACTTGGATAGTTCTGCCAGTTCTATTCTAGCGGTAGGGTTAGAGGCTTTCATACATTGGCGTTTCTTTATCAGACCTTTCGTCTCCTGCGATAGCTTACTGGTATCCTGTCTAAGGGAGTTCGCACCGACTTCTATTGCCTACTCCTTAATGATGGCCATAAGATTGTCGTTCATTGCTTCATCACTAAGGTCCTCTTCTTGAGTTAAAGCCGAATACCTGTTCTGTAGCTTGATCTGGAATTCCTCTATTTTGTCTCTTACCATAACTCATTGATCGGCTTCTTATGTACCAGTTCCTTGCGTTCCATCCTCAAGTCTAGGCTAATTCGAGTTCTTACCATCCTATGGTCACTGCAGCGCACCTTGCCGAGCGCGTCAACATCTTGTATGATGCCAGGGTGTTAGATACGGGACCGTTTCCTGAGCCTACTTCGAATTCACTAAACCACATCGAATCGCGCCACAGCTAATTAAGGAGCGCAGAAGCGCGTATACTACATTCCCGAGGCGCGGCACGTGCAAACGAGTTGGCGTCCCCCACCTCGTATGCCGCATCTGGAGCTATTCACTGCTTGACTCTTCCCGAAAGTGTAGCGAGAGCCTGGCACTGTTCTAGGTAAAGTGGGCCCCGAAGCAAGACGGCTGTAATGCACCGTGAAACCCTGGCAGCGCCTCCCCCTTCCGCCAATTTGTGACGGTGCTCGCAAGTCAGCAAGGCAATACCACAGGGAGAAAGCCCTGGGACAATTGGGGCCCAAGGAGCGACCCTCTCCGCCTTGGTGACGGTAGTTGCAGACCGGGATGGCAAGACCGCAGAGAAAAGTAAGCGCTCGGACAATTGGGGACCAAGGAGCGACCCTCTCCGCCGGGTGTGACACAATCGCACGGGCGCCTACCATTGGCCGAAAATGACGACACCTGAGCGGGCTCGCCGATTGGCCGAACGTGACGTGTCTTCGAGACATCGAAGGGCTTAAAAGACACAGACCGGGAGTAGCAAGATAGCATTCCTGGAGCATTCCTTCATTCATCTCTTTCGAGCTTCTTGCCATGGGCCGCAGCGTCTGAGTTGCTGCCGGCCCGTAATGACTTCTATGACTGTTAATTTCTCGGTCGTCTCACTGTAAATAATGTAAATCAACCTTCAAGTTTTCGTCCCAAAGTATAAGGCCTATTTCATTACTAGTCTCGCCATTCGGACCCCTCCACGTCCACTTGCGGCTATCCCGCTTGCGGAAGTAGGTATTCGTTATCCGCATATTATTCTGTTCAGCAAACTCTACTAATAACTCTCCCCTGCTATTGCTAGAGCCTATGCCATATTCCCCCACTGACTTGTCTCCAGCTTGCTTCTTGCCTACCTTGGCATTGAAGTCGCCCATCAGTATGGCGTATTTTGTTTTGACTTTACCCATCGCCGATTCCAGGTCTTCATAGAAGCTTTCGAATTCCTGGTCATGATGAGTGGATGCAGGGGCGTAAACCTGTACGACCTTCAATTTGTGTCCTTTATTAGGTTTCACAATAGGATCTGCCACTCTCTCGTTAATGCTATAGAATTCCTGTATGTTACCAGCTATATTCTTATTAATCAGGAATCCGACTCCTAGTTCTCGTCTCTCCTCTAAGCCCCGGTAGCACAGGACGTGCCCGCTTTTTATTTTAGCATTGTATATGCTTCTTTTGTCCTCCTGAATTCACTGCGCCCTATTATATCCCATTTACTGCCCTGTAATTCCTCCAATAGCACTGCTAGACTCGCCTCACTAGATAATGTTCTAGCGTTAAACTTTGCCAGGTTCAGATTCCGATGGCGGCCTGTCCGGATCCAGAGATTCTTAACACCCTCTGATGCGTCACAGGTCTGACCGCCACCGTAGTCAGTTGCTTCGCAGCTACTAGGGACTGAGGGCCGGGGTTTGATTATTGTGTTCATATAGGAGGTTGTGGCCAAGTACTGCACCAGGGTGGCCAATCCTACTCTGGTGAGGGAGTGCGTTACCGGTTCTGGTCACCGGGATCAGGCCGAACTCCAGGCCTGTTCATGCAATTTTATCCACACGCGCATTTTTTTTAGCCGGTGAAAGATTGCGCGGCACCGGGATTCGAACCACGGTCCTCTTGCACGAGAGGCGGATTCTCTACCTCTACGCCACCGCTTACCACACTCGATCAGGCGACAACAATCAGAGCTTTCTGCATGTGTCATGTGGTGTGCCACACCAGCGCACATCCCAATTCAGGCAACTGAAGCTCCGAGGAAACACATTCTGCTAGCTTTCGTGCTCCCAAATTTTTTGCGGTATGATTTTCTAAACGTGGTTTATCAGGCACCAGGGCATCAAGCTTTACAAAATAAAGAAGTGTAAATTAACTCGATCGGTAGGGCTGTTAACAAGAATAATATGACCTTATGATAGTGGCCGCGAATATGCAACGATGAACCAGACGCACGCTACAGGTTGAAAGATTATGGGCATTGTTAGAACTGGAACGGTGCCTCTGCGTGGAAAGGCACCTCGGCTACTCGAGAGAGCTGAAAAACGAACAACTTCTCTTTGCAACAGCAACTTTATTTTCTGCAGTAATACAGCACGCGATGAGCGGCGTCGACAGCTTGCCGGCGAGTTTCGGAAGCATGGGAGATCCTATGTGAAATAGAGCCGGCCGGCACACGGCAGCAGTGACCTTGAGTCGTGTTGCGCATTTACACGCTGCTTTATTGCACTGCTAAACTCGTCGAACCAGTTACTGAAGCATGCAAAGGACATTAACTACCGTAATACATATTTATTATTCTGCTGTTAATTTCATTGGCTGTAGACCTTTCTGTGCACAACAGCTTGCTCACGCTACAGTACTCAAGCTTGAAGTCGCCTGAGGACGCCATGTTTAGCTGGCTATAATGTGATACAATGGCAGATACGAAGTCTTGATACTGCGGCCTTGTTTGGCTGGATAGATGAGCTGACGAAGGAATATGGAGAGAAACCAGTGTACGACTTTTGGTGGTAGCCGAGTTGAAAAATGACAACCATTCCACTCTGTGAAGATGGAATGGTTGAAGATGAAGATGTGAATGTGCTTTCGCTGCCTTTCCATCTTCCCACAGTGGAATTCTTATAAATTTTGTGTTTGCCAGTCTGGCGTCGTTGCTCGTTCGGATGTGCCGAGGCTCGCGATTGTCGTTTTCGTTCAGCATCGCGGGAACGTTCTTCGTCGGTGGTCGTTTCGCGCCGGCGCCGTTTACATGCTCCTTGCTGTTCCCTGCGGTGCTTCTCGTACGCATGTTGTTCTTCGGGTGTATGAACAATACATGTCCGCCCCATCGATAACGCAGATTAATCCAGAAAGGGTTGTCGGGGAATGCTGTGATAGAAGAAGAAAAGACCCTTGTACTCATTGGTGCATCCTTGAACCTGCTTAAAGAAGCAAATAGGACACTGCGTTATGTCAATTGGGGTTTTATATTTTTCGAAAGTGTGATGGTTTGTTTTGATGGAAAAAATGGAAATATATTGGTCTACGTTCCCTTCTTATAGAGGAAGGGTAGCGGGCGCATCAAATATCAACTTACTTTCGCATTCACCTGGGATTAGATTCTTTGCAACTACCTTTCTTGCTTATATCCAAATGTATTTATGCTTCCCGGTCATAGTGAAAGGCAAAACTTGATGGATCCAGCTGAAAAATAAGACGGAGTTGAACGCTGCTTGAGCGTGTTTAAGCTAGAATCCCATACTTTCGGCTAATGCAAAGTCGTAGTGTGTTCATGCCGTGCTTTCACGTCCGCAGTGGAGCACCTTCATTCCGGCAGAGCTCCAACATCAATTGGCGCGGTATCGCTTTAATTACACACAGTATACATCTTCATTGCAGGGCTCCAGTCGACGCAGAGACTTCTCAAGATGGCGACCCAAGCCTTGCAGTTGAGACGTAAGTCAATTTGCAGGGCACACAACATTTGCGCAGGCTCATCGACGAATACCTAACAGTACCAAAAATGCGCTTGTAGTCCTGGTCGAACCAAAGCGTGAACCAAGAGTTCACGTAAACGAAACAGAAAAGCTATTATTGTTTCTCTTAAGGAAACATTCGGTACACAGCGACCATATTTGACCTGCTTACAATAGCCAGTCCTTGTATTGTTTATGTTTTTACAGACGAGGATATTTTTCAACCCTTAATTTTTTTTCTTGTATCCGCCGTGCACCACCAACCGTCCTTAGTAGCTAGCAACACCTTATCTTTAAAGCGAATAGCACTCTTTGGCTCTTTCGGCCGTTTTCGTGGCTGGTCGGTGGGCGGTGTCGATGGTCGGTCGTCGGACTCGATAAGCAAAACTATCGTCCTGTCGAGCTCTCTCTCCTTCGCTCGTTTGTTCGGGCTATTGACTTCCATTGTCAATCATGGATCGTCGATGGTTCCCGAACAATTTTTTGTCCATCTTCCTACAGATAATATGAGGTGTTTCAGTCTTCAGCTTTTTGGATAGCAACGTCTTCACATGGGTTGTATGTTGGAGTGAATATTTAACAGTAATTCTTTAACTGCCTTTCCTTGGCACTTACAGAGTAGCAGTACGTTTTATGAAGCCAGGAATAGCAAAACGAATCGATCCAACTTGTGCCAACTAGAAACATCATAGTCTGCACAAGACGGGATAAGTGGTACTTAACAGGGAGAGGCGGGCTAGTTGGTGGTCGATATTGGAATGCATCATGTAACCGCGCAAACGACAACAGGAGCCTCCGCGCCTGTCCTATGCGTTTCTTTCCTCGTCCGTTGTCGTTTGCGTGGTTACATGATGCACTCCAATAAGTGGTACGTTGGTGAGTGAGCGCTTTGTCAAGCTGCCTAAAGAGCAGCTTCTTTTTCCCACCCTTTTCTTCT
Organism: Dermacentor andersoni; assembly: GCF_023375885.2. Lineage (NCBI taxonomy): Eukaryota > Metazoa > Arthropoda > Arachnida > Ixodida > Ixodidae > Dermacentor > Dermacentor andersoni. Next base: position 186,130,701 of record NC_092815.1, on the reverse strand, counting down.
GTACTTTCAGAGCGCAAAAAACCTATTTGCATATTTGTATATGTACAGGGCTTCCTGAGTTATGGTATCAGCAATTTTGGTATACAAATGCTCTTTGCAAATTTTATTCAGGCGTGTGTTCTGGGGACGTGCTTTTCGTGAACAAGTCAGCCAACACATGATTAGGAAAGGTTTGTTATTAACCTTATAACTTTCCCGATTATGGCATATGAGAAATTGAAGATCGTATTAGAAGACTGTTTTGTGCGATTTTTCTAGAGGGCCTCTGTTCAATTTTGCTAACAATGAAATTTGGCACTCAGTACGCTAATATTTCGCATTTTGATGCGCGAGCTACGACGTAATTATAAGCTGGTGATGTAGCTGATCCCGTAAGCATTCCACCTCTATATGCTGGGCAGAGCTGGCAACAGCAAAACTCCTGCCCTCGACTGGCAAAGCAAGTATTCTTTGACCTTTCAGCTGCAATAAGCCACGTCGCACGGTATATTTGTCTCTGTATCGAAACTCCCATAGGTAAGTTCATGGAAATGACATACTGTCAGTTTTGATGATGAATATCTTTGAACGTACGCACACTGGAAGAGTCAGACAAAATGACTGTTGTCTTCAAACTGTTGCGTATACCAGGGTAGCGTATCGTACTGCTGCCGAGTTGTAGCGGCGCCTGCCTACCGAAGCTCGACCGACGTTACTTGTTGGGTAGCGTGGCGTTGTCGGCGGGCTGAAGACATCCGGTAGACCATGGCGACCAAGCAAGGGCGAGACGATTTCTAGTGCGCAACTTGCACGGTTCATTCGAAGGTAGATGAAAGAAATTGAGAAGAGCATGAAGTGATCAAAAGTACATTTCGGAGCCGCTTAAATAGGCTCTCTACAATCGTGGGAGGGATCTTGCTTCCGTCGACGTCACGTGACCGGCACAGAAATTCTGCTGCAAGAAGGATGGCGTCCCGCCTCCTGGAATTGTAGACGCTTGTCCGTCTTTTTTGCGCGTTGCAGGTTTGTGGAAGTTCTCCTTTTGGCCGTTCGAGGAACGGGTCCCTCTAAAGTCGCACACACACACAAAAGAGGCCTTTACACTGCGGGGCTTCGGCCATACCGGCAGACACTCGAAATGGTCATGGAGAATTAGGAAGTCACGCTTCATTTCGACGAGGCCTGGTGGAAGAAGGTCGGGAGAGAGAAAGTTCTTTCTGCACGAGGTGCGGGACGCCAACCAAAGCAGGCGAAGTCACGCCTCATTTCCACGGGGTAGGGTGAGAGAAGGTCGGTTGAAATTCCTTTGTGCACGCGGTGCCAGACGCCAACCCTAACAGAACCAAGCCTACCTCACCAGTCGTCGCAGCAGAGAGGGACGAAGGGATTGCTACACTTCAGGGCGCCAGGCTTGTAGAAATGTTTATTACGGACTAGTGTTAACTTGTGTGCATGACAGCATGCGTATGTGGGTGGCGCTGTCTCCATGATCTATTGCTTTCATATTTTTCTGTCTCTCTCTTGCCCACACTAGTAGCAAACTGGATTTGCTGTTTTAGTTTACCTTCTGGCCTTCAGTATAAACGGTGCTGAGACTGGATGCAAAAAAGATCGGTCAGTGCCTCCACCTGTCAGCCTTTGTAGTGCTACACCTTTACACTGTTTGCGAGCAAGGGTACGTGTAATCTTTCGTCTCTGTTGACGTGTAACACCCTAGTTACACGGGCATGCGAACCAAAGTTAAGACGCACCCCAGTTCCGGCTAACCGAAGTTACACCCAGTTAGACGGAAAGCCGAACTGCGGTTATTCCACTAACCATGGTCACTACAAACTGAGGTTGTCCACCTCAGTTAGCTCAGGTTAACGAAGCTAACAGACAAAATGGCGGCACCCATGCGGATTGACGAAGGCGGCGCGTCTCCAACGAAGGTGACGGCCTAAACGTCTCTCCAAAGGCGTGTGAACTGGTCTGGTTCAACAAGAGAGTCGTTGATACGCATTTGGGAAGGCAATCTTGCCGCGCTGCGTTCGAACACGCTTAATGCGCGCATTTACGAGGAAATGACGCGAGCCCTGAACGCACGATTGCCTGCCGGCGAAGTACCGTACACAGCCAAGCAGCTTCGCCAGAAGCTGGACAACTTAAACAAGCAGTACCGGTGAATACGGGCACTTCACTAATCACGTTGTGATACTGTATAGCGTCTGTATTTGTGCGTATGTGTCAGCTAAATGTGATTCGTAAACTCAATAGCGTGCAAAATAAGCTCTCGCAAGCTGCGCCTGCCGGTGCAGTTGGGCCTAACCTTATGTGTGTACCACACGGCGCACAGTTGATCGCAGTCGAGTCCGATCGGAATCGAATTCCTCGGTCGCGATTGGGTCCTTTGCGAAAGCTATGGGAGAGTGAATCGCGGCCTGGAATTGCAGCCCGGATCGTGCTCGATCGCGAACGCCAGTATTAACTGAACATATTGCTCCGACATGCGATTTCGATGGGCCGAAGCGCAGACAAGGCATCTTAGATCCGGCCTTAGATGAAAACGTGATAATGCGTGCCCTCACATGTTCACGCCACAGCAATTCTAGTATCTTGAAAAGGAAGCTGGCCAGCGAAAATCAAGCGACTGACGCTGCGTAAACGCGTGCCCATTTTATTCTCGGCCTCGCCGCACGTTCACCGACCTTTTTCCTACATCTGTTTGACAACTTCAAAATATCAGGCAACTGAGACCTCACAAAGTCTGCGTTTCTTCCGAGTTCACGCTAAACATTTGACATGGTAAACATTGTTTATGGGCCCAAAAATAGACATGCATAGTAAGGACATACATAAAAAGTATGTGTGCGTTCTTCCTTCATATGTCTCTTTATGCGACCCAAAGTGATGTTTAGCAGAACCCATGAACTTGCGCAATAAGTCCGATTGAGCTATATTGAGATTGCACACATTTTCAGTCCGTCCTGTGGTAACGAGGAGACTCAACGCCTTCTTGATGACTGTCCTCGCTATAATTTAGAGGCGATCGCTCGCAAACGCGATAGCGCGCTTTGACCGAAGACCTCTAACAGAGGAACTTATTTTAAAATGTCGCAGTCACAAGGGCCATCGCAGCAGAGGGCGACGAGGGCACTGTTGGACGAGCGGCTGTAGCTTGAACAGATGTTAATAGTGCTGCAAGTGGTACTGTGCTGCGCGGTGACAGTATGCGGCGACAGTGACCGACAGGGATTATATGTCTGTGGTCCTTTCTTTCTTTATTTCTACTTTGTTATCGCTTTACCTCCCCCTCCCCTCTTTCCCCAGCGTAGGGTAACAAAACGGATCTTCCCCTCTGGTTAACCTCTCTGCCTTTGTCTGTCTGTCTGTCTGTCTGTCTGTCTGTCTGTCTGTCTGTCTGTCTGTCTGTCTGTCTGTCTGTCTCTCTCTCTCTCTCTCAGTCCGCCGAATGTTCAAGTGCGCCGCAGTGCTCTCTTCTTTCCTGTACCTTTTGACCCGTCGTGGTTGCTCAGTGGCTATGGTGTTGGGCTGCTCTACACGAGGTCGCGGGATCGAATCCCGGCCACGGCGGCCGCATTTCGATGGGGCCGAAATGCGAAAACACCCGTGGTACTTGGATTTAAGTGCACGTTAAAGAACCCCAGGTGGTCAAAATTTCCGTAGTCCTCCACTACGGCGTGCCTTTTAACCAGAAAGTGGTTTTGGCACGTAAAACCACATAATTTTTTCCTGTACCTTTTCTGTGCACAGTTCCAGAGAGGCGGGCGATATGTAAATTGCGAAAGCAGTGGCTCTCTGTGTGCAAATTTTTTATATCTGTAATAAGTAGCACCGTACCATATTGCAAAACCAGCGCCTTCCAGTGCCTTCCAGTGCCTTCCAGTGTGAAACCAGCGCGTTTTTTGGCATTGGATCGATCGCACTGTGTACGCTGGCGCCCGCTGGGACTCACTCGGACACCAGTGAGAACGCTGGATAAAAGCTGGGTCATACTAGAAGAGACGCTGGTTCCACGGCCATGACGCTAGGGCGCACTGGTTTTTGGTGTACAGGCGCTGGTTCTACAGTTCGCTGGTTCGCACTGTAAACTGCGCTGGTTGCGTTTGTGCCGCTCTGGTTCCAGTACGCAAGGACGAGCGCTGCTGAATATCAAATGCTTTATACAGTTTCATCGCTTGATACTAGTCATTTGTCGCAAATAACGCTATATTTTGGGGTCATAAAACTATTTCGTGTCGCAGCTTGGAATAAAGGTGCGTGAACTGCCCTGTTTATTCATGCAGATTTGACACTGAAGAACACTTTCGTTTTTTGCTTTTACCCTTTTGACTGGGCGGATAGCTAAATTCTTGAACGAAATCACGCAAATGAAGAGGACGCCGCGTTTTTTAGTAGTTCGCACGTAACATATAACTGGGAGTTGTCGCCGTTGTCGCAGTGTTGTGGTGTGGACATATGAGCGTTTATGAGGCACTTTAGCCTTGTTTATGCAACTTCTATCCACACAGTGCGCTTCCATCTGTCGGTGCCTTTCTTGACTTTGAATATAAAAAGCACTAATCTACTCCAGCCTTCTGTAGTCTACCAATGATTAACAATACGAAAAGATACCAAGAGCGGAGCCATAAGTGGCATAAGTGACACACAAGCGAGTACATGAAAACCAAAGCAGACAGTACATTTACATTGCACGCTAGGTAATCTTCACAACACACTAGAAAAGTAAGGAGTAATATCCATGGTCGGTGTAAGAAAGTTTCCTCATCGAGCACTGCACTAAAAGAGAGACCTCGCTTGTAGTAGACATACAACTTCTTGCACAATTCTCACAAACTGCAAATGGAATTTGTGCAGCATATATAATGTAGACTGAGTGCTTGTCACTGCCTCATGGTGTCTCCTAAAAGTGAGGTGATTCAAAACAGTTAGGTGATCCGGTGTGCGGCAATATGCTTTGCAAGTGCATTTCTTACTTCCACTCCTAGTGGCTCATTATGACTGCTTGTACACACTGGCTGAACCCGTCTTGCATCTTCATTGCGCACAAATTCAATCTAGCTTGCATCACAGGGATCTTTTAGCTGCTCACAGATGTTCAAAACTCGGCAAGTACGGATGATGTAATTTACGTTATCGATATCACATTCCAGGCCCTTATGCATGATTCAGAACCGCGCTTTCAGTCGCCTGAAGGCATTTTCAACAACACGTCTACCGCATGACAGATTATAATTGAACATATGCGATACTGAGCCAGTACAACCTGGCCTTGCAAAAGGTTTCATTAAATGAATGCTTGGCCAGCCAAGCGAACAGGGCCAACCGATACTCCTTCAATTGATTTGGCATCCAACCTGAACAAATTTCTACTCAGTACACTTTGCAGACGTGACCGCTCGAATATTGCCGCATCATGTATTCGACCCGGGGATCCAACGTTCGCGTAAAACTCTGTAGCGTTGATAAATAACAGCGAGAAGAATGGTGCTGTACCACCCTTTAGAGTTGAAGTAGTTGGCGGCGTGCTCCTTCGGAGGGCAGACTTCAATATGACAGCCATCCAGGGCGCCATGCCATTCCTTGAGGAAACCCTGTAACAGTGTTAAACTGACGCAGATGCCCTACTAGCCCTTGTGCCGAGGGGAACCGCACGTACCGCGGTTCGAGGCGGCGCACAACAACACTGCAAAACTGGCGGAATATTATATTAACGGACGAGTGGCTGGTCGTCAAAGAGAGTGGCCACGGTTTTGTCTTCAGCGGATATAGCCAGCCGATACAAAGCAATCTCCACGCGATTCTCCAGGGGGATGGCTCTGCGCATATTCGTGTCTTGCCGTGCCATCGATTCGCACACACTCACAATATATCGCAACGTGCCCCGATTGAGTCGGAAGTTTTCCTTGAATACGCTTTCGGGAAAGTGCGGGAGCGTGTCTTCATACCACGACTGTGCCCGCGGGTGCGACTACACATGCCACTCACGGGAACAAAGCCGAACAGCCGTGGCCAAGAGTAGACGACACTGCCTTTCAGCGTTCTCTCTTTCCTGTTCGAGTTCCTCAATGTCTTGCAGTACACGGAGCACTTCCATCTGCTTGTTGTGCAGCGCTGTTCGTTGAGCGGCAAACATAATGGAGAAGTCGTCGAGGTCTTCGTCCCCATTGCAGAATACAACGTTGCCCAACGCCATCGAACAGTTAGTGTGACCGGAGCAAAGCTGGCAGAAACGCCAACAGAAAAAAAAAAAAACAACAAGCAATAACGTACACATGCGAGAAACGTGCCAGAAACTCAGGGATCACAGCTAATCACAGCGCACGTGCTCAGGTAAACATACCAATCCAGCAATGGATTGCCTTTGCTTTCGTACCGACCGTGAAATAGACTTTGGCCCACAGTTGACTGACTGGCTCTAACTGCTGCCAAATCCCGTGAAAGCAATTTAGCAAGCAGTATAGTCATAGAGGGCAGATGCTAATACGACGGACATATTTTAAAGAAAACACAGTTTTTATGTCAATATACTTAGAAAGAACAGCTAAAGAAATATATTTTCATTCGAAGTAATGAGTATCACGTGACCTGCTTAACAGCGCTGCAGCGGCACTAACTGAGGGCAGGTTGTCCCGTGTAACATATGTCCATCTGCAGTTACCGGTAACCATAGTTCAGTCCGATAACTGAGGTGCGTCTTGACTGGTTAGCACGCCCGTGTAACTAGGGTGTAAATGAAACAGAATCGTAAATGAAAACTGGCGATGGTGGGAAAAAAACGACGCGCGATTGTTTCTTCAGTGATTGACGGATTTATATGTGGATTAGTGGGTTTTAGCATACCAAAGAGACAATGAACCGTCATGGAAGGCCCCACACAAGTTTGATATCTTTGATATCCTTGCCGTCCACTCCAAGCCAGGTAATACCAGAGGTTTTGAATTTTTTCCCTGTTGGAATGACCTAAAATTGAGGAAGGGAGCCACATAAGCAGGTCATTCGAGAAGAAGAAGATTGAGGGCATCATACGTAAAAGTATAAAACAGGCGCTGGGGCTTCCCATCCGCACTGCAAATGAAAAGCTTTTAGCTCTGGGGCTCCACAACACTCTTGAGGAGATTATTGAAGCAGTGAAAATCTCGCAGTATGAGAGACTTGCGGGAAGCCCTACGGGCAGGAAAATCCTAGCTAGGCTGGGCATAAACTATGAGGGGCAAGAAGGCATCAAAGTCGACCTGCCGCGAAGCGTGCGGAATCGACTAATAATCCCACCACTACCTCAAAACATGCACCCAATCCATCACAAGGAACGCAGAGAGAAACGGGCGGAGGCTCTTGAGAAGCGTTTCAAAAACTCGAAGGACGTGCTCTACGTTGATGCTGCAGACTATGGCAACGGCCGCATGGCGCTAGCTGTAGCGAGCGCTGAAACTAGATTGATAGCCAGTGGCACAGTTCCAACGGATTGCTCTCAGATTGGAGAAGAATCTGCCATAGCACTTGCAATTGCAAGTACTTCAGCCAAAATTATAGTCAGCGACTCTAAGGTTGCGGTGATGAACTTTGCCAGAGGCAGAATTTCTCCCGAGGCGAACAGAATCCTGCAGACCTGCAGAGATAGCAGGAAAATTGAAATAATATGGGCACCTGCGCACGCCTCCCTCGCTGGGAACGAGGCGGCCCACGAATTAGCTCGAGGACTTACATTCCGAGCTGGTGGGCTAGCCGAAGGCTTCACAGGGCGAGACCGCTTAGTGTGCTACAGAGAGATCACACAACACTACAGACTAGGGCGGGTTAAATATCCTCCGGCTGATGCATCCTTAAACAAGAGCCAGGCCTCCACTTGGCGTCGCCTGCAAACCAACTCGTTTCCAAGCCCGGTGTCGTGCAGCCTCTACTACCCGGGTCAGTACTCCAGCCAGTGTAAGCTATGTAAAGCCAGGGCTAATCTTAATCACATTCTGTGGGAATGCCCACAGGCTCCCTCTGAGGGAAGAATAATGTCTTTAGAGCAATGGGAGACCTTATTACTCAGCTCCGATCCGGAGATTCAATTGAAGACCGTCCAACTGGCCGAAACCGCCGCTAGGGTCCAAGGACTCCTGGCCGTCGTCTAGGTGGGAAGGCTTAAAGCCTTCCCTACATCTGTTGGACAAATAAAGTTTTACAATCCAATCCAATCCCTGTTGGAATGGAGCGACCGCGATGTGGGAATCAAACCCACGATTCCATATGCGGTTTCTCGCGTACATGACTGCCATATTGTGTCCCGTTGAAACAAACCACATAGTGAGTGTGCCAAAAACACGCAATTATGGTTAACTTGCTTTGGTATTCCGTATGCGAAATATACAAAGATATACACGAGAAATGTTTTTATGGTGACCCAAGCCTGAAAGGAATGGCAGATTGACAAATCTGGGAATAAAGATGAAGGATGGCTTCTTCGCATTGGAGCCGAACCTCATTTCTGCGCGCTGTAATGAATTTGCACTGCGTTGTTATTAATTTTATGGCGATAACAATTATAAGATACTCCAGGAAAGCTTTCGGGTTGGCGTCACCTTGAGGTGCCGTTTAAAGGGTAAGTACGATAAAATCGCACGCCGTATGCTGGGTGGCGAAGGAAAGTATGCAAGGATGAGCTGTAAAGGATGGTGACTTGATGCGCGCCGTCCTCGCGCCAGCCCAATGATTGAGGTCTCGTGTTCCATCGCGTGCAAGGGAAAAGCGTCTGAACGCGCGCTAGAAGGGGCAGGTGAACGCACGTCTCCTCCTCAATCTCTGTCCTGACTGTGCTTGGCTATCAGCGCATACGCGGCCAAGTGGCCTAATTTGGAAATAATCTGCGGCGGGTGCGAAGTTTGTGGCGAGCTGGGATGGCTGGGCACTTTATGTGCGCTGTCTTCCACGGCGCCTGTGTCGGAGGTCATGTAATCTGAAATTTCGGAGACGCGTTGAAACGTGAGACATCGCGAAGCGTTCGCTGTCTTAGGCCGGCGTTCTTTATAACGCCAGTGTTGCGACAGTGAGCGTTCACGGTCATCGAGATATGTTTATGTATGTAATGCCTGTTAGCAAGGGTATGTGTACTGCAATCCGTTATACGGTTTAAGGAACTACGTGCTTTAAATTGTGTAATAGTCAATGCTTTTGTAAAGTGATATTCTGAAACGTCGCTATCAGACTCATTGGTTCACGCTTAATGCGAAACTGTGATATTTGTTATGTGTCATCAACTTGAATGTGGATGAGAAACTTGCCTAGCCACACTTATGCCCGTCCGGAAGCACCATTTCTACAAATTTTCTCATGTGGCGAGAGGGGACAAATGCATTTGTAATACAGGCAGGGGTACATTTCTGCTATGTCAAGAATCACTCCATTTGGCGAGCGCATTCACATGCGCTGACATGCATAGACGTGCAAGTAGACATGTCAAGTCAGCTTACGCCAGGGGCCCGATTGACACCCCTCACTGCTAGAAGGGAGTGGGAGAGAGATAATTGGAAAAAATAACAATGATTAAAACAAGAAAATACCTCCGGTTGGTTAGTCTGTACTTGGGAAAGATGAGATAAATGAATTTAAGTACAGAAGGTACAGGTGAACCACATGTGACTGCGTCGGCGCTAATAAAGAGTGTATCGAGGCACCACACTGTGACCCACAGTACTCTACTTCGCTGCTGGTGCAAATTTTCGACAGCCGCGTAATCATGCTGCTGCAAGAAATGTACACTTGCAGCATATTGAAATACACTTGGTTGCGCCAATATTAGCTGTGATTACGTGGCCTGCATTGTGCACGTCATTCACATTTGCGCCTCCGCTCATTCGGTCCACTCATTCCCACCCACTTGCGTTTACCGAAATGCCTGACACACTAAAACTCACTAACGTCTCGCTACTCCTCGAACGTAAGGCATCGAGACACGGCGCCGTTGCCAGGGTGGGTTGGCAGCCGCCGTAGTCCTTTCGTGCTCGTTCCGTGGGCGGAGATAGCGGTGAAAATTGCTTCCCTATTCCAAAACCCAGTACCCAGTGTCCAGCACCATGCCGGAATGTGGGCACAGTGCCGCGCGCTGGATGCTCGAGCGCTGGGCTGGCGCGTCATACTGGAAGGCCCTGGATATTTATGGGAAAAGTAGTGCTAGAGCGAGAAAAACGCGGTGCCTGGGAACCGCATAGATATAAAAAAATAAAAATAGCAACAGCCTGGTACTTTAGCAGTATGGCTCGTCCTAATGTAGTCATTTGAGAATAATTTACCATGTCAACACCTAGGCACAGTTTCAGTTTCACACAGACATGTCTCGCACCTACATAGCAGTTGCGCTATCGTCCCGCTACTAAAACTTACGCCTCCATCAGAAAGAAAAAGTTGTCCGTATTAAATGGTATGACTTCAAGTGCCAGAACACTGATTTTCTTATGCGTTTCGTATTTTAACTTCGAAAAACGTCTTAAGTGAACCGCCGACTCGGCACGCTCTACGGGCCGTTACTGCCGATTTCGATAACCTTTCTTCTTCTTTGCGCAAGCGAAATGAAGCATTTTCTTAGGTAAACAATGTGCTCTTATCGACGCGCCTGTGTAGTCACAGATCTCTCTCAGAGAAGCGTAGGTTATTGCGGCTGGCAGCAAACATTGAAGACAGCAAATATAGGTATGTTTGTAAGACGTCACATCGGTGGTCATCGCTTTTTGTGCTGACCCTGCAGGCATGAAAACAATGGTTTGCTTAAAAACACTGATGCGAAAGCTGAACTATAGAGTGATTTTTCCTCGTTAGACTGCCTGAGCCAAGACGTGTAGCGTGTAGACGGACTCGGCGGGTACGCTTTGCCTAACCTTCCGTGGAAGGGAACGATCTCGGAGCAGCTATATTTGATCTTCAGAACCTTTTTCCTACTACATTTCAGTACACTAGGAAAACTGGAAGCGCTCGAAGTGCCTCAGCTTTGTTATCGGTGAGATGATATGATTCAGTGGCCGGCTTTCTGGGATCCGTTCGGATGCATTCGAACGCATGCAGGGTTTGTTCATTGTGTGTCGACTCCACAACACTGCCAAAATGCGCAGTCATCTATTATAAACAAATCTAAATCCATTACAGGAACGCGTCACGGACACTGACATAACAAGTGCGGTGAAGTTGCACGAAATGTAAACATGGACTACTGCTGCGCAATGAGCCCTTGCTGACGCCATGTGAATAAAGGATAAATAAATACATAGTACTAAGAAACGAGGCGTTACCTGCAACTGCGTATTTTTACTCAAGAACATAGCTATCCGCGCAGCCAAAACGAAAATGCAGAAAACAAAATTGATCTCGCAGTGTCACGTATATGCACGCATAAACGGAGCAGCTCGCGCAACTTTTTTTCCAGGTTGTGACACGAAATTGACACTTACAAAAATGTACCGTTGTGTAGGACAGTAAACTAGTATCTCCCGATAAAATTGTATCAAACATCTAATATTCAACAGCGCCAATACTCCTTGCGTACTGGAACAAGTGCGGCACAAACGAAATCAGCTCAGTTTCCAGTACTAGCCAGTGAACTGCAGCGTTTACAGCATTTACCAGTGCGCCCCAGCGTCATAGTAGTGAAACCAGCGTCTCGTCCGTTGTAACACAGCTCTTATCCAGCCATCTCACCGGGGTCCCATGACTCTCAGCGAGTGCCAGCGTCCTTAATGCGATCCAGTGTGAAAAAAAAAAAAAATCATGCTGGCGTCAGACTGGAAGATGCTTGTTTTTGCAACCACTCTTGCTCAGGTCACGGCTTACTGTGTTCTTCTTTCTGAAGGTATGGAGGCCAGCAAATTGTTTCGGCTCTTTTGACCAGGCTTCGGACTACAGGAAAGTTGGGGCAGGTGGAGTGATTAGAATTAAAGTGTAGTTATCGTCGTGTATGTGCCGGTTTTCTGAATACGGAAAATACGGGTACGGTCGCTCACATTGCGCGAGAACATCCAAGAAAGGGAGAAAACCAGAATTATCGCGTTCCACTGTAAACTGTATAGCCGGATCGATGTAGTTCAAGTGAGCAAATTGTTCACCTCGGATGCCTTCATGCACCACGCAAAAAAGCAATTGTCCACGACGTCGGCGCACATGCTTTGGCAATGCTCCGCGTTAAGCGGCACCGTGTTCAGCAAAGAAGAAGACTGGATGGACGCCCTGCGAAGCGACGACCACCAGACCCAGCTTCGGGCCGTCCAGAGGGCTCACGAAAGGGCGGAGGCTCACGGGCTTCCCGTCCCAACGTGGGTGCGGCCCGCGACCCCTGCCGACCACTAAACCAAGAGTGGGTGGGAAGGGGTTCCTCAGGACCCAATAAAGTTCTTTCCTCCTCCTCCTCCTCCTCCTCCTCCTCCTCCACGACGTCGGGTAACATCTGTCGTTCGCCAGGAATAATTCCTGCCGTTTACTCTCAACGACTGCGAAAAGTGTCCGCGCGCCTTTGCAAAGTGTTAAAAAAAAACGCATATAGTACTATCTCATCCTTGCTCAAAGAGCCGGTCGTGTTCGGAAACATTGGGTTTTTATAATAAAAGTAAATTTGGTTGGAATTTCTATGTTATTTATTCAGTTGCTCCCAACCAGTCATATATCTGTGGAATATGTAGCTGTGTTATAATCCGGTCTCTTAATTAACGCAACCCCGCGTTCATATCCGTGCGCGCTGATGTCCGCTAAAATCAGCATCCAACAATTTGGTTTCTGTCAGTGACACTGGCTGGAAGTTAGCTCTTGGGTAAACACTATCTTTTGCTTTTGGAAAGCCAGGTCTTTGTCATGTCGCCACGAATGTAGTCGATTTATATTTTCATGAACTACCCAATGACTTTCTGACGCTCGTTCTGACAACAGGGCGCCTGCTGGGATGACACTAGAAAACAGCCATGACGCAGACACTGTCGATGTGCACCGGATGGATCATCCCTCTTCTCCAGAACCCGGTGGCGCTTCAAATCTGTAAGGGAACTGCATAAACGCGCGAAACATTACTCAAGAATCCAGCTAGTCTAAAGCATGAAGTTATTTATAATGTTGGATGTTGGCTGCCCCCTAACGCTGCTTCTTTCCTTTGTAACGTATATGTGCATTAAAGAAACGCGGCTTGGTGATTATCTGATCCTAATATGGCCGGACTGATAATATATTTGCGGACAATATGGAGGGAACGAATTCACCAGCTTTTATACTTAAATGATCAGAGGAATGCGGACAAACACGCGCATACTTCTCTGCAAACGAGGTAAAATAATTGGCATCGCATGGCCAAATATCCTCCACAACAAAATGAAAATTTGATTAAAGGAAACTGTTCAAGATCCCGCTTGTTTGAATATTAAATTAACATTCTGCCCATTGTTTCAATGTTTTGGAATACGGCTTAATAAGTGGAACGCTTTCAAGAGAAAAGGTCGAAAAGCAACTTTGCATTCATTTTAGTGCTTCCATGGGATAAAAAAGTTACTTTGATAGTTTCGAAGTCACCTTGCTCGTTTCGAATAATACTTAAAAGTTTTATATAATGGTTTCAGTGAAAGCCGGCTAGAAATTTCGCCATGTGAAGCCACCAGTCACTTTGAGAACGTAGTTACACTGCCATTCTATTGGTATTAACACAGCTGTGCCGCGAAAAATCACTTAACACGGTGAAATACGGCTGATTAATTTTACGAGCTGCTTGGAAGAAGCAATAAACACAGCTGCGGTTTTAATTTGCATACGACAGCGGCTTATCACTTTTTCTTGGAAAACGTGGACTATAAAAAAAATATCATAAGCTTTATCGAATGATGCGGACAAAAATCTTCCTACTTCCTGCTGAATTCCAGTGCAAGCGCGAAGAGCAAGATTTGTTAAATGTTGTGAGAAACAATAGCAATAATAATAAAAACGGGGCCCTTATTTCCAAAAAAAAAAAAAACACTGTGGCTAGGATGGTTTGCAAGAGGAAAGCATGACCTCGAAGATGGCGCTTGCTTGCCAAAGCGTGCAATTTCGGAGTCTGTAGACCACATGTCAGATAATCCCATATCATTAGCCAAGGCAGGCGACCACTAGCAAAGACCACTTACGAATGAAAAGGCGGCGAAGTCTAGACGTCAACTTTCCTCTGACTTTTGAGGCACTCACATATTCGGCACACAACTTCGCGTTTAGCTGTAACGGGTAACCTGCGATGTGCTCGTTTCCAGGAGGGGGCGGCGACGAGACGTCGACGATGATGACGACGACAGCACGTTGCGCGGCGTTGAAGAAGCATCGCTGCAGAAAAGCCTGGACGCCTGCATCGGCCAGCTGGTGGCCATGAACCGGTCGTCCTCGTCGGCACGGTCGCGACCGGAGGCTACCGGGGACGAATGCCACTACCACGGCATGTCGATCGCGGCCCGGTTGCGTCGCCTCGACGACGTCGCGCTGCCGCAGGTACTGCACCGCATCAGCGCCATCTTGGTGGAACATGGCGTGTGACCAGTGAAAAGCTGTCTGGCGAACACAGTGTTTGGTTGCGTTTGCATGTGCCAAAGGCACAGCAGGGTGCGACCAGAGATGGCGTCAGCGTCGCAAGTGGCATGCCTGTGTGGAACCATGATGGATGTGCCCTGGAGTGTTTGTTGTGTTCTAAAATGTCTCTCGCTGCATTCGTGCTATCGTGAAGCAATGAAGTGGACCAGAAACGTGTATTTAATGATGCCGGAAACATCAGTAAATATGACTAGTTTTTATTGTTTCTGGTTCATGCGCGAACACTGGTTGATGCGTGCAATGATTGTCTGTGGTGTTGCTTGAAGGCGAAAGCCGATCCCCAGAACTACTCAGAAATGCTGTAACGTACAAAACAAACCTACGTCTCGCTCTTTTCTAGATGGTGGCTCCATATGTTAGACAACATCATAACGCTAACTTGAGTTGGCTGAAGTTGTATGGAAGTCGTGTTCCTTTTTGTATTTGCATGCGTTTAACCTTTACATAAACAAATGCACCTTCGCTGCTGTTCTTAATCAGAAAATGTAATCAACCTGTCAGATCGCAACATGTATAGTGCTTGTCTGAGTATGCACACGGGACATGTTACTTGAATTGACTTTCTGATGACATTTGTGACAGCGGGCTGAATAAAGACTGTGCCAAAGTATTGTGCTTGAAGTGAGTGACTACGAACCTCATAATATTGTATAAATAACTGGACCGAATACCGGTGTCTGCAGCAACGCTCCAGACAGCAGCTGTTTTCAGTGTTGCATGCTTCATTTCAGGTTCGCTGCAGCATTAGAATACTAACATGGCATTTTCGAGTTGTCATTTTTAAATGAAATTAATGCATGATTGATGAACTGATGCTTAATTGAAATGTACTGGTGTTTAATTAATGCTGAGGATTTATTGATGGTGTTTTTGAAAAACCAGTTTGGGTCTCGGTACCAAGAAGGTAAACATGTCACGGGGGCATAATAGACTGGCTCGCGCCGTTCTTGCTATCGCGGCGGACACCAAACGTAAGCGCTGCCAAAGAAACAGGAACAGCGCGTTCGCTTTTTTGTGTCCGTCAAAATGCATTGCCAATACTGATCAAGCCAACGACAGAAAGCACTTTCATTACGAGGATTTTCAGACTGGGAAACACACGCTGTGTAAAGATCTTGTTTGAAGGAGACAGCCTACCTTCCCACGCCAAAGTAGGACATGTCCGCCATCCAGTACGACCATTCGTACCGAAGCCCCTCCAGTGTTTCAAGTGTTGTAAGATTGGCCACGTAATGGGTGTCTGCGTGAACAACGTCGTGTGCCCGCGGAGCTCTGAGTCCCATTCAGAAGACGCCTGCAGCACACATGTTCGAAAGTGCCCTAACTGCAGCGGTCCTCACAAGGCCTCATCAATGGATTGCCCGCAGGTGGGGAAGGAATTCGCGATCCTAAAACGAACGGTGCGGGGCAATTCAACGCATCGAGAGACTGCTGCCGCTGTTCGGCGACGTCGGCATCGACACCGAAAACGTTCACGACATTCCGCAGTTGCAGATAGGGACACGCCATCTTCCGTCAGAAGGATTGTCGAGTCAACGCACAGTGCCACCAAGACAGATACAAGGAAAGCAAACAAAGCGGAGAGGCTCGCCCGTCCGGAAAAATGGCCTGAGCTACCGAGGGCACAACTCCCTGCTAAGCTGCCCCAAAACGCACAAACTTCGACAGCTTCGGCAACTGTTGACGCGACGCTGGCTGATGATCTCCAGGTCATCAACATTCTGCGGTCGCTCATGAACGCTATTCGCGTTATACTTACCAACATGAAATCTTCGTCCGCACAAAGCGCGCTACAGCTGCTGGACACTTTGAGTGTAGTACTTGCAGCTCTTGGTTGAAATAATGGCTCTCCAGAAGCCGTCGTTTCGTGACGAAGTCCGGAACGCATCAATATTTCAGTGGAACGTCAGAGGACTTAGGTCACGCATGTCGGACTTTCGACAGTTTGCGTTCACGAATAAATTCCCAATCATCGTCATCTGCGAGCCCCTATCAGATAACATGAGACTGTCCGGGTGTGAGTGTTTCATGTCCGCCACCCACGGAGACTGCAGCAAAGTCATCGTATTTGTACGACGTGATCTTACGTATGTCCATCATCCAGTGCCACCTGACCAAGAAAACCAGTACGTATGTCTCACAGTGAAGAAAAGCAAGCTCACTTTCACAGTAGTTGGAGCCTACATACCGCCCTGAAGTCGGCTGGACTGCGAGCGTTTACGGCGACTCACGACAGCCACTCCGCAGCCTTTGGTGATGACTGGAGATTTTAATGCCCATCACCATCTCTGGGGAAGTTGTAAGATAAACTCGAGAGGCAGAAGATTAGTGTCATTTGCCTCTGAACAAAAACTGTGCTTGTTAAATGATGGAGGCCCTACCTTTCTCCTTGGAACTGCCTACTGTAGCTGCCTGGACCTCACCTTTGTTTTACGCTCCTTCACTGGAAAGGTCAGGTGGTTTTCGGATATTGAAACGCGGGGAAGTGACCACCTACCCACTTATCTTAGGAGTGAAGGGCTGACGGGCTCCAAGTTAGTCGGCGTCACACAACGCATCGAATGGCCAATGTTCAAATCAACTGTCGAAGACAGCTGCAGTGATGACTTGTCGTCTAGCTTAGAGGACATCATAAAGGGTGCCCTAGAGGCTGCCACACATTCGCTTCTGAGAATATATACACGCACCGAATACGACATTGAGCTTGAGAAGCTTCGTGCAATTCGTCGCCGTGCAGAGCGAAGATACAGGCGCACGAAGTCTGTACATGACTTGAGGTTGGCCAGAAGAACTCGAAAGAAAATTCAGCGTCGCATGGACGAACTTCCATCGCAAAGATCGAAGTCATTCTGCGAGTGCTTGGATCCACGAAAACCTTTGTCTCACATATGGAGAACTGTTGGTGGCCTCTGTGGAACCCCTCACCAGTGCCATCCTTATAAGTATTTGGCCCTTCACCAACAATGCAGCGAGATTGACGTCGCTGAAGCTTTCTGCAGGAGGATCGCTGGCAAAACTAGTTCCGCTGGAAAATCGGCGCTTCACCACTCACCAATTTCACGCGACCCCCGCATTGACAGTCCTTTCTCCATGGACGCACTCGAAGCTGCACTGGCCTTGTGCAAGCGTTCATCTTCACAAAGACCCGATGGTATAACCTACCGTGCCCTATGTAACCTTGGCGAAGAGGCTGGGATAGTGCTCCTGCTCTTGTTCAACAGCTCCTGGCAGACAGGTACGGTTCCCCAGGAATGGAAGACCAGTCGCCTAATTCCACTGCTCAAGCCTGACAAGTCGCCTGTAGACATTGCATCATACCGACCAATTGAGCTTGCCAGTTGCATCGAAAAACTAATGGATAGAATGGTTATAGCACGGCTAGAATGGTACTCGAACATTACCAGGTATATCCAGATGCAGTGGCCGGTTTCAGGCGTGGCCGTTATTCCATTGACGACGTTATCGACTTGGTGACTTACGTCGAGCACCAGAAGTCCTGCAAAAGACTGTGTCATCTACTGAGGAAGGTTCAGGCGTGAGAACCTTCCTCAGTAGATGACGGAGGTTATACAATTCATTATGGGCACCTGGGCTCCAGTATCTATTAACGCCGTCAAAGGGACAGCGTCGACGTGAACATCAAGTAAATTCTGGTTCGTTGGGAGCGTAAATGCAGGATTTCGACACTACGAAGATAATGCAGCAATATTATAGAGTTTCTTGAAACTACCAAAATTTTATGTACTTTCCAGCATGGTTTTAGACGCGGCCTCAGCACTATAACCCAACTGACGGAATTCGTTCACGACATCAGCAGCTCTTTAGACATAGGTGGCCAGATTGATGCTTTTTTTATAGACTTTGCAAAGGCCTTCAACAGTGTCTCACACCCTAAACTTATGCACGAGCTGTGAGCTATGCTAAAGAATACTTCGTTGGTTGGCTAGATATTGGACTCTCTTTCCCAGTGCTCACAATATCTATATTTCAACTCTACTAACTCACCTTTGATGGCTGTTTCATCAGGGGTTCTCGAAGGCTCAGTACTGGGTCTTCTTTTATTCCTGCTTTATATTAATGATGTCCCCCTACGCACCTCACTTAAGATAGGCCTTTTCGCTGACGATTGCGCTTTGTGTCATACATTTAAGTCTCCAACTGATCATGTCGTCCTTAACAATTATTTCGCTGACTTCTGTAACTGGTACAAAGTATGACAATTGAATATCAACTTTTCCAAAACTGTCTCCATGTCCTTTACACGAAGCTCATGCCCTTGCTTCTTTGCCTATGCCTTCAATAATATTACTTTAAATAGAGTGTTCGAATTTAAATATTTAGGTATCCTACAAACACACGACTTATCAGGGTCGAAACATATTGATGTCACCTGTAAGAAGGCCCTTAAAGGACTAGGCTACTTGCATCTTCAAGAAACTAAACTTGTAACATATAAAACCCTCATTCGCCCATCCTCGAATATGGCTGCGTTGTATGGAATCCAAACAGACACTGTGACATCAAAAAACTAGAATCAGGGCAAAAAAGGCAGTGCGTTTTGTTTGTAGGAGATATGGCAAATACTTTTGGCCGTCTAATTCTCTTCCCCTACTTGGTCTGACTCCTCTTGCAGAGCGTCGCAATTTTGAAAGCCTAAAATTTCGTCACAAATTTAATCAATTCTCCTTGTCTCTCCTCTCTAAATACCTATTTGAGTTTTTGCAAACCCTCATCTACGAGGAGCCTTTTTTGCCCGCACTGATTACTTTAAATGCAGCTTTTTTCCATCAACAATTGAAGTCTGGAATTCTTTACTGGGCAACATCCGTTCACTACCACTGAAACAGTTCACGCAAGCTTGTTTATAAATGTTTGTATGTTTAATGTTCATCCCACTCCTGCAATAGCCTCATTGAGGCTGCATTATGTATAAATAAATAAATAAATAAATAAATAAATAAATAAATAAATAAATAAATAAATAAATAAAATTCGGGAGATTACGCTGATTATTCAATTGAATATTTTGATTTCTCGTAGAAGTACTGGCCGCCTCATCGAGTAATTTAGATCAAGGGTTAGAATTGTGCTATCTGCCATGGACAATGTTTAAAAAAATTTGGTGCAGCTAAAAAAAAACACCCTATATACAGATTGCCTGAGCTAAAAGTAATCAGTGCTTTAAAAACAACCAAGCCTGCTAAGGGGCTGACATTAACTCAGTGGTGTTGAGAATCGCGCAGCCTAGTCTGCAGTATTTTTTGTTTTGCTAAGTCAGTTAATTAGTATAACTGATTATCTAGCTAACGTTTTAAATATTGGCTTCACCAAGAAAGTGCCAATACGAAAGCCGTAGATCACATTTAAAAATGGCCGACTGAAGTGTTTATCGAGCTTATTTTACTTGCCATTGAACCAATCCCGCTAAATAAAAAAATGAAGAAGGCGCGTCATAACGTCACTATTTCAGCGCTCCCAGACGGTCGATCAAGAAAGGAAATCCGCTTGTCTCTGCAGCGGATTGCCTCTGCAGCCGCCGAGCCGTCAGGGAGCCATAACCCAGGGAGCCACCGACCTTTCGCGGATCTTCAGCAGGAGACCCCGAAAGCTGGCTGGACACATACGAAAGGGTCGCGACGTTCAACAACTGGAACTCTCCGGGCAAGTTGCGTCGTGTATACCTCTCCTTGGAAGAGTTCGCGAGGACCTGGGTTGAGAACCTAGAGTCCATTCTAACAACATGTGATCTCTTTCGCAACGGCTTCCTGCAGACCTTTACGAGCGTCGTGCCCAAGGAAAGGGCAGGAGCTATGCTAGTTGCCGGAGGGCAGCTCCCGAACGAGAGCGTTGCCATTCACACGGAAGAGATGACCCGTCCGTTCCGCCATGCCGAACCCAATATGCCTGAGGAGAAGAATGTTCGTTTCTCCTTGCGGGGAGTAAACCAAAAGCTCGTCGCACAATTAATTCGCAAACCGCCTGATGCATTTACGGGATTTTCAATGAAAGCTACGGCCATAGAGAAGACGCTAGAGATGCGCAGTAGGCAATATAGCCGCCAAGTGCTTACGCCTAAGTACGAAGACTATAAGCACTGGGCTCCGACGAGCTCCGAGAAACCAACAGGGCTGTCGTGCGCGAAGAACGGCGTAAAATGTTCCCTGCGTCACAGCCTCGAGTGGCCTCGATTACCGGCATTAGGAAAGAAGAAATTGAGCAGTGGTTGGGAGTAACCGATGTGCAGCACGAATCGCCACAGCATCAGCCTGAAGCAATGACCTACGCCGCCGTCGCCCGCCGTGAGCTTCCTTTTCCCCGCCTGCGGTGGAACCTGGTAACGCCGCACATCCGCCCCCAGCAACCGCCCCTGTCAGCCCGTAGGCCTGTCTGCCCGCGCAACACCCTGAGGAAGACAGACGTATGGCCTGCTCCCGACCACCGTCCGTTTTGCTATCACTGCAAGGAAGCGGACCAAGTCTACAGTCCATTCCCATACGAGAGATAGCACTACGAGGCGTCGCTATGAAAGCACCGGGTCCACAGCTTCGTGAGCGACCGCGTGACATTTACAATACGCAGTGGAGACCCCGAAGTTCCCCTTCGCCTTCTCCAGGATACCTGTCACCGCATCACCGATCGTACACAGGACTACCCCTTGGCTGGTCAGAAAGCCTATATATATGGATAACCAAAGGCAGAAACCGATGGGGGTGCAGTTAGTGTTCGTCGATATGCCGAAGATCCACCGCCGCCAACGACGACGTCGCAAGAACCACTTCGATGATGTCGCAACGAAACGCCGCCATCCAGACGATGCCTCGAAGCTAAGCGGACGCCGCATCAAGAAAGCCGAGCGACGCGAGGTCACAGCACCGGGACAACACGACAAAGCCGTAACCCGACGCCATGGCCTAAGCGCAATGCAAGGCGAAGGACCACCGACCTCGATGTACTTCTCGACGCCACGTAGTCACCGCTCTAGTCGACACAGGAGCCGACTACTCCGTGGGACGGCTCTCAAATCCGGACCATGGTATGGCTCTCAAATCCGGACAGCTGGAGGACACCTAATAACGCTGACAGGAATCTGCGCCGTAAGAGTTAAAGTTCATAACCATACTTACCCTTCGATATTTGTTATCCTGCAGCAATGCTCACGGGACGTCATATTGGGCATGGACTTCCTGAACCAACACGGCGCGATCATCGACCTGAAGTATAAGTCGATAATGCTATCCGAAGACCAAGCGATAGCGCCTGAGTTCTCTGAGTCACCACGTCTTGAGTGTGCTCGATGATCGTTAGCGACCCGCCGCGCTCCAGTACCACTTCTCGCCAGTCTGCGCCAACTACTTTCTGGTTGTCGCTTCCGCACTGCGGCCAGCGATTCTCCATGGCCTTCGTGGTGACTCAATGGCAGGACATCTCGGGTTTTTCCGTGCGCTTGCGAGCATTAAGGAGAAGTATTACCGGCGACGGTCGAATGCCGACATCGCCCCATTACGTCAAGATGCTAAAACTGCCCGCGACGCAAGACGCCACCAACAAGGCCAGCCGGATTGCTACAGTCGATCTAGCACCGTTGCCGACCATTTCAGCCGATCGGGATGGACTTGTTGAAGCTCTTTCCGGAGTCAACACCCAGGAAAAGGTGGATCATCGTGGCCACCGAATATCTTACGCCCTACGCCGAAGCGAAAGCCCTGCCCAAAGATTGTGTGGCGCAAGCAGCGAAATTATTTGTCGAGAACATCCTGCTCTTATGTGGTGCGCCAGAAGTCCCAATTACCGATAGAGGAACGACGTTCACATGTGAGCTTACTCAAGCCAACCTGCAATATGCCCATACAAGCCACCGGAGGACAACCAAGTACCACTCGCAGACGAATGGCTTAACGGTACCCCTGAGTAAGACACTCGCCGACATGTTAGCGATGTACGTCAACATCGAGCACAAGACGTGGGATGGCGTCCTTCAGTACATAACCTTCGCTTACAACACGGCAGTGCAAGAAACAACGCAGGTTACGCCGTTCCAGCTGGTTTACGGAAGAAACCCGATGACGGCTCTCGTAGCGCTGGTGCCGTAGGTCACCGACCAAGAGAATCTCGCATCGCCGCGTATCTCGTGTCATATTTTTCTTTAGTACGTGTTTTCGGTTTGCCACTCGTGTTTGTAGCATCGAGGCAATGTTTTTTAAGAGAGGGCATTGACACGTGTACTTATTATCCCTGTTGTAGGACGAACTTTCTAGGAGCGGCTAACTTAAGTTTATCGCTCAGCGCATTACGCACCTGCATGGTTTAGAACTTACTGGAATGTTATCGTTGATTCTACCTGTTGTGCATGTTCTCGCCGCACTCTCGGTAATTAGATTGTAGGGGCGACACGATTTGTGTAGTACTTTTTCAAGGCACCAGTGATTACGCTAGAACGTTCGACGAGTCATGTAAAAAAAACCGATGCGCTTGACCCGCAGATCCTTCCGACGATTGTCAACTGTGCTCTCCGATATCATTGTGCTTTGAGTGTAGCCTGTTTCTTATGGGCACAGGTTTGCCCAATAAAGAGTTAGTTTCGTGAATCACAGTTTGCGAGCGCTGCTCTTAGGCGCCCGTTCCTGCGGCGAACGTCGGCGTCATTCCTCTGTGTTCTCGTAGCCGAGCACAGCGAAGGATGACAGAGCAAACGCGGATAGAGCGAGTAGAGCGAATATCGAATATATCGTGAACATATCGGGTTCTACGTAGGAAGGGTGAACTACATCCATTGTAGCTGCGGAATCACGAAGCACTCGGCACTCTTTCCCGTTCACGAGGAGGTCTCGCATGTAAGGCTCGAGAAGCTTCATGTTCTCGTCAGTGCTGCATAATGACAAAAACACGACTTTTGTTTTTGTTTCTGGACACTGCGCCGGAAAGTGACCCGGCTTCTGGCACGTATAACACACGCGCGCTTGCCTCGTCTCGAACCGCTTTCTGCGTTCGGCTTCGGCTGCCGCCGTCTCCTTACGTTCGGTCGGACTGCTTTCACTCGCATCCGCACTACGCGTGTCCCCCCTTGCTCTCATGGGTGTGAACTTCGGCCTCTGAAACTTGGAGCCAAATTCACCCGTTTGACCGTCCTTAGCTCCGCGAGCCCGACGCGTCACAAACTCCTCGGCTAGCTCGGCGGCTTTAGCCACCGTACTAACGTCTGGCCTATCCAAGCCCCAGTACCGCACGTTCTGAGGTAACCGACTATAAAACTGTTCCAGCCCGAAACACTGCAGAACTTTCTCGTGGTCACCAAACGCTTTCTCTTCTTTGAGCCACTCCTGCATGTTTGACATAAGCCTGTAGGCAAACTCTGTATATGACTCACTTCTGCCTTTCTCATTTTCCCGAAACTTCCGACGGAACGCCTCCGCTGACAGCCTGTACTTTTTTAGCAGACTCGATTTCACTTGGTCGAAATCCTCTGCCTCCTCTCTCTTCAAGCGAGCGACTACGTCGGCCGCCTCGCCGGGCAACAAAGTGAGCAAGCGCTGTGGCCACGTTTCCCGAGAAAACCCCTGCTTCTCCCACGTTCGCTCAAAGCTAACCAGGAACAAACCAGTGTCCTCTCCAAGCTTAAACGGTTGCATCAGGTCAGTCATATTGAACGATACTCGTTCTCCTGCACCGTGTGCCTGACTTCCATTACGAGCGCATTCCATCTCTACCTCGAGACGCTTCATTTCTAAAGCGTGTTGACGGTCGCGCTCCTCTTTTTCTTTCTCTTTTTGCTTTTTACGTTCGCGCTCCTCTTTCTCATTTTGCTCTTTACGTTCGCGCTCCTGTCTCTCATATTGCTCTTTACGTTCGCGCTCGTCTTTCTCTTTTTGCTCTTTACGTTCGCGCTCCTGTCTTTTTGCCGTCTCCCTCTCCTCAAGGGTCTCAAGGCATTCCGACAGCTCGTCATCCTCAGCTTCCAACTCAAGAATGGCCCTTAGCAGTTCTGGTTTTCTGAGTTTGTCTGAGACATCCAGACCCAACTCTCTTGCAAGCTCCAGCAATTTCGGTTTACGCAACGACTTCCAATCCATGGCTGCTCTGAATGCTGCTTTCTCTACTGCCTACTATTGTCTTGCCGCAAACTAACCCGGCAGCAACGACAACCACAACTGCCAGCTCTGTTTCTGACACTAACAAAAGCCTGGCAAAACTCAGAAGAAGAAAGTCCCGCACTCACCAAACCTCGCAGCCAAGAATTCAGCGCAGTCGTTCCGCTGCAGGCAACCAGTCATCACACAGGGCTCGTTGCACTGCTCCCGTATGGTCGTTGTGCTGCTCAGCATACAGTCGACCGCATATCTTCACTGCTGGCCTCCGTTGTCGCGATCTCACCGCTGGCAGCCAGTTGTCGCATCTGGGTCGCAAGCCCCAAGGGTAGCGTTGGCCTGGCGTCCTGGGGCACAGCTGGAAGCATCCGAAGGTCCTGGCAAAGGATGAGTCGATGGCTAACAGAACAACTTGTTTATTATTGCATCGCAAAAGAGCGGCCGGTCAGGTCGACCGAAGTGGAGAGACGGGAGAGCACGTTACTCGACGGAAGAATTCGAAGCCTTTCTCTTGGCGTCCGGGGGCAGCTGCTTTTATACTCTCGGAGTCGAGGGCAAGAAGGAACGACTCGGGATGAAGCGCACGTGACGGCGGCGCCCGGACACGCTGTGACAAGAAGTGACGTATCCGCCGGGCCGGCGCTTGTCAGACCTCCTCGCTTCACCGTTGGGGAGCTCCTCTCCCCGGCTGCCGTGCTTTGACAAGCGTGGGCACCAACATGCACACACACACACACGCACACACGAAGACACGTGGCATTGAAACATGCCTGGACGCGCTTGGTGGGAGGCGTTGCGGCAGCGCTGAACGGGCCAAAATGTCCGCCGCTTTGAATGTAGCCCCGGCGTCCGTTGCATCCACGCCGGCTATACCGCGCGTCGTAGGCGAAACGTAACAAGATGGAATGGTGCGGTCATTTGGCCAACATGCTATTTTATCTTGAAGGGGTAGCAAGGGTGTGGTTCCAAATTCATGAAGAGCAAATAGGAAGCTGGGATACTTGCATGTAAATTATGTGCGCCCTGTTCGGCAAGTATGTTGGTCGAAATATCGCGGCGAAGAAGGAGCTAGCGTTAGGTGACCCAACGTATGTTGGTCGAAATATCGCGGCGAAGAAGGAGCTAGCATTACGTGACCCAACATCGACGGAATCCTACCTGTCTTGCATACAAGATGGGCTGGCCGTTTGCCGAAAACCAGACGACGGTATGGCCGAGTGAATGTGACAAAGTAGGACACGGCCTAAAATAAATAGCAAACAATGCGTTCGATCTGCTAATCTGGAAGGCCTGTCACACATTCGTTGCCATTATTCAGGACGAAGACAATGTACGAAGGCGATTCTGATTGCATCACCTGCCCGTGAGCAACTAGTTCTGCCTCCTTTTTATGTAAAGGCTCTACCTCTCTGGTACCGCGGCCAGCTGCCGAAGTTTTCCCTCTACCAGGAGCCATGGGCATGCCGCTATATACAGCTCGGGTGCCTTCAGTCATGAAACTCGGCCGCATGCTGCTACAGCAGTACTGGCTCCTGGCGATATGTCTTCTTTGCAGCTGATTTCTGTGAACGACATGTAGCATCCATCATGCAGATAAGTTGTGCCTCCTGTTATTTAAAACTTCGTGCTACAACTGAGATGCTTCTAACCTGCAATAAAACTTTAATAGCTTGTTGATGCAGCAGCACTGGAATCTATGCGGAAATTAGCCTCCTTTTAGCCCGACGGCGTTAAGGACCCCAGTGTCCCGAAAATCCGGTGTCCCGTGTACAGCGTCGACCTTCGTTTCAGCAAAAACCTTTTCCAACCACGCATATCCAACCACGCCGGCCCTCCATGTAGCGCAAGGAAGTTACTGAACTAATTGAATTTCTCAACGGAAAACACGTGGAAAAATCGTAAAGTACGAATTACACACAACCTACAGATGATAGCGTCGGACTGTAATTTGAATATACGAGAAAACATAATTTGTTACGCGGAAACTCAAAAGAGAGAAGAGATTTGCGCGCGCCGGTGCACGCAAATCTCAAAGGCCATAAAGCGGCGCGCTAAGTTCCTTACAACACCTGCAGATGGCGCTCACTTCCGCCGCATCGCGGCCCACGCAAAAGGCCGCGCTTCTACCAGAGAGCTCGCCTTCGTTCATAGCGTTGGCCGCCAGCGTTTCCCGGTAAACATTACGGCTACATAAGCTGCAGTTGCCGTTAAGCGTGGGAAGCAGCCAGGGATCGTTGAGTGCTATCGCGTTGCACTCTTAAAGCCGAAGCTTAAGCGTCCCCCAAATTTTTGGCAGTATGTCAGAGATAAGTTCCCCAGGGATCCGTGCTGGGTCTTCTTTCATTCTTGCTTTATATAAATGACATTGGCAATAATCTTTCCGTCAAAACTAAACTTTACGAGGATGACTGTATACTATATATTGAAATTGACTCACCCCAAGATCAAATCAGGCTAAATAGCGATTTTGGCAAAATAGTTGTATGGTGCCATCAATGGCAAATGGCTATTAACTATGAAAAAGTCGGCTTTATGAGAATAACACGAAGGAAGAAAGCTCCTTCTCTTCCACTATTTTGCCAAGAACACTTATATATCCGAAGTATCTCATTATAAATATCTCGTTATACACATATCTCACAATCTTTGCTGGTCTAAACATACTGACACTGTAATGGCTAATTGTCTTCGCAAATTGTTCACACTCAGACGGTCGCTAAAATTATCCACACCAGCTGTCCACCTCCTGGCATATAATACAATAGTTCGTCCTACTTTAGAATATGCAATTAATATTTGGGACCCCTACACAAAAAAAATATTGAAAAATTAGACATAGTTCAAAAGGAAGCTGTCTGATTTATGTACAATGCTTACGGTCGAACTTCTATAAACGTAGTGGCTTCTCTTCGATTGTAGCACAAAATCGTGTTTCGTGATTAAAATTCTTTTTTCAGCTAATGAATGGGCACTACCATATTGATACCTCGCACATCTTAACACCTTGAACTGGTTATGCTACTCGTCATAAACACTCCCTAGCAGTAACCCCGTTAACATTGCGGAAGAACTGCTTCAAGTACTCTTATTTTACAAGAACAATAG
The DNA here is from genome assembly GCF_023375885.2 of Dermacentor andersoni. Classification (NCBI taxonomy): domain Eukaryota; kingdom Metazoa; phylum Arthropoda; class Arachnida; order Ixodida; family Ixodidae; genus Dermacentor; species Dermacentor andersoni. The sequence goes on along the minus strand of NC_092815.1, from coordinate 186,102,979 downwards.
TTTAATGGAATAAACTTCCTGATGAAGTCGTTACACTAAATTCTTTGTCCCGTTTTCAGGCACACCTGCATTCATTACTCAACCACACATAGTTTATTTGCTCCTTTTTTCATGCATTCTGTCCTTTCGCCATGTTGAATTCAAGCGTCGGCATGATTGCTTGAAATGTTTGTATGAATGTACTTGTATGTTCCCACCCTGCTAAGATCTTGTAAAAGATCGCAGTATATATAAATAAAATAAAATAAATAAAAGTTATAGCGACTGTTATTTCAAATTACAGGCTACTCAGGTGCCACTATCGGGTAGTAAACCTTTATGGCCTGCTGTTACCTTAGCACTGAGTTTAGGCTGAAACACGCTTTTCATATTTATTTCTGTGACTAACACACTCAGCAGACACCATACGAATAAGCTGCTTGCTTTTTTACTTGCTGGCCTGGCTTGCAGTTTGCAGTCACTAGCTCCTTCAATTTCCGTGTGTGACTGATCTTTTGGTGATGTCTTAATAATGTGCGTCGTTGTATGTGTATTTGTACTCGTAAGAAGTTCTAACAGTGGAAGCGACATTGCTTGAAATATGAGTTTTCAAGTGTAGTGTATTTTTAGTCGCTAATGCGATTGTTTATTCTATGTGTGCAGGTATTCCAGTTGTGGCACCATTGCCGCTCTAGGGAAGTTACTGTGCTGGCAAGTCCCCGTATCGTGCTGCCGTCCACGGCCGACACCTTTGCAAGCACCTTTATACCTGAGCTATCTGCGCCAGCAACATCATCTCAAGAAAGGGACACGTCACGGACAGTACCAACGCCTGCTTGAGAAGAAACTTCAGAAGGTTCAGATGGCATTGACACACTTCAGCAATTGAGACCAGAGGCAGCCAGGGGCCGCTACTTTGTACACGTCCCAAAAGCCGACGTTCGATTTCGCCTCGCGCGATTGTCCAGGCTGCGCCGATATCGCGGCCTAGGCAAATCTAGTGCATTCGCGTGAGGCGAAATCGAACGTCGGCTTTTCGAACGTGCACAAGATAGCGGCCCAGCGCGAGGCCGCTGCATAGCAGTATCAGAGCGGGAACTCGCACCAGAAGGAGTTGCCCGACTGCAGGCGCTTCAGAAAGATGAGGAGCGCAAACTGCATTTTGTAGGGATGCGCTTGTGTCGGCAACAGCTGTTTCAGCAACGACAACGTCACATGATGGACGAGCAGCGGAAGCAGGAGCTACACAGATTTGAAGTCAGGTTGCGGGAACAGCCGCTGGAGCAGCAAAAGTGGCGCGATGACATGGAGCGTCAAATGATGCTTCTTGAATTAGAGGCGAAGCAGCAACTTGCAGAAGGATATCAGGCAGAAAAAGAAATATTTGATTATACTTCACAGCAATGATAGACACAAAATGTACAAAAATATGTATGCCAAGGAAATACTAGGTGAGCGTCCAGAGCAGTAATTGTGCATGAACTTCGATGACGCTCCTGCTTCTCTTAGTTGTACATAATCGCAGTCCACAAGCTGTACTCATTTATTTGCAATCTAGATGGAACAAGGTGTAAATTCACCTTTGATGCCGCTTAGTGAAATGCTCGAGCGATAAGCCGCATTCGGCATTGCGATCCATGCAGTGTGTCGGTTCTACTCGCCACATCAAGCTGCTGCGGCCTTAAGTTTTGTAGGATCACCGCAGATGGAGGTTCCAGGTCCTGCCTCACGACTGTCAGGGTATGCAGGGCAGCTCAGGCTGTAGGCAGAACGCTCCGCCAAGACTTGAAGTCCCATGCCTAAACACGGGCAGCGACGCTTTCGCACACTAAAGTCCTCTCCACAGTGTTCCGGGTGCGGATGTGAGCCGCTTGATACCTGTGCCAAGCAATGTCGTAGTTTGCACTTATGCTAGCTACTTGGAGACGAACGTTATAGCTTGGGATCATAAGCAGGCCAATCGTCAAAGAAAGCTCTTGCAGCTAATAAATTGTATTGTGATGTGGGTTATACAGAGTGCAGAAAAAAATGACTGCATCAAATACATGAAGGTATTGATACAAAGCCAAATTTTGCACAATGACATCACAAAACTTAATTATGTATCAGGTTTACTCTAACTAAAACGGCAAACACAACGAAGTGTGCGTAATTACATAAGTATCACTGTGGAAGTCAGAGACCGTTTGGTTTATACAGCGGTGCTGACCGGCTCTCGGGCTGTTAATTCGGTCGTCCGGATTCAACCAGCGCGGTCATCAGGAAAGGCATGCATAGCCAGCATCGCCAAGTAGGAGCCCAGTCACTCGTTTGGCCTTGTAAAGAACGCGCGCACGCTGTTGTCAAATAATCGACTGTCGTACACGGATCCTGGCCAGCTAACAACAACGTCGAAAAATTGTACCTTCGGTGCTGCAATTACCTAAAAAAAAAAATCGAATGTTATATTGTGTTTTATAGGCGCCGACTATGGGGGGAGGGGCTCCGGGGACCGAGCCCCCTCCGGAGATTTCCGGAGCAGAGCCACCCCCTCGCCCCCCCCCCCCCCCCCATACACTGTCATTGCCACAGTTTTGTCATCCACATCATCTGAAGTTTCTTTCGAGTTGCCTAAACCTTTTCACTTAAAATTTTATTGTGGCTAATAGCTTACTGCATCATTGTTGGCGCGAACGTTCACCGCTTTTAATTCATACATTGGAATTATTTCAGCAAATCCAGACAATAGGAGGACAAGCGCATTAAAAGCCTGAGCAGCGGCTGCTTCATATATATTTTCTCCCTTCAACGTTGTCTTAAGCTTTCACAGTAAACAGCATGCACATATACAATATATTTAAATATATGCACACCATAATATTTATTGTATTTTTGAAAGAGAATGAGCCAGCCAATTAACAATAATATTTAAGGGTATGGATAGCCTAAGCCCAGAGAATGAATATGTTGTTGTATGTTCACCTCGCTTCAAATTGCTTTGCGTACGTTTTTGACCCCGAAAAAAACTTGTAGACTTTGGTGACCCCTTCAGCAGAGTCTTTTATCAACGGTATGTGAAGCACGCACGTGAATTATATGTGTCGTAGTATTGTTGCTCTTTTCAATAAGCAATACTAAAGACTCATGAAAAAAAAAAACACGTCTAATAATTTACAACTTTCATTAGTGATGGCAAATAAATTAAAATTAAATTATGGGGTTTTCTGTGCAAAAACAACTTTCTGATTATGAAGCACGCCGTAGTGGAGGACTGCTGAAATTTAGACCACCTGGGGTTCTTTAACGTGCACCTAAATCTAAATACACGGGTGTTTTCGCATTTCGTCCCCATCGGAATGCGGCCGCCATGGCCGGGATTCGATCCCGCGAATTAGTGATGGAAACATCATCACATGCATGCAGAGGTCATAAAAATATACAGGATTTCCAAATTTACTATCATGCGCCAAGATATTAAAAAAGAGCAATGCGTTACTCGGAGGATACCTAGTGCATATTGTTTCCAGTACAGTGGAGTAGCTGCAAGTAATTATTTCGTTAGTGATATTTAATTAGATAATTGTAATTAATTATCTAACTCGAGACGCACTATCCTAATTAATGAAGTATCAGTGAGACAGTTGTAGGAACAGCCAAAGGACATCTAACTGCGGTATTTTCAGCGATGTACTAATTGGGTACAAGTTTTTTTTTCAACTGATAAATAAATTCAGTGAAATATGGAAAGTACCACGTCAGTGCACTCCTACCCGCATCATAAAGCAGCGCCTTCGAATAGGCTCCTTCCGAGTTAGCGAGAACGAAATAAAGGAAATAAAGAAAAACATCGTGATGAAGCTAGTTCCTTATCTGCCGCGCCTCGTCTTACGTAACATGTCGCATTCGGTGTTACTTGAAAACAAGGCGTTATAGCTGTTGTCTTAGTGTAGATAAAGTGCACGGATGGTATTTTTCTTTCTTTTTTGCCACAATACCTATCACCACAAAAGCGAATTGACGATGTCAGAGCAAAGGTTTAAAAGTGCATTTTGTTTCGTCCCAATAGCAATGTCTCTCTAATGAGCAGAAGGTAAAAATGATCCTTGCTTTGGGAGCTGCAAATGGCAACAAGAGGACGGCCACAAATACATATCAGTTATGGAAGTGTGGTGTCAGACCAAATGCATCGACTATCATCATAACTTATGAAAACCTGAGACAAACCAGCAGCTTCAAGAAATAGCGGAGGAAGACTCCATCTTTGAGTCCTAGCCTACGCACGGATGTTCTAGCATTTATGGCCGCAAACCCTCATGCTAGCTTGAGGGACGTGGCCGCCCAGGTATCAATTTCCAAGCTATCAGTTTGGAGGATTCTAGTTAACAGCATTTCACCCAACCAGCACCTCGTCTTAACCAGCACTAATGCTTGGAAGATAGGGACCTGTAGAGTCTTCTAGGTTTCTCGAATTGGGTCCTCACAAAAGCCGATGAGTCACCAAATCTATCGCATTCACAATGCTTCTTTTTTTTCTGTAAGTGGTGTTTGCTATTGCCCACCCACCTTCGCTAAAGGTATTTCGAACATATTGATTGGCTGGCACCTCCTCTTACGAACAGTTCTAGCGTAAGAACGTTTTTGTGAATACGAACTCTAGGCTTCAGGCTATCGATGTCTTACATGATCATTTAAGAGTAATGGCTTTAGAAGGGGCACGTTATGTTTGTAGACCGCCCGACATGTGCTTAGCCGGTTCACGCATCCCCGTCGTTGTCCAGTGTCCTTACTTTTCTTTTCCTTCTACCCTTCCTTCAATGCACTGTAAAATAATTTACACCCTTAAAAGTGAAAAAGGGTGTAAATGTGTCCATAACTGACACCCTATGGGTGTGAGTTATAGACACATTTGTACCCTTTTTCACATTTAAGGTTGTAAATTACTTTACAGTGTACAAGGAGGAGGAGGAGACAAAGGCGAGGAAAGACAGGGAGGTTAGCCAGTGTAAGTATCGGCTGGCTACCCTGTGCCGGGGAGAGGGGTAAAGGGAATAAAAGGAGAAAGAAGAAGAGGAAAAAAAAATGGAAACTAGGAAATTCACACAGTAACGCGAAACTACGCGCTACAACATTCAAAGGCGGTCGCACAATTCGCATGTCCTTAAAAACTTTAGCAAAGCCCTTAAGGCCTTGAGTGCCGAAGCCCGTCTGGACCAGTGTCCTGGAGCTTTTTCCTCTGTAAAGGGGCGATCGTCCACTTTTTCGAGCACGGTCACGAGCATTTTCTTGGCACTTTGTAACAGGGACAGTCACAAATGAGGTGCTCAATCGTCTCCCCACAGCCGCAGGTGTCGCAAAAGCAGGGCGGTCGGCCATTCCAATGCGGAATGAATAGGAGTTCTTGAATGCCACGCCGAGCCACAGGCGGCACATAAGTGTTGCTTCCGCTCGTTGTAACCCTGGAGGTAGGCGGAGCTGCAGACGTGGATCCAATCTGTGGAGACGTGCGTTCCTGATTTCACTGGTGTTCGACAGATTCTGCGTAAGCTCACGGGCGAGGGAGCGAAGACTTGCGGCTGTATCTGTTCTTGACAGCGGTATGGGTATAATCTGGGCACCATCATGGGCCGACCGGGCAGCGTCATCCACACTGTCAGTTCCCGAAATTCCGCAGTGACCTGGTATCCACTGGTAGGTGATGTTGTGTCCTTTGTTGATTGCGTGATGGTGGAGTAGTCGGATGTGTGCGACTAGTTGCACATTTGGTTCGTGGTTGAAAGGGGACATCAGACACTGGAGAGCTGCCTTTGAGTCACATCAGATGGACCACGAATGTGATGATTTCTGAACAATAAAGGATAGCTGCGAGTTCTACAGCCGTTGATGATGTAATGTTAGATGTCATGAACTTCAGGGTGACACACTCTGCGGGAATCACCACTGCTCCAGCTGAACTTTTAGAGGAGACAGAACCGTCCGTGTAAACGTGGATGCGTACTCTGTGCTTGTCATGTAGCACTGAAAGCACGGTTTGTTTGAGGCGGAAAGTTGACATCTCCGTTTTCTTTTTGAGACCGGGAAGTACAAGAACAGCCTGGAGTGGATGGAGGCACCACAGCGGTAGAGATGGTCGTGCTGCAGGCGTGAAGTTTGACGGTAAAGTTCCAAGGTTGGCGGCAATAATCTTGCTAAACGCTGAACGAGGAACGAGTTCGAGCGGCAGGAAGGGAGGCGAGATGATGCGATAAAAGTCGGGCGAAGTGCCTGATATGCATCCTTAAAGCGTCGACTTGAAGATACGTATTGATGGGGTGGTCATGCGCGATGGCTATTTTTGCTGCCGTGGATGCACATCTGGGAAGACCAAGGCAAATTCACAGAGCTTGAGCTTGTACAGACTGGAGGGCACGGAGGTTGGTCTTACCGGTCCCACCCAGTACAAGTAAGCTATAGTGCAGGAGACCGAGGAACAGTGCGTTATAGCATTGGAGCATTGCTAAAATATTTTTGCGCGCACAATTGACAAGGACACAGTGGAGGGGGACACACGAGCGCTCGTGTGTCCCCCTTCACTGCGCCCTTGTCAAGTGTGCGCGCAAAAATATTTTACTATGAATTCGTACCAACTCGCCCGATTATCACTTCTGCTGGAGCATCGCACTCACAGACGCACCCCATGACTTTCCCGCAAGAAATCTGAGCACGTGGGTTATCATGACTAATTTCCTTTTTAGGCAGGAGATATGGGGTCTCCAAGTGGTGCGTCTTCTCCTGGGCAATCAGCTGTCCATTAATTCTGATAACGTACGGTTTCATTGCTTTGCGCGTGAAAGCGACTATAGAGCACTTCTCGGAGGACAGCTCCAGATCTCGCGCTCGAAGTTAACCTGATGTTAGTGTGGCCGCTTTTTGAAGTCTGGCGCGCACCTGGGGAAGCGTCGCTCCTGATGACCAAATGCATATATCGTCTGCATAGATCGACACATGGACGGATTGCGGAAGGGTATGAACCAGGTCGTTGAGCACGAGGTTAAATAGAGTGGGGCTCAAGACTCCGCCTTGTGGTACGCCACGGTAGGTGTTGTGTTGTGATGACGCACCATCCTCTGTTTGCACAAAGAATGACCTGTCCTTCAAGAAGCTGGATATCCACCGAAAAACAAGGCCGCCTAGGCCAACATCGCCCAAGGCGTCCAGGATGGCTTGATGGGTTATGTTGTCATAAGCGCCTTTACCATCCAGGAACATCGCCGCTGACAGTCCCCTGAGGCTTTTTTCGTGCTGAACAGACGAGACAAGATCTATGACGTTGTCTACAGAAGAGCGTCCGCATCGAAAGCCTGCCATAGCGTCAGGGTATAACTTGTAGTGTTCTAGATACCACTCTAGACGCGTCAGCACCATCCTCTCCATCACCTTTCCTAGACACCTGGCCAGAGCAATGGGACAATAAGACGCCACGTCTAGGGGTGATTTACCTGGCTTGAGCAGAGGCACAAGGCGGCTGGACTTCCATGTAGCAGGGATTATTCCTTCACGCCATGAATCATTGTACACGTCTAGAAGTGCATGCCGGGCTGTTTGACCGAGGTTTCCAAGAGCTGCCTATGTCACCCCGTGAGGCCCAGGCGATGAGGAACGTCTGCACGCTGCCAACGCCGCCTGCAACTCTTCGATGGAAAACAGATTGTCCATACGAGAATCCAGCAAGATTGGAGCATCACGGGGATCACGTGTAGCGAATGATGGCGGTAGAGCAGCAACCTTGTAACAGAAGTCCTCCGCTACGTCGATCTCTCTGCGACCTTGGTAGAGAGCCAGGCATTTGAAGGGGTGGCGTTGTTGCGGTGATGTTCGAAGACCACGCACTGTTTTCCATATATCTGACAGGGGTTTATGCGGATCAAGGAAATCACAGAAGGTCTTCCATCGTAGAGACTGCAGGGAGTTGATCCGACGCTGGATATTCTTCTGTATGCGTCTCGCCTCCCTTAGGTCGTAGATGGATTTGGTGCGCTTGTACCTTCGTTCCGCGCGACGGCGGATTGCTCGAAGCCGCTCCAATTCTGCTTCGAATTCATAAAATTTAGGAATAGGCCTAAAAGATCTTGTGACTTCTTGAGCAGCTGCGTTAATTAGCTTCTCGATGTTGCCAAGTAGACAGTCCTGGATCTTTTGGCAATTCTTCTCCATGAGCAACGTGTATTTAGGCCAGTCGATGTGTTGAAGAACTGTATTAGAGTGCGACTTGCGTATGCCGTCGATTTTAACATATGTTGGAACGTGGTCGCTGCCATGCGTTTCGTTGTCCGTGAACCATTTCACACTGGCACTGAGGCATCTTGAAACAAAAGTTAAGTCCAGGCAGCTGCTGTATGTCAAACCCCGCAGAAAAGTTGGAGTGCCATCATTTAGGCAGCAGAGCTCATGGTCCGACACGAAGGATAGTACACGCTTTTCTCGACAGTCCATCTTTAAGCTTCCCCATAGCGGATGATGCGCATTGAAGTCGCCGGTAATAACCCATGATCCAGGTGTGGCTGTTAAAATTGCACGTAGTCTTGCGTTGTCAAATCGACTCGAAGGTGAAATCTAGGCACCTACGAGCGTGAATGCGACGTTCTTGCATATTATAGTCAAACATACGTACTGATTGTAATAATCAGGTGCCACTGGCTGTAAAACATACGTGGAATCGCATCTGATATAAATTATGACGTTGCTGTGGTCGCTACAGGTGGCAGACATGAAAGCTTCATATCCTGATAGGCGGATGGCGATCTCAACGTTTGGTTCGCAAATGACGATTATTGGAAATTTGTTCTTAAATACAAACTGACGAATGTCCGAAATGCGGGATTTAATGCCTCTGTCATTCCATTGGAAGATAGACGCTTCCTTGACCTCTTTAACGAACGAATGTAGAGGAGCAGCCATAGTGCTTCTCAAGACCGGACAGTACCGGATTCAGGGCATCCAGTATTTGAAGTGCGCCTCGAGCCGCCGGAGTGTGTATGGCGGTCAGTAGTAGTCGTAGCATGTTCATAAGGGCACTTATCATGGTGACAACTTGTTTGTCGTCGTCTTGGTTGCTGCCAGAAGGTGAAGCATCATTCGGCGAGCGTGCTACATCTTGTCGCTCCGCTGGTGTATCTAGCAGTGGAAATGGCGGCCACTCCTCGCATGAGGCAATGATATTAGAGACTTTCTGCTGAGGAACCTGATTGTTGCTATTGATAGTTGCATGCAGAAGTTTGTGGACTGTCAGCGGACGCGGTGCATCCTTAGCAATAGCAGTGGGTTCCTAGATCTCCGGCGACGTGAACGTCGACGTCGCACCTTAGCGGCAGCCTCCCTGTGCTAGGAACCATCCCTGACCATTTGCCTTAAGAGTTTCGCCTCATTTTTCACATGTGGGCAATTCTTCGAAGTTGCATCGTTAGGGCCCTGACAATTGGCGCACTTCTGGTTTTCTGCATGACAGGCGTCGGAGCTGTGCGACCCAGAGCACCGTGAGTACACGGCAGCATTTGTGCAAACCGCACTAACGTGCCCTGTCCTTTGAGACTTCCTGCACTGAAGCGGCTTTGGCACAAAAGGCCATACAATGTGTCGGAAGTGAGCGACCTTGACGTGTGACGGTAGGCTGTCTCCTTTGAAAGTTAATTTGACACATTGCGAGTTTCCCAGGCGACGGGCTTGCAATATGGCAATACCCTCTGTCGCCGGCTTAATGAGTATATTCAGGTCAGCATCGCTTATGGAATTATCTACGTCATGCACAACGCTTGCCGTAGTGTCATGATCCTCTTGTTTATAGCAGCGTACATTGATGCTATCCAGCACCTTAACGTTGCTCAGAATTTCTAGCGCGCTGTGGTTTGTGACATCTATAGCGAGGATGTTCTTACGGGCGTCGATCCGAACATCTTTGATCTGATCCGGAACAAGTGCCTCGAGCGACACAGATGTGGCTTGGCGGTTGATCCGGTTTAGATTGTCGCTAGCAGCCACAGGCACAAATAAAATTGTGAGGTCTGGTGGCTTTCGCGTCGGGATCACAGTTGCCTTGCTTGTGGAAGGAGTTGTCCTGACGAGTCTTCTCTTTGCTTTGTGCTTCGCTACGGGCACGAAGTCGCTGTCATCTGAGGTTTCATCACTGGTCCCTGAGTAGATCACAGTGTCCTTGCTGTCGGTGTCACTCGGGCGACTAGACCACTTTCTCGGTGCGGCCGCTGTTGACGTAGAAGGACCAGGAACCCCACCAGGCGACTCCACGTCCATCGCCGTAGTTAAGGGAGCGGCGTCTCCCACAAAGTAGCTTCAAAATCTCAGAGACAAAAAGGCAGCGTTCCACACAGGACACTTCCTCGTCGTCTCTCTTACAAAGCGATGCACATAAGAACCCGACCTCAGTGTCATACTTACCAGCCAATTTCCTGTTTCTGCATTGTGGCAGCTCTTTGAAATATCGCACGCATTCAGATGAACTCATTTTTTGCAATCATAAGGAATACCTGGCATTCCTCTTCAATGAAACTTCACTTGGCCAACTTACAGTTTCTTCAAGAAATTGTCCGCCGGAAGGCTGTGAATCTCGTTTTATCTGAAGAAAGTATTCAATCAATGTCCGGTGATGCGAAATTTCAATGTGTTAGCAAAACACCCCCCACACCGTCATGTCGAGAGTTCCTTCTTTAAGACGACCCGCCGTCGTTGCTCAGTGGCTATGGTGTTGGGCTGCTGAGCACGAGGTCGCGGGATCGAATCCCGGCCACGGCGGCCGCATTTCGATGGGGGCGAAATAAGAAAACAGCCGTGTGCTTAGATTTTGGCGCCCGTTAAAGAACCCCAGGTGGTCGAAACTTCCGGAGTCTTCCACTACGGCGTGCCTCATAATCAGAAAGTGGTTTTGGCAAGTAAAACCCCATAATTTCTTTTGCTTTAAGACGAGCGGTACGTATTTTTTTTACCAAATACATCACCCGCTCACACGTGGCTTTGAAGGACACTGTATAATATGCACTCTACGTGGTTCAAAGCGTAGTTACATGGCTCGCAGGCATCGCTCTCAGATAATAGCAGGTTCGGTAAACTTCGCGTCCGTGCGTGCCAGCTCGCGTAAGCTAGCGAGTCTGGTGTGATCCTCTACTCCACGCTCGAAGGCAAATTTTATATCCGTTTATTTCACGGCTCATCAAGCAGCTGAGCTCAAGAGAAAATTGTGCGTTTTCTGGATTCCGAACTCCCAATTTTTCCCCAGAAATCACGAAAAAAGGGTGCCTCTTAGCACGAACTGAAGCGGAAGGATAGAAAGGGTGAGCCGGTCTATATATATTTTTTCCCCTTGCATCTCTATTTCGGGTGACACCAGTTCTGCACGTACGTTTTTTAGTTGCGTCGCATCAGCCTTGCTTCCGTCCAGAACTGCATCGAAGCTTGGCCGGCATCGTAAGCTCTCTGTTCACGCATCGCGAGTTACGCGAGCGAAACAGCGACGGGGAATAAACGGGCTGCAGCGGGTGCCACGTGACCGAGGGGGTTACTGACGCCGTGACTCACGCGGCAGCATCTCGCTTTCTGTCCCCTGATAATCTAGAAAAAACTGCGAAATTGAGAAAGCAGACAACAACACACAATACGATTGTAGTGAAGCACGCAGGAAAACGGAAACAAAGGAAACAAAAATATGTATACGAAAAAAGAAGCTATCTCGGTGGGTGTGCGCATCCCAAATTCACACGTTTAACCCCAAAATCAGAACCCGTAGAGCCCAGCTTCTAGATCGGAGAGTGGGTTATGGGTTTGCCCCGCGAGCTCTCGCGTTGGCGCGCGCGGCGGAATCATCGCCGGCGCTGGAGCGGGAGAAAGCCGCCGCGTTTCCTTCCGCGTCCATCGAGCGCCTGCAAGGCCACTTGCTGCAGCCGCGCCCACACATGTGCGGAAGGGGCCGATCGCGGCGCCAGTGCGCTTGGTCAGAGTTTGCTTCGGCGCGCGGGGGCGCGAACAAGCCGCCAGCGTTGATCCGTTGGCAAAAACGCGCCAACGCGTATCGGGGATGAGCGGAGAAGGGCGGGAGCAGAGGCCTGGACACGCGTGCAATCACCGCATCCGCGGCGAAAAGAAAGTTTGAAAAGGGGCAAAAGCGAACTACCGCGTCGAGTAAAGAGAGAAAGGGATGGTGGAAGAAGAAAAAGATATTTGTTCGCTATTGCGCTTTGGCTAACCGGTATAGCCGGGGCAAAGAGGGTTGCACTGAACTATCACGTTGAGTCCCATCCTCTTGCGCCGAGCTGGCGGCAGTTAATTTTCGCTTTTTCTTTCGTCGAAAATTGATCCCTTTCACATCCACGCGGGAGTCATGTTTGACGCAGTTGGACTATGATTTTCTTCTTTCTGTAAGTGCCTGATTTTTTTCGTCCTTTTCTTCCCCCATGATATCTCTCTCTCTCGCTCTCTCTTTCTTGTTTGTTTCTTTTAAGGTCGCAGCCTAATCGGAGTGCGACGCAAATCGTCGCCTCGGGAGTTTCTGGCAATGCATCGTCGAGCGATGGTGACGCTGGTCACGCGCTGAACTACGAAGAATGCGGCCGCCGGATGCAGAAAAATTAGAAAACCGACGTATGAGAGGACGTGGAGGTGAGGGCAAACTGAAAGTTAGGTTCATTGGGCGTAGCTCGCAACCTATGTCAGGATGACAAAAAGAAAGTATATATATATATATATATATATATATATATATATATATATATATATATATATATATATATATATGCAGCCCGTATGCAGAGTTAAACATAGAAACACAGGAGGAGCGCTTTATATGAACACAGGTGCAGACACCCGCCGTCACGTTGCATGGGAGCGGAGTGCGCGCGTTTTCAATACACGGAAGAACGTGTAGAACCTCCCCTTGGATAAATATATAAGGGGCGCCCATCCAGTGTAATCTACCGCAGCCGCACGTGCAACTACTTCGGTTGGCGGCGCTTGAAGAGATGCCGACGGCGTGACATGTCTTGGCTCGTCACGATGGGTATTGAAAGGCTGCACGAACATGTGTTCACGGTTTCGCTCGTTGTACAGCCACCTACGTGGTATACGCATTCAAAGAGACCAGTATGTATCTAATTTGGATGCCTTAACAGCGGAGTGCACCAAATCTGGCTATTGAAAACTGCCGGGCAGTCACCAGGTTTCTTTTTGCCCTCCGTAATCTATGCATACACTTTCTGGGACGCTTCTTTGATTGTGAAAGTTGGTTGCCGTGTTACTCGCGGGATCGAGACGTCGCTTGAATGGGGAAGACGATAACGGCGGCACGACGGCGGCCCGACGGCGGAGGCTTAACGGTCAGGGCGAATCTACAGTTAAGAGGCTAAACCACTTTGGAGCTCGTAATCGCTGTTGCCGTAATACGAAAGAAAAGAAACACCGACAAAACGTCAGGCTCTGCACACGGCGGCCCTTGCATCAGCGACTCGCTCACGTAGTCACGTCGCGTGTTCTCCGGGAGTAAACACGTTCACCGCGTAACGATAAGAAACAACGATAAAAGGCGCATGCAAGCGCCAGCTCTGGGCCGAGAAGCTCGCAGCCGCGTAATGCGCGAAAGTCCTGTACACGCATCGCGGTTTCTCCGCGTGCTACCCACAAGCGCGGGGCTCAGCTTAATGTATACCGCTGAGCGTTTTCTGTTAACGTTGCTTTTTTTTCATGCAGGGAGGCAACAAAGCCGAGGAAAAAAAGAATAAGCGAAGACACGAATCGTTTCCCAACGTCGGCTGAAATTTAAGGGAATGAACGAAGGGAGATAAAGGGCGGAGGAAGAGCGGAGAAATAGAAATGCACGGAGGCCGGGGAAGGAGCCGTTCGTAAACAAGCCAGGGTAAATACACCTTTAAGAAGTCGGTCTAGTACAAAAAGGAAAAGTAAGAAAAAAACTGAAGGAGGCTCCGGGCGTTCACCAAAGTTTCCTTGCGCGTGCGCGTGCCAAGAGAAAGAGAGCGCGAGGAGGTTTGCTCGCGTAACGGCGCCGGAGCGCGCCTTCTAGGGACAAAAGAGGAAGGATTAGGCGCCTCGAGTTTGTTGCCCGGGAGACGGAGCTTTCGTGCAGCGGGCGCGCGCACGATGCCGTGAGAGCAGACAACTAACCTTCACTCGCGCCTGGTTGCCTACTTGTTTGCGAGGTGCCGAGAGAAATGGCAGAAGTAGCGGGCGTGCGCAACAGCCTACGCCGTGCCGCTGAAGCAGAAAATTTCCGAAACTCGTTGAGGGCTTCGCGTCCCCGCCGTCGCCTGGGTTTGCGTTGATGAAGAGTTTACTTCATTAACGCGGCGTAAAGAGTAATCAGCTGGCGCGGTGCGCTGCGCACCGACGCGTGAAGGCTAAATTAGGGAACGACGCCGAGCGTTTTCGTTTCAAATTTTTGGTTCACGAGATCCCCTCCATATGATACGTGGTGCGAAGCGCAGAATATGCGGAGATGTTGCCCATTTGTTTGTTTTATTAGGGCAGTGTCATCTTTCACGAAAACTGTGCGATCGCTTTTCAGCTTGGGTTTTGCTTATACTTCGCGTGAGATCGGCTGGATGCGTCGGCACAGCTGCGTACGCAATGCTCATAGGAGCACGCAGCCATCATATAGATCCTGTTCGAGAAGATGAACATCACCTACAATGAGCACAGTGTTAAACAAGCGGAAATAAAGCAATTGGAACAACACTTCTTTTTCTGCGTAGTACACCGCGCTACAACAGTTCTGTCAGTGAGTCATGACCAAAACGACTTCATTTCAAAATTATGCTGTCCACGGAGAGAACACTGCGATCTTCGGTATGGGCAAGGAATACGCGAACGCACGGGTTTCATAGAAGTGAGGTTCATATGTCGTGAAGATTTTCACTTTAGCAGGTAGTAGAAAAGGAGGCGTAAACGAGGATGAGTTACATGCATAATTGCTGCTTCTACCTAAATGTCAATAAGGAGAGAAACCAATGTCAGACGTAGACGATGAAAGAGACAGGCAGTCAAAGAACTTCCTAGAGGTCCTGAAATGCGCCGCCCTTAGAGCGGCACCGCAGGCCGCTTCCACGTGGGGACGGGGAGGCCTGGCCTCACCGCCGCATCGTGTGCTCTCTGGACAGCCCGGAGTTGTGGGAAAAGCTCAGAACTCTTGATGGCAGAGCTCCACTCCTCCTCGGTGACTTGATTGGGAGCCCGTAACGAGGGGCACCGCCAGAGCATGTGATCTAAGCTGCTAACCGACACGCAGTTCGGGCAGGTAGATGCCCGTACTGGGTAGTGGATGGATGAGAGAGAGAGAAAAAAAGGAAAGATGGGCTAGGCTGGATTAGAGACACTGTCGCAGTGAGGTACGTAAAACATCCTGTGCGTGCTGGAGAGGGTGTATGGGCACTAGCTTACATAAATGACGTAAACAAACGCAGAGGTTACGTTTATTTATGCTTAGAAGTTTGAACTTATGTTACAGGTAGGGTGCCCATGCAGGTTAATTTTGCAATTGTGTTCGCTTCCTATTCGCAGTGGGCTCGTTTGTTTTGCAGAGGGCGTTTTTACACTAGGGTAAATGAAATAACTGCCCTGCGCTGCTCGAGAACGTCACACTAGCAGCTGATTGATGCTCCTGCCCCTGCCTAAATCTCCTGCGCTTATGCTCCTATGGACACGTACACGTTCTACCGTGGTCTAATAGGTCAGATATCCCAGCATCTTGCTACCATGGTCTCGGTACGCAACTGCTGGACCAGACATCTCGAACGCAGGGGAGGAGACCATAGCCGAGCGAGCGTGAAGTTGAACACGAAAACTAACAGAACGCGACTAGATCAACTGCTAGATGGACAAAAAAGATGTGTCATACAATCAAAGTGCAATGCATCTGACAAAACTCAGTGGTTTCCGCGCACAACCACTGTGTGATTGACGAAAGCGAGCGTGATGAAAAGGGTTTCACGGTGCCTGGGGTTTCTTCGAGTCTCCAGTTCAGGACTACAAGCATAAGTTTAGAAAGAACTACATTTAGTGGAACTACATTAATTGAAGATAAAGCGGATCGAGCGTCTCCGACCATTTCATGCCTATACTCATCTTTTTGTGTGAAATCGTCCCATGTTGCGCACGCAAACTCAAATTTTGGGAAGTCAAGCCTATATATACGCTAGAAACTTTAAATCACTAGGTGCGGTTTTTAAGTTGTGCCTCAAGATAGGCAACTTTTGTGAAGCAGACGAACATGTGTTGTCGAAGTACTATAGACCATGTGCATGTTAGCCTGTCCGTAATTGTCACTCCGAAATATTTATATTCGCTTACTACCTTTATCGCTGCGCCATCAATCTGATACTGCCACGTGTTTCCCGCTCCTGGAAAAGGCGACTGCCCTCCCTGAAACGCTGCTTTCTGCAGATACGACGGGCGGCGACACAAGTTTATGCTTGCGCCGTCGCTGCGGCAGCTCGCATTCCCATAAGCACCGGCAAATTTGCATTATTTTCTTAGAAACCAGGCAACTAACTGTGCCAGCTGTTATACTAAACGAAGTCGACGCCGAAATGCGGTCGTTCTCCAAAATTTGAGCAAGAACAGCACAGCGGTGAGCGCAAAACCTTTGTTTCGAAGACGCGCAGTGAAATATTCAGGACCCTGTATATTTGCCATGGGAAGGCTGCCGGAAGTCTCAGAGTGACTTCTCGGTTGCTGATTGGTCCCGACGCTCTCCGGCTGCTGTCCCATCATCTATCTGTACGGGAGGAAAATCTCGCCATTCGCGAGCAAAAACACCGCCGCACGGCGTCCCTCGAGCGGCAAACGGCGTGCGGTCAGTTTAACGTACAAGCGCAAATGTAAGATAAGTGTTAGAGGAAGGCCTTCTGGCGTCATGTGCCAAACGTATGCAAGACAAGACGACGCATTACCAAATTCTGCCGTTTTTATGACAACGCATCTCGTTCGTCCTACGGACGCCGGAATCGCCGAACAATTTCGCAAATTGGACGCGTTGTGTACTGATAACCAACGTTTCAGGTGAGTTTAGAGGAAGTGAATGCTCATTTCAACGGTTACTGGCGAGGAACGATAATAATGGCGCAGCCATCGAGAATTGGCGCTGAAACGGGCACCATGGGTGCCGCCGTGTTCGACAACTTTAGACAGCTTTAGTTGGACGTCCGCAGCAGCTTTGCGTATGCAGCGAACCCGCGGAGGCGTCAGTGCGCATGCTCAGTATGCAGCAGCACGCCCGGTATCTTGTGTGCGCCCGCAGCTTTCAGAAAACAGCGTAGCGTCCGCTGCGGGCTCAGCGGCCTTTGCGGGACGTTCTCGCGTGTTCTCGCGTGTCCACGAGAGCGCATTTTTCGATAACGCTCTTGCCGGGAATATGACTCCGGCTTGTGTTATGGCTGCGTGGCAGCTGATATTGGCTACACAGTTTCAGAAGGGGGCATATGATTACCACACTACTGGTTCCTAGGCGTGCAAGTCAGCAATGCCCTTGTCAGCTTTTGCGTCCAGGCAACTATTGCAATATCGTGCGCACGCGCTACGTTACGCATGCACAACCTCGCGCCCTGCGCACCCGGGTGGTTGCGTACGCCCAAATAAGACTGCCTATTATTTCTGAGAGTCCGTAAGCATTACGTTCCTTAAACTCGCCAAATAACGTACGTTAGCATAGCCTCGTGTGAATATCGCAGAACCATAATAACGAACGGAGCATGCGCGGTGAGGGCAAAACAATTCTTGTTACCTACGTAATGTATTTACGTTTGGTTAGGAACTCACCAGCTACGATTACTTAATTGCTATATGTGCCGTAATATTATTAAGAAGTTGATTAGTGCATATTGTTTATTAGTTGAATATCTGTTTTCATTTCTCGTGGCATGCCTCATAATCAATTCGTGGTTTTAGCACGTAATAGCACCCAGAATTCAATTCCACTTCTCGAGCAAGTAATGTCCGCCTCTCTGAATGACCTAGTACAATGTTATCTGGAACAGATGATAATTTTTTTCAAATTCGGTACACCTTTCTCTCCGTATGAACAGGGCACAGTAGTGAGCGCGGTTCTTTAGCAGACAATCGGGTCACATCACACGCGGCAAAGCGGCGTCGTGTACGATGCAATTGGCGCCGTCGACCGTCTACCAACACTGACGCGGCCACGGTGCTGCCAACTATAGTTCGACCTCGCGGTGAATACTTGCATTGGAATGCCGGGATTACAATCGTACGAGTGGGCAGAATTGTAATCCTGGCTACCCGCGCCCTAATATTTTCAGAACATAATTTTTTAAAATTATTTATTTGTTCGGATGCAGCTGGAGACGTTCGAAACTATTTTGTTGTCGATTTCTTCGCAAAGTATATTGTTCAGAGACAGGAAGAGAGCGGTTTGGATCAGAGAGCAAACGGGTATAGACGATATCCTAATAGACAATAAGAGAAAAAAATGGCGCTGGGCAGGTCATGTAATGCGCAGATTAGATAACCGTTGGACCATTAGGGTGACAGAATAGATACCAAGAGAAGGGAAGCGCAGTAGAGGACGGCAGAAGACTAGATGGTGCGACGAAATTAGGAAATTTGCGGGTGCTAGTTGGAATCGGTTGGCGCAGCACAGGGGTAATTGGAGATCGCAGGGAGAGGCCTTCGTCCTGCAGTGGACATAAATAGGGTGATGATGATGATTATTATTATTATTATATTGTTCTGAGATTAAACGATTACATCCTGAAGTCAAAGGGACACACTGCTGGAATATGGCCATTTACGCAAACAAGCGAGCAAGTAACCCTGCGAAAGTGTAGATAAGGTCCCGAAATTCCTGGTGCCTATGATGTTCTGACCAAAGAACTAAACTGAGCGACCGGAAGCGAACACCCCCCCCCCCCCCCCCTTTTCTTTTCAGGTCACGTCAAGTTTATTGCAACGGTCGTGTTCGAGTTACATGGTAATAATATTACAGCAGGAGGTCCCAGAGTTTTCAAAAAAGCTCACAGAGGGAGCTCCTATAATACCATAAATGGGATTAATATACAAAAACAGTCACACAAGAACACAGAAGTACGATCATGTGAACAATAATAATAATAATTAGGCAAGTTGATTATACATAACAGGAAATCGGATAATTAAGTTAATGGCAATGTTAATTATTAAAAAAACATTAAAAATAATCGAAATAACAGAGAATATTAACAAGAATAATCAACCCGACATGAGTATTTAGAGTAAGTAGCGTGAATCAGCCTTTCCGATCGTTATACGAAGGGGCTAGACATGGCACATAGCCGCACGATGATATAGACATGGCGAAGAATTAGAGAGAGAGAGAGAGAGAATCAGATGTTCGCGATGGTAACCTAAACGCCCATAACCCTCTCCAGAAGCTGCACAGTTTTGGTATCCATGAAGTAATGATGGGATTCGCAAATGTTAAGCTGCGTCTGAAGAGCTAAGAAATAGACGCACACATACAAAAAAAGAAAAAAAAGAAGAAAAAGAAAGAAGCGCACGCTATATCGTTCATCCTATGAAATCATTCAGTGTTTTGTTCGTGCTATCCTTTAGTCCGGACCATAATAACCGCATCTGCGAGTTTCTCATGAGCTTCCTCATTGAGTCGATCATATATATATAAGCACCTTGGTCGTGCTGTTGTGGTCGCCCTTCTCACTCAAAATACCCTTGCTAGGAAATTAAACATGTAAGTTATGAAAATTTAACTTCCTCGCACTTTTATTAAAAGTTGTCACGAGAAGAAGTGAGCTCAAAAGAAAATCTGTGCGACAAATCCGAAAGGTATAAGCATTCAGCGCTCCGAACTTTGCGCAAAGGGTTCCAAAGACAACGCCTTGGCTTCTACAGCACAGGCAGGCTATAGAAAAGAAGAAAAGAAAACATCATTCAGCGGGGGGGGGGGGGGGGGGGGGGGAGGAATGACGACGTGGTAGAAAGGAAGGACAACATGATGTACAAATATCTGCGAACTGCTTGCAAGCTGCCGAGGGATGGCCAGGCGCGCAATTAAAGGGGCAATTAGAAGGATACCTTCGCAAATGGGAACCTGCACCGTTTACGACCCCGTTCCCGCTGGCTTTCTCGATGTGCCGGCAGAGCGGGGAAAGCGGGGGAAATCTGTGGAAGGCGTTCATTAGACACGGTCGGAAGCATTCTCAAGAAAAGTATAGAACACGCTGGAAAAAGAGGCTGTACGGCCGCGCCGTACAGCCTGTTTTTCCAGTGGAGAGCTTCCGCCCGATCTGAAATGGAAAAAAGAAAAAAGAAGCCATAGTACGAAACGCACCGCGTATCAAGCACGTTGCGCGCACTGCTTTCCATACACTCTTGTTTTTCCTAGTGTAATGGGAATATCGTCCGCTTTATTTTTACTCAAGCCGACGAAGCTATGCAATAAACGGGTCTTTTTCTTTAATCGGAACCAGCTCTTTAAATAATTTATGGCCTACAGCACAATTGTGCACAGCAGTACCGCGCCGCTGCCATCTGAATGTGCTATCTCTATTAATGCAGTGAACGTGACACACTTACTGAGAGCTCAGAGCTACGGCAAACACGCCTGCAGCACCTCAGAGCAACCGGTCAAAGTCCCACTCTCCTGACATTGCAACACTGGGTACACGGGCCGTTGCAGCGGTAATTTCAAAGTCCTTGCGTTCCACCGGTCCTGACACAAAGTGTTCGTATACCTGCGATGCCCATTGTTATATCATGTCGTTAATCATACTGTGCCTAAAGGCAGCCTTCTAAATAAAAGCAAATATCTATTGAGCGGTATTACTCTAAGCGGCGAGCAGTATCCGCACATGAGAATTCGAAATGCTTAATTGACTGATTGGTCAAGTTGTAATTACTTTATGAGCTAATCACTATATATGGCACGCATGAAAACTTACGAATTGAAGTCGGTGAGTTCACAAGGAATATCCTCTTACCGAGAATTGCGAGGATTCCGAGCCTGGCATTAGTTTTGATGTATTCGTTCCCGAATTGTGTGACGAAATGCCCGTCCCAGTCGTAGTAATTGCTTTCTTTCGTGTCTGCGATCTCGTGTGCCTTATCTTATGGACATTTAATTATGTCTTACTCAAATGCCCCTTTGGCGTTGCAGTCAAACTTCTTCTTCACTGCTTCAGAAAGCGCTGCGATAAAAAAGGTAAGGGGAACAACTGCATTTTGCCTTAAGTTTGACGGCGCCTATTTCAATACTGGTTCAAAGTTTTAAAATCTGCGCTAAGTGGACGTGCCTTGTGAACTCGCTTGCTTGAATGCCTAAATTGTAACATGTGCTCAAGAAGTGATTACTTAGAAAATTTCGTTATTTACTCATTCATGCATTTTTGCATCTCGCTGTCAACCGTACACTATCGTGTTGTGTAGATGAAAGCGATATACATTTCATTCTCCCTCAGGAGGCACAGAAATCTGGAACCTTGGAACGAAGAGTTCAGCCGAGACCGGGTCAGTGGTGCACTGTGGATGAGGCGGAATTAAGCGAACTAGAATTTTTACCACAGGAGCGCTTTTCGGCTCGGTCCCCCGAAGTGTTCCATCACCAAAATGGAAAGCAAACTGCTTGATCACTGGCTATGGCGATACATAACGTGTGCCCACTACAGACCACACGCAATGTTGCTAAACAGCCGCGTCTATTTCTGTGCCTCTCGGAGCAAGGCTTTGTTTCCTTTGCCTTTTTTAGCGGTGAAATTCCCTTTTGTTTCTCACACGAACAAGCTAATCCCAAAAGGCTTCTTAAATATCAAAAAAGTTGTTTCGTCAACTGTATACTTGTTTCTAAACGAAAATCGATTTCAGAACGTCTATGATTATAATCAATTCGTTTAAGGTTGACCAAAAAGGCAGGTAAGGCACACTTGATTAGCAAACAAAACACCCAAAAGACACAGTTGAGTCCCACATATGCTTCCGTGCGGGCAGTAGTCTGAAGAAAAGAGTGAAAACAACGTATAGAGTGCCTTGATCACACGTGTTTTTTCTAAACTTCAGACACAAAGCGGTGTTATCAGCCTCTCGTTACTTTGGCCTTTATTATCTGAAATGGACACTAACGACGAAATACTAAACCAGTGTAGAATGATAAAGTGTTATTTGAAAATTCTATTTCCATTAATTTCGCAATAATAGGTTAGCTACCAGAAGAGGAAATGAAGGCCAACGTTTCATTTCTTTTGAAATATCGCGCCGCGACTTGGAAGCCGGTACATTCTTGTGATGTCACAAATTTCAAAGCATCAGGCGGTTTTGGAAAAGCACCTCCAACCAAATATAAACACATTACGTATGTAAAGAAATCGCGTTGTCCTCACTGTGCATGATCTGAACGTCATTGTGTTTCTGCGGTTTACGTGCGCCACGATAGCGCACGTTATTTGGCGAGACTAAGGTTCGTAATGTTTATGCTCACTAAGAAATAGTGTTGTCCAACACAGAGACAATCATGGCTCTTACTTCAGCGTGAATTCTCGTCACGCTGAAGTAAAAGCAAAAGAAGATCAAACGCCGAATGGATAAGCTAGCGGATCAAAAATGGAAATGTTATTGCGACTCACTAGACCCCCGCAAGCCATTGTCCTGTGTGTGGCGTACCCTACGGGGTCTTTGCTCAAGTCCCCAGCAACGACACCCATTCAACGCCCTTGCTCTCTATCAAAACCGCCGCGAGATAGACGTCGCAGAGGAATTTTGTGCGAACGTCGCCGGCGGCACAGTTTTAGTCCCTGACATGGCTCTAGGCAACATGCCCAGCCCACGAGATGCAAGTATGGACGCTCCATTCTCTATGGAAGAGTTAGAAGCTGCTATGGCGCTATGTAGGTGTTCGTCTTCACCAGGACCCGATGGCATAACATATACTGCTTTGCGCCACATAGGCAGAGAAGCACGAAGAGAACTCCTCAGCCTTTTTAATAGTTCATGGCAAGATGGTGTCGTC
Source organism: Dermacentor andersoni (assembly GCF_023375885.2). Taxonomy (NCBI): domain Eukaryota; kingdom Metazoa; phylum Arthropoda; class Arachnida; order Ixodida; family Ixodidae; genus Dermacentor; species Dermacentor andersoni. The sequence continues at coordinate 186,080,028 of NC_092815.1, read as the reverse complement.
CCACAGGAATGGAAACGCAGCCGCCTGGTACCGCTTCTAAAAGCAGGAAAGTCACCGCTCGAACTGACATCCTATCGGCCTATAGCTCTTGCCAGCTGCGTCGGGAAGCTCATGGAACGTATGATCCTCATGCGTCTCGAATGGTACCTTGAACACTATAAAATTTACCCTGACTCTATGGCGGGATTTCGACGCGGTCGTTCATCGATTGACAGTGTCATCGATCTAGTATTATCTGTGGAACAACAAAAATCTCGGAAGCGATTGTCAGTAGCGCTCTTTCTTGACGTGAAAGGCGCTTACGACAACGTTTCCCATCAAACCATTCTAGACGCACTTCTGACAATTGAACTAGGAGGGCGAGTATATCGATGGGTCAGTAATTACTTGACACAAAGGTCCTTGTTCGTACGAACGGAAGATGGTCCGACTACCGACCACTACACATGCCGAGGCGTTCCCCAAGGCGGTGTTCTAAGCCCTATTCTTTTCAACCTCGCGCTTCTTGGGCTGGCCGAATCCCTACCGGAAACAGTGAGTGTTTCAATCTACGCCGACGACATCTGCATCTGGACATCAGCGGTCACTCGCCTGCAGGTTCGCGCACGGCTACAGAAAGCAGCAACACAGGCATCTGACTACCTTCACACACAAGGCCTTACCATCTCAACAGAAAAATGTGCATTAGTCGCTTTTACGCGATAAACGATGACTCCTTATCCAGTATGCATCAATGGTCAGCCTATCTCCTACAAGAGAAATCACCGGTTTTTGGGCGTCATTGTAGACCGGGACCTCACTTGGAGCCCTCATGTTGCCCACTTAAAGAAGAAGCTCACATCTATTGTTCACGTCTTCAAGTTCATCGCCGGCAAAACATGGGAATCGTCAGTGGGCTCCATGCTACAGTTATATCGAGCACTGTTCATCGGATTCCTACGCTATAGCTCCCCCGTGCTTGCTAAAACATGCAAGTCAAATCTTCGAGAACTTCAGAGCGTGCAGGCGCAGGCACTACGTGTTTGCCTAGGCCTTCCGCGCAGCGCCTCGACAGCTGGAACCATTATATTGGCTCAAGAACATCCGATCACGACTTACATTAGCACCGAAACGCTTAGAGCCCACGTTCGTCATGTTTCACGGATGCAGTCAAGCTCTCTTGCGTGCCTGCCAGAACGACGACCACAGGCGTCCTTCTCCAACAAGGTCAACATCCATCGTGCCTCCTTACCATCGGGTTTCACACCCTCTGCACGTTCAACCTCAGCGTTGTGGTGTTTAAATCAACCTCAAGTGCGTCTTACGATTCCAGGGATAAGAAAGAAGACCGACCTGCCTACCTTGGCCTTGAAGCAAGCAGCTCTGGATTGTTTGCACACTTTCTACTTTGATCGAGTACATATATATACGGATGGCTCTCCCCTATGAAAATGGTCATTGCCTTTATGTTTCCTTTATGTTTCCTTCTTGTGCCCTATGTGACCCTTATGATTCCTTGTCCTTTGTGTGACCTCCGGGACGCCACCTTTGTGTGTACCACATGTTTACTCATCCTAACGTATACCTCGAGGAAGTGACCTTTTTTATGCCTCTAGGATGTGTCCTTTATGTTTACGGCAGGATGTTAACTGGGTGTGTACTATGTGTTACCTGCGTGTACACTTGAGTGCACATGTAAGTGACATAGAGTGCACATAACAACTGTCTGTACATATAATACAGGCAGATATATCTGTACTGTGTGACAGCCATTGATACACTCTGCAGAGTCATTGTAAGTACTAAATCTTGACTTATCCTTTCCTTTGCCCCAAGAAAACAACCCTTATTATAATTATTGTAGGATGTGCCCTTTGTGTTTACGGCGGGATGTTACCTAGGTGTGCACTTCAGTGCACACGTAGGTAACATAGAGCATTATTCTATATGGTGCACTCTATGTTACCTACATGTGCACTTGAGTGCACACGTAGGTAACAATGTGCGCAGTGAGCATCTTTTGCAAATTGTACAGTCAGATCTATCTGTACTGTGTGTTAGTCACTGGTGGATTCAGGGAAGAGGCACTGCTTGCCCCCTCACACTAGAGGCATGCCGACCGGCACTAATTGTGGCTATATTGTGCGGAAAATCGAACATGCCATGAAATAGGATGGTGTATAGTGCCTTATGCCATGCATTCTCGTTATATATAAAGTATTTAATAGTTTTTCAACCTACTATTCTCCAGTAGCAAGTCAGATGCAAAAATCTGAAGTATTTAACCTAATATGCAAGAATTGCATGAAAGTTTTGTGACAGCTAGGCTATGAAATAAAGTTGATTGAATGTTTAAGACGGTTCTCGTAGCAAGCGTCCTTCATGTTCATCGCAGGAGATCGCCTGGATGCTCCGCTTCGCCTGCAGTTTGTGAAATAATCTACTTATTTTATATATCTGGCTTCTGCAAAAGTGCAGACATCAGGGCTTTTGTCACTGGGGATGATTTGAAGTTTATGATGTGCTTGCTGGTACAAGAGAATGATTGATTTTGCTGCTAGCACAGTGCAGTGCGACTTTTACCACACAGCTAGGCACTAGAACATCTGGCAGTGAGCGCACTTTGGCTTATGCAGTTTGTAAAATTCTTTTCCTTGTACCCTTCATGAAATCACCTTTTTCAGTACAAGAAAGTGAGCATTATGGCTTCTAGTTGTAATTAATATTATCACAGAAATATGAGCACTATGTTACCTGTGTTACCAGCAGGATGTTACCTGTGTGTGCACTCTACATTACCTGGCTGTGTACTCTCTCGAGTGCACATCCAGGAAACAGAGTGCACCCAGTAAATATCTTTTAACACATGCTACAGATAGCTCATCTATCTGAAAGATGTATTAGCTACTGGCGTATCAAAATAAAAAAAAATGAGAGGGGGGGGGGTGCCCGCCCGATCTATATTGGCCGCATTGATGGCGACGCGCCATCAACAGAACATACGCACATCAAAGCCTCATGCAGCGAATTATCTATCACGACAAATAACAATTGCGCGGCGGCTGGAGACGCGGTGGCACGACGCGCAGTGTTGGATAGTTTGCGCTACATGAACCGAAAAAGAGCGGGGCCCTCCGGGGCCAATCCGCCGTTTTGCTGCGAGCGTACATGAATATACAACCTACCATTTAATTAGCTGCTGGCGGTGTTATATTGGTTTCATGACAGCCTCATTACAAGTAAATATCTAATAAGTACGTTACGATTGTCTCTATATTACGCTCGTAAAATTTCTTTGCAGTCGTCAGCGGGAAATGCCAGCGCTGCCACCTCCAAAGCTGAACTGGAGCTGCCGCTCACTTTCAGAACGCCTAGTTCGAAAGAATCTAGTGAAATTGAATATCTGTAACATTTCTGATACTCTAAACTGAAAAAAAAAGATACTTGACCATTGGGAGACGCTGCCACGGCTCCACCTCAAAACCGTGGTCTTCGAAGCACTTTGTAACATGTTGCTTTTTCTACGCTATTTCTGTTTTCAGCCGTCGGCCTTGTCATGATACGTTTTCTCTACTACTCACGCAAATTATACACAAACGTTCGCTCACTAACCAATGCGGAACCTGCGGTCAATGCTATAAGTGCCTTTCTTTTCAAAACTGCATGCGCTTGCTGTAGAAGATAGCAAAGTGGGCGAGTTCGTTACGATTCATCGTGCTTTTAGCAACAGCGCAATAGCAACGTGGAAACAAGGAACAATCACTCCGAAGAAGCAGCGCCGTGTTGCTGTGTTTCTTCCTTTTTGTCCTTGTCGCTTTCGCGCTGACCACAAGTACGAGTCATTGCTTTGTTTTAATTAGCAGGGGTAGAAGTAGGGCAGCGCGGATCCCGTAAAGCTTGCTTGGGCGTACAACTGAATAATTTATAATTGTCAGCTGGCTGAGTATGAAAGTTGTATGCGGAGTATGGCCGTATTTGTTTGATTACACGAGCGTGCAAGCAGTACGGCTGTTTCACTTTGGGCGAAGTTCCGCTGCCGCTGCAAGCCAGCCATCGCCACGTTTTTTCGCCTTTATTCCTTACGCCACGAGGAAATGTGGTTCCAGCTATTCAAGATAAGGCCTAACATTCTCAAAAACACGCCACTGGGCGCCATAAGAAGCGTGTATATGTGTGGTGATTCGGAATTTTTGATCGGTGGGTCTCGCAGCTATCGCGGCTTCCCGTACACCGTCCGCTATCCCAAGAAGACGGAGCTGCACATGCTGCGCGCTGATTGTCTCGTGTTCGCCGGCAAAAGTTCGCACATAGTTCGTCTGATATCTCTGTATATGCTTTAAAAAAACAAGGCAGCACACCACGGCACTTCAAACATCGATAAGTTGTGTTTAAATAGCAGCCTTCCATCCAGCTACGACTTTCCCTGAGTAAGAAAATAAATCTTGAAGGCCGTGCTTTTGCAAACTGCACGCCCTGAAAGCAAATGCAGATCTCGGAGGCTAAATTGACTTGTTAACCGCAGTACAGCACTGCGGCAGTGTGAAGGTTAGGTTGCCTCGGTTGCCTCGATGTGCGCCCGCTCTCCGCGGGCGCACAAGAAAATGGCGGCCGCGCTAGCAGACAACGTGGTTGTCCTCACCCTAAACCACGGAGGAAGAAAACTGCCCTAAACGGAGAGCGGGTGCGCGCGCATCTAGGCACCCTAGTGACGGTTATGCCCGGTAAAATGTGTGAGCGGTGAGAGTGCTCGTTGCAGTTACACGGTAATTGAATCATATTTTGGAAGTGCCTAAACAAACTGTGATCCGTATCGTGTGCATTAACCATCAGGAAACCTCTGGACTCGTGTAACGCCATTAGTTCGCCTTATGTTTCCTGTGATACGCCGGTGTCTTACTTGTACTACAGCGCCCGTCCGAGCTGCCTTTGTTCTCGCCTGTCCGCGTTCGCTCGTGAAATACCTGGTACTGTGGCTTCGAATTATAGTGCGTGGAAGAGTTTGTTGAAAGTTGTGCTTTTGTGCGGTGGTGTTCATAGGCAATTCGACAGTGTCCGCGCTGGAAAGAGCGTCGTCGCGTGGTGCCTGCGAGACGAAGGAGCGCTTGCTGTTCACATCTTGAAGGTAAGCAGGTCTGACGCTTGCGCGCATTCTCGCAGCTTATGGTTCATGCAGTAAACTTTGTGCAACAACAGAGCACTTTCGGAGAGTATGTTGCCCATGTTGTTGTGCCCATTTAGCAAACCGTTTCACGATGGGAGTTTCCGTGAAAATTATTATTTCTTACCGCTTGCTTTCTGCAGTGATGTGCTACCACCGCTGATTGTTGAGACTAAATAGGCAAATATTTACGTAAACGCTGAAAGTTCCTGTTTCCTCGGTAGTTTCCCGGCAAGAAATTCTTCCGTGGATATCATTTCTGCAAATTACGTGTGTAATGCATGTAGGTGTGTCGTGGGCATCGCGAGTTGGAACGCGACTGCGGTGTTTTGACAGTGGAGCAGACATTTGCATGTGTGAAGATTATTTTATTGATACAGTTCAGTTTGAAGCCCAGCTTCGCGAGAACCTGTCTGCATTGTTTCTGTTCTTCGTCGTGTTCGCGTATTTCTCTTCTATATTGCACGGCAAATATAGACCGATATTACAACAGCGAAATTTCTTTTTAATCGATGCATGTCAATAAGGCGCTCGTTTTCATTAATATTTTCATCTGAAGAACATGATGTCAGCTCCTGCGATTGTTGTCATAATATGTGGGTTGTAGCACTGCGTAAATAAGGGCTGCGATATTGTTGCGATGCTTTCCGCTCGATGTTTGCCTCTCTTGTAACCCACCGTCCACGGCTGGCTGTACTAGTCAATAACGATGGCGGAATGTCAGTCCGACCACTGAGGAAAAGGAGTAGCATCGGAAAAGGCATCGCTACAAAATCGCGGCCTAGGTTTTAGACCGCTCATAATCGATTCTTTTGATTCACTACGTATTTAGGTTTTGGTGATAATTTCCCAGGTAGTCTGGTGTTAGCTGCTGGTTTTATTCCCGCCTGAATATTACAATATAACAATGTAAGCACATGAGATATAACTACGAGACATCTGTAAAACAGGCACAGATTTATGTGTGAGTCTCTTTCTTTCAATGCCACATGACACTGTAAATCACACGTTTGAAGCTTCACATCACAATAAATTAAACCTTTCTTACTGTTGAAGGTTATGCGGATTCTGGAGTCAAGCCTACGACCTGTAGGAACCTGCTGCACTGCTACATATTGGATCGCACAACGATGCACTTGACCTGCATGCTTTTACAAGGTGCGTAAAAAACTGTCACTGCACTTAGTTGTAGGATATGCTTGTGCAATATGGAATCATTTTTTGTGTGTGCCATTTCCAGGATTTCTAGTAGCAGATCACTTGCACAATATCTTGTATTTATCCGGGGAGCCCTCAGTTGAAGCACTGTAACTAAATTTGGTCCTTCTGAGACAAATATAAACAAAGCTGGAGTGACTATGCAATATATTCTCTATACAGACTATATTATTCGAGCCAGGTTGCTTTTTTAGAAACATCATTGAGGAGCATGAGGGTGTCTATGAGCCACCCGAGAGAAACAGAAGGCTGTGGTTACCTGAATTATTATGTAGTCACTACTCTCACTAGTACCTGCACACCTAAATTCTTCCCTTTTCTCGGTCACAAATATGCATTGCATACCATAATTCATCGCCTAAAAATACCCCCATCAAGACAATAAAGTTTGCTGCTCTATTAGGTAGCTGCCAAATTCCTAGTCACAGTATGAGTGCTCAATTTTCCAAGCAAACAACAAGCCATTAACCTTTTAATGTGGCAAGTTCAATGTGTGTCCCAAGAGCTCGTCGGCTTCAGGGTGGAAGCCGGTCTCTTTTATACGTAACAGAAATTTCACTCGTTGATAATGTGGTATAGAATGCTGCTGAATCATAAAAGTCAGCCCAGTAAAGTAGTTGCAAGCCCACATGGTAGCACAGCTGAAAGCGGAGCATTCTCTGTTGCATTGCATTTTTTTCTCTGTTTCGCTGCACTTGTTCATTTGATAAGACAAAGCTGGTCCTATGCCATCATCTATCTCAAATGTGGAGAACCTTTTTTTACCTTCTCATCTTTATTACTTATCTGCCTAATACACACGCTTCCAGGGACATGCAAACAATGCGGAGTACTGCCTAGAACTTACGCATTCATCTGTAGTTTGTGGTACCATACGCTCACCACCTTAGATTTTCGTTATGTTATATGGAGGCTTGCTTCACGCTCGAGCTACACTGCACTTGGTGCAATTTTGAAACAGCCACTTTTTGACATAGTGTAATTATTTCTTGCACTCTCACTGAATTTATATTTTCTACTGTGAATAATGTGCTCGCGGTGATTGTACGAAAAGGTTTTAACCACCTAAAGACATGGTTTAGGCAGAAAGTGTCCTAAGTAATGCTGTCACACAAAAGTTGTATAACAATGCGCTACGCCACAAGATCCATACATAACTAAATTTCTGGCTTTCAAGCCCTAGCTTTTCAACACAATTGTGTGTGCAACAAACATCTTGCTTTTTAACCACTATTCTTGTAGTGACAGACTTTTGTCTGTTTAAAATAAGCGCTCCAATCGGTCTTACTATGTCTGGTTAATTCGAATGGATTCTTGACTGTTGCTGTAATGGTGGCGGCTTCAAGGCCAACTAGATCTCCCAGCCTCAGTTGAAAGCATGGACACAGTGGTTGTTTCATTTGATGATTGTTGTACGTGTGACTTGGCAGTTTGGGTTTCAACTTGTACTGGTTTTGATTGTGGTGGGTTAGAGATGAAATGAGAGCTCATGGCGTGTTCTGCACTGCACAGTGCTGGCATCCTGTATCTTAGTTTGTCTTGGACTGCTGTCTGATTTGTTGAGCTGTTGGCCGTATTCTTATGAATACAAAGCTGTATGCTGGGCTAGGCAATCATGCCATTGTGCTTATTAGCAACACAAGATATACACAATAATATTGTCAGGCATGCTGAGGCATGTGGGCTGGCGCTATGTAGCACACTAGGGAAAGCACACCAATGATGGCATGGCATGGTAACGCTTTTCGCTTGCACCGCTGTGGTGTTATCAGATTAAGGTAGCAACAATGACATCTAGGCTTCCAGTTCCTGCGCTTGCAATGCAGATACTAGAGTATGCTATTTGCTGGTAGTGGAAGTTTGCAAAGCATTGATTACATACTAAGCTAGCCCGCCTCCCTTGCGTGCCAGCATCTCGCCCGCCTGTTAAACACCGCCGCTGAATCTAATAGCAGCATGCAGTTGCAGGATATCAACGCAACTGAAAACTCTTAAAGGATACAGCATTGATGGAAGGTATTGCTTAATACAAATGTCGATCGCCTCCCACATTTTGCTCTATGACGAGCACGTGATGAAGTATAATGCAGTTCGTCTTAGATTAAACACCAGTTAACTCATCATTTTTCTGTTCAGAAAGCATAAGATTGCAATAATGTATTCACATGAAGTTTATTGATAGTGTGCCCATTTTGATAAAGCCTAAACAACTCGCCACGCGAATAACACCTTTTCATGCTTGTGAAGCAGATGCTGCTACCATTCAGTTTGCTGTAGGTACACATACACAGCATGTTTGCCCGCCACCTTCTGTGGCATGCTGAAGTCAGTAAAGTGTTGTGCTAAACGTTCAGTAGAATGCACACCTGCAGCCTGTAACTGACAATAAAGATGGGCAAGAACTACAAAAACTGTGAAAATGTGAAAAATGCACAGGATATTGTAATGCCTTTCAATTTGGCATTAGAATGTGTGCGCAACTAACTTTTAACCACAGCACCTTATGGCATAGACAGTAGTGTTGCTCGATGGGAGGCCTGTGATATTAGCAAGATTTCCTGGTAAATATTGGCAAGTTCTTGCTCACGGCATAGGGAGGGCCTCAACTTTGGGAACCTCGATGCTTGAGGTAGCTAGCACACAAAGGTTTATTGGCCAGTTGCCTAGTCCTAAAGTTCATGTAATACTTAGCAGCTGCTGCAATAATGTTTAAAATAATTTGTGAGCAGTTTCATACCTGAGTGGAATGGCAGATAACAGCGCTCAAACAATAATTAGTTAAAAGCTTGTTCGTTGCCATGATATTTATATGTGCTATTTCTGACTGCTGCAAGTTTCTTAGCTGTGTGCATACAGGCCAAGCTGTTCTTGCTTATATGAATATTTTTGAATAAGTGAAAAAGATTTCTTTCTGTTTTGTTTTTCAGGTGCCCTGTGAGCTCTCATCCAAGCACCGCATTGCAGAGGTCTGCTGTGAGCAGACGTGGCAAATTGAAGTAACATACAGATAGTCCAATAAAATACTCATAATTTCAGACAAACCTTTACAATGTACAGTGAAAACTTTCTTTTAAAAGTAGAAACACCAATACAGCGTGATCTTTCCATCCAAACATTACATTTTATATTAGTAAGAAAGACATGCATAACTAGAACAGGAGCAGCACTGCGGTGAGGAACGTACAATGGTATTCCAAGTGTTATACTGAAATATTCTATGAAGTCTAACTAGTTTGTAATTTTAGAACAAGTTAGCATGAATTTCTGTGCCATAGCAGTGTTCTAATCTGTATGCTGCATCTTGTAGGGAACAGTAACCTTGCAATCTTCATCTATGCATGTCTACATAAAATACAGGATTTAATCACTGGGGCCACATAAAGGATGCATAAAGGTGGAACACACGAAGGAAACATAAAAGCAGTGGCCAAATTTCAACATGGAGGAAACATAAAGGACGGTAACATAAAGGATACACAAAGGAAAGACACATGAAGGAAACATAAAAGCAGTGGCCAGATTTCAACATGGAGGAAACATAAAGTACGGTAACATAAAGGATACATAAAGGGAGGACACATGAAGGAAACATAAAAGCAGTGGCCAAATTTCAACATGGAGGAAACATAAAGGACGTTTCCTCATGTGACCTCAAGGAAACATACAGTAAACATAAAGGACATAACCATTTTCATAAGGGTTCCACTCAGACCAGCTCCACCAGCGCAGTGGTTATACCATCCCGTTCACTAAGCATCCAATACAAGATTTCTCACTTGACAACATCGACTAGTTCGGAGCTTGTTGCCCTCCGAGGTGCCGTTGATTATATTAATAACCAACCGGCTAATCGGTGGGCTATATTCTGCGATTCGAAGGCGGCCTTACAATGTCTTCTGGCATCTCTTCGTCGCGGGTCATGTGAACAACTCGTGTCGGAGATACGAGAAATGCACCATCACATGATCGCGAAAGGACACGACGTCGTGTTTCAGTGGCTGCCTGGTCATTGCGGTATCTCCGGCAACGACCTCGCTGACGAAGCTGCTAGAAAAGCTCACGAGGGAGCAACCCTTGTTTCAATACCTTTATCGCGGACCGACGCAGCCCAACACTTGGCAAGCTAGCGCACTCTTTGACATTGGAGAAGTGGCACACACCTGAATTCACTCACCATCGCTTGCATTCCCTCGATCCCTCTATGCAACTGCGGCTGTTACCAGGTCTTCCGCGAAATGAGGAAACAGTGCTGTGCCGCTTACGTTTGGGCGTCGCATTCACAAATGCTTATGCATTTCTGATTGGAATGGCTGATAGCGCCGAGTGCAATGCCTGCGGTGTTGAGGAAACCATAGAACACCTACTGTGCTACTGCCCATCTTATGAAAATGAAAGGCAAGACCTCTGCACAGCTCTCAATCAGCTAGATGGAAAGCCGTTCACCTTGAACAAGAGCTTGGGATCATGGCCTCGCATATCACAGCTACAAAAGGCCACAAAAGCGCTGCTGCGATATTTGAAAGCGACCGGATTGAGTCAGCGTCTGTGATCCGGACTGAGTGACCGACTGATATCTTCAGTGGACTTTCTCTCTCTTTCTTTTTAAATCCTTCCGTCCCCCTTTCCCTTTCCCCAGTGTAGGGTAGCCAACCGGGCTCAGTCCTGGTTAACCTCCCTACCTTTCATTTATCATTTTCTCTCTCTGTCTCTCTCTCGTCATGGGTACGCTCTCGCTCTCGTTGATCACCAGTAACTACTGAAATGAGTTTTCGCTTCCTTCAAACTCACCTGAAACGTTAGTTATCAGTGCATAGGGCGTCCAATTTCTGACATCTTTCCGCGAATGCGCCGTCCGTGCGCCTAAACGAAGCGCGCACGCATAGGAACACCAGGATGTTGCTAATCGATTGCTTTGGTCTGGATACGTTTGGCTCAAGGCACCAAACGGCGCCACGCTTTCTTTCTTCTTACGTTTGCGTTCCCGCATGTTAAACTAGATGTCTTGAAGCGAGGTGCACCGTAACGTCCGGGAAAGATACTTGCGCTTCACGTACGTATTGCGACAAACGCTATTTTAAAGTTGTCTATTTTTTTATATTTGGGTCGTTGTGGATAAGTAATATTCTCGAAGCTTGCCATCTTCAGTTCCTTGTTTCTTTAGAGAACAAAACTTAACACGACAAAAACCGGACGAATCGCGACTTGGAGCCTCTCGGTAAGCACTGACACCTTTTCCCTTTTTCTTACTTGGTTTATTTCACACACATTTCTCTTAAGTGCTGTTCAAATTCGCCGAATATATATCGAGTACCTAGGCGCGTTCATGGCCGCATGCATACGTGAGATTACAGAACCACGATGTTAGGAGCACTGAGAATTGACAATATATTTTGCAACCTATGGCGAATAAATCAATGGATCTCTTAGGCATGTAAGGCCCTCTGGGCTGGACTTTTCGGCGATGTGGTAGCCTCGGCACCTACGGGATTATCTAGCTGAGCTATGTCGGATGCTCAGTTGCCATAGTCGGAAGTTGGAATCCTTGTATGCAAATTATTGTTTATTTCTTTTTCTTTTTTTTTATCTGACGATGGTGAGATTTAATTTCACCTGCTCCAGTGCAATATATCTGCAGGCTTGGAGTGACGCCTGACACTAGCAAAAGATGTCGAGAGCGAGTGGGGCTATACTAATCCAGGTACAACTAAATTAAGAAGGCCCACTAAGCTTCAACAAAGAGACTCCCTCACATGAGCAGGAATTGACCTGCCTGGTGCAGTATTCGGCCACTCCCTCCATCATGATTCCTACACTTTACCCATGGCCCTCAGTCCCCAGCAGCTGCGGAGCACCTGACCAAGGCGGCGGTCAGACCTGTAACGCAGCAGAGGGTGCTAAGAATCTCTAGACCCGGACAGGCCGCCTATGGAAACTGATCCTGGCAACCTTTAACACCCGAACTATGTCCAGTGAGGCTAGCTTAGCAGGACTCTTTGAGGAACTACAGACATTATTTGGGATATCATTAGCCTAAGTGAGATTAGAAGAACTCGTGATCCCTATACAGTGCTGACTAATGGCTATGTCCTCTGCTATAGAGGTTTCCCAGATTAGAAACAATACGGGGTAGGATTCCTAATTCATAAGGACATAGCGGGCAACATTGACGAATTCTACAGCATTAATGAGAGTGTAGCAGTAGTCGTAATCAAACTTAATAACATGTATAGGTAAAAGGTAGTACAAGCCTACGCTCCAACATCCAGTCACGATGATGATGAAGTAGGTCAGTTTTACGAAGATGTTGAATTAGCAATGGGAAAAGTGTAATGGGGACTTCAATGAAAAATTGGGGAAAAACAGGCTGGTGAACAAGCAATTGGCAACTACGGCCTCGGTTCTAGGAACGCTAGTGGAGAGATGCTGGTAGAATTCGCAGAAAGGAATAAGCTGCGAATAATGAACACCTTTTTCAGGAAGCTTAGCAAAAGAAAGGGGACCTGGAAAAGTCCTAATGGGGAAACGAGAAATGAAATTGATTTCACACTTTCTGCCGATCCCCGCATAGTGCAGGATGTAGAAGTGTTAGGTAGGGTAAAGGGGAGTGATCATAGGTTAGTGAGAGCTAGGATTCACCTCAATTTGAAGAGAGAAAGGGTAAAATTGGTCAAGAAGAAACAGGCCTACCTGGAGGCAGTAAGGGTAAAAGCAGACAAATTGAGCGTGGTACTTGCAAAGAAATATGCAGCCTTAGAACAGAGAGATGAAGATGACATGGAGGTAAGGAATGGAATCGTAACTAGGCTGGCTTCAGAGGCAGCCATCGAAGTGGGAGGCAAGGCACCAAGGCAACCGGTAGGCAAACTCTCCCAAGTAACAAAGGGCCTAATAGAGAAACGACAAAGAGTGAAAGTGTCCAACTCAAGAGATAAGATACAAATCGCGGAACTGTCAAAACTGATCAACAAGGCGAAAATAAATGGAATTCAAAATTATAACGTCAGAAATACTGACGAAGCCGTAAGAAATGGTCGCAGTCTGAAATCAGTGAGCATAGGACAAGCATAGCATTTGGCATAGGACAAACCAAGATGTATGCACTGAAAGATAAGCAGGGCAATATCATAGCAATCTCCAAGATATAGTCAAAGAAGCGTTAGAATTCTAAACCCAATGCCTCGATGGTAATTAAACTTCGTCATATTGCGGATGCGCTGGAGACAGGGCGGACGCGTCAGCGCCCAGTCGTGTTTGAACCCTAGGTTAATAATTTATTGTTTTTTATTTTTCCTTGAGCAACGGGTACACAGTTCGCCTTAATGAGGTCGTGCTTTCCTGTCCAATGAAAAGAACCAAATTTGCCAGTACAAATATATATGCGTACCTTTATTCAGAAGTGTAGCCTAGAGACATATGAAAATATTACTCTGCCACAATATGGATTCAAAAGGAGCAAGTCTATAAAGATAGCGCTGTTAGCACAAAACGAGTATATTTGAGACAACTATGAAAACGAGAACGTAGTGCTGGGTATCTTCTTAGATTTCAGGAAAGCTTTCGATTCCATGAACCATGAAGTTCTACTAAAACAAAGTCATTGTTACGGCGATCGCGGCAGAGCCCACTCATTGGTATAATGGTATTTACAAAATAGAACGCAGTCTGTCGAGAGCAATGGCTATTCACCCGGAACAAAACCGCTGACTTCCGTGTCCATTTCTCTTTATTCTATACATAAATGATATCACTTACACTGACAACGCCTGATATTACCAAATTCTCCCGCACGACGCGAGCTTGCACATTCCCGCCCTATGTGGCATTGATATATCATACCACGCAAATAACACACTGGCGCTAATTGAAGGCTGGTCAACTAAAAACAATTTAAAACAGAATGGTAGCAAAACCGAAGGAATACTGTTTTGCCCTAGAGCTAAACACTTTCAGGTGGCCCCTCTACTATCGAACAATACAGAAAACGAAGCAGTTCAGTTCTTTAGAACTCTAGGTGCATACTTTTCCGAACGTCGGTCACCGGAGGAACGCATTTGTTCTCTGACAAACTGTCCCGCACAATCGGCTTTCTGCCTCATCATTCCACAGTATTTCCGTTATCAGTAAACGATCCTTTACAAAAGGAACTTTCTTCCTGTGCATTGACTCCTGCAACACTAATTTGGGCGACCAAACCCGCATGTATTCTTTACATACTGTTATTGTTGCAAAAACGAATAGTCAGGCTATTTTCAAAAGTCCGTTACTTTTAACAAACACAATCCCTGCTTCAGAAACTCCACATTTTCAGTGTGGCTTCACTGTATAATTTCAGGCTTTGCCACCTTTGTAGATTAGGAACAATAAAAAACGATACATTGCTATTTCGCTTACGCTTACGAGTGCTTGCAACTCTAGCAATCCTGAGCGTAGGAATATACACTCTTGCCGAACAAACTATGGGAAACAAATGCTTCGGCTCCAGCTTCCCACATTGTTAAATGAATTCTTATGCAACCGGGACATGAATATTGCTGCCTTCTTTTTAAACATTTAAAAGGGCTCTGAACCACCCCTCGGGCTTTGTGAAATAACACAGTCCGCGGGTCTGCCGCTGTCACCATCTCAACCAAGTTTTGCTGTCGTACGCGGTGCGTGGGGCTCACATACGGATGGCGATGTCACCTTTTTCTCAAACGCTCACTTTTGAACAGAAGACCCTGTCCTCACTCTCTTCTGAATGCTTTACTCCGTCATTCCGTCAGACTGCTGCCATTGGCCGTTAGCTGACATCAAGTTGCGGTCGGCTACATGGCGTAGATACTGCGGTCGCCGTGGGGTGCCGCTACGAGTCCACTGGCTGAGCGCATTGCGGCTCGCTGTGTACAACAGCGTTTGGCTTACGTTCAGCGCGTCGTAGGCACCAAAGGCGGAAGTCGTGGCGTCTATGTTAACATCTAAACTGAAAGTTGAACGGCGCGCTACGGTGACATTTAGATGGCGGAGCGTTGCGGGCACGCCCCACTGCGCCGTAGCCTTCGCAGTGCAAGGCATTGAAGAAGGAACGGGAGTACCATGGAGGCCGCGTTTGATAGCCCATAGCCTCGCTTCTGCTGGACGCAGTGTAGTACTTCTTGCGGCAAAATATTTCTGAAATGCAGTATTTTCACTTCAAGTCCATTTCGCCACTTCGATAAAAAGTTTTTAAGGACCCCTTTAAACGATATATTCTTGTGATTGACAATTTCAGTCCTTGCTCCTTGTTTCAGCCCTTGTTTGTTCTTGCACTGCTTATTATAATGTGTCTTCCGTTTGATGCTAGTATATTGTCATGCTTCGTGTTTATTATTGCTATATCATTCATATGCACACTTCTGGCGCATTTCTACCATCGCCGTTGCCGTGATGTTCCGTATAAAGCCCAAGGGCGATAACATCGTCGCCGGGCGCCATATGCTGTATGTGCAAGGGAAAGAGTGCGAGGGTGCGCCGACAATGGCGGCTCAATCTCGTGCGCCCAACGGAGTAAAGCGGCGAGCAAGTGCGCCGTCTTCCGTCGCGTGCAATGCATCAGGAGAAGGTGAAGGAGGGGGGTGGCGTTTCACTTCGGCGGCTGCTGCGTATGGCGCAGCTGCACGGGTCCTATCTTGAAAGCGATCTGCGATGAGTACAGAGATTAGGTGTGCCGGGGGCTCATAGCTTTGCGTGCAGTGTGCTCTCGCCGCTTAGTTCGCGTAGAAGTGAGAGGCAGCACAAAGGTCAATTCGCTCGCTGCTGCTGCCGCTCTTCCTGAGGCGAGCGTTTTGGCAGCAAGTGTCCGCGCTCATTGAGTGAGATGTGTTCATGTTTTCGTGTGTGCGCGTGATACAAGCTTGTTGATTTAAGCAGTAAGAGAATGTTCAGGAGTTTATACAGCCGATAAAGCTACTATCCTTACTTCGTATAGCTGTCCACTAATTGATAGCGCAACCGAGGCTTCGCCTTTTGGGCGATACTCCCGCTTTTTTTCCATACTTCCTGTTTTCTTTTTTATTTACCTGCGTCTGACTGAATATTTAACCGGTTCTACTTTCTTTTCTAAGTATAGGTAGTGTGTCTAAGCGATCCGATTTTCTTAAAACATGTATCCTGTCATTGCCTTCTCTAAGTAATTTATAACGCGACTGTCTATGTACAAATTTTTCTGTATTAATATATGCGTGCAAGGTAATATATCTCGCCTTTTTGCTGGTTATAAGGTGCCTGTCAGTAGCATGTTTTGATGCCATGCTGTCCATGGTTGACCAAGAACTGCTGCCTCCGTCAAGCTGTTTAGTACAGTAGCATTTATGCCGCCGCTCCCTGCTTGTAATCAAGGAAAAATAAAGCATATTTGAATTGACTGAATTGAACTCAGCCGGCATCGGTGCATGACAACGTGAATGAAGTGAGTTAGATCGCCTGGCCAATCGTGTACATGAAAAGTAACGCTTCATTTAAAAAGCCTGCAGATCCCATGCTCCGTGAGAATCGTTGATATGCGTAGCAGTGTGCGGGGAGTTTACCAAGTTAACTAAAGGACCGTGAGAACACCAAGACGTAGGCGGCTGTTTCACGGCATACATGATACAGATATCATGATATTCTGTCATGACGGGTAATTTATGTTCGTCATACACAATTGTCATGCTATGCCAATTTTGGTGCACACCAAAGTAACGAAACAACCGTGAAAACACCAAGACATAGGCCGCTAGATAGGTGATGTGAAAGTTGCAAATGTTTGCCAAGAAATGCTTCGCATTTCGGAAATTTGTATTGTTGTTTGCTCAGAACCACTTTAAACAAAGACTAAACTAGTAGGGCACGTTTGTGGAATCCTGGTCGTTTCATGAACTAGCTCCATGAGTAAAAGGGCGATTAAAATAGCATGCTGAACAGGTTGGTCAAACAAAAGTATGAGGAGAACGTCGAGACAGTGAGAATGTTCCCAGCGCTTGGATGGATTCCGAGCCTATCGGTATCTGCTGCGTTGATACAACGCACTTTTGACTTGTGACCATCAGGCACTTGCGACTGCGAGGACGCACGCACACTGGTTCTCGAATGCCAACCTACCGATTCCCAAAGCGAAAGGCCGGGCGCATTGCTTTTACACGCAAGCAGGACTCCTAGCGCCATCTCTCGATGTTTTAGCAAAATAACCGGCCAATATTCGTCTCCATTTCAGCAGGAGGGAATATTCGTATTGCTACGCCATGTTGCTGCTATTAAACTAATAGTAAATAGCCCTGCATGATTTCACGTGTTGAGGGCGTAGCCAGGGAGCGTGGCAGAGACAGGAAAATTCAGGAGCTTACTAATGAATTCATTGGAGTGCGACCACGTTCTTTGGCGAATCAGCCTCTTGAGCAGTTGCCAAGCGGAAGTCAGTACAAAAGGTGGTTGAAATGATTTGAACTTGAAGCAGTAAATACTATAGACCAGAACACGCTAGCCTCGCATCCAGACTAACCGAGCGCATACTCTCGCACCCGGGTTGCCCGGTCGACCAGCGCCATTTTGTACTGGGCTGCCAAAGTGTCTTCGCCGGCGACCGGTAGACATGGCAAGCGCCAGCTCCAGGACTCCAATGTGCGGAAATGTGCCCTTTCACGCGGATCCAAGGTACAAGAAGTCATCTGGGCATCATTGCGTCGTGTTTGGATGCCAAAACAACCAGCGCAAAAGGAGCAGATTGCTTAGCACTGTTTGCAAAGATCACAACACACGTAGGGAATCGTGCCGGTGCGGTGTTTTCAGCCTGCACCGATTTCCGTCTGCAACAAAGAATGCCAAGCTGCGCCACCGGTGGATAGCTGCAGTAAACAGGAAGAACTACCAACCCAGTGAAAATGCACGAGTGAGTATTCGATCTGTGTATAATTTGGTGCCACGTTCAACTTTGCGCCCTACGAACGTAATATGTGTAACACGCAGGTTTGCTCCGAGCACTTTCTGGACGACCAGCCTACCGAGCAGAATCCCGTGCCGATGCTTCGCCTTGGCTATAACAAAAAAGCAAGCCTTTTCGTGTTTTCATTCATGCAGAGCTCCTGATGGTTAAGCGGAACAGTTGAGTTTGCGGTTAGCGATACTTGCAGCTGGTGCACTTCATGACCATTAAGCGTGAACGACAAGTTGTAGGCAATAGAATGTTGCCCTGCTGGTGAGCGTTATTGCTAATGAAAGTAAACCGAAGTCTGCTCGTCACGTAGCATGCCTCCACAAAAACGTAAACGACGACTGCACGTCGCCGAAGGTGTTCTTGCAGCGCGCCTGTCTTTACGAGCTGGTGTTGCAGGTGTCATTCGTAATGAATTCATTTGAGCCTCCTGAGCTCTAAACTGCGTGCGGGCTGTTATGCGGGGCAAAGCGCAAAATTTTTCCGTTCATATAGCGAGGGAAATAAGGTGGTTAATTATTGTTGTATTCTGTAACAAAATTTTGCTCGTTCTCACCGGTTTTTTTTTTTTACTGTTTTCTTTTCTAAGGGAGCGCCAACAATACGATATGGCCTCGCACAAGCGAAACAGATCTGATACCAGGTAGCTGCATTTGATGAGGCTAATTTCTTGGGATGCAGGTGCGGTTGTTGTCTTGTACCAAAGGGGTCCCTGATGATGCAGCTTTAAGTAGGGATGGTGATTTTATGTGCCCTGTCATGGTTTGTACAACAACTGTACACCTGCATCTGTCATGCTCACCCTGTTATACGGGCTTTGACGGCCCATGTAGTTGAACATTATAACTACTGTAGTTCCTCATTTTCCAATGAGTGCAGGTTTAGCATCATATGCTGCTTCTTCGAGTTCTGTAGGCTTGTTTTCTGAATGTTGTACTCTTAAGTGGTTGCTCGATACAATTGGCCTGTTGTATTTTCTATTTCATTTTGAGAATACTTTATATCTTCGCAACAATGATGACATGAAAGAACTACAGCCCTTCTTACTATAACATGTATTTTGTTTTCAATGTGCAGCTGGTGAAGGACAGGGGTCTGCTAATCAGGCAGGCTGTAAGCCCAGTGAAACGACCTCGCCAGTTGGTTGCCAAACGCGGCCAACCCAGTAGTGACCATGACAAACCAGACCAAACTGAAAGTGCAGAGGACAATGTTATGCGTGCTGGTGGAAACCTAGGAACGTTGTTGCATGCTGATACCCAAGCACTAGCTGCTGCCTGTCCAGAACAAGAGCAACAGATCGTTCAGCAGCAAGGGCACACATCACAGCAGGTAGCGTCTGTTCACATACCTGCAGTGGATGCCCTGAGTGAAACAGCGCAAATGGAGACACCAGGTCACACTAAAGCAAGCGTGTAGAAGCTACAAGCACAGTAGAACTGCATAACAGCAAACTGCAGCAGTCGACATCCGAACGGCTTGGTATTGTCCCTGCTACATACGAGGTAGTGGTTGAAAGCACTGAAGAGGTACAGGCAGCCCCAGATTTTTATTTTGAGACATATTATGATGCAGAGAATCTCCATACTGTTGAGCTGTCCACAGTGTCACCACTTTCAGAGCCCGAGCAAGCAATAGTACCAATGGACGTTTCACCTGAGTGTGCGCAAAGAATTTTGCACGAACACTGCTACTTTTCTTGCAGTGTGAAAAATGTTGATGCAGGAACCCAAACATCTTTTTACACTACAGTTTCATTACCGCCTAGTCAGTACCAGTTTTACACTGGATTGAGCTATTGCACCTTCTGTGAATAGGTCAAACTTGTGGAGAGTAAGGTCAGCACTCAATTCAAATTAAGCATTAGTGATGCTGTTCTGCTAACTTTGATGCGGCTTAGACTGGGTGTGCTCTGTGCTGATTTGGCGTTTCGGTTTGCTATATCAGTATCTCTTGTTGGTAAAATATTTCGCACAGTTCTTCGAGCACTAGCTGAAATTTCCAGACGACATTTGATCATCTGGCTACCTCAGGAGACCATACAAAAGTCACTTCCAAAAACATTCAAAGATAGCATGTACAAGAGCACTAGATGCATAATAGACTGCACAGAGGTGCATATGCAGCGCCCTAAGAAGCTGTATCCTCGTGCCCAGACATACAGCCAGTACAAAGGTGGAAACACTGCAAAATTTCTAGCAGCCATAGCACCCACAGGCTTCATTATGTTTGTATCTAAAGTATATGGTGGGCGGGCTTCTGATCGGTTTATCGTGCAGGATTCAGGATTTTGTGACTACCTCGAAAACTGTGATGAAGTAATGGCAGATCGAGGCTTCACCTTGAATGAAGAGATGAAAGCAAAATGTGTTCGCCTAAATATGCCCGCTTTTACACAAGGAAGGAACAGGCTTGAAGAAGTGGAGGGGACGAGGACAAGGCGAATTGCTTCGTTAAGAATACATGTCGAAAGAGCAATTAATCATATTAAGACATTTAGAATACTAAAGCACAGTGTCCCAATTCATCACAAGAAACTTGTAAATGAGATTATTGTAGTTTGTGCAGGACTTTGCAATTTGAAGTCACCCCTGATTCGCAGTGATGTCATAGTTCAAGAAGGTGCCCGGTGAGCAAAAGTAAATGGCCATAGGCTCGCTGAAAAACATTGAATTTATTCGTAATTCAGACATACAAACTGACAAGTGGCCGGGAAAGCTTGGAATGTCATGTTTGTACTGCAGTCCTCTATTTGGAGTTATATGCATAGGTGAAAAAAATCAGCTTAATCGCAGAATCTGTGGTACTTCTGCTCAGAGGAGTACGTGTGTCAAGTGCATTACTTGCTAGCAATGACTTAGTTGTAGGTGCAGGATTGGTCTTGCAACACTTGCTCTAAAAGAAGGCTGTATTAATTTTGTGTTATTGTGTATGGTAAGCTTTCTTATTTTTGCGAGTGATTTCACTTCAAAATCTGAGACTTGCAATACGTTTTTATTAATGTTCATGGAGAGCCTGGTAGACTTGCGAGAGATTTCACGTGAGCTCCGAGATTTATTCTAAATATGCGAGAAAAAAACCTGCATGATACTATTTTTTTTACCAGTTGTCCATCATGTGTATTGACATTATGTTTGTGCTTATTTTTATAGTTGTGTTGTGGTACTAAGTGCAATTTGCCAGTGTACACGTAAGGTCATCTCACACAAGTGCTCATGGGATTTGGAAGATCATTCTATTATGTTCTTATAGATGTTCACAATGAAGAGCCTGATAACCTTTTTTTTTCTTGTTGCGAGTGATTTCACTCTGAAGTCCAAGATTTACTCTGGTAGATTCAGTGAGAAGTATGCCAGGAGGAAAGCATGCAAGATGTATTTGCCAGTTGTCCTTAATGTGTAGTAGCATTTTTAATATATATGATTAGACCTTTGTTGTAATCAGTACAATTTTCTAGTGTACATTTAAGGTCATATCGCACAAGCGCTCATGTGATTTGGAAGGCTATTGCATGACGTTCTCATATATGTTCACAAAGAGAAACCAAGGCGAGTTACCACTGTGTAGCTTCTTGTTTTCTATGAAAGGAAATTGTAGCAGTAGTTTGGATAGTGCATCTCACTGTCTTGAAAAGTAAACGCTGGAAACCATTTTTTATTGACTCATCAACATAAATGATGGGTATTTGTGTTCCAAAGGTGACATCTGTGGACATGTTTATTTTTGTCTCCAGAAATTCTGCATATATGTTGTTACACCTTCTGCTTTGAATGCATTGGCAACAGCTGCAACACCAGTAGCACGGATATATGGTCCCCACAATCAATCCTTGCTGGACTTTGTAAACAACAAACTTTGTGTGCACATGTAAGATGCGTCACTTATTTTATGCCTCAGGGCAAAGTTCCAAATTAAAATAAACGAACGATTACACAATATGTCCTGCTGGTGTTTTTCTGAGCTGTAGAACTCTAGCTTATAAAATATTTACAATAAAAAAACAATATGCTGCAAATTAACCACTTTTGCCATACTGTCATTAAGTAGCAGTACGTAGAAACATGTTGTATGCTTCAAGTGCTGTCGACCTTTGAGTGAGAGAGTCGTCTACCAAGGCTGGAAGGTACAAAGAAAAATAAAAGTTGCGCACTCTTGCAAGGCTGGAGCTTAAGTATGCTGGGTCATAGTTCACATTAACCAGGACAGTTCGCCTGCTTGTCCACACATAAAAAAAGCAATGTTTCCTTTGGCAACAGTACATAGTGAATTTTACTTGACTGTAGCAGCCCCCCTGCCTGATTTAGAAAGAAAATATCCATCATCTCCCTTCCTTACATCATATTTTCCGCTGTCCAACAAAGAGGAGCAGTCTTCTGTGTAAGGGCACTTAATTTCAAGAATGGAGTCTGTGCCAACAAGTCCATCTGGGCTTGCAGATAGGTACGGTTCAGTTTGCGGCACCACAGTTCCTAGTCTTGCCACTTTCAGGCCAGTTTCTTGCTCAAACGCCTCCCTGGCTAGAGTTTCACACTGTGTACCATGTATAGTTGCCTTGTTACCTCTGAAGCTAGGCCTCAGTAGGGAAGCAAGTGCTTTATCTGGCAAAGTTTGCTTGCGCTTAGGTGTCTTTGACGTGACTGAGGCTGTTATTCTGACCCTTCTACTGCCTTCCCACACACTGCCACGTTGCTCCACTGTTCCTTTGGCCAGTCTGACCTGTGCATCTAGAGGTATGTCTACATACGTTTTATAGAAATCAGTACAGCACTGGCAGTTGTCAGGTCCAGCACCACTATGAAAGCCATGAGACGGGCACTTCGGGGTGCAAGTATTTCATCTGTAGTTTCTACAGCTGGTACATTTAGCGTTAAGCTTAAAATTGTGCCCGGTACTGATGCAAGACCTTTCAAAGGAACTGTATCAAAGCTTTTCACAAGTGAATTATGGTCCTTAAACTTCTGAAACTGAGGATCATGTCGCCTCGGGGCAGGTTTCCCAGTCTGTATTCGCCTTCCTAACCTGAAGTCTGTCTTGTATTTCTCCTGGAACTACATTCTTCTTTGTGCCACGGTTCCATTCAGCACTCTTGTCTGTACATGCCGTGCCAGTCAAACCAAGTCTGACGGCAAACTCCATCTTCCAGAGTAGAGCTCCTGAAAAAAATTTGTTCCAATTCATACTTCATAAGAGACACCCCTTTAAAACTTTTGCGCTACTGAGACTTATCAAAATATAGGTTACTTTTAGTTATTAGAGACATTGTACCATCATCTTCGACTGGACGTGGCATACACGAACGATTATCAGTACCGCATAGGCCGTACCACTAACCCCTACAGTGATAACTGTGGCAACTTAGAGACAATGGAGCACATATTACTTGAATGCCCTGCGTAACACGACGAGAGACAATTTTTTGAGCAACAAATGAACATGATTTGCCATGAACCGCTAACATTACCCAGCATCTTAGGTCCAATGCCCAGCCCTTCAAAGCAGCAGCGGGTTTTGGATTTATTGCTCAAATACCTGTCAGAAATTGGTTTAATAGGAAAGCTTTAAAGAATCACCATTTCACATAGAAAAGCCTACATTTACCCGCCACTTCACCTGTAAATATTAGTATCAGGTCCACTTGCGCATTTCATATTAATCTTTATTCTCTTTTTTTTCCCACCCTCCTCTGGAATATTTTAATCCCATTCCCCTTCCCTATACAAAGTAGCATGCCAGCGGTTGTATACGCGCCGGCAAAAATCTGTTTTTCTAATAGTCTCTCTCTCTCTCACTTTTAGTTCACTTTGCATTTAGGCAAATGGTAGATGGTCGCATTTAAGTGCATAATTCACGCAGCAAAACTGCATAGCTTTGTAATGCATAGGTTGGTAGCATGTAAAATAATTAGCATACCAATGTGGCTGCAAGCATGCGCTGCACCTGCCATGCAAGAGCAGTCCGCTGTGATGACACTTCCACTGGGCTGAAGGCAGACCCAAGCTTTATGCGGGGGCGCACTTAACGCCCGAGACCTTTCGACTTATCCTTTGACAAAAATGGAGTTTGTGGCCATGTCCTTGTGCACAAGCAAGCAGCCTACCTTGCCACTTTCAACATAGTTGTAGGCTTCAGTGCTTTTGATGGCATTCACTTCTTCAAGGTCACAAGCTTTTGTCTTCAAAAGGTAGTAAATGATATTGTGTTCCTGCACAGGAGGCCAGAGCTTCATGTCTTCGATCCAGTCTTTGATTTCATGAAATTCAGGCGGATACAAGGCACCTGCACAGAATACAAAAGATTGACACATAAATAAACAGTACTCAAGCCAATGTCCTTTAGCTCGCAGACGCAGTTATAAAATCTTAAAGCGCTAGTTCTAACAATGGCTAAATTATTAGTCTATGCTCGCATAGCACACCTGTAATCATGAGGAACGGTGGGATTCTGCACATTAGCAGCACCAGATTGGCTAACAGTAGCGCAATTTAAATTTTAAGGCATTGCCGTCACAGGATCAGGATGTCACAGGCAGCTTCTGAAAGCTATGGATGAACGATACACTTTTATTGGAACTCTAAATCGCAGGTGATGCTCGGCAACTGCATGCTTTCAAAACATTTTAACTCAAAGTGGACCATTAAAAAAGGCTTTTGAAAAGTCACGGATTGCACAAAACGAAAAGACCGGCACGAGGAAAGATACTGTTCCAAGGGAGCAGGCCCTGTCTCTACAACGGCCCCTGCTGCTTCCTCGGGAAAATCAGTGATGCTGTTTTGGAGGTAGAGCGCTGGAAAGCGCGAGAATGGCATAATCCGGCATGACTGATACAGCACGAGCGCCGCAGGCGCGAGAAACTGATGTCGGAAAGCGTACGCACAGGCAAAATTTTGCCGCGGGATGCATGTTGAAAAGTAGACTTTTCATAAAGCCTTATCGTGCAACCTTTAATAATATATGGCAGCAACACAGTGCCGTATATTCCTTCACAGGTTACGTGCCAAAAATGCGGAGATGTTACAGCTCACACGTGTTCTAGCATATAGCGCGCGGTTTGTAGAAACGTAATAGCGTATTTACCCGATGTATTCGCTTCTGCAGTCTGCACAGCACTCAGTGTGACCATTGCGGACTTGCATGAGGTCTTGAAGTTTGATTGAATCGAGACAGCGAAAATGACAGGTTGGAAAAAACGGGAAACACGCCTTCCGCCCAGCTAAAAAGCGCAAGTTTCGCTTTTGCGCCGGGTCGCATCTCCCGGCGTGGCAGCCCAGGCCTGATACTTCGCGGCGTTTGGGATAGATGGCGCGACCAGCGCCCATCAATATGGCGGCGCGCTTTGAATTCGCGGTGTTCTGGTGTATTGGCGGCGAGGAGTTACGGAGTCGCCATCTATCGGAAGCGCCTCGCTGGCGTAGTATGAGGGATCACGCTGCGCGCTCCTCATAGGTGTTGCTGTCAGCGCTCACTGAAAACACCACGCGCGAGCTCTCCCGGACATTTCTGTAAGTACTTTCGAAACGAGAGAAGTTCTTTACTGTCTAAATAATAATATTGGGCAAACTGAAAGCACAGAATCATTTACAGACGCTATCTCTTTACCGAATACGTACAGTGAACGCCACTGCGCGCGGTCGCCGCGATGGAGTCTACCGAACCGGCTTCTTGCGTGAAAGGTAGGTAAACGCTAAGAGCAAACTATGCGAGATATATATGTTCTTATAGTGTTTGTATAACTAAATGGAACGTAACAGAATGAAGCCTCAGTGCAGCGATCGCACAGATTCGCAGCGACAGACTGCGCGTCTGCATGCTTGTCCGCGCACTGTTTCGCTTTCGCCGCGTGCGCGTTTTCGCACCGTGCCATGAGCTTTAGGCCGCAGAATATGAGCATTTGACAGTATACAAAACCATTGTTGCGTGGGCGCTATCAGAGCTGTTCAAAAGTAATTTCATTGTAGAGGCTTCGACGCCTACGCTGGGGACTTTAATGTGCCCTATATAGCGACGATTTAATCTTTTTTATTCTTCTAAATTATTGTACGTTTCAATATTATTTCTCGAGTTGCGTCGCACTGTATGTTTATCGGTGTTCTCAGCGTGCGATTTCCCGCTGCTTCCTTTTTGTAATCTAGTGCATTAATTCATAACACAAACATGACCATATGACATGCTTGTTTTTAATGCGCTTCTTACCGCTCCCTTTCCACTCGAGTGAACTTGCCAGTATCTATAGCATCGACAGGTTCATAGACCAAGCCGCCATGACATTAAACGGGCAGCGGACTCGGGCGAGCGTCTCACTGCGTGTTTTCCGAACATCGCAGACCCGGCGCCGTAGCAGAAATCTTCCTCGCGTCTGTGCTTGCTGCATACCCGAGTTGTAGCTGATGACTGTTTGCCGGTTTTTAGTTTCACGAGCCAAGGTTCACGCAGCTTCTTGTCGTGTAGCTACGTGTGAATAAGGCTGACACCGGGCTCCGTTGCGTACGTCCGGCACTGCGGCACCGAGCAGTAGCCTACCACGTTGCGCGCCTTCAAAGCAGCCACTACCTATTGTAGTGCTTTCAAGCGTTGTGGAGGAGACACTCGAAGCGGGAAAATCTCGCCACTAAATGAGGACCGCAGCGTACGAGGGAATTTAAACTCTCGTTTTCAGCTCGCTTTTGCGCTCCCGAAGCAGCCGACGCGGCCGCTATGCCCACGTGATCCCTAACAGCACGTCACGCCGACGGTGGCGCCAGCTTTTCTAGCGGTGGAGCTCGAGGCCAATAGGCCAAGCGATGGTTGACAGAACGTAAAGGCTAAACCCCATGAGCGCGATTTTGTGCGCGACAGCGACGAGCGACGGCTTCGAGCGACGGATCGGGCCGTCGCGTGAACAGATTGCTCGGTCTTGTCGCGCGATCGCTCGGTTCTGCAAATGTACAATTCGTCGCTCGTCGCCCGGAAGTGCTATGAGCGACTAGCCAATAGCGCGAAGCCGGAACTGGATGTACATAACTCAAGTACTTCTGATTGTCGCACGGAACGAGCAAACGATATAATTTTTATACGTGCAAGGATAAGAACCTACTGCAAGACTTTCAGAAGTATTTTATGCTGCTTTTTACAGTAAAACGCATCAACTTAAGTTAATAAAGCACGCGTCACGCTAGTTTCGGCGCCTATATTGCTGCCCTCATACCGGCAACACTAGGGAGACGTCGCTCGCATGGGGTACGACTTGTAGACGACGAGCGAACGCGGCAGCCATCTCCATCGCGTCGCTTGTCGCTGTCGCGTGCAAGATCGCTTGCATGGGGTTTACACTTAACTGAATCGATAGCTCAGTGAGTTGGTAGGCTTAAATTTTTCGTTTAGGCAAGAAGAGATGCAGACGTAGACAGGAGTCGGAAGACGAGCGCTGACTTCCAACTGAGGAATTTATCAGAAAAGAATATACATTCGAGCGATCGCAATATAAACAATGGTGCAAGGATCCGAAACACGCATGATTAGCAGTGTAAAATAGAATAAAATGAGCAACAAACACGCTCCATCTCATGTGCGTTGTAAGCACGTGGTAAGCAAATATTCACATTCTTTGTCCCTCAAGAGGTTCTTTCAAAGTATATGAATCGATCAACCCTCGAAATTATCAAAGCTTTCCGCATTAAGAGAATATGGGACGCAGTCAGGCTTCTGTTTCGTTATTACGCAAAAAATAAGAATCGTCCATCGCGCGTGCTCGCACCTTACATGACAACGAGGATATTGCTCGTCTTGATGTCTATTTTACGTTGCTAATCATGGACTCCTCGGATTCTTGTAATTTACGTTGCCGTCGCTTATGTACATTCATATACATCTCCAATGTATTCTTTCGTTATAAGTAATCGCTTGTTTCGTGTTCTTTATGAGAGCGCCTTTTTGCGCTGCAACGAAATATGTCGAGAGGAGGGCGTTGCATGAGCAGATTTAGAGGGAGAGAATGAAAGTGATGATGGCTGTGAACGATTGTGATAAGAATGAAGTGTCGCTATTATTTAAGATAGGAAACCCTTCACTTCACTGAGAAAGATAGGAACGAGTCCACAAAGGCCGGCAAGGCATTCAGGAATTAGAGGCAGTGAATAGATCTATGGGACACCATCAAATCGTGAAGAAGAGAGGGCTTGATTGTAAACGGAGCTTGATGTGTAGACAGAATGGCTCAGTCGCCTAGGTTGCTAAGAGAGCGGCAAGAAGAAGGGCGTGAAATATGCGGAGGTTGATTGAGAAGGTGGGAGAGGTAGGGTGGGGAATGGGCCCTGCAGGTGTGGAATCATTCGCAGAATGAGAAACATAATCCTGACATCATATCCGACTTTATGATATAAACGCGAAGCAGCCTGCACTTTGACTAAAATCGGTAGCTGTGCGTGTAATTATTAGGAGCTTTTAACTTTAGAAGCCTTTGAACGCGACACAACATTTTGCGTGCATTTTCTTTGGGCTTGAATGTTTGCTTATGCTTCGTGCACACGAAGTGCCAGATGCTCTGCTTGTCCCCTTTCCACAGAGGTGATCACTCCTCATCG
Organism: Dermacentor andersoni; assembly: GCF_023375885.2. Lineage (NCBI taxonomy): Eukaryota > Metazoa > Arthropoda > Arachnida > Ixodida > Ixodidae > Dermacentor > Dermacentor andersoni. Next base: position 186,051,197 of record NC_092815.1, on the reverse strand, counting down.
GGCTTAATCAGGGTTCCAATCTACCAAACGTTAGTAACGGGATGGTAGTACGTAGGAAGTTACCAGGACCAGTTGGTGTAAGCTCGTATGATATCCAGGTATGATATCTTTTCGCTCACACACCCACGGACTTGCCCTCCCGCCTTGCAGACACGGTAGAATACTTTTTGTACGCGAATGTACAGGCGACCCATACGCTTCTATGAATGCATAGATAGGCATTCTATTATGGCGTACCAATGGCGAAAATGAAATTAGGTAAGATGTATGTTAGGAGGTAAGCCTTCCAGGGCTCCCGCTAACATGCGCTATACGCGTGTTAAATGCGGTGCGTCGATACAAGGCACAGTTTCAAAGTGTCTCTTATTACCGCTTAACGATCGCAGTGTGCTATCACAATGAGAACAATAACGGGGCGAGTAGTTTATGATTTTGCTTCGGCGGGCATCAGTTGCAAGTCAGTGAAAATGCATAGGACATATTTGAGCCACGACGCAAAAGATCCTGTTTCGAAACAAAGTAGATGGGGTGTGTGGAGGCCATGGAGGAAGGAAGAAGTTAAGGAGGGAGGGTGACGTGGCAGTCTAAAAGCCTAGTCATAAACAAACTGCTGGATTTCCCGTAATCTAGAGTATATTTAAGTAGGAAATGTTAACCGGCAAAGCAGATTGGTTGTAGTTGATACTATCGACAACCTGAATATGGGTGTAGTGCATGTTCGCAACGGCACACCCCACGGCATTCATTCTGTATCCGATCAACTTGTCCTAAATTCGAACTTGCAGCTTCTTTCAGGCTGGTGTAACAAGTGGGATATGACAATTAATTATGACAAAACCGTTTATTTATGTGCTACGAATAAGATCAACAAAATGAAGTTTACGTATGACATTGGTGACAACATAATTAGTCAAGTGGAAGAATACAGATACGTCGGCCTGACTTTAACATCTGATCTTAAATGGTCATCCCATATCTCCAACATCTGCTCCTGTGCAAGGAAAAACCTAGGTTTCTTAAAACGTAAATTAGACAATTCTTCAAGCGTACTTAGACTTCAAGCGTACAACTAATGTGTTAGCCCTTCTCTTGAATACGCCAGCATAGTATGGGACCCACACACCACAACCAACATAGATAAATTAGAAAAAATCCAGAGGTTAGCAGTAAGGTTCATATATAACCAGTATAAGCGAAGGGACTCTCCGTCCGCCATGTTACATCAGGCAGCCCTTGAGCCATTGGCTGGAAGAAGAAAGGCTGCCCGGCTGCTATATTTTTCACTCCTTGTATTTTCAAAAAACTAGGCATTCAGCCACAGGACTACCTTGAAAGGGACACAACCAGACCCTCACGACATAAACATAGTCATATCATCAAGCCAATAATTGCCCGCACAAATTTCTTCAAATATACATTTTTCCCGAAAACAATATCCGACTGTAATTCCCTGCCTCATGACTCATCTCTCCATTCTTTAACTTTTTGAGAGCCTCTATATCGCGAAGTTGTAGTTATTGTTAGCTAATTTTAGTAACCACGTCTTAACGCTTGCAAGAAATGGTTGTTTTTAGTGTTCAGCGGGGAAGGACGTGTGACAGGGATGGGAAAGCAGTAGCGGGTTTTCTTTTTTTGTTGTAAAGCCTGGTGTATCTTGGGGGAGGGTGGCCTTGTGCTCACCGCTTTGTGGTTGTGGATGCGGCACTGTTTTGGGGTGATCACTTGCCCAAACAGGAGACGAAAAGTTGCGAGACCGGTTTGCAAGTCCAGTTCGCCGGACCGGACAAGGGAGAAATGGGACAAGAGCGCCACAAGTACTCATGAACGAAGCCCAGGAATCTACCAGCTACGAACCAAGGGTTCGTCACCCCTGAGGGGAATTCTGCTGCTGAAATGCCGATCCCTCGCCCAGTGGCTGCTGGCCCCTACGCGTCGGGATCTTCCTCCCCCGCCGGAGATGTTGTTACGGTAGGCGTGTAACACTCCGGGCAAAAAGGATGCTCACCCACCATGCCTCATCGAAAGGGAGGGTAGATTCCTAATTTGCTATGGTTGTCTCGAGTGGATGCTGGTCTGGCGGACGCCCCGCAGTGTTCACATGCCCCTTAGTGTGTGTGCGTGAACACCCTTTCCGCGAATCAGACACGGCACCCGGGCTGCCGCCAGCGGAGGCACGCTAGTGAAGACGTCGACTGGGAGAATGGATCAGCCGCCCATCCACAACGAGACGCCCTTTTCCAGCTGCCTACGACTCCCAGGATCAGCGGGTTGGCACCAGCGGAGGCAAGCGCGGGAAAACATTGTCCTGGGAAGGTGGATGCCACCGCCAAGCAGCGTGGGACACAGTGCATGTCACGTGACGTTGACGTGAGCAAGATCCCGCCTACGATTTTATTGGGCCTATTTAAAGGGCCCCGAAATGTACTTTTTCACTTCATTCTCTTCTTATCTTTCACCAACCGTTGAATAAACAGTTCAAGTTTCGCACTTGAAATCGTCTCGTCCCTGCCTGATCGCCATGGTCTACCGGACGCCTGCAGCCCGCCGACAACGCCACGCTGCCCAATAGTGACGTCGGTCGAGATCCGAGAAACAGGCGTCGCAACAACTGATCGGCAGCGGTGAGGTACGCTACCCTGGAGAACGCAACACCATGCTTGTTGGCTCTGGTGCTAGTCCAGGCAGGCGGCCGCTTCTTCGAAGATCTTGTAGGACTTGTTTGTCGAGGGCGTCCGGTACCCAGCACTTCCACCACCTGTTACGAATGTAGAGGTGATTTATTTACCATGAAGAGGGTACAAAAGACATAGGACGTTCCGAAATAGGCGATCACTCCAAAACCCACGCGCCGCTCTTTCCTTCTCTTCCACGCTCCTCCTAATATGATCAGAAGGCTGTACATTATTCGCGAATTACCGTATATAGTAGTGTAATGGCCGCACCCATGTAGAAGCTTCACCCGGAACTTTGTAAAAAAATTCCGAAAAATATATTTAAACAACGCCCGTGCATAAGCCGCACTCTTGATTTTTGAGAAGGTTGGCAGTGTTATCTGTTGCGTGCGAGAATTGTGTTGTGGGGCGAGAATTACGAAGCTGTTTTTTATATCGGTGGCAAAAAAAGGGTAGCCACGGGGAGTTTTCGGTGCCTCCAGGTAGCAAAAGTAGAGCCTCCAAGATTTAGCGACAGCCTTCGAGACGCTGCCGTCGCTGGTCTGTGGGGCGTCACCATTTATTCCAGCCAGGAGGTGACGCGCTACGGGAATTGCGAATAGCCTAAATCAGTACACGCGAGTATTGTAGTTCAATAAAGGCAAGTACCACCGAAAATATTTACGAAAAGAAAATTCGCCGATGAGTACGATACTTCCCAATACGAAATTTGAGCGCAGCTCTATACGTTTTTTAATTTCGCGATACATTGGCTGGCGCGTTCACTGTCTCGAGCGGCACGTTGAAAAGGAAGCGATGCGTTGCAAAACAAGTAACACTCAAGCACAACGAAAGCGGCGAGGAGATTCGGCAATCGTCGAAAATGTGATCAGCGGGTCAAGCTCGTCGGCTTTTATACATGACTTGTCGAAGGTTCCAGTGCAATGGCTGATGCCCGCGTGGCTTCCAGAAAATACCACACAATTTGCATCCCGCATACAATCAGATTAAAAATACTATGGCGCCATCTCGTAGTTTCGTGCGGCAGTTAGCTTTTGTCCTCACCCTTTCGCCATACTCTCCTCCTTCAAATTCCGCCTCATGCTTTCACTGTAGCCTCCTCCTCCACTTACGTCCTCTCGCTCCTTTCTTTCATCTCCCGCCGCGGTCCGAGTTCGCTTTCATCTTTTGCTGTGCTCGTTCGCTCGGTTACGAGGGACAAAGTCGATGCTTGCTCCACGAATGGGCGCCTAAGAGCTGCGCTCTAAAATGTTGCGTCTGTAATTCGGACATACGAAAAAACGGAATTCTGTTACGCGGAAGCTCAAACAAAGCCTTCCAGCTGCCGTTTGTTTTTGTGGGAGCACCGCGCGCGCGGACACAAGCAATCCAGACGAAGTAGAGGCTAGCAGTTTCGCTGTGATAATTCACTAAGTAACCGAAATGAGGACAAGCCAGATTCACTTGAAATCAGAATCAATAGTAGTCACGTGCAAAAGCCCTCACACACGTACACGCAGTAAAAAAAGGGAAAGAAGGGAAAGACCCTGCAGTTTCGCTGGAAAGGCAAATAAGTCATTTACACGAAGGAAGATTGCACCACTGGGAAGCGCCAGATTCTTGGTGGTTCGAGGGGACTCAGGCTGTGAGGGGAACTGTCTCCTACTATTAGGTCTTGTAAGTACTCATATAAGGCCGTCTCTTCTGTGTACAATTCTTCGAGGTCACATAAAGTTTCTAGTACAACTGTTATTAAAGATAGTATATATATATATATATATATATATATATATATACATATAGGGTGCAGCGGTGGCGTAGAGGTAGAGCATCCACCTCACGTGCAAGAGGACCATGGCTCGAATCCCGGTGCCACGCAATTTTCCTCCGGATTAAAAAAAAATCCGCGTGTTGATAAAGTCCATAAACAGGCCCGGAGTTCGGCCTGATCCCGGTGACCAGAGCCGGTAAGGCACTCCCTCACCAGAGCAGGATTGGCCACCCTGGTGCAGTACTTGGCCACAACCTCCTATATGAATACAACAATCAAACCCCGGCCCTCAGTACCCAGCAGCTGCGAAGCAACTGACCACGGCGGCGGTCAGACCTGTGACGCCGCAGAGGGTGCTAAGAATCCCTGGTTCCGGTCAGGCCGCCATTGGAATCTGCGCCTGGCAACGTTTAACGCTAGAACGTTATCCTGTGAAGCGAGTCTAGCAGTGCTATAGGAGGAATTAGAGGGCAGTAAATGGGATATAATAGGGCTCAGTGAAGTTAGGAGGACAAAAGAAGCATATACAATGCTAAAAAGCGGGTACTTCCTGTGCTACCGGGGCTTAGCGGAGAGTCGAGAACTAGGAGTCGTATTCCTGATTAATAAGGATATAGCTGGTAACATATTGGAATTCTATGGCATTAACGAGAGGGTGGCAGGTGTTGTTTTGAAATTTAATAAGAGGTACAAATTGAAGGTCGCACAGGTCTACGCCCCTACATCCAGTCATGATGACCAGGAAGTCGAAAGCTTCTATGAAGACGTGGAATCGGCGATGGGTAAAGTCAAACCAAAATACACTATATTGATGGGCGACTTCAATGCCACGGTAGGCAAGAAGCAGGCTGGAGAATAGTCAGTGGGGGAATATGGCATAGGCTGTAGGAATAGCAGGGGAGCGTTATTGGTAGAGTTGGCAGAACACAATAATAAGCGGATAATGAATAACTTCTTCCGCAAGCTGGATAGCCAAAAGTGGACGTGGAGGAGGCCGAATGGCGAGACTAGAAATGAAATATACTTTATACTCGGTGATAACCCTGGCATCATACAAGATGTGGACGTGCTCGGCAAGGTGCGCTGTAGTGACCATAGGATGGTAAGAGCTCGAATTAACCTCTACTTGAGGAGGGAACGGAGGAAACTGGCACATAAGAAGCCGATCAATGAGTTACCGGTAAGAGGGAAACTAGAATTCCAGATCAAGGTACACATCAGGTATTCGGCCTTAACTCAGGAAGAGGTCCTTAGTCTTGAAGATATGAACGACGATCTTATGGGCATCATTAGGGAGTGTGCAATAGAAGTCGGGGGTAACTCCGTTAGACAGGATGCCAGTAAGCTATAGCAGGAGACGAACGATCTGACCAAGAAACGCCAATGTATGAAAGCCTCTATCCCTACAACTAGAATAGAACTGGGAGAACTTTCGAAGTTAATCAACAAGCGTAAGACAGCTGACATAAGGAAGTATAATATTGTGACACGCTGACGAAAAAGATGTTGTCAGCTTGGTCGGAAGAAGACGACGCTCTGGACGTCGCGCGCTGTCTACCATCTTGTCAGCCGCTACGATTATTGTAAATATCCTGTAAATATACGTGTGACTGTTTTTAACCCCGTAACATTTTTGGTGGAGGTGCGGGATCATTATCAAGACGGATTTACGCAGCGGGCGCTCCTTGGCTGCATCTAAAATGCCAGCACAAAGCGAGGATGCTTCGGGCCCGTCGGTACCCACGCCCACCGTCATTCTAGCACAACCCCGCGGCCCAGGAACCTTTGCTGGCACCGACGACACTGATGTTGAAGACTGGCTTCAACTATATGAGCGGGTGAGCTCCAGCAACCACTGGGATCAGACCATCATGCTCGCTAATTTGATATTTTACCTCGCGGGCACTGCACGCGTCCGGTTTCAGACCCACGAGGAGGAACTTACCAGCTGGGACATTTGTAAACAGAAGCTGAGAGATTTGTTTGGCCAGCCTGTTGGACGTCAGCGCGCCGCCCAAAAAGACCTCGCTTCGCGTGTCCAGACGTGCACTGAATCCTACCTCACGTACATCCAGTACGTGCTCGCTCTGTGCCGCAAAGTGGATCCGAAGATGTCCGAACTAGATAAAGTTGCACACGTCATTAAGGGCATAGCAGATGATGCCTTCCACCTTCTTGTTTTCAAGAATTCTTCCACTGTGCAAGCCATTATTACCGAATGCCGGCGGTTTGAAGAAGCCAAGAGTCGCCGCATTGCCCAGCCATTTCCCCGCCTTCCCAACACGGCTGCTACGTCCACCTGCGAAGACTTCCGCAGTCCGCCTACGCCCGATCGCTCTGATGTCGTCCTACATATCATCCGACGTGAAATAGAAGCCGCATCTCCTATCGCAACCCCCACTCATGGCCCCGACAATTGCCAGGCGACCGTCTCACTGATACAGTCCGCCGTGCGCCAGGAATTGGCCAACATTGGCTTGGCCAACGTCTGCTAAGTTAATCGACCTGACTACACTCCGTCCAGCACTGTCATGCGCAACCGCAGCTTGAATGCCCCAACGCGGTATCGCAATCCGGCCGAATGGCGCACTCCAGACGACAAGCCTATATGCTTCACTTGTGGCCGTATCGGCCATATTTCACGTCACTGCCGGTCTTCGTGGATTTCGACCCCCTGGCCCTACCTCTGATCCCACGGCCCTCTTGCTGCTCCTCGGATCCCCCCGCAAACGCAGCCAGTACATTCTGGCGACACTTCTCTGCCTACCCGCTCTAGCCGCTCTCCTTCGCCACGTCGCCGCTTCTCCCCACCGCCCCGCCCCCATCTCGCCGATCACCGTCCCCTAGCTCCTTTCGGGGCACCCTTCCGGAAAACTAACGGGAGCAGCACCTGGAGGTTATGCTGCATCCTCTTCTGACGTTGCTCACACATCGGAACCTCATTAAAGTGAACGTGGATGGTGTACCTGTTACGGCTCTGATTGACACTGGCGCGCACATATCTGTGATGAATGCTCAGCTTCGGAATCGTCTCAAGAAAGTCCTTACTCCTGCCCCGTCGCCTGTGGTCCAAGTCGCCGACGGTGGAACACCAGCCGGTATTCGCATGTGTCCGGCTCGCGTGAGTGTCGCCGGACATCATACTTCTGTTTTATTTTATGTTCTATAGCACTGCCCTCACGACCTCATTCTGGGCCTTGACTTTCTGTCTACAGATTCAGCTTTGATAGACTGTTCTGCTGATGTAGTGCAACTCGCTCTACCTGCTGCTATTGGCCCTCCCGATAGTGCTCCAATAAGGCTATGTTTCACAGAGCATATTCGCCTCCCGCACCCTGCCGTTACCTACATAGGTGTCTCCACCGTTCCACCTATACCAGACGGTGACTACATCGTACCCCCTAATCCGCATGTCCTGCTCTCGCATGACGTCGCTTTTCCTCACACCGTCATTACCATTTCGGACAACGCGTCCTGCCTTCCACTTGTGAACTTTGGACTTTGTACACAAGTACTCCCGCGCGGAATATCCCTGGCACAAATAACGCCGGCCAGAGACTACAACATTTCGGTTTTAACTTGTAACAGCTCCTCGTGTTCAACTCTTGCTTCGCCCCCTGTCCCTTCACACTTGAATGCCCTAACAAAAATTATTGCTCCCGACCTTCCGCCTAGCGTGCTAATGAACTATGTTGCCTCCTTGCCTCATACTGGAAGATATTCGACGTTGGAGAGCGCCCTCTAGGACCAACGTCTGTCGTAAAACATCGAATAAACACCGGTGATGCAAGCCCGATCCATCGGCGGCCCCACCGCGTCTCACCTACTGAGCGACAAATCATCCAGCGTGAAGTTGACAAGATGCTTTCTCGAGACATCATCGAACCTTCTTGCAGCCCATGGGTATCCCCTGTTGTACTAGTTAAAAAGAAGGACAACAGTTGGCGATTTTGCGTGGATTATCGACACCTCAACAAGGTAACCAAGAGGGACGTCTATCCGCTACCACGCATTGACGATGCCCTGGGTTGCCTGCATGGAGCACAATATTTTTCGTCCATCGACCTTCGCTCCGGCTACTGGCAAATTGCCGTCGACGACATGGACCGCGAGAAGACAGCTTTTATTACTCCCGATGGCCTGTATCTGTTCAAAGTGATGCCTTTCGTTTTATGTAATGCCCCGGCCACATTTGAACGAATGATCGACGCCCTCCTACATGGTTTCAAGTGGTCCATCTGCCTCTGTTACCTGGACGACGTGATCGTTTTTTCTCCGACTTTTGCGACACACCTCGAGCGCCTGTTGACGATCCTATCTGTTTTCCGTCAGGCGGCGCTACAACTAAATTCGTCCAAGTGCCACTTCGGTCGTCGTGAAATTTCTGTGCTTGGGCATCTCGTTTATTCTTGTGGTGTACGCCCTGATCCCGATAAAATACGGGCAGTTAAAGACTTTCCGTGCCAACATGTGCCAAGGATGTTCGCAGGTTCGTGGGCCTTTGCTCCTACTTCCGTCAGTTTGTCCGAAATTTTGCGAACGTTGCGCGCCCTCTCACTCTGTTCCTCGAGAAAGACGCCGCATTCATTTGGGGCCCTGAACAAGATGATGCTTTCACCGAGCTGATTGGGCTGCTTACGTCCCCGCCCATTCTCGCTCACTTTGATGCGTCAGTTCCAACAGAAGTCCGTACCTATGCCAGTGGCCAAGGTATTGGCGCTATCTTGGCGCAGAAACAACAAGGGCGAGAACGTGTTATTGCCTACACCGGCCGCCTTCTTTCCTCTGCTGAGCGCAATTATTCCATCACCGAACGCGAGTGTCTGGCTCTCGTTTGGCCAGTGGGTGAATTCCGCCCCTATTTGTACGGCCGCCAATTCACAGTCATCACTGATCACCACGCTCTGTGTTGGCTTTCGTCCCTCAAAGATCCTTCAGGGCGCCTTGACCGCTGGGCTCTGCGCCTTCAAGAATACAACTATTCAGTTGCACACAAGACCAACCGGTTACATCAAGATGCGGACTGCTTGTCGCGCCATCCTGTCGACCCTCCTGACGTTTCTGCGGCCTGCATACCTGTCACCGTTCTCGCTCTGGCTGCTTTTCGCGATATTGGAGCCGAACAACGTCGGGACGCCTCCTTACAAGACCTTATTCAACGGCTCACTTCAACGACGCCCGATCCTTCCCTTCGCATGTTTGAACTGCAAGATGGTATATTGTACCGCTCTAACATGAGCCCGGACGGCCCTGCCCGACTCTTTGTTGTGCCTGAGCATCTGCGTCAGATTGTTCTCGCCCAGCTTCATGATGTCCCGACTGACGGTCATCTTGGCGTGTCACGGACCTACGACTGCGTTCGTCGGCGCTTCTATTGGCCTGGTCTATACCGTGACGTCTGCCGTTACGTCGCTGTGTGTGACCTTTGTCAACGACGCAAAAAGCCGACCAAACTCCCTGCTGGTCGCCTTCAACCGTTTGACGTACTATCAGAACCATTAGTCCGTGTAGATGTTGATCTTTTGGGCCCTTTTCCTCCATCTGATTCGGGAAACAAGTGGATTGCTGTAGCAACAGACTACGCCACCTGATATGCAATCACACGGGCTCTTCTGACAAGCTGTGCAACCGATGTCGCCGACTTCCTCCTAGAGAACGTCATCCTTCACCACGGCGCCCCTGGACAGTTCTTCACCGACCGAGGCCGCTACTTTCTTTCTAAAGTTGTCAACGACATTCTACACTCGTGCACGACTAAATACAAACTTGCTACTGCTCACCATCCAGAAACGAACAGTCTAACCGAGCGCCTTCACCGCACCCTTACTGACATGCTGTCCATGTATGTCTCCGCTGACCATCGCGACTGGGACGTTGCGCTGCCGTTCCTTACTTTCGCCTATAATTCGTCTCGCCATGATACCGCCCCCTTGTCTCCGTTCTTCCTCTTGTTTGGCCGCTACCCTACGCTACTTTTCGACACCATTCTGCCTGCTAGCCTGAATTCCCCGTCCGAGTACGCCCGTGAAGCCACACTCAAAGCTCAAGAAGCACGCCATATTGCCCGACGTCGACTTGTGGATTCGCAGGACAATCAGGGGCCCTTACGTGACGCCCGCCATCGTGACGTCCATTACACACCGGGCACCCTGGTTCTCCTTTGGTTGCCGTCGCGACGCGTTGGCCTCTCGGAGAGGTTACTTTCATGCTACTCTGGTCCTTACCGTGTCTTGCGTAAAGTAACTGACGTCACGTACGAAATCACCCCTATTGAGCCAACCGTGGCTCAGCATCGCTCCGACGTGGTCCATGTTGCGCGTCTTAAGTTGTATCACTCGCCCGCCTCCTAACCGGCACCGAGCCGGTGCTTCCGCCGCCGGGGGTCATGTGACACGCTGACGAAGAAGATGTCAGCATGGTCGGAAGAAGACGACGCTCTGGACTTTGCGCGCTGACGTGGCCTGGTTCCTGAGCTCCCGAACACTGGTTCTGGTCAAGTAGCTGGCGGTTTTCTTTTAATCTGTGTCTTTTACGTATTTGTTTTTGACCTTTTCTTTCAACATCTGCTAACCTTCCAAAGTAATTGCCTGTTTCTTTGCAATGTCACTCTCATCGCCAGGCCAGGAGGCTTCCTCCTGGTCGGCTTCTGTTCTTAACTCTGATTTGCCGGTGGAGCTTTTCTTACGCAGTGGGACGGGCAGTGTACCTGTGGATTTGGTTCCGAGCGATGGCGGAGTGATTCGCATGAAGAGTCCCAAAGCAATTCAAACTGAACTCCGGATGGCCTCTGCCAATTTTCAACAAATCACCGAGGTTCGGCCATTCGGCCGAGGGGGGATTCTTTGCTGCTCGTCAGACCAGGCTTGTGCTCAAGATTTACTGAAGTGCGATGTTTTCGCGGCACATCCGGTGAGCAGTTTCATTCCTCACCACCTTGCATGTACCAAAGGCCTAGTCAGCGGTGTCGACATAAGTCTTTGTCCGGCAGAAATTTTGGAAATGTTTTCAGCGGCAGGCGTGATTGCCGTGTATCGTTGCAGCCGTGTAGTTGATAATAAGCGCATGCCCACTGAAACAATCATTGCTTCTTTCGCTGGAATGAACCGCCCATCGGAAATCAAGGCATGGCCACTGATGCACCGAGTTGAGCCTCTATCTCCTCGCATCCTTCAGTGTATAAAGTGCTGGCGGGTCGGGCACTCCATAAAAAGCTGCAGATCCAACACACGGTGCCGAATTTGTGGTGAAGGCCATCACTCAAATGACTGTTCTTCCCGAAATGAGTCCTGGTGCCTTTGCAGTGGTCCCCACTCCGCAGATGAGCCTAATTGCCCTGCAAGGTCAAAAGAAGTTCAAATCCTTGAAATACTTGATAGACGTCGATGCTCTCGTCGTGAGGCCATTGGAGGAATTCAGAGTAGGACTCAGGGGTATGCTGGTATAACGGCCCATCAAACAATGTGTATGGAAAACTCAATCTCTGAGGCTGTGGCAGCTTCCGTAAAAAGGCGCTGGAGAAAGCAATGGAGCGCATCATGACAAATTTCACCGACTCCCTTGTTCAGGTGCTGTCCTCACAACTAACTCCGTGGCTTCAACTAACTAATAAAGCCAATATTGAGGATCCGGTGTCGGATCTACCACGGGGTCCACCAATTGAAATATCGGCCGCGCAGACATTCACAAATAACGAGTCATCAAAGCCATCAACTTCTGTGAAAATCGACCAAATCTGTCTTTCCGACACAGATGGGATGGAAAATCAAGATGTAGATATGGACCCCCGATCTCTTAAACGAACAAGGTCACCGACAGAGAAAAAACCTAGCCCTCCCACCAAGTCCAAGGCAAAAAAGTACGTTAGAGAGATTCCTATTAAGAAGGACTTCTTAAAAGAGAGCGTTTTAGAAGAAGCAGTTTCTACTGCTCGGATTTATTCACCATAGGAATTAACAGTAATTCAGTGGAACTGTCGTTCCATACTTTCCGCTGCAACAGATTTATTATATCCTATTTCTAAATATTCTCCAGATATTATTATTTTACAGGAAACTTGGCTTGTTGCTGGTCAGGCTTTTCATCTCAAAAATTTCCTATGTTTTCGATTGGATCGTCTATCCCGAGGCGGTGGTTTAGTTTTGTTTGTCTCATCAAAAAGCTGTCATAAAGCTACTATAACATACCAGATAATGTCCCCAGACTGTGAAATCTTAGCACTAGATATAATACTCCCTGGTTACACACCTTTTTATATAATTAACACGTACTTCCCCGCTGGAGTGCAAGATACCCGCTATCTGGATACCTCTATTGCACGCAGTCGAAAAAACATCCTACAGGTGGGAGATTCTAATTCTCATCATGTATCGTGGGGTTCCCGAACGGACACTTGTGGCAAACGCTCGTGGGATTAGGTCTTAACGAATCAGTTCTCTTGCTTAAATTCGAGAGCACATACTTTCGTACGGGGTCAGTGGCAATCTGCCCTAGATCTTACGTTTGCTACCTCGAGCATGTCTGTCATCTCCTGGAAGACTGTAGACTCCGGAACTAACAGTGATCACCTCCCTGTAATTGTTGAATTGCTTACCCTGTTAACTAGTTAGGTAGTAATGTGCGCACTTTTGGTAATTACGAAAAATGTAAAAATGCATTAAGATCAGGTTTACACGCTCAGGAGGGCATGGAGAGGGATATTAAAGCAATGAGCCTATGTTGCATTCTAAAACAGTCATCGAAAAAAGCTCAGTTTGTTGTGCAATCTACTAAGGGTGGATCATATTGTCCCCTCTGGAATTCCGACTGCGAGCGAGATTTTAGATATAGAAAAGCAGCGTGGAAGAAACTTTTATTCAACCAAAGTCCTGTTAATTGGGCTGATTATACATATGTAGCTACTACATTTAAACGAACAGTGTCAAAAGCTAAGGAGGATTATGATTCCAAGCACTACACATACCTTTCGAAGTCTTGCATTAAAAAGGCCCTGTTTAAATTTCTTAGATCTCGTAAAGTTATACCGGCGCCCGTGAATGTCGATTCTGTCGTTCTATCAACAAAACAAGAATCGGAGTCACTTGAGAAAAGTGCTCAAGGACTTGCGCGACGTTTCAAACATAAATTGCCCTTAGGACTAAAGAAACCTCCCCTGGCAGACGACCTTCAAACAGTAACAGCGACAGAGATTGAACGCATTATTAGTTTGTTGCCAGCGTGAGCCCCCGGTCTAGATGGAATTACAACAAGAATTCTAAAAAAAATTATTTGATTATGCGCCTCAGGACCTCCTAAACATAATACATTTCTCTCTCAAGAATGCATGGGTTCCAAGAGAGTGGAGAGTAGCTAAAATTATTCCACTATTAAAGAAAACTGAAGAAAGAAGCTGTACTTGACTTAGACGACATAAGACCAATTTCTCTTACTTCCAATGTCGTCAAATTAATAGAAAGAGTTCTTCACGGCCGTATAACAAATTTTATGCAGGATGACACCCTTCTCAGTCCTTGCCAGATTGGAGTTCGTCCCGACCACTCCATATGGGGCGCCCATGTAAATATAGAGAGCCGCGTTAAACTTGCTCGCCGCAAACGAGAATACGCAGCTTTGGCGACGCTAGATGTATCAAAAGCATACGACTCTGTAGAACATTGTATTCTATTCGATAAACTTCAGTCTACGAATTTCCCAAAATATATAACCGCTTGGATCTAAGAATTTATCAGAGATAGAGAGTTTTATTGTTACCAACACGGTATTTCGACGTCCAAACACAAGCAGACAAGAGGTGTACCACAGGGTTCCGTTCTTTCCCCTATATTATTTAACATTTTGCTAAGCACAATTTCTTTGTGTCCGGAAGTACATGTTTATGTTTACGCGGACGATATCGCATTTCTTACGTCGGCAAATAATATAAATTCACTACAACAGTCGTCGCAGAATTACTTAGGAATGCTGGAGACATGGCTAGAGGGGTTATGCATGTCGTTAAATATTAGCAAAAGTGCGGTATTAGTATTCCCATTAACTGCAAAGGTGCATATATCTTTACGATACCGACAGGAAATCATTCCTCAAATTGACGAAGACAAGTACCCTGGTGTCATTTACGATGGCAAACTCACCTGGCGCAGTCACCTTGAACATATTAAAACAAAGGCCGAACGAGCCGTAGCTATGCTGCGCCGGCTCAGCCACCGTCGCTCTGGACTACGCAGGGATACCTTACTGATGATCTATAAAATGTATGTGCGGCCCATACCAGAATTCGGCTGCGTGATATTTTCCGGTGGCCCCACCTACAAAATTAAACCTCTCATACCTTTAGAAATAGAAGCTCTACGGTTATGCCTTGGGTTATTTAGATTTGTTGCCAACGCTGTTTTATATCAGGAAGCTCATATACCCACCCTAGATTGCAGATTCCGCATACTTACGGTTCAAACATTTAAAAAAATTTATGACTATTTAAAAAGACGTACGCAATATGCTTTATCACTGAACCTGCTGAGTTTTTCCAAGTATCGTGGTCGATATTCCGAAGTCCTCAGATAGTATTCGTACAAGCACAGTTACAAAAATTGGATGTGTCCATGCGCCAAGTTTACCATTCAAATGATGCCTTTACAGACCTCAAAATTGAGTTCGAGGACATATTTCCTAATCATGCTAAACTATTACCAAGGCGAGATTTATATAATATCTTACACGGCCACCTACACCAGCTAACCACTGACAACGTAATAGCTACTGACGCTTCTGTTTGCAATGAGAAGGCAGGCGTGGGGATCTTCTCTTAATCTCTTCAATGGTCCTACTCCCTTCGCCTTCACGACTTCACACCTATATTTCAGGCAGAATTATTAGCGATTATATTAGCATTACGAAAACTCTCCCAAAAAGACCCATTAGCTGTTATCGTGACCGTCTCGCTATCTGTATGCACAGCACTAACTGCATCTTTAAATTCAGCAATTCAGAGAACATTTCGTTCGATGGTACCTCCGTACTTACGAAAAGTATGTTTGGTTTGGGTACAGGGACATCATGGGTTGCACTTGAATGAAATGGCCGATTCACTCGCACGAGCATCCCTGAACGACCCTATCATATCTGTTTTATGGTAACAATAAAATTCAAACAGCGCAAGACGACAGGACCAGAAAGAGGAGGAGACAAACACGGCGCTCTTCTTTCTTCCTCTTTCTGGTCCTGTCGTCTTGCGCTGTTTCAATTTTATTGTTACCATGGAACACCAACTCGCCCAATCCGCTGCCCTCCTGCATATCTGTTTTGCCGACATCAGCTTATGTCACCAGGGCTAGGTACAGAAATTTCGCTGTATCTCAAAATTCTGCAATATCCATGCTAACACCGTGTTCTGAATTCTACAATCTTGGCTTCCCATGGCATATTAATTGGTGTCCTTCAAGGCAATTGGAAGTATCTTTTACAAAATTGAGATGTCGTTTACCTCCTCTAAAGCTTTACTTACACAGGTCTGGTCTCACCATGTCCCCTCTATGTTCTTTTTGCAGTGCACCTGAAACTATCAAACATTATTTTATCTCATGCCGCCGCTTTCTAAGACAAAGAAAAATATTAGAATACTCATTTACCAAACTTGGCCTATCGCTAATCTCGCCAAGCATTCTTTCTTTTGGGGCGACTTCACTGGGATCCAGCCACAGGGATGCTTTTCTTGTAGTTTACAATTTTATTAGAGATACAAAAAAGAGTACCTTGCTGATTTTCTACAATTATCCATAATTTATATTATTTCATTGCTTTACGTTAAATTATTTTATCAAAATTCTTAACAATATTTTCATTGCAAGTCTAAATTACAGTTCTATCGTCCCACGCTCCACTATTCAAATCTAGTTTCTCTATACTTCTAACCTTACGGAAAACCGCCTGCTTCTTGGCCAATCCTCCATAGTTGGTACGCGCCACTGTCTGGGACACAAGACAAGACAAGACAAGACAAGACTTTGCGCGCTGTCTACCATCTTGCCAGCCGCTACGATTATTGTAAATATCCTGTAAATATACGTCTGGCTGTTTTTAACCCCGTAACAATATGAATAGAATTGAACATGCTCTCAGGAACGGAGGAAGCCTAAAAGCAGTGAAGAAGAAACTAGGAATAGGCAAGAATCGTATGTATGCGTTAAGAGACAAAGCCGGCAATATCATTACTAATATGGATGAGATAGTTCAAGCGGCTGAGGAGTTCTATACAAATTTATACAGTACCAGTGGCACCCACGACGATAATCGAAGAGAGAATAGTCTAGAAGAATTTGAAATCCCACAAGTAACACCGGAAGAAGTAAAGAAAGCCTTGGGAGCTATGCAAAGGGGGAAGGCCGCTGGGGAGGATCAGGTAACAGCAGATTTGTTAAAGGATGGTGGACGGATTGTTCTAGAAAAACTGGCCACCCTGTATACGCAATGCCTCATGACCTCGAGCGTAACGGAATCTAGGAAGAACGCTAACATAATCCTAATCCATAAGAAAGGGACGCCAAAGACTTGAAAAATTATAGACCGATCAGTTTACTGCCCGTTGCCTACAAAGTATTTACTAAGGTATTCGCAAATAGAAACAGGAACACCTTAGACTTCTGTCAACCAGAGGACCAGGCAGGATTCCGTAAAGGCTACTCAACAATAGACGATATTCACACTGTCAATCAGGTGATAGAGAAATGTGCGGAATATAGCGAACCCTTATAATAGCTTTCATTGATTACGAGAAAGCGTTTGATTCAGTCGAAACCTCAGCACTCATGGATGCATTACGGAATCAGGGTGTAGACGAACCGCATGTAAAAATACTGAAAGATATCTATAGCGGCTCCACAGCAACCGTAGTCCTCCATAAAGAAAGCAACAAAATCCCAATAAAGAAAGGCGTCATGCAGGGACATACGATCTCTCCAATGCTATTCACAGCGTGTTTACAGGAGGTATTCAGAGACCTGGATTGGGAAGAATTGGGGATAAGAGTTAATGGTGAATACCTTAGTAACTTGCGATTCGCTGATGATATTGCCTTGCTTAGTAACTCAGGGGACCAATTGCAATGCATGCTCACTGACCTGGAGAAGCAATGTAGAAGGGTGGGTCTAAAAATTAATCTGCAGAAAACTAAAATAATGTTGAACAGCCTCGGAAGAGAACAGCAGCTTACGATAGGTAGCGAGGCACTAGAAGTTGTGAGGGAATACATCTAGTTAGGACAGGTAGTGACCGCGGATCCGGATCATGAGTCTGAAATAATCAGAAGAAAAAGAATGGGGTGGAGTGCGTTTGGCAGGCATTCTCAGATCATGAACAGCAGGTTGCCATTATATGCCAAGAGAAACGTGTATATATCAGCTGTGGCTTACCAGTACTCACGTACGGGGCAGAAACCTGGAGGCTTACGAAGAGGGTTCTACTTAAATTGAGGACGATGCAACGAGCTATGGAAAGAAGAATGATGGGTGTAACGTTAAGGGATAAGAAAAGAGCAGATTGGGTGAGGGAACAAACACGAGTTAATGGCACCTTAGTTGAAATCAAGAAAAAGAAATGGGCATGGGCAGGACATGTAATGAGAAGGGAAGATAACCGATGGTCATTAAGGGTTACGGAATGGATTCCAAGGGAAGGGAAGCATAGCAGGGGGCGGCAGAAAGTTAGGTGGGCGGATGAGATTAGGAAATTTGCAGGGACAACAGGGCCACATCTTCTACTACGTGACCAGGGTAGTTGGAGAAGTATGTGAGAGGCCTATATATATATATATATATATTACCTTGGCTGTTTATGATATGACTAACCAATATCGGTTTCCGCGGTCACCTTCCTTCTCGTATACACGCACACACACACACACACACACACACACACACACACACACACACACACACACACACACACACACACACACACACACAATATATATATATATATATATATTCGCCTCCCCCCCTTCCACGCCCCGGAAAATACCAAACTTGATTTGATTTGAAGTCAATTGGGTTAGTGGGTCTCTTAAAAATGCCTTAAGGATATTGGTGCAAGCCCTGTTCAGCACGAGCGAGTCACTAGCGTCATCTGTTTGGGGAAGTGCTACCTATCGATAGGGTGTTTCTGACAGGCGCCACCAGATGACTCGATCAATCCACGAGAATGCGTTAATATCAAAAGCGGGATCTCTGAAAGCCCGACTGCGTTTACAAATCTTTACGCAGTGCCTTTGGATTGTACTATAAGTTCTTCTTGCTACCTTGATGATAGGTGGCTATGTCAGTAATGTCTATCCTCCCCATTTTTTCTTTTCGGTATGAAATGCTGCTAAGTATCAAGCATATAATCATGGCCTTCTCTGGCAAATATTTCATTGTTCTGAAGGAGCTGATGGCACATTATTGCGAAGAGCTGCCCTTGACCCGTTACGCGTTAGGCCGACTTGACGATTACTCATACGTAAGAATTTCGGACATTACCCTTTCGTTATTCTGTGGAACTTTACGACAATGCACAAGTGCAACTGAAAGGGCACAATATTCAGGAAATTATTTTGCAGCACATCGGACGAATATCACAGGTTCAGCTAACAACTCCGCGAGGGTACCTCTTTTCAACGAAGTATGCATTTATGGCACTTAGTAGTAACTTTCATGCGGCTTTGAAGCCATGTATTGGCCAGCGCTGAGCGGTGCAGTCACATGCAATGCCGTAGCAACGGGGACGGGGGGGGGGGGGGGGGGGGGGTGCGCCGTCGGCCCCGGGAGCAGGGGGCCAGCGAAGGGGAGGGGGGGGGGTTGTCATATACGTCTGAAGGCACATCTCTTTCCGCCGGCTTGACTGGGCGCAAATAAAAAAGAATGCTCCGGTATCCAGTAGCCCGAGCTCATGTACCCGATGCGTTGCGCCGCAGAATTGCCGGCTGCAGCTCTGCCAGCACCCCACGAAATAATTGCACGAATGCGCGGGCTAAAAAATTTAATTCGCAAAATGGTCGCTAAACTACTTGCCTTAGCGGAACGTTTCATGGGGTGTCAAAACGTCTCTGCGCTCCACCATGAGTGATGAAAGGCTTTCAAACTTGGCGATACTCACCATAGAACAAGAACAAGTAAAAATATAAACTTTACTACTGTAATTGATGAGTTTGCAGAAGCGAAGTGTCGGAAAAAGAACTTCTGAAGGAAATGTGTCCTTACCGGTCATTACTTCAGTGCAATAGGCTCGATGTCCCACCATGGTTTGTGCATCGGCAAAATGCATACAATGTTCTATTTATCAATTTTGATCGTTGTATTAGTTTTTTATCAGTTTCGCGGTGTCGAATAAAATGTCTTTCTCCTAGTCCAAGCTAACGGTTTCTTTATCATTTTGTTGTTGTGTGACTTCATGTCACAAGTACTGTGTCTGTGTCAGCTGCACAAAATTTTATTTAAAAAAAGGTGAATTTTGTAAGTATATTTCCCGATATTCTATGAAGTTAAGTGTCTGTTATTACTAGGAACTCGGTAGCGTGAGAACTATGGCAGATAAGTAACAACCATATCCTGAATAATCCCTTAATTAGTGCTTATAGAGGAAGTACTTCAATTCGAGAATCGAGGATTAAAAGTCATATTATTAACTCAACAACACCTTCTTAAACAATATCGTTTTGGGTGCTACAGCCTACAGTACTTTGGCACTGCGGGCGGCGCCCAGTATGGCAGCAGCAAAAGACATGAAATAGTGGACCGGTGACGTTGATCCCTCAATCCTCTCCATTGCAAGTGCAGACCAACAGTAGAGCAAGCTTTCGCTGGCGTGGGCTTCATCGCGGCCTTTTGTTTATTTTATGGTGACGGCAAGAATCGACGCGAAGCGTGCTCTATTCTGTTCCCAATCTTGTGGTGGTACCGCAGCTCGGATGATCACGTTTGTCCGTATAGCAGCAAATAAAAACAAGGCTTTATTGATCAGAATGGAGAGAACTCGTAATTGTCATAGCATTGGCGCCCGCGCAGCAGGGAGGCAGGTGGTGTTTTCTAATACGGTGGGGAGATCAGCGTCACTGACACACAATTTAATTTTCGTTCAAGGCTGCCCACAGCCAAAATACTGCGCGCCATAGTACCTACGACGACATTTGTGAAGTTGTTGTTGGGCAAGATGTGAATGCCGGGCTTCAATTTTGCAAATGCAATATTGCCGCTAAAATTGGTAATTAAAACTTTACAAAGACATTTTTTGTTACTTGTGACGTCAGCCATATTTTCCACGATGCCGCATTTGTATTGGCTGCCAAGCGTTACAGTCTGACAGAAGATGTGCACACGGGCTTATCACAAGTTATCAGTGCAGCACTTTGTCTTAATTGGCGCAAAAAAAAAAAAAAAACACAGCGACTATACCTGCTGCATTCGCGATCTCTGGGAAAGAAAGCGAAGGAGAGGGGGACCCGGGGGACGTGCACGGTATCCAAGGGGGCTGTACTGGTGCTGAAACACGGAAATTGGCGATATCCTCGCCTTCCTCGTCTACATCTGGGGCGGGGGGGGGGCGTGACGGTACACATATGGGCCCCGGATGCCAGACGACCTAGCTACGCCACTGGTCACATGCGAGGAGGAAATTGTTTTACAACCTCCCGGCAGAGGACACATCGCCTTGAAGAAAAGGCGCTACATTTAAACCGTAAATCGATGTATTACAGCTGGCGTTGAAACGGTAATGGCAGAGTGAGTGTTATTCAATATTTTTGCCCGCGCAGCCATTTAAGAGACACCAGGGAGAGAGAAAGAGAGTGATTATGGGCGTACACGTGTGGAGCGTGCGTGCGCATACTTGTGTGCACGTGTGCGCGCAAGTGCCTCCGCATTTGCACTATAGCGTGCCCGCGAGTGTGCGTATGCATGTATAAGCATGCGCGCGCTTGTGTGTGGGGGGATGTTTGTATGCGTGCGTGCGTCAGCTATACGTACGCTCGCGTGCCTGTATGCATGGGCGTGAACATGGGTGTGCGTGTGTCTGCGAGCGTATCTGCGCGGGCGTACTGTGTGTTTGTCCGCATGCGTATCTGTGCATGATGTGAAGGGGGCGGGGTCTTGTGACCTTCAACAGCATCTGCTTGGAGCTCTAACGAGGTTGACCATCGAAGAGGGTTCGGTAGGGAAGACGACGTGATGTGAAAACAAATAAGAGATGTTTAATAGCTCACTAATATAATTAATTATATCATTAATGATAATAGATAATAATAGAACAAACCCGAGTTAATGACAACCTAGTTGAAATCATGAAAAAGAAATGGGCATGAGCAGGAGATGTAATTAGGAGGGAAGATAACCGATGGTCCTTAAGGGTTACGGACTAGATTCCAAGGGAAGGGAAGCGTAGCAGGGGGCGGCAGAAAGTTAGGTGGGCGGATGAGATTAACACGTTTGCAGGGACAACATGGCCACAATTAGTACATGATCGGGGTAGTTGGAGAAGTATGGGAGAGGTCTTTGCCCTGCAGTGGGCGTAACCAGGCTGATGATGATGATGATGATGATGATGATGATGAATAGATCATTACGAATGAGCGGCGCGCTCCAGGCAAAAAAATAAAGAAACGTTCATCGTGCGTGTGCAGAGAAGAGAAGATGTGTCCCCACGTGGTGGCTCGCTCGCTTTCTTATACCTTGCACAATCTGGGCAACCTCATTCTCTCTTGCTCCCTTGTAGAGGGCCTTGTCAGGACATGTCGGGTCAACCTACACAGAGGGGCGCGGGAGGGAAACCACTCCTTCACGTAGAGAGAAAGAGAGAGAGACAGAAGGGGAGAAGGAAAGGCAGGGAGGTTAACCAGACTGAGTCCAGTTTGCTACCTTACACGTGGGGCGGGGAATGGGGAGCGGAATAGTGAGAGGGAAAGAGAGATAGAGAAAGAAAGTAGAGTGGTTGAGCGCAGGCCACGTCGGGCCAACCCACACAGACAGTCATGGGAGGGAAAACACTCCTTGGCGCAGAGGGCGTAAACGTAGGATAGAGGGGAGTAAGATTTGCACATTCTGCGCAAAATCCCGTCGCGCACACCCGACGGACAAGTCATGTTGACGAGCGTGACGATTAGGCACGCCATGTCCCAGGCGTTTGGCATCTGTTCCATTCATTACCGCACGAAGTGAACCCCCGCGGCCTAAGGAGATCCAGATGGGTATGGGACGACATCCACTGACCAGAGGGGTGATGCAGGTCGGCGCTTGCGGTCGTCGTCACGAAACACTGTGGGCGTTTTCCAATGTCGCTGAAGGTCTCGGTCCGAGTTTAGATGCCTCAGAAGGGTCTGAAACAGTTTCCCTTTCCTATACGAAGACTCAGCCGCTCAGTCAACAAGCACAAGACAAATTATCGCTGAGCTCCGCCAAGCTTACTTCCCACTTAATAGTGACAGCTATACAGAACTGACAGCAGCACTAAATACACACACAAACTTGTTATATGCTTCACAAAACATGGGTCAATCCAGCTGCATAAACCAAGATAAGACCCTTCCAATCCCTACGTCAGAAAGAAAAGCACGAGTTTTGTGAAACGTTTGGGGCTGATTCTCGATCTAGGAGCTTTGATTTAAGCCATCGGAATTGCTATTGAGAATTCTCCTTTTATAGCCTATCTGAAAAGAATATTGCTGCAAAGCGAGACTCCAGCGCAGGAGACGGCCATTTTTGGATGACGTTGTCTGCAAGCATTTCAGAGGACAGCGATCCGTTCCGATGACAGACCTCGAGCCCGCTAGATAGCAAGACAATTTTTGAACAGCCCATAGAAGACATGCGCACCCTTTCTCAGTAGCGCTGTACGCTTGTTCTCGGCTAGTGAGTTTCATACTTGAGTAAGAAAGGGGTGTTCCTCATCGCTCTCAGCCTTCAGGCTGAGAGCTCACTTGCATCGCATTGAACCACAAATCCCTTTGCGTAGACTGGCGATCTTAGCACGGGTTGACTCGTCAGAGCGCTCTTCAGGGCGTTGAAGGAGGATTCCTTTTTTTCGTCTGAGAGAACACTCCGTGGCTCAGTTTTTCGAAGAGCATCAGTTAGAATGCTAGCTAGTGCAGGCTTGAAGGTTAAGTCTGCATCATGCAAGCGAGCGAACACTGCCCTCAGAGGTTGCATATGCTCCGACCAGGATGCAAAATATGTCGCGACATCATCTAAGTAATTCAAGGCGAACTCTTCCTGTCCTCGCAACACTTTGTCCATAAGGCTTGAAAAATAGTACGTTGAACATTTAATGAATGAGACTCGCTCTTCCATTACCGTTACAACCCCAGGCATACTAAATCATTTTACGGTTTAAATTGGCCCCTATTGGCCTCGAGCTCCACCACTGGAAGAGCTGGCGCCACCGTCGGCGTGACGTGGCATGAGGGATCACGTGAACACAGCGGCCGCGTCGGCTGCTTCGGAGGCGCCGAAGCGAGCTGAAAACGAACGCTTAAAGTCCCAGCTGCGCTGCGGTTCTGATTAAGTGGTTAGGCTTTACCGCCTTGGGTGTCTGCTCGACAACATCTGAAAGTACTGTAATAGGTAGTGGCTGCCTTTGGAGGCGTGCAGCATGGTAGGCTACTGCTCAGGGCCGCAGTGCCTGACGTACGCAACGAAGCCCGGTGTCAGCCTTATTCACACGTAGCCGCAGGGCCAGGAGCTGCGTGAAGCTTGGCTCGCGAAACTTTAGAACCGGCAGACAGCCATCGGCTGCAACTCGGATATGCAGCAAGCACAGAGGCGTGAAAGATTTCTACTACTGCGCCGGGACTGCGATGTTCGGTGAGTAGCAGAAAACGCGTACTCAGACGCTCGCCCGCGCCCGCTGCCCGGTTAATGCCATGACGGTTTGGTCTATGAACTTGATGCTAGATACTGGCAAGTTCACTGGAACGGAAAGGGAGCGGTACGACGCACATTAAAAAAAGGCATGGGATATGGTCATGTTTATGTTACGAATTATTGCACTGGATTTCAGAATGAATCTGTGTGTGATGGAGTCAAAGGTTTTGGCGAGATATAACGCCAAAATACCCCTGACATCCCTGGTGTTCACGTCGATGATATGCCTTTTGATGAGAAGCATGACGTTCTTCGCGGAAAGAGAGGGCCTGAAGCCTACCATGTTATACGGGAACAATTGTTGTTCCTCGATGTATGTCGTTATTCTGTCATAGAAGAGGTGCTGAGCCACCTTGCCCACGCAGGGCATGAGTGAGATTGGTCTGAGGTTCTCGGGCGGGAGTTGTTTACCTCATTTCGGGATAAGAACCACAGAGGCAGTTTTCCAGTCCTCCGGGACCCAGCCAGTTTCCCACGTGCGGTTGACCGGCTCCGTAAGCTTCTCGATTGATTTCTCATCGAGGTTACGCAGGAGTCTGTTGAAGATGCCATCCGGTCCGGGTGCCGAGCGTCCCTTTAGCTCGTGTAGCACCTTTCTGACATCCGCTTTAGTGACGGGGACGTCGAGCTCCTCTATAGCTTCACCTGTATACTCTGGGTAGTCCTCGTGTCCCAAGGGGCCTACAGGGGGATACCTGTCTGCTAGGCTCGGAAGTTTGTCTACGTCTGTTAGCCCCTCTCATTTAAGATCGTGGATTATCCGAACAATAGCTAGGCACTGATTGTTTTCCGATTGTGAGTCATCTAACAGCTACTTCAGGAGGTTCCATTTGCCTCCCGTGCGCGTCTGTCCGTCGACTGCCGAACCAACCCCGTTCCATTGCTGCTTGCTCAATTCTTGGCAATACGCTTCCTTTCACGATTTAACATCGCTACTTTTTTGCGCTGCCTCCGACTGCGCCTGTGTGTTTGCCATCTGGCGAGTAACGAGTTTTTCGCCTCTACCAGGTGCGCCACGTGCGCATCCATCCTGTTGACTTTTAAGTCTATTTCGAGTGTTTTAGTAACAGCCTTTACGTCCTCTTTGAGTCTCTTTAAGAGGTATTCGAAGCACTCGTGCTCCTCCGAGTCTTCTCCCCGGCGTTTACGGAAGGCGTCCCAGTCTACTCCGCTGAACGGCCTAAGGGGAGCTGCGCTAACTTCCAGTGAAATTTCCACAACAAAGTGGTCACTTCCCAGATTTTCTTGCTTACTGTGCCAATTAACACAGGTCGTCTTCTTAACGAAGGCCAGATCCGGTGTGGTCTACCGCGACACTGAATTACCGATGCGCGCGGGAAACGGTGGGTCCCTAACTAGCTCTAGTGAGCAGTTTGTAACCGCTTGAAGTAGATGTGTTAGAAGTGAATGTAGATGTAGATGTGAATGTGTTCTTCTTTAGGGGAACACATTGGCTAAATTAAGCGTTTAATGAATATTTTTCGTTTTTGCGTTTACGTGCTACTACATCTCTGGGAAAATGTGTCCCAGAAAAAGGAAGTTGGTTTTGTTTTATAAAAAAGATATTAGATAAGCAGGCTTTAAATGACTACCTGGAAAAGAATGAACAGTACTATAGGTGAGGCCGACGCGCACATTGAGAGCCACCAGCAGTCAACCGCGTGTAGATCAGATAAAAAAAAAGTTAGCAAATCAGGTAATATGCGCTAGAAAACGACAGCGTTTGTTAGTTCCCACAGCGCCTTAACGTGACTTGGAGGAGCTCTCAGGCCCTTCCTTCTTTACTATTTGTGTGTCACGACACTCCCATTTGAAACACATTTTATTTATTTGCCGGGAGTGGCCATCTTACATTGAGGTGATATTATTTAAGTAGGAGGGCCGTTACTCTCACGTAGTGGAAATAAGTATTAACGGCGGCGGTAATCATGGTGACCGGCGGCCCATCCGCCGTAGTTAGCTGCACCATATCGACCAGCACCATAGCCAGCACCATAACCGTTGGGGCGTCCATATCCAGCGTAGCCCGAGCCTCCGAGCCCCTGTCCATACGGAGCGTATCCGGAACGTCCGTATCCACCATACCCGTAGGCACCAGCCGCAGCATTCTGGCCGTGTCCGTATGCACGGTATCCGCCGTAACCGTCCGTGTAGCCAGGCGCTGCCGCCCTAGCACCGTATCCTGCAGTAGCTGCAGCTGCAGAGGGAACCGGTGGGACAATCGGCGCGGCGTTGAACACGACGTCGGCACTGGCTCCGGGCGCTGTGCCCGGCTCGTTGGTGTCTACTGTGGCACGGAATCCGTTGGCGTCGGCGACGTAGTTGACGCGCCGGTACAGGCCGTACACGTCCATGTATCCGTAGGAACCGGTCTTCACGTTGTTGGCGTCGCCCTGCTCGCTGCGGTACTGCCGGTTGCCGAACTCATCCACCGTGTCGTAGCCTGAATTGTATGGCTGGGGTGGCTAGAAGGAAGGGCGCCATCAGGATTTGGAATGGATGGAAATGTCTGAATGGGCATAACATAACTGCCAACTTCGACGACTTCATGCACGTTAGTTAAATGCCTCGCCGCAGAGCAATGAAAGTTCAATATCAGTGGTTGAACGCAGAAAACGCTTCCGATTGGTGCCAAGTGTTTGTTACTAGACAATGTCTGGCTTGTCACTTCGGTTGCTATTACGCTATTACGAATAAACCGCTGTTGTTGCTAGCAGCACTTCCGACATGGAAGTGACTTACATAAATCGTATTTTGTGTTTGCAAATTCGCCGATTAGGTGCACACATGCTTGAAGAATAGTTATCTAGCAACTACTTGAAATGTCAGTACAATGGTGCCCTAGTGACTCTGGTTACACCAAAATATATTTTAGCTTACATTTGCTCACCAGGGCTGAAAGTGATGGGGATCGGGGCAAATACCTACAGCGCTACCATCGGAAGAAAGAAGGAACTTCGCATCCACGGACACCAGTGTTCGTAAATGCTATCTCGTTGGGCAATAACTATGCTACAGTTGAGCAGCATTCTGTTTATGAAACGCGGGGTAAAATTTCAAGGTCCTGGAGAGCTCCAACTGTCGGTTCTCCTTATTGCAATAATGAAAATGAAAAAAAAGAAATCAGTGCCTCGTTTAATGAGATCATTTAAAAATGTTGCAAGGTGCGCAGTTTTCTTCTGCGCTCGAGGCATGGACCTGGTGGTCGCATGCGAGATACGTTCACATTCGCGGAAGCGGTGGTAGCGGAAGGATGTCATCACTTACTGCGGCGTAGCCAGAATATCCTCTGTAAGGACTTCCTGCAGCAGGGCCAAAGTAGGCTCCGTATCCGGGACCTTGGTACCCCGCCCCCATTTGGTGGTGGTGCAGCGCGTTGGCTCGCCACACAATGCAAGCCAGGAACAGCTGCAACTGGAGTGGGAAGCAATGTCTTCCTTCTAGGGATGTACCATCTCTTATCCCCCTCCAGAATAAGTGCGAGGCTGGGGAAAACTGTCATTTCATCGATTTTCGAGGTATTCACTTCAGTGCTGAGAGAGCGAAAACAGTCCTCGTTTTTCAGAACGTCTTTCAGAGTTCTGTGAACGCAAATACGAACATCTAACTGTTGTGTGCTACGCAACAATTCTTTCCTGTCTCCACTTTAGTTGGACCTCTGAAATCCGCTGTGAGAATTCGAATTTTCTTGCGACAAAGTGTATGTTTTGCGTTCGCTCCAACCTGAACAGCACAGATGTCTGGCGTATTTCGTTGTATATGATGCCTTGAGTTTCTAACAATCAAAACGACGAGGAGAACTTCAGCAAGTACACGCTGTTTTAAAATGGAAAAGTAGAAAACTTCAACAGTAACGGGAGAGTCAAGAAACGATTTCGTGAGACTTATCTCGGACAGTTACCTTTTCTCGCTGTGGCCCGCACAATTTTCGCGCCCTGGCCAAGAAAGCCGATTGGGAATAGAATATTTAGAATATGTACGTTTTGGATGAAGCGTTCCCTGGCCTGATAGTCGGGACGAAGGAGCGAGTGATTAAATTAACGTCGGGCTATTCTTACGGTAAAATAAGCTGCAGCTCCCTGTCTGCTGTTGTATCAATCTCATTGAAGCAGCGACGAGACTAATCAAGCTGCACCGCTGCGAAGAATACAGCATGAGGACTATCCCTCACAGAAGGTGATCCTGACAGGATGGCAAACTTTTTTGCACACACGACAAGCAAAAAAAAGTATTACGAGCAAGTAACCCTGCCAAACGTGGCGACTAATCATATTCTAGAGATACTGAAGTGAATATTTGTTTAGCTCGCATTGTTATCGCGAATGTTCAACTTGATGCGCCAAATTGAAAAGGGTGGGAGACTTGCGCAACATGGCCGCCCAATTCGGAAAAGTTGGAACACGGGAACCAAGTAGAACCACGGCGCCTGGTACAATCAAAGTAGGGGAGAATGGCTTTCATAGCGTCTGGTTTGACGCAGATGCGTCTGTTGTCTGCTATAAATTAGACCAGCCTGTGGCCTATACGACCGCCTGTTATATCGGTCAGTTCACATATGGTGCTCTTTCCAAAGAAACGGAAATTATGAAGCTTGACAATTTCAACAACAATATTCTGAAAAGTCACTTTTTCTCGCAATACGCGTTACGGTGGTGCAGTCTAATGTGTACCATTAGAAAAGTATCACGCTTGTAAGTTTTGGCGAGATTAGCAGTGATTTGAAGTAAGGTTTTGAATTCTTTTGTAGCTTAGCATCAGTTTACGGCAATTAATTTACTGCCATCGGTTTCTATAGTAGCATGTGTCGGTGCAACTGCTGCCGATGGCCTTCCTCAGATTCCTGCCGTGAGTTGGATGTACGTACACCGATTAGGAAGTACTGTCACTACCCTCGGGAAATATCCACTCGCATTTTTCTTTGCCAGACTGTGCCCCATTAATGCAGCGTCGGTCTCTCGATGTGTTGCAAAAGAGTTCATAACGCGCAGGATGTTTGCCATCGCAGCAGTGCTTTGTTACCCAGGAGCACGAAAGATTCAAATGGCGGCGTTGTCAATTTCTGGGCTTCGTGCTGTTCGTGGCTGACAAGATATATTTGATGAATTAAAATAAAGGGACAGGAAATGCCACAACCTCACCTTCAAGAACATCTTGGCTCTTGCCTGTTCTAGTACGGAGTGCTTCAGCGTACTGTGGTAGCTACCGCGCTATCGAAGCAGTGAAGCGTTGTGTGCGGGGTTTCTAGCGTGAGGCATTTATACTCCCGTCGACGACATCTGCCTGACACTAGTGCCCACGTGACAAAAGCACCGTTTGCAAAACAGCGTTGTAGCGCACGACCTTGCGTGATGCCCGGTCAGCGGGTAAGTAGCGCGCTTTACTGAAAGCGTGACCACGGCGAGGACCTTGTTGCTCACGCAAGGCACAAAGAATAGAGCACGCATTTCGCAATGTAGAGGTTGTAGGCGACGCTGCTGACATAAAGTCTTAATGCGTGCAAATGCGCGTTGCCAGTCTGGACTCGACTCCTTTAATTCCTTACTGCTTTTTGCGAGTGTTTTTCTTCAGCAGGACGGGTTGTGTGCACACTTTGTTTCCATTGTAGCTTATTTTTCTTTCTCCATAAGGGAGGGAAAAAATAAATTTCAGTTTTATTATTGATGCAAGCTCACTTTGACGAAAGTCCAGAGTAGGCAAAGCGAACATCAAGTTGCACGAGACATGCGTTAAGATAACATTGCAAAAAGAGGCTACTGACTGGACAATACGCTTATACATTAACGCTTACTTTTTCTTTTCAGGAAACATAAGGCCCACTTTAGGGCAAGTACTAATACCGTTACAGCTATGTAGCAAAGAACGAGGAGTATGAGTTGATAGGTACCAAGTTGCCATAAAATACATAAGGTCACTTACCTCTGCGCACAAAAGTGATACATTTCATATCAATACTTACTGGTGGGGTAACCTAAAACCTGGTGGCAACTGTACGGAGGAAAGACGGATATCTTTTAAGTAGCCTCATTTTATTAAAAACAAGCATGCGCAACTGGGGGGACCGGCATTCTGACTTGGAAAACGGGGGTCAGAAACGGTTTTGCAGATGGTTTTCCATACGGTTTGAGGGGCCCTATAACATAAAACTATTCCAATGTGTTTTAATTCCAATCTCCTTACGTCAACTTTGCGTAACCGCCGACGCACGCATCGGGCGGTGACCCGCAGCGTTGCCTCAACAGCCCAATCCAACGCCCTCTTAGTTTATAGGAGGCCAATTTTCGTTGCTTTCAAAACGAATAACATTGCCTAGATTGCGCGGTTTTTTGTTTGTAATTGGCTGGCAGGAGGCGAAGAGCACGCTCAAGTGGAGAGGGTACCGATGGGGCCTAGCCAGCGCACTGAAGATAGATAACCGGATGAAGAGGTTGGAGCAGGCCTCTACGATTGGCCCGCTTTCCCTTACTTAGCTTGCGGTGGCTGGTGGAAAATCGCGGTGGCGGGCAACGGAAGGAAAAGAATGCCGCTAAAGCGGATGCCCAGCATGGAAGAGTTGGCAGAGCTAGGTCGTAAACGTGCGGAAAGTGCTCGAAAACGTTACACGTCCACGCAGAAAGTTTTATTGTACAAATATAAACCCATGCTCACCGCCAGGTGCGAGTAGCCAGTGCCTCAGCGATCGGCGGGAGCCATCTTTTATTCCTTTGGGAACGGGGCAGCCTGCGACTATTGAGAAAAAAATTTACTTTTGTTCGGCATATTAATGCATCTTTAATGCGTACACGTCACATTGACGCGGTGAGTTTTCGCGGTTTTGTGACGTCGCGTGACAGACAGGTGAAGTGGGTGCAGCCCGAAAACTTTTGACCAATGGTCGAGGGCTAATTGCGAAAAGACGTCGAATGAGAAATAACTAATTTTCTTTTGTTCGGTCCAATTATGCGTAATTAGTGTGTTCACGTCATATCAGATGAGGAGCTATCATGGTTTTCGTGACGTCGCGTGAAAGACAGGCGAAGTAGGGGTGGTCCGAAAAAGTTTTTGACCAATCGCGGAGGGCTGATTGCAGAACTGGAAGAGAAAAGTTTGGAATAGGTTTACCTTATAGGTGCCCCAGATTAGAGGCCTTTTACAGGCGTTCGCAGATTGCATCAAAACAATCAATCAGAGGACCACGTAAAAGCTGAAACGTTACTTGTGTTCAATTTTTCTGACAACAAATTTCGGGCAGCGTAAATGGCGCCGTTTAAAGCAGGCAGCTGAAAAGGCAAAGTGTGAGACGATAACAAGGAAACAAGAAAAGTTCACAGTATGCACACATGTACTTTGGCGGAGCTTCTAGTAATGAAAATGCCTACAGCAGAGGTGCAATGAGCACTTGTCTATTGCGCGTTTTTACCGCTGGAGACGTGAGGTTCAGTCTCACAGTCGAGTGCAAGGCTAAAATAAACAGCAAGCACCCCTGTGCCATTTGCGAGGCACTAGTCACGTCTACATGAACGTGAAAGTAGGGTGCCGAATTTGTTAGTGCACCTCAGAGTGCTTCACGGACCGTTCTTTCTTATTCAGACTTGCACCCTGCCCGAGCTCGGAAGTGCCATACGTTCACCATAGGTTTACCCGCCTAACCCGGTCCAGTGATTTCAAATGAGGCCTGTACCCGGCTCCGGCCCGAAGGATCCATACCCGGCGCCAGCCGGCCAGGCCCGCCTATTGCGGTTTGGTTCGACCTATCAACTGCTGAGCCTAAATGAAGCATAGTGGAGTTCTCAATTGTTTTGAATATGCTGGTCGAAAACAGACAGGATATTCTGCGATTATTCAATTATTCGATTTGAAAACACACATATACAATAGACAGAGAGGCAAAGATTGAAGGAACAGGGAGGAAACTACCACCGAGATGGGTTCACCGCCTGCCTAATTTTTAGGAAGAAGGATATAGAAGAAGTTGACTATTATTTAGAATAGAGACATTTCACTGCGCCAAGTTTTGTGCTTGAGTTTCTGCTTTAGAGGAATGAGCAGGTACAAGGCAAAAAAAATTACATCGTCTGCTCACCGTGCTCATCCTATTAAGTTTGACATGGGCGACCATACTACGCTTTCCAAATAGCTGTGCGGAAATATATGGCGAAGCCATAGGTGAACCCTTTCATAATCCACCGCCAGCCAATTCAACACACTTGTGAATCTCCATTAATCATTGCAAGGTACACTGGTGTGACAAGATCCAATAAACTTCTCGCAAATGTAAATTTAAGCACGATGGTCTAATGTCTTTCAAGCATATCACAATACATTACTACTAGGAGCTTTCATTAAATTGAAAACCATGGCACGCATTAATATGGTCACACGGAACATGCCATTCTTTACTGATTTATTCCACTTCTTTTTAACGGTGTCAGTTTTTCAGTCGACAATATGATCATCCGTGTTTCATAATGTGAGTAATAGAACAAATCTGACTATCTAGTTCTGTTTCAACATGTATGTAAGCACAGTACATGTAAACTGTAGGAACCATAGTTTTTTCCCGATATGGTGTTGCTTTGTTCACGTAAATTCACAAGGAACCCGCACAGAGCAACTAATACATGTACATATACAAGGTAGGGAACAGCAGGATTGAGCAACTGTACAAGTGAAAATATCATTAAAATATGCACTGAGATCCGAGATTAAAATTTTCTTCGTTCCGTTTTCGTTTCCACGTCTCTTTCACCGAGGTTGCAAAATTTGCAGCATACATGTTGGCCTAAACACTTTATATATCAAGCATAGAAACTTGAAAGTTCAAACTTAATAATGGACTACTAATGCGATAAACTGTGGCAGAGAATTCATTTTGCTTAAACAAATAATGAAGAAATTAATGGGAACCAGGAGTAAGTTGCACTATTCCTTAACAGACAATAGGTTTGCGGATAAATATTTAGGAATTTATTTGCTCCCTGTTCATTTCATTACTGTAAAAACGTGCTCAAAATCTGTTGCATTTTCTTTTTGATTGAAATGAATACGTACAAGAAAATACAAAGTGACACATTATTTACCCCTGAAATCTCCATATTCTTCTGCAGAAGGGGATATCGTTAACGACACTGCCTTTTGACGCGTGTTTTGCTCTTGAAAAGTGGAGCCATTTTCAAATCTGCTTCATTGATTCCTCTCGTGACAACGTATTCTATAAGAAGGATACTTTGGGCAACTGAAGGCCGTCTAGGGAATCGTTCTACAGCGAGTCTCTCAATGTAAAAACAGTTTACAATCACTTCAACGCCATTGCAGTACGAATACTTGAGTGATCAATGTGAGGCCTTAATAACCTGGAAGCAATGTTGACCAGAGTTTTCTGTCGTGGCGAAGACGAAAACATTCCTGTAAAACCCATCTCAACGTTACCACTGAAGCTAGTGGGATTAGCACTCATGCGACACACAGTATGATCGAAAGCACCTTTATTTTAGAATACGTAGTGGTTGTTTTGAGATTTCCATTGCTTCGGCTATATGCGACATATACTGTCTTCGTGAGGACCATCGCTCGTCAGGAACGGTCATGAATTTGATGGCAGGATAACAACAACTGCATGCCAACGACCGCGCAATTACGATAGATTGATGAAGAAGGAATGGCTACGAAGGAAAAACGAAGGCGGTATGGCGGCGACGCCATCACGGCAATGGAATGACAACGACTGTATGACGACGATGGCGTGACGACAACAGCATGACGGCGACAGTGTCACGACAGTGACGTCACCACGGTAGTACGGCGAGGATCGGATGACAATGACAATGGATGACAGTGACGTGACAATGGCTGTCAGGTGACCACGACGATGGCGCACATGACAATGGCGGCGTAATCAGGATTGAATGACGACCGCATCTTTATGATGAGACCAGGAATGTCGTCGATGAAAAAAGAACGTGGTATGATGACAACAGCATGATGGCTATTCGATATCGTTTCTGGAATGGCAATGGTACAACAGTGTTACGGAACACTGCATGACTACAACAGGATGACCATGACTGTATGACGATGATGGATATGACCGGATCACGACCCCGATGACAGGACATAATAAACAGTTCCTAAAGTAGGATAAGCATTCTAATCGTAATACGTCGGGGCGCATAGTCGGCTCCGGCGATCATTGGTACCGTTTTCCCAGTGACCGAAGAAAGCCGCTAATATACACAAATCTGTGCACCGTATCGCTACTGTGCCATGGCTTGCCTACCCCGAGTTTCCCAGAAACAGACAGACATCACTGACCTGAAACTTTGTTAGGTATACCTTCTTTATAGTGTTCGGCTTTGCGCAGTTGCAAGTATAATGGGGGGGGGGGGGGGCGTGCCTATTAGCGGCCTGACTGAGGCCCCGGCATAGCCCGCGCACGATGCCCCTAGGCCTGAATAAGCTATTGCTTAAGCCCAACAACTCCGGGAAAGCCCGAGCCCGCGCTAGTATTTACGAGACAACGTTTACTTATAGCGTGCCCCCCCTCCCCCCCACTCCTCCTTTGGTCCGAAGCGCAGAATCTGTTAAAGAAGATGTGCGTGGAGTGAATTCTGGCAGCAGCTCTCTCACTTCTCGCTCCCTGATACCCCAGCTTACACGTTCTGCGTGAGACGACTTACCTGCCTCGAACAAGTCACAACAATGTGATTCCCTTTGTAAGCGCGTTACCGCAGTTTACATAGAAGCGATGCGCTAGAAATGCAATGCCTTGCGCCATTCGTGACATTTATGCAGACGAGCAGGCGATGACGTGTCTCTATTGGCATCTGGTATGCGCGGCGACTCGAACACTGCCTTTCACCTAACAAACTTCGCTTTACGCACGCTGTTTCTATTTTTTTCCTCACATAGAAACCGCCCTAGAGCAGAGACTTGAAAAAATGCAAGCGAATTTTTATTGCGATAGCAATTATATTGGCACTACAGGCGGATTTCGGCCGTCGCCGTCGCCGTCACCGTGATGTTCCGTTTGAGGGAAAGCGTGTGAGGTTCCGTTTGAGGGAAAGCGTGCGAACGTGGTTCAATCTTGCTTGCGCGAGCGAGGAGCGTGGC
This sequence comes from Dermacentor andersoni, assembly GCF_023375885.2. Taxonomy (NCBI): domain Eukaryota; kingdom Metazoa; phylum Arthropoda; class Arachnida; order Ixodida; family Ixodidae; genus Dermacentor; species Dermacentor andersoni. The sequence goes on along the minus strand of NC_092815.1, from coordinate 186,015,816 downwards.
CCGGATGCGTGCCCTATCCTGTGGCGCGCGAAGCAGGGGGGTGAGGCGAAGGAGGAGGGGCGTTCTTCCCCGGCGTCTGTTGCGGTGCCTCGATGTCCTCCTCGCCCGCCGCTCCGTACAGAGTGGACACAACCACGGCGTCTACTACGGCGTCGGCTACGCGAATCGCGGACGCCGTAGTAGACGCGTTGCCGGCGCTCGTGTGCCTTGAAAGCGGTCTGGGACGTGGCGAAAGCGCGCGCCCGCGCAGGCCTCATCTTCAAAACAATGTGCGATGTTTGCAGAGTGCGCGTAGAGCTGGTAGCTTCATATGCGCTATGCTTCCGACCTTTCGTTCACGTTGAAGCGACAGGTGCACGGAGGTCAATTGGCTAGCGGCTCCTGCCGCGATTGCTAACTCCACCGGTTTCGGACAGTTTCCGCTGTCATTGAGCGAGATGTGTTCATGTTTACCTGCGCGCGTGACACCGTGCTGGTTAATTTAGTATGGGTAAGTATTTTAGTATGGGTAGTAATTTAGTATGGGTAGAATGGGTAAGCGTGACTGAACAAGGACGTAGAAAGAAGCAGACACGCAAAGACAGCACTGTCTCTGTGTGTCTGTTTCTTTCTACGTCCTCATTGAGTCACGATTACGTATTCTATCATTGCTAATTTAGTTAGCAAGTGAATGTTTACAAGTTTATACGGTCGATAAAGCTGCTACCATTACTCCGTGCAGCTGTCTACCAATTTGCTATCGCAATCGGTGCTTCGCCTTTCGGGCGGAACTGCGAATGTGTTTCTCTTAACGCCAATTATAATATTGGCTATCCCCGTTTGCTCTGATCCACACCACTCTCTTCCTGTCTCTCAACGTTACTCCTAACATTTTTCGTTCCACCGCTCTTTGCGTGGTCCTTAGCTTGTTCTCGAGCTGCTTTGTCAACCTCCAAGCTTCTGCCCCATATGTTTGGATCGGGGATTCAATGATAGGGGAAATCTTCCAGTCAGGGTCTGGCAATGCCGGCCGTACGCACTAGAACCCATTTTTATTCTTCTGTAAATTTCCTTCTCATGACCACGGTCCCCTGTGAGTAATTGGCCTAAATAAACATACTCGTTCAGGTTCACGTAGAATACTGTATTCACTGTTTTATTATAATGGGTAATCGAACTTACACAAACCGTATTTTAATTACAGGTTAAGCTACCTACGCACAGGTGGTTTATGTGCTTGGCAGACGCGTTTTCTGCGCTACACAGGCTTAATCGCATTTGCCCCATTATGCACAGAAGCGCAGAGGCCCCGTCATTGGGTGACAGAAGGTGCATTCAGAAACATGTTGATCGTTTTGTCGATTGTGTTTTAAGAGTAATAGAAAAAATTCCCCTAAGCTGTGGTCATATGTACATGTACATTGGCCAAACAGGCAGATGTGTCAATATACGCCTCAGAGAGCACAGAATTCATTAAACGGGGCGCCGTCCTCTCATCTCACCTTACATTGCAAATCATGTCCTTGTAAACCCATCTTAGAAAACTCACTCGTTTAGTTCCGTCATCCTAAGAAAGCCACACGAGAAATCTCGGAAGCCTATCATATCACCAATAACCCCGCGCTGTGTGTACACCAACCATGTTGAGTTATACATGATAAAGAATACAATTTTATTATTCGATGTTCACACGTGCCTTAGATGTATGCTGTTTTTTTTGTACCTCGTCTTGACATGCGCGAAGCGTTTATATTCTGTATATATATATATTTTCGATACGTGCAATAAACATCAGTTGCGAGTGAGCGCGTGTGGTGTTTTTATTTCTTATATATTTTTCATTTTTTTATTCCAGTACTCTAAATTACTCTTAAGTACTCTGAATGCGCGCATTACATAGGGGTGTTACAATAAATTAGTGATAGATACAGTATACACATTTAAACAGATAATATGCATGCTAAAACAAAAATAACACAAGCGGAAATACAGGAAAGAAAATACAGTAAGAGCGATACAACGACACGTCCTAAACGTTGAAAATACCTATTGTATTAAAATGGGTGTTACGCAAAAGCAACGTAACTTGGTCACTTCATACAAGGAAAATGCTTGCTAGAAAGGTACACATACCAGCAGATACCGCATGAAACAATGAAAAGCACAACCACAGAAAGCTTTATGCAGTACAAGGAACTCTTTGCTAACATAGAACAAAACCATTTGCGCGAGGAACATCAAAATATGGCGAGCAAAAAAGTAAAATAAGAAAAAAGCGCACAGTGATGCCTATAACAAATCAGCACTTCCAGGCATCATCAGATGTCGAAATTGTAGCTTTGGAATAAGCGCGCTTTTTTATTGATACAGCGCCTTACGTAAACGGTGAACCACGCACTTCCAGTAGCCAGAGTTATTTGTACTTTTGGTATGTATTTTCCTTTAACTTCCGTCAGCTTGTTACAAACAATCATCCAGTTATCACTGATATCATCATCATACAGGCCGCTCAAGAATTCTACACAAAAAGCCGAGAGGTCGCTGGTGATCATTTCAACATTTGCTCGCGCATAATCATAAATTGTTTTTCTTTTCCTGTACACTTGTTTTGCGCGTTATATCGTATTCACAATGAAGGACGTTGTGGTCACTCATGCAATCCAACACATGAGCAGAAACGTTGGCAGGTTCAGTGGTCAGCACAAGATCCAAGGTAGTATCACCCTGTGTTGATAAGGAAACTATTTGGCTTAATCCGTAAGAAGAAATGACGTCAAGAAAATCCTTACATACAGCTTTCCTTGGGCCGCCTTCAGCTGTAACCGTCCGCCAGTTAATTCCAGGGTAATTGAAGTCACCAGCAAGAAAATGGGTGAGCCGGGAAATTTGTTGCATACAAAGGTTAGCGATTCGTTTAGGCATTTAACGAACGTGCCTTTTGAGGCTGGAGGACGGTAAGAAACACCAATGCCACAAGTTACACATGAATGCTGAAGCATGACCCACACAATTTCAATACAGGGACCCGTGTCAAGTAGGCGTGCTTGGAATTTTTCTTTACTGCAAATAAAACACCGCCGCCTCGTGTTTGTACCCTGTCTTTTCGAAACAAAATAAAGTTTTTAGAAAGAGATAATTCATTGTCGCACACATCCCACGACAGCGATTTCTTCCCAGTATTATATCAGCTGTGCAGGACTCGACAAACGCACAAACGTGATCCTGTTTTCTGAAAATACTTCTAAAATTTGCCACAATAATAGACAGTTTTTTGTCATCTCCATTAAACTTCAATTGCCATTCGCAGAAGCCTCGTGTCCAGTGATGGCTACCACTTCATTGCTTGAAGGGTCGACTGTGAAAGTTTCGTTGCCCAATATTAGCTTACCAAACTGCAATTTATATTGCTCGTTCTGCTGGCGTTTCGCGTGTGCGAAAGCACTGAGCGTTTTTCTGATTAGTTGCATTCACGGTGAAAAATCTTCCTCGATTCAGACGCGAGGGGTTGCGAGGTCTTTTAGTTTGAAAGAGTTTTTCAAGATATTGCTTTTGTCTTTGAAGTTCCGAAATTTAACCACAATGGGCCGCGTGTGATCGGGTTAACGTTGACCGACTCGATGGGCTCGCTCTACTTCACCGGGTTCAATACTCAGGTTTGCCGTAACAAATTCAGAAATAAATTTTTCCGTATCGCTCCACATTTCAGGAGCTTGTTCAGGAATACCCTTGAATACGAAATTATTTTGCCTCATTCGATTATTCAGGACATCCACGGCAATGTTTGCTTGTTGAGTCTGTCTCTGCTCTATGTTCTTCAACTGCACTTGAGATTCTTGAAGAACAAAGCCGACAGCCGTAACGCTTTCAGACAAGTTGTCAACACTCTCAAGTCGTTCTTCAATTTTCGAGAGTCGCCTTTTGACGTCTGTGACAGTAGTGTGGATATCCTTAAGTTAATTTATCACTTCCTTGTGAAATCGCTCGTTCGACATTGCAAGTTCCTTCATTACTGTCGCAAGTTGGTCAACCTTATCCGGGCCCGGATTAACCTGAACGTCTCTCGCACAAATAAGTAAATGAGCAAGAGAAAAAAGTACTAGTAGGCGTCCACCCACGAAGACGCCTACCAAACAAACACAACCGGAGCCACACAAGGCTACATGGCTCCGCAATTTTTCTCGGTTGAACGAAACAGCCGATGCGGGTGCGGTAAGTACACAAATCAATACCTATAACTAGTCAATAAATGACAGTGGACACAACGGGGAATTGTAGCCACCTAGCGATTCAAAAGACTTAAAGAGGGACATTGCTACACACTCACCCAGAAAAGCAGCACACTACTAGTTGGAAGCTTTGGGCTGCAAATACCGCTCGGTCGGCGTATGTGATCCTTTTTTACAGGACAGCTGACTTGAGGGGGCTGCAAGCGACGAGCAGTAACAATACCGGTGGACTGCTGATTGTACCGGATGAGATGACGATTGCAAACCCCGGCACGAGGTAGTAGGGCACGTGTCGCGTTGGACGGCAATCCGCAGGACCCAAGACGAGTCAGCCGACGGCGTCAAACCCAATGCTGAGGACACCTCAGGGCAGTCGGAGCCTAGAAAAACAGTACACTATTAGCTCGAAGCTTTCGGCTACAAATTCTGCTCGGTCGGCGTAGCTGATCCTTTCTTACAGGACACCTGACTTCTTCTACGTCCTTTGTGCTTTTAGCGCTCTAAGTTTTTATTACAATGGATGACGCTAATAAAGTAAGCGTGGACGCTCATTCAGGCAGGGGAAATGTTTGAGGTAATTACGGAGCATTTCAAAATTCACCGTTCAAGCTAATTCCTTATGGAGTCAAAACGCGATGAAAAGTATACGTTCGGCAATCCGGTTAAGGTAGGGCGAAATTTAAAAAAAAACCTGCCTGTATAGTTTGTAGCGTTTCTAACTAGAACGTCAGTAGAAAATACATAATCTCAGACGGGTGCCGTCCGCCATTCTATTATAACTACTTCCTCCTCGCTTCTCCCCTAGCCCACTTCATCTTCTTTCATGCATCCAGCGCAGACCGCTCCACTATTCCGGACTTCTTTTGATTACACCTACTGGGGTAATACTTGAGTATGTTTCCAATAGAGGCGGCCTCCGTTTCACGCGACGCTCCGGTGTACCAGACGTTCTTAAATATTCCATGCTGGGATGCAGTCTTAATCACTTGAAATGGTCCGTAAAATTTATAATTTGAAGGTACAGCTCCTTTCTTTACAAGGACGCAGTGCCCAGGTTGCATGTCCGGCATCTCACTACTGTACCTTTTATCAGAGTTTGTCTTCATGCGGCTCTACTAGACCTCCTGTTCTTTGACAGTTTTCCTTACTTCAGCGTGTTCGAGGTTTTCTAGTACACCTAGCTCACGATATGCAGGAAGTATGGGCGCTGTACCCGAAGTGTCAAAATGAGGGCTGCAGCCTATACCTGTACGATCTGCTGCGATGGTTCACAGCAGCCTCGAGACAGCATTTCCAGCCGCCGGCAAAATCTGGAGACATCTTCAGATGCTGCTTCACGTCTCGCATGGCACGTTCCGCTAGGCCGTTTGTTTCCGGATGGTATGTAGAATACTTGATCATTATGCCATGCTCCTGTGCCCGATTTGATATTTTGGCACTCCGGAAAGCCGGGCCATTATCGCAGACAAGCGTCTTTGTGTGTTTAAAAAATTCAGCCTTGAGATGTATTACGCCGTTTTCTTTGCCAGCTTTAGCCGCAATGACCCACGTGCACTCATCTATGGAGAGCAAGAAAGCTTGCGTTCGCTTGACTCCTTCGCCCTTTTTTTGAGCTCCGCGAAGTTCAAATCAATTACTTCGAACGGGACGCTTGAATATTGGAGGTTTGCCATAACGTCTGTCGATTGCTTGAATTTAACTTTGTTCACCTGGCAGAGGTGGCATGTGCGGATGTAATGGCTAATGTCATTTTTTCACGGCCGGCCACGTGAATCTCATCAGCAATTCCTTATAAGTGCGCCAGAAGCCCAAAACCCATCATGTCCACCGGATCCAGGAGTGTCGTGGTACAGATGAACAATCTTTGGAGCCGTATTTGGTGGTACGTGATACTTTCCGTAGATAAACTAGAGCTCTTGTGTACTTTCCGACAGTTTCATACGATTAATTACATCTGGATTCTTGCTTGATTCGTGTAGAAGTAATCTTGATAATGCGTCAGCATCAGTGAGGAGTGGGGCAGGACGGTCCGAAATTAGAAAATGAAATTATCGCAGATAGTTCACCCATCTAGCAGTGCGGCCTCTAGTCTGGGCTATGCTAAGAAGTTGAATCGGTGCTTCATGACCAGTGAAAAGCTTGAATTTGGCACCTTCCAGGTAAGTAGAGAAAGGACTGCACAGCTTTTAAGACGGCCAGACCTTCCTTTCCTGTGGTAGAGTAATTGATTTCAGCGGGTTTCAGGGTATAGCTATAATACCCCACAACATAGTGGTTCGTTTGATCGGTTTGTTTTGGGGGTTTCTGGTATAGAATTGCACCGGTAGCATAATGTGATGCGTCCGTGCTCAGCACGAAAGGCAGAGAAAAATTCGGTATTCGCAAGATGGGGTCCGACGATATTAGTTTTACAAGCTCACAATAGACAGCTTCGCACTCCTCGTTCCATTGAAAAGGCACGTCTTTCCGAGTTAAGCGTGTGAGGTACCTTGTTCGCAGTGCATGGCCTTTGGTAAACGCACTGAAATGCCCTGCTAAGCCAAGAAAAACGCGCAGGGAGTCACGTCATAAGGCTTTATCAGCTTGGAGATTCTCTCTACCAATTCTTGCGTAGTGCTTCTAGAGTGTCCATCAAACACCCTGCCAAGAAATACCACTGTATCTTGACAGAACGCGCTTTTCTTGAAGTGGACTTTGAGCTGGGCAAGACTGATAGCGTGAAGAACTTTTGAAAGACGACTACGGTGTTCTTCCTTTGTCTTTGAGTACATGATGATGTCGTCGAATGTGCCCAAGTAAGGTTTCAGAATGTCGGTTATAATCTTCTGAAACCACGCAGGGGAGTTTTTCCAACCAAATGGTAGGCGGTTGTACTCAAACAAGTCGATTTTTTATGTACGCGGTGTACTTTTTCGTTTCTTCACTTAGTGGAACCTGCCAAAACCTATTGCAGAGATCTGTTTGTGAGATACAATGGCAACCACCGGTTTTGTCAATGATGTCGTTGATTCTCGGCATTGGATAAGGTAACAATTCAATTTGACAATTGAGAGCCCGGTTGTCTGTGCAGAGGCGGAATGTCCTGTCTTCTTTTGATGCAATAGTTATAGGAGAAGCAAATGGGAATACAGAAGGTCGAATGATACCTGCGGTCAACATTTCTTGCAACTCGTTTTTCAGCCACATCCTTTTATCTCTCGACGTATTATAGGGGGCTCTACGAACCAGTTTTATCTGCGAGCTCGAAAGGAACGACATGTGATTTCATCGCTGGACGATAGCTACCCATGCATGTAAGCTCAGGGTACTTTGTCTTGATGCCTTCTTGGTGAAAAATCAGCCTTGATAATCTAGGCTCTTGACCAGGATCTTCTGTTCTTATGGTGTCTTCTGCCATTACTTTGTCGTCCCAGTAGAGGTTTATCTTAAGTTTTTTCATGTCTGGGCGGGACAAATGAAAATCATAGGTGACATTGGGAATTGCCAATACGTCAGTGGTAATGGAATGCCCCTGGAATTCAATAGCCAGGGGTGCCCATTCGCTATGTATGGTCACTGACCCATCCTGGGCTTGGACCCGCGATGTCCTACCAGCGTGCAGATGACCGGAACCCCCTGGAGTCTTGTTGATAATGGATACCGAAGCCCCACTGTGAACGAGAGCCTTCACTTGAATGCCATCTACCTTAATTGGGACATACAGTAAGTTTGAAGACACCAAGATACACAGTGTCACTGAAGCTCTTTTCCTGTGGCTTGTGATCCATGGTACTCAGATGATGTGGAACAAGTTTGCAGTGAACTGCGGTAATCAGTTCTTAATCATCCGCTCAGTCATGATTGATGCTTCATAGGGGTTTGTTTATGAAGCTATCTTCACATTCAGGTGGCGGCAGCGACTCAAGATGTACACTCAGCTTACGAGAATCAAGTTGCTCTGTTCTACCACCTGGCTGCCTTCTGGACTGATCAAAAACTGGACATGACTACGGATCTCGATACGCAACCTATGCGTTATCAAGTCTACAACAGCTGGAGACCATATCTTCGGTTCTGCAGAATACAGCAGGCGACGCTTCTCAATACAGTACTCAAGCAGAGAGCCACATCTATATCTGAACCGTATTAATACGGGAAGATCAGACATCTACCCCTTCGTAGCAATTGCTACAAAGGAAACCCATACGGTTCGTCGAAAAAAAAAAACCTCACAGTTGAAGAAAATTCGTCCTGGTCCGGGACTCGAACCTGGAACTACCGCCTTTCCGGGGAGCCGCCGTTGTAGCAATTGCTACGAACGGGTGGATGTCTGAATTTCCCTTATTAATTACTTATTTCCACCTTGCGGGTTTTCGCAGAACTATTACGTCAATATATGAACCGTAGTGCAGAATCCCATCATTCTACTGCATTGCCTTCGAAGGCAGCTAAAAAGTTGCTTTCCCACAGCTCCCAAGGTGTTGGTCCATGATCCATTAGCTGCACATCATACCATTTTCTGGCTATAGAGCCCAAAGAGCGGCGCATATTCAGAATCTTTGTCTCGTGGGATTGCCACATACTCTTGTCACAGGCGTATTCGAAAAACCACAGCCAGTAGTGCGCACTTTGCGAGTTTCCTTCAAAAACATCCGGTTCAACATTGCCTCAGGCTGATTTCTCTCGATTCAGCGCTTGGACTATAGTTCTCAGTATTTCATTCGTTTGCATAATGTGCCTTTGCAGCTCTTCTATAACAGTCAAGTCTAGGCTCACCTTCCCGGCAGGCGTTTCCTCTGTGAGGGTACCACGTCGTATGGGTTCCAGAACGAGTTCGCTCAGTGTCTGGAACTATAGATTCACCGCCACCGGTCCTGTTTTCACCAGGGGCTTGGCGGCTGATTGCAGCTTGTTGCAGCACCACGTTGATAAGCGCGGTAGAATTACCTTCGAGAGAACGTCCGTCGCTGGCTCAGCGTGCACTTGGTTACCGGTGAAAACAACAGACTCCGATAACGCCTGGTCGACGAAAAACGTCCCCCGCATGAGTGGTCTTCGAATCCTGTCGGCTGCGCCAAATCGTAGCGTTCCTAACTAGAACGGCAGTATAAAAGACATAATTTCAGCGAGACGGGTGTTGTCCGCCATTTTATTCTAACTTATTCCTCCTCGCTTCTCCCCTAGCCTACTTCATCTTCTTTGATGCATCCAGCGGAGACCACTTGATAATTATACAAAGGAAGTCCAGTGCAACATAAAACACCGGTAGCTGACCCGAGGATACGACATAAGCAGAACAGTGTGATTACGAAGATAACGACGGACACGCCATCTAAGATAGAGGCGAGAACTATATTGACGACGATAGCACAGCCACGACTGAAACAAGTACAGCAAGGCTAGGATTGCGCTACGACGGAGGTGGCAACGACAACAATTTAATACGTGGAAGGTGCAGATGATTATATATTCCTCAGGGTGCCTAATTTTGCATCTGAATTGTTCTATAATGCCTTAATAAAGAAACAAAAGATGAAAAATGTGCAGATCCCACGCACCGTAGAAATATGTGTTATGCGAAGCATCTTGCAGGCGCCAGGCTATCGAACATTGTTTGGGGTTCGGAAAAACTATATTATGTGGATCAAGGTGCTTCCGTAACTTGAGTAGTTGTGTGCGTAGGTCGCAAGCGTGCATGCATGTGACGACAACAGCAGGGGGACACCCACGTCGTGGAGGAATGTATCACGACAATGGCATAAATTCTGCGCCGGCCGTTCCATGCGAGTCTGCGACATCGGAATTGTTGGATCGGTAGTGGTAGTTAGCGGATGAGCGTAAGTGAGGAAAACGCGGAGTGTGACCTCATCAGCGACTACGTTACAACAGTATGTAATATTTTATGGTGTAGGCTAAAACGACGATGATATTTGTACTTCGGCGAATGGTTCCCTGCGCACCTTGGAACCATTGAGAGTGCCTCGATCAACCCCAACGAGGAGGCGCACTCGGCTGCACGAGGTTTGACTGACCGTGCGCTGGGCAACGCGTCCTCTCCTGGGCGACCCGAGCCTCTCTGCTCGTGCAACGAAATCTGCAAATATAATTATCTGTCAAGAAGACTCCTACCTTCGCCGCACTCCTCGCTGTGCAGGGCGGAGGCAGTCACTCTCAGACTTCTGCAAACAAGCACTTACCCGAGCCCCGCGGCGCTGCACACAATGTACCTCGAACGGTTCCCAAGCCCGGACTGCCCTCTGTGTGGTGATTATGCAGACTTCGAACATGTCTTGTGGGGCTGCGCCTCTGCCGGTCCCCTTTCACTCAAGAGGAAATGATGAAGCTAATTAAGGCCCAGGATCAGACCTCTCAAATCCTGGCAGTCCAGAGGGCTCGAGAGAAGGCCGTCAGGTTTCACCTGATGGTCCCCGTGTGGGCCTAGCCAGGTGACGTGGAGCTTGCTTACGTCTACAGTGGACCGAATAAAGTTGTTTCTCTCTCTCTCTCGGCGAATAAATTTAAAGCCTTATTAACTTCGGCGACCATAGAGTCTGTATAATGTCTAGCAGTTTCTACGTAGGATAAGCTCTTATGAGGAAAGTACTGGGCAAGGTGTGCCGCTCGCGGAGAAACTGCAGTCTAACACGACTCCTCAAAGCGCGGCGTGCACGCGCCAAGTGTTTCAGATGGTTGTCTGACTTTGGGAAGAGGGAAGCGGGAAGCATGCGTGCGGTCGTGGTGTGCCTGTGTAATGATAAACAAGGCAATAAAGAAAACGAAAGCTACAGAAATTCAGAGAATTATCTCCTAATGTGTAGCATTCTGTGGCTCAGCGCGTACTTTCATTTCCCTGTGATTAGCCTAGCTTGTGATTTTCTTCCCCTGTTGGCCCAGCCCAAATTTTAAGTTTGGCCGCCCCCTTATCACCCGCAAATTCAGGTTGGCTCTCCAAATTTAGGCCCCACTACAAGTAGTCAGACGTGTCCGCGTCGGCTCCCGCTTTATGGGCAGTTTTGACGAGATTCTTCTCTATTTTGTGCATAATTCTGTGCTAAACAGATCCGCTAAGTTACACGCTACAGCGGGATATAGGACTTTTTCAGTGAGTGGACTGTACGTTATTTTACGGCCTTTCTCGTCTAGACTACGACACCGGAGGTGTTAACCCTTATCACCGAACCTGCCGTACTCGTGGGCCGCGCCGGCTCCCCGGCTACCTGACGCTTTTGTCATGATGGAATACGCTGTGGAAGGCGAAGATATTGCTCCGGAAGACGTTTCGGAGGATGCTGGCTGGAAAATTACCAACCAGAGGAATTCAACCAACAAGGCAAGGCTATCATACGGCGGCAACAGTGTTAGCCCTAACCCAAGAACGGCAAAGTGAGTACAAACTCGCCTACTAGCGTCAAGAAGGGTATCATTCGGCGCTGTAAAACGTCTCCGCTGCGAAAAATGATATCAAGATTATCGTCAGGATCAGGGGAGGTCTGAATATTGCTAAAGTTGGTGTGCCCGGGGTGGCTGATGCAATCACGGCTGCTGCTTGCATAGACAAGGTGAAGCGAGAAGCGGACAGGATCTGCCCCAATTATTAGCAGAATATTGTGGTGGTTAGCACGCCGGAAGAAGAAAATGCTACGAAGTACGTGAGGATGAGGGATTTATGCATTGCTGGGCACATGCATGAAGCTGCGGCATATCGCCCGGCGCCGCATGGAACGTGCAAGGAAATCATAAGAAATGTTCCTCTCAGCGAGGGACCCGAAGGGCTCAATCGCAATATTGTTAACCCGCGTAATCCCCTGGCCCTGGTGGCAAAAAGCATCAAGGAGTCGGTTACGGTCATCATCGCCTTCGATGGGTACAAGGTGCCCAACTACGTTGATATGGTAACGCGCAAGTTAGGTGCACGCTTTACCGCAAGCAGTTTGATGTTTGTTATACTTGGGGAAAGCTGGGTCATCGCGCTGACGTCTGCCCCTAGTCGGAAGAAGTGGTTTGCAAGGGCTGCGGTTCAACCAATCCCGGTGAGGCCCACCGGTGTACGCCCAAGTGTGAACTGTGTGGAGGAGAGCATATCACGGCTGCCAAGGAGTGCCAGCAGCGGTTCCGTACCCCATATGTGGTCCGGCGCCGTTGTTTTGATCGGGCTATGGCGGATATCAAGGCTGAGAAAGATCAGAAGGGAGGCTTGAGATACGCCGAAAGCCAGTTCTCGACGTTGGGGAAGACGCTGCAGGCTGGGCAAGGTCATGATCGTGGGCGTCGACTTCCAAGATAAAGGAGACAAGGAAGAGCATCTCGCAGCCGCTCCGGTGGCCGGTCTGGGAGCAGATAGGCGTCTAAGGTGCGCTTCGGACTGGACGGACAGTTGGGAACTGAGACTTCGCGTGGCCCCAATGGGACTGAGGGACAGCGTGTGCGCAAGCGTGGTGTGTTGCAGGGTCTAGAAGGCAAGGGCCTCGGGTGAGCGGCCAGTGGTACTACCTGGGTGGAGCGCGCAAGTGCTCGAATGGAGATGTCTAGCTTGGTAAGGCCAGAGCACAGCAAGAATGAGGCGAGATTCAAGAGGCTAGAGCAGGAAAACACAGAGTTGAGAGAAATGGTGAGGTTGCTTAGGGCAGAAATCTCGGCCCTTAAGGGTGCGGCAGGCCCTGCACCGGCCGAGAGGGAAATGCCTGAGCCCATAGAGTGCATGGATTTTGCTGATGTAGGTGAGGCTAGTGGGTCGCGTTCCTCAAAGAGGAAGGCAATGACCCATGAGGCGGAGCTCGCGTCGAGGAAGCTGAGATCTGAGGTGAAGGAGATATTGTCGAGTGTTGCGGATAGTCTTAAGCAGGTCAACGATGGTCTGGCGCAGCTGAATACGCGTCCCACAGAGTCGCTGGGTTCCATCGATGGGAGGCTCAAGGAGCTGCAATGTAGAATAGAGGCATTAGAAAACAAGTCCAGTCTGAGTGCCTCTCCCCTTCTTAGGTCGGGATCTCAGTAGGCTGGTTCCTCGACGGGGAAGTCTCAGGTTCAGCAGGATGGCTCGCAGCAACTGCTTCAACATGGCGCGACAGCATGAGACTTTTTGTGCGTGGCGATGGAACTGTAGGGGGTATGCTCGTAAACGGGCGCCTCTACAGCAGTATATTCGCGGGTGTGAGAGTAGGCCGCAGGCTATTCTACTGCAGGAGACAGTGACGGAAGAAGTTTCTCTGACGGGCTACCGTCTTCGGGGGATCCAAAGCTCACAGTACCTGCATTCTGTTGGATAGCAAACTGACGCAGGTGGTCCATGATCTTAAGATACCTTTCAGTTCCCTGGAATATGTCATGATTGAGGTGATTCCTAACCGTGTGAACAAGACAAGCGTGTTTATTCTGAACGTGTACAGTGCCCTGAGGGACAGGGTGCAGAGATTGAAGCTGCTTCTGCAGAAGGCTTCCAAGCTTGCCAGGGACCATCCGTTGATCGTGGCCGGGGATTTCAATGCTCCGTGTCACGTGTGGGGGTACAAGCTTGATACAGTTAAAGGGAGAGACCTCTGCCAGAACGCTGCGGAGTTTGACGTTACGCTGGTAAGTGACCCTGCCTTTTCGACACGTATAGGGACGTTGACGTGTAGGGATACTACCCCTGACCTCTGCTTTGTAAGGAACGCGGCCAAGCCTAGTTGGTGCAATCTTCCTGAAGACCTAGGTAATGATCATTATATTAACCAAGTCGTTTTTGAGGTTGAGCGTAGGAGCCCTAGGGCGTCAAAGTTTATAGACTGGGATAAGTTTCGGATGATCCGGGAGGAGAGAGGAAAAAGGAGGAAGGCATTCAAAGGCCTGCGCCGGCCGTCCCTGGAGGATTGGGTCACCAAGGTGAGGGAGGATATAAAGGAGGCTACGGAGGAGATCGCTACGGATTCGTAGGTGGATAGTGTTGATATCAGGCTGGCCCATCTGATTGAAGCCAAGCGGTCTTTGCTGGCTAGGTGGAAGGGGCAGCGGCGTAATCGCAGGCTGCGTAAAAAGATTTCCGAGCTGAATAAGCTGATTGAGGAGCACTGTAAGCTTTTGTCTAGGCAACAGTGGGATGAGGTATGCAACTCGGTAGATGAGCGGGTGCGCAACGGGAGGTCGTGGGGCTTGCTTAAGCATTTGCTGAACAATTCCAATACGAGAGTTAGTCAGGGGCACGTCCTTGCTAGATATGTACACGAAGCCGCGGTGCCTGCCTCGGAGGAAGAGCTGGTTGAGAAGCTGGCCAACAAATACCTTCCTGTTACGGACCCGGATGCTCTTCTGACGGGGCAGGCCTACACGGGAGAGCACGACTTTTCCCTAGATGAGGACTTTTCTGTGGAAGAGATACGCATGGTTTTTCATAACCTTAACAGCAACTCGGCTCCCGGAGCGGACAGAATTTCGAACACGCTTTTGAAGAACCTGAACGATAGGTCGATCAAGTACCTTACCGGGGAGGTTAACGCTATGTGGAGAGATGGGGTGGTTCCGGAGCAGGGGAAGACAACTCTCACGGTGCTGATTCTCAAGGCTGGCAAAGTCCCGAGCATTGATAACTCAAGGCCTATTTCACTCACTTCGCGTGTGGGCAAGGTGGCCGAGCATGCGGTGCTTAGTCGGCTTACAAGGTACCTTGAGGAGAACGAGGTCTACCACCACACTATGATTAGTTTTCGGGCCGGGCTGTCGACTCAATACGCAATGAAGCTCATCAAGCATCAGGTCATTTACGGAGATGGAAGGGGCGTTAATGCCATCCTAGGGCTAGACAGGCTTTTGACAACGTTCGGCACTCTTATATTCTTAAGTACATTTTGGATCTTAGCCTCGGCGGGCGCTTTCATGACTATGTCAGGTCCTTCCTGTCAGACAAGAAGCCTACCCTGAGGGTTGCGGAGCTGGAGTCAAATACATTAAATGTTGGAGACTAGGGCACTCCACAGGGGGCCGTCAACTTGCCCACATTGTTCAATCTAGCCATGGTCGCATTGGCCAAGAAGCTCTTGGAGATTGAGGGGATTAAGCACACCAAGTATGCAGATGACGTGACCATATGGTATCCCGGGGGTAGTGAGGGCTATATCGAGAGTGTTCTGCAGGATGCCGTATATGTAATCGAGACTTATTTGGATCCGACGGGGCTAAGGTTAAGGCATTCCCCCTCCAAGTTGGAGCTGTTGCTGTACAGTTCCACTAGAAGGAGACCCAAGCCAAGGGGATTGATACCCGTGGACAAGCTGAGCATTCAGCTTCGCACAAGAAATGGCGATGTCATGCCTTGGGTAGATAAGATCAGGGTTTCGGGGATGCTGATTGAGTCGAACGGCGCCAACATGGTGACGATTCAGAAGATCATTGCCAAGACAGAAAATCCGGCATGCCTATTGAAGAGGGTGGCCAACAGGCAGACGGGGTCGAAGGAGGATATTCTGATTAGGCATATGCACACATTTGTATTGTGTCACTTTATTTATGTGGCGGCAATGTAATAATGAAAACCATCAGAGAAGGAGAAGCTTGACACGCAGATTAGGAAGATTACCAAGAAAGTGTTGGGAGTGCAAATGTGCACCAGCAACGACCGACTTCTCCAGCTGGGCATTCATAATACATTGGATGAGATAGCTGAGGCTCAGGAGAGGACGCAGATGGTGCGTCTCTCTACGACTAGCGCGGTTCGGCAAATTCTGAGTTAGGGGTTCCTCAGGAAAAGACATCGCCGTTTCACGTCGGTATTCCCTTGAAGGTCCGTAAGCGGCATCACGTCAAGCCGGTTCCCAGGAACATGCATCCGGAGCGAAATGTGGGTAGAAGAAAGGCCAGGGGGGCTTGCCTGCTGAAACTTATTCGTGATGAGAATCCGAAGGTTCGCTTCGTCGATGCTTCTTTTAACGAGGAGAGGGAGGTGTTTACGGTAGTTGTCGTGGACAATGAGAGCAGTGTAGTTAACGCTGCTACCATTCGGACTCATAGACTAGAGGTCGCGGAGCAAGTGACTATTGCGCTCGCCCTGGTCGACAGGCGCAGGCCTTTTGTATAAAGTGATTCAAAGTCGGCCGTTAGGGCCTTTGAGAAGGGCTCGGTGGCTAAGGTTGCTTTTCAAATTATGCAGACCTGTGAGATCTCTCAACGCTACTTATGTTGGTTCCCTGCTCACCTTGGGATGATTGACGGAGCCCCTCCGAATCTCAATGAGTCCGCTCATGAGGCAGCGGCAGATCCTACCCTCCGCTCTGCACCACGCCACGACGTGGCGGTACTCCCCAAGAAGAGACTCCCCTTCCACATACAATGAGATCACGAAGTATTACCTTTTTAATCGCAGCGTTTACGATTTGCCGCATCCTAAACTAAACAGACTGGTACTTATACTTGCCGGCGGAGGCTGAACATGTTTTATCCTGAGACGTATACAAAGCCTTATTGCCAGGATTGTGGTGATTTAGCCACGCTCGAATACATGCTCTGGTCTTGCGAAAGAATTGAAGACTCGGCGATCAAGGACGCGTCCCGATGGGAGGCTGCACTTCGCAGCCCGGACCTGGATGAACAATTCTGGGCTGTCTAGCAGGCTCATGACGTGGCCGTGAGGCTTGGCCTTCCGGTCCCGACGTGGGAGCGGCCCGATTAGAGGTTAATTATTACTACTTGCAGGACCAAATAAAGTTTTTCATCCATCCCCAAATTTAGGTTGGCCCACTTCCAAATTCAAGTTGGCCCACCCCAACCCAATGTATTTTCTATGGAGCCCTGTGCATTCCTACAGTAAATATGTCACGCTTTTTGCGTTTGAAATACGATTTTCATACCAATATTTCTGGGGTAGCTGCCAAAGAATAGTACACAATAATGAGTTGGCACAGGCAGCCGGGGTTAGAGGAGACGGTTGCCGGGCTCGACGTCAGAGGTTCGCATTCCTCATCGACTACGCATTATTTTATTTTTCTCAAAGCGAAGCTAGTCAGCAGCCTACCTACCTACCGCAAACCGCCAAGAATGAGAAAAAGAACGCTTCGCATTAAAACGCAAGTAGGGGCAGATAAACAGATTTAGGTGCCTAACGTAGGCGTTTCACGTGTATTGGGATGGCCCTACTGACTGATGGCAAGTGTAATGGCAGAGGCTTATGAAAGTCCTTTTTTTCTCTGCAGGGAACAGAATTTAACGCACGGCAACCACAATAATGGCTTGATGGATCATGGTTATAACGACGCGCTTTGACGACGGGACACAGAAAGAATACACAGAGGACCAACGCCGTTGAAGTTGAAGTTCGGCGTCTGTGATCTGTGCGTTCTTTCTGTGTCCCGTCCTCAAAGCGCGCCAGTATGACCATGTTCCATCAAGCCAGCAACCATCTAGACACTTAATCACAATAGCGGGTTTACGAGACACAGGAAGGAGTTCGGCACCATGGGTTTGGTGATATGGTACACTAGGCTTTCTACAACATCAGCGTCGTTGCTCATTGACCTATGAAAAAAAAAAAACGCTTTTCTTGACGTGTTTTATTTGCCCATATGAAAAGAGTAAGAAATTTCGCACAAGTATCGAACGCGGAATTTTCCATTGAAATGAAGAGAGCATGCGTTGGCTATCTTATTACTGACAATTTCAATTTTGATTCAGCGCGGCTCTTTCCCTTGTCGTGCAGCAACCTGCGGCCAGAGCCTGAACTGCATCGGATGCCCATAGTTCGTTGAGATGAATTCTTTTTGAAACAGTCACATCGGTCGTATTGACCAATCAACGCGCAGCACTAGTCAGAAGGGCTAAAGTGATCGGATTCGAAAGTCAGCCTTATGTGAGCGCGTTTGTTTTTGTTTAGTGACATGTGGTTTGCGGGAAACGACGAACCGTGTTTCTTTATTTTTCTATTCTGTGCATGGAAAGAAATTCCCCATTCCACTTGTCAAGAAGGAACTGTTTCTCGTTGTAATGTGTCCATAAATATTCAAGTTATGAGTCGTCTACAATGGATACTCAGCTTTTGGGCAAGCTGGGTAACCTTCAAATACAGCATATTTATTATTTCGAACACGCGTTTTAACAAAGGCCTACGAAATTTACCAGAATTACGTCACTGCATATAGGTAACCTGCCTAGGCGGACGTCATTTGCAAGAAAATCCAAAGCAATTCGTTGAGTACAATAAAAAATATACCTTTCGTAAGAAATTTACAGAGCATATTTATATAGACACGTTGAAGGGAGCGGAATCGTCATAACAAGTGTAGTTCCGTATGTATAGGTTTCAAAATGACCAAATAGACTTAAATAATCGGCGTCAAATTGTTCGTTCAATTTACCTGATTCGTCATCATCATCATCATCATCATCATCATCATCATCATCATCATCATCAGCCTGGTTATGCCCACTGCAGGGCAAAGGCCTCTCCCATACTTCTCCAACTATCCCGGTCATGTACTAATTGTGGCCATGTTGTCCCTGCAAACTTTTTAATCTCATCCACCCACCTAACTTTCTGCCGCCCTCTGCTACGCTTTCCTTCCCTTGGAATCCATTCCGTACTTTTAATGACCATCGGTTATCTTCCCTCCTCATTACGTGTCCTGCCCATGCCCATTTCTTTTTCTTGATTTCAACTAAAATATCATTAACTCGCGTTTGTTCCCTCACCCAATCTGCTCTTTTCTTATCCCTTAACGTTACACCTATCATTCTTCTTTCCATAGCTCGTTGCGTCGTCCTCAATTTAAATAGAACCCTTTTCGTAAGCCCCCAGGTTTCTGGCCCGTACGTGAGTACTGGCAAGACACAGCTGTTATAAACTTTTCTCTTGAGGGATAATGGCAACCTGCTGTTCATGATCTGAGAATGCCTGCCAAACGCACCCCAGCCCATTCTTATTCTTCTGATTATTTCAGTCTCATGATCCCGATCCGCAGTCAGTACCTGTCCTAAGTAGATGTATTCCCTTACCACTTCCAGCGCATCACTACCTATTGTAAACTGCTGTTCCCTTCCGAGACTGTTAAACATTACTTTAGTTTTCTGCAGATTAATTTTTAGACCCACCCTTCGGCTTTGCCTCTCCAGGTCAGTGAGCATGCATTGCAGTTGGTCCCCTGAGTTACTAAGCAAGGCAATATCATCAGCGAATCGCAAGTTACTAAGGTATTCTCCATTAACTCTTATCCCCAATTCTTCCCAATCCAGGTCTCTGAATACCTCCTGTAAACACGCTGTGAATAGCATCGGAGAGATCGTATCTCTCTGCCTGACGCCTTTCTTTATTGGGATTTTGTTGCTTTCTTTATGGAGGACTACGGTGGCTGTGGAGCCGCTATAGATATCTTTCAGTATTTTTACATACGGCTCGTCTACACGCTGATTCCGCAATGCCTCCATGACTGCTGAGGTTTCGACTGAATCAAACGCTTTCTCGTAATCAATGAAAGCTATATATAAAGGTTGGTTATGTTCCGCACATTTTTCTATCACCTGATTGATAGTGTGAATATGGTCTATTGTTGAGTAGCCTTTACGGAATCCTGCCTGGTCCTTTGGTTGACGGAAGTCTAACGTGTTCCTGATTCTATTTGCAATTACCTTAGTAAACACTTTGTAGGCAAGGACAGTAAACTGATCGGTCTATAATTTTTCAAGTCTTTGGCGTCCCCTTTCTTATGGATTAGGATTATGTTAGCGTTTTTCCACGATTCCGGTACGCTCGAAGTCATGAGGCATTGCGTATACAGGGTGGCCAGTTTCTATAGAACAATCTGCCCACCATCCTTCAACAAATCTGCTGTTACCTGATCCTCCCCAGCGGCCTTCCCCCTTTGCATAGCTCCCAAGGCTTTCTTTACTTCTTCCGGTGTTACCTGTGGGATTTCGAATTCCTCTAGACTATTCTCTCTTCCATTATCGTCGTGGGTGCCAGTGGTACTGTATAAATCTCTATAGAACTCCTCAGCCACTTGAACTATCTCATGCATATTAGTAATGATATTGCCGGCTTTGTCTCTTAACGCATACATCTGATTCTTGCCCATTCCTAGTTTCTTCTTCACTGCTTTTAGGCTTCCTCCGTTCCTGAGAGCATGTTCAATTCTACCCATATTATACTTCCTGATGTCAGCTGTCTTACGCTTGTTGATTAACTTCGAAAGTTCTGCCAGTTCTATTCTAGCTGTAGGGTTAGAGGCTTTCATACATTGACGTTTCTTGATCAGATCTTTCATCTACTGCGATAGCTTACTGGTATCCTGTCTAACGGAGTTACCACCGACTTCTATTGCACACTCCTTAATGATGCCCACAAGATTGTCGTTCATTGCTTCAACACTAAGGTCCTGTTCCTGAGTCAAAGCCGAATACCTGTTCTGTAGCTTGATCTGGAATTCCTCTATATTCCCTCTTACCGCTAATTTACCTGATTATACACGCTGAACTGCGAAGCGCGGCTTTTTGTGCGCCCCCTGTCAGACATATTGTGGCGGCGCAATTTAAAGCTTTGATGTCCCGTATCGCGCGATAGCGCAGTACGTCCGTCTCGTCCCTGTTGCTAAAATGACTATGGGTTGGATTGGAAGCAGCACGAAACGTTAATTGGCTCCAGATAGTTGAGAGAGGGAAGCACGACGGCTGCTTCATTTTTCCCCACCCTTATACGTAACATAGTGGGTTGGACGGCCAGCCGCGCTTCGGGGTGCTGTGAGCGTAATCAGGTAAATTGAACGATTACTTTGACGACAATTATTTTGATCTACGTGGCCATCTTGATATATACAACTATTACGACGACGGTAATTAACTTTGTATTGTATAAACAGGCGCAGTAAAGCTTCTTTGTCAAATGTTAGTCAGTTTAATCAATCCATTTGTGAATAGATTGCTTTCTGTTTTTCTGGGAAATGATGCCCGCCCGTGCAGATAATTCATATGTAGTGGCGTAATTAAGGTAAATTTCGAAGAAAAAATATGCTGTATACAAAAAATTCATCGACGATTACGACACTTCATAATGCGATATAATGGCTGGCGCGGACAATCTTTATCGTGTGCCACATTTCAAGCGGAGCGAAGTGTGGCGCGACTGCCTCGATAATCCTGAGATCGCGAGATGCAGCGTGTGGGTGAGGCGTGGGCGCGATTCGCAGCAGCCGCCGGAGGCCGACCTCCGCTGATGTAGTGCTTTGGTGAATGGACGACGTCTGCTACTCTGGCGCCACTTCGTAGCCATCGTGGGCACATAGTCCGTCTTGTGCTGCACTTTTTATTCTCACGCTTTTCAAGTACCCTCCTCTGTCGCATTCCGCCTCATGGTTCCGCTGCATCCTCCTCCTCCGCTTTCCTCTTCGTGCTCTCTTCGCTATCGCCGTCTTTCATATTCTGCTACGCTCCGCGTTCGCTGTCATCCTTCACTGTGCTCGTTCACTCGGTTACAATGTACGACGCCGACGCTCGCTGCAGGAACAGGCGCCTAAGGGCTGAGCTCTAAAAACAGTGTTCACGTAGGAATAGAAGGTCACTGACGTCAAGGCGGTAAATGAGGCTAGTTGGTCTGCCAGGCCGGAATCCTTAGTAGGGCTAAAATGACAAGGACAGAGAACAGCACTAGGACTTATCATGTCTGACCATCTTTGTCTTCTTAGCGCTAATTAGGATTTCTGTATGCAAGTGAGATGCAAACTTCAGGAGTGGGAATTTCTGCAAAGTGCCAAGTGTACGTCATGAACAAAACACATTAATTAATACAGCGCTGCACAAGAACATCGCGTAAAAACTGTATTAGCTGGAATAAATTTATTGCAGATCGTAATAAATTATTGCATTTGTATACCGTTTGGTGGACTGTGATTCGTTTTAGCTGATAAGTTCAAATGCCGTGCTAAATCAAAATGAAGATAGGGGCATTAGCGACACGACATTGGGTTGTTTTATGCCTTTTGGTTCCTTTTGTGCTGATATTGTGCAGTATTTTATGCTTATTGCATAAACTATAATACATTTCCTAGGTGAGTTCACACTCTCAGCATCCTGTTTTATAGAAGGCCATAGCGCTCCTGCCGAATCAAGTCTTGGGGCCGAAGAGTGTCCACAGACGAGTGACCTGCAACGACAAAATAAGAAGTGAGGGCGCGTCATTAAACACTCATTGCTGTTGCAGATCATGACCAGCAGGTTGCCATTATCCCTCCAGAGAAAAGTGTATAACAACTGTGTCTTACCAGCACGCACCTACGGGGCAGAAACCTGGAGGCTTATGAAAAGGGTTCTACTGAAATTGAGGACGACGCAACGAGCTATGGAAAGAAGAATGGTGGGTGTAACGTTAAGGGATAAGAAGATAGCAGATTGGGTGAGGGAACAAACGCGAGTTAGTGACATCTTAATTGAAATAAAGAAGAAGAAATGCGCATGGGCAGGGCATGTCATGAGGAGGGAAGATAACCGATGGTTATTAAGGGTTACGGAATGGATTCCAAGACAAGGGAAGCGTAGCAAGGGGCGGCAGAAAGTCAGGTGGACGGATGAGATTAAGAAGTTTGCAGAGACAACATGGCCACAATTAGCACATGACCGGGGTAGTTGGAGAAGTATGGGAGAGGCCTTTGCCCTGCAGTTGGCGTAGCCAGGCTGATTCCAGGCCAGCCTCGGTTATCGAAGGCTTAACAAGATTACCCGAAAGGATGTATACCCGTTGCCACGTATTGACGACGCACTTGACTGTTTGCAAGGAGCTGAGTTTTTTTCCTCCTTAGATCTCCACTCTGGCTACTGGCAGGTGCCCATGGCTGACGCTGACTCTTCTGAAACCGCGTTTGTAACACCAGACGGCATGTATGAATTCACTGTAATGCCGTTCGGTCTGTGCAATGCGCCCGCCACCTTTGAACGCATGATGGACGGCATCCTACGCGGCCTGAAGTGGCATACTCGTCTCTGCTGCCTCGACGACGTTGTCGTCTTTTCCCGTGATTTTCCGACCCATCTTCGGGATTTACATCAACTTTTGACCTGACTCCGGAATGCTGGTCTCCAGCTTAACTTAAGAAAGTGCCGATTTTCAGCTCGAAAACTGCCTATATTAGGCCACGTTGTCTCCAAAGAAGGCATTCATCCTGATCCTGCTAAACTTCGCGCCGTATCCGAATTTCCGAAGCCCGTTAACTTGAAAGCACTGCGCAGCTTCATTGGCCTATGCTCCTATTTTCGACGTTTCGTTCGCAATTTCGCTACTGTGATCGCACCACTAAACCAACTTCTCCAAGGCGACAATGAACTTTCTGCTTGGTCGGAAGCCTCTGATGATGCCTTTACGTCTCTTCGTCTCCTACTCACGTCTCCGCCAATCTTGCGCCATTTTGATCCAATTTTGAGCCAAGCGGTACGCTCATGTTTTTATAGATACCACGTGAATTTTCACGACAGTGTTACAAAAATCGCTTTCGGGAACAGTCTTACGCCATATGTAGAGAGTCGAGATGGGCATCAATCGAAAGCCGAGTCTCCGGACTACATACGCTGCACTGGGTATTACGATAGACGGGATAGTTTTATTACAGTCATCGTTCTTGCCTCAAAAATCGAGCACAAGTTTTCGTCGTTTCCATAGGCTTCCATTGCTAAAAGTTTAACCGCTGTGGGAACAAAATTCTTATGTGCCATAGAGTGATCACTGCACTTGGCTCGCGTGGATTGTCTTCCAGAGCACGTTTGTAACCTGCCTTTTTCAATAATCGTCCTGCAGCTTTTGTTATTCGCGAAAAACCCTCTCGTTCCATTGAAAACGCGCTAGCTTCGTGCCGGGCCTGCTTGGGGCGCTAGTTGGTACGTGTCCGGAAAAGCTGGATATGGTGGTAGCGCTGTATTATTTTCATCATGCCTAAATCCTCTATAAACGTTCCCAACTAACCAGAACTTACTTGTTGTTCACGTCGACGGTGTCCATTCGACGGCCTTAATTGATATTGGAGCCCAGGTGCCCATAATGAGTGCTAACCTCCGTGGTCGACTAAAAAAGGTTCTTACGCCTGCTACTACAAAAGGCGTACAACTGTTCCCGTCACTTGAATGTGTACTGCCCGTACTGTGTAATGTGTACTGGAATGTGTAAGCATCACTGGCCGCCACGTACCACTTGTTTTTACAGTGCCGGGGCCCTATAACGTAAAGCTATTCCAATATGTTTCTATCCCAATCTCCTGACGTCAAATTTGTGTAACCACCGACGCAAGCACCGGGCGGTCACCCGCAGGGTTGTCTGAACAGACCAATCAAACGCTCTCCTCGTTCATAGGCGGTCTCTTTTGTTTGCATGAAAAACGAATAACATTGCCTACACTGAGCGGCTTGTCGTATCTAATTGGCTGACAAAAGGCGAGGAGAACGCTCAAGTGGAGAGGGATTCACTAGGGCAGAGCCAGTGCACTGAAAATCGATAACCGGATGAAGATGGTGGTGCCGGCGTCTGCGATTGGTCGGCTTTCCCTTACTTAGCTTGTGGTGGCTGGTCGAAAATCACGGCGGCATGCAACGGAAGCTTAAGAATGACGCTAAACCTGACCCTCAGCAAAGAAGAGTTGGCAGAATGAGGTGGTAAACGTGCCGAAAGAGCTCGAAGACGTTACACGGCCACGCAAGAAGTTTTATTATACGCAAATACACCCATGCTCTCCGGCAGGTGCGAGCAGCCAGCGTCTCAGCGATAGGCGGCAGCCATCTTTTATTCCTTTCGGAACGGGGCAGCTTGCGGCTATTCCGAAGGAAATTCAGTTTTGTTCCGCATATAATTGCATCTTTACCGCGTACACGTCACTTTGACAGGGTGAGTTTGTGCGGTTTTGTGATGTCGTGTGACAGGCAGATGAAGTGGGTGCAGCCCGAAAACATTTTACCAATAGCCGAGGGCGAATGGCGAAAAGGGATCGAATCAGAAATAACTGTTTTTTCTTTTTTCTGTCAAATCATGCATAATCAGTGTGTACACATCATATGAGATGGGGAGGTATCGCGGTTTTCGTGACGTCGCGTGACAGACAGGTGAAGTGGGCGTGGTCGAAGAAAGTTTTTGACCAATCGTGGAGGGCTGATAGCAGAAATGGAATAGAAAAGTTTGGAATAGTTTTACGTTATAGAGCCCCTGATCAATTGCCCCCACGATCTTATCGTTTAACTAGACTTTCTTAGGGCGCATCCCGCGCTGATAGACTATCCTGCTGGTACCCTTTTACCGCGAACTTCTTATCCCACATGCTCGTGCCCAACTCTTGAACAACATTAGTACGATCGCGTTCGTCGGGCTGCCGTGCAAAGCGTTGACCTTCGGCGATTTGCGATAATCTTTTCCCGTGCCCGATGGTGATTACGTCGTCACACCCGTTCCTGATGCGCATTTGATGCGCAATATCTCTATACCGCAGTGCATCGGAACTGTCGCCAATAACCGGGCATGCCTTCCCGTCGTCAATTTTGTCTTGAGGTCTGTGTCCTCTTCGTCCAATGTTACTTCAGCAGTCCCATGATTCCTGCAGACCTATTGCCTGAACAAGCTGCAGCTCTACGCCTACTTTTGGTTTTCTACCGCGACATCTTTGGTCAGACTTCACTTGTTCAGGATCACATAAATACTGGTGACGCTAGCGCCATTCATCGTCAGCCATATCGAGTTTCTGTACCAGAGCGTAAGGTTATATTCAAGATGAAGTGAAGAAGATGCTTGCCAAATCCATTGTTCGACTCTCGCTGAGGCCTTTGGCATCGCCCGTTGTGCCTGTTAACAAGGAAGATGGCACTTGACGTTTTTGCGTAGATTATCGCTATCGCAACCGACTTACCAAAAAGGACGTCTGTCCCTTGCCTCGAATAGACGACGCCCTGCATCGTCCGCATGTTGCCAATTACATTTAATCAATAGATCATCGGTTTGGGTATTGGCATATTTCTGTGCATAAAAGGGCCCATGAGGAGACTGCATTCGTTCCCCCTGGTGGCCTATATCAATTCAAAGTTATGCCATTCGGTCTATGTAACGCCCTGGCAAGATTCTAAGGTACGATGGACTCTGCTTCAAGGGTTCAAATGGTCACACCCCTTCGCTACCTAGACGATGTTTTTGTATATTCGCCGACTTTTGAGACACACCTTGAGCGCTTTTCAGGTATTCTACACGTGTTTCGGAAGGCTAGACTAACTGAATTCATCAAGGCGTCACTTCGGTCGCTGGTAGATAAAAGTGCTGGGCCAGCTCGTCGACGCTTCTGGTATATAACCACACCCGGATAAACGCCGTGCTGTCACGTCATTTCCTGTACACCAGCCTGTCAAAAACGTCCGGAAGTTCGTAGGACTATGCTGCTACTTCTCATGGTTCGTGAAAGATTTCGCAGCAATTGCCCGACCATTGACTGATATTCTGAAGAAGGATGTGCCATTTACTCGGGGTGCAGCTGAAGCTGCCGCTTCTGCAAACATCACCACGATTCTCACCACGCCACCTATCTGGCCCACATTGACCCGTCCTTTTTTACAGAGCTTCGTACCGACGACAATGGTCACGCCATCGGAGCCATCTTAGCCCAACGCCAACGGGGCCAAGCTCGTTCAATCGCCTACTCTATATCCGCCTCTTCGCAGCAGCGGAGCGCAACTATTCGACTACAGTGCGCGCATGCGTGCTTCTCGGCTGGGCGGTTTTTTTCCACCGTATTTTCCACCCGTATTTGTAAGACACGCACTTGTTGGTAACCCCGGACCACCACGCGCTCTGTTGGCTTTCGGCAGCTAAGAATCCTACATGTAGGCTTCGTCGCTGTGCTCTGCGGCTACAAGATTTTTCCTATATAGTAGTGTACAAGTCGGGCCGCCTACATGATGATGCAGACTGTTTATCACGCTATCCAGTGGACGAACCAGCCGCCATCACTGGCACCGACACCGACGCTTGCGTTTTATCCCTTTCTCAACTGCTCCATGTCACCGACCAGCGACGCCGTGATACCACCTTGCACGCCTTCACTGATCACTTGGAATCTTTGCCTTCCGATTCATCCCTTCACTTCTTTGTCCTCCGGGACTGTGTCTGAAAATGCGTTGCGGCTTGTGAGAAATGCCAGCGCCGAAAAACACCATCGACGCTCCCTACCGGTTGCCTTGAACCGCTCGACGTCTCGTCGGAGCCGTTCTTTCGCGTTGGTTTGAATTTATTTGGCGCTTTCCCTCTATCAACATCGGGCAGCAAGTGGGTCCCTGTGGCGACAGATTAGGCCGCGCGTTACGCAATCATCTGAGCGCTTTCAACAAACTGCGGTACAGATGTCGCTGATTTTCTCTTACGCAGTTCAAAGCCTGCTGCTCACTGACCATGGCCGGTAATTCATTTCAAAAGTCATCGCCAACATCCAGCAGTCCTGCTCAACCAGGCACAACCTGACTACATCTTACTATCCGCAAACTAATGGTCTCATGGAGCGTCTGAATTGAATTCTCAGAGACATGCTTGCAAATATGTCTCGTCTGACCATACTGATTGGGACCTTGCTCCACCATGTCACATTTGCACGTAATTCGTCGCGCCACGACACTGCCGGTTATTTCCCGTTTCATCTGTTGTTCAGCCGAGAACCAACATTGCCACTGCACACAACCCTTCCATCCGCCATAGCAGCGGCCAGCAAATATGCACTCGCCGCCATCACCAGGGCAGCGCAAAAACGCGAAATAACTGCCGCTCCGCTCCAGACTTCCCAAGAGAACCAACGAAGTTTTTACGATCGACAACGGAGAGACGTGCACTTTTCGCTTGGATCGCTTTTACTGCACGACCCGTCGTGTTGGGCTGCCAGAAAAATGTATCGGTACACAGGCCCATACCGAGTGCTGCGTGCCCTGACTCCAGTTACATATGAAATCGCTCCAGTCGATGCCAGTACCTCATCTGCCTTGCATGGCACTGATATTGCGCATGTCTCATGTTTCAAACCCTATTACTCTCTTGTCAACACCGATATTTAGATGCACCGGTACGATGCTTCTTCCGCCTGAGATAATGCTAAATGCATATTGCGCGTTTCTTTTCCACAATGCGCGCGGGCGCCCCGACGAAGACGAACTGCTCCTTACTTTTGAGCCGTCGGCTGAACAGGCCAGCACTGTAGTTGTTTTTGTAAATAAATATTTTAAATAGTCTTCAGTGTTTAATCCATGGTTCGCATAAGAATGTTTTTCTGAGCCGTTCTCTTGTTTCGAAAGCGCATTCACCTAATTCTTTCTATAACATCTGGTAGAATTGACAGACGCTGCTGATAATGGCTGCGCACCTGACAACGCGTCCTAGTAAAGAAGGGCTTGCGCTTTCAACATTAGTTCAGCTATCGAAGGCCTCTGCTCGCCTGTCTGATACTCCGTATCAAGGAAGTGGCAGTGGGCACACAACTTCATGTTACACTGCGGACGGGCACTTCAAGGAGAAAGTTGCAGCATTTTGGGAAAAGTCTATTGTAGACTATACACTGGAAAGGGCGTTGAATGTAGATTGCGCTTCGTGTGTGTCAAGCAGAACAGCTAAAATCTGCTGGAAGTAATAACGACTGTAGTAAAGCGCTACCCTTCGGTGCATGCGCGCCTTGTGTTTCATTGCCTAGACACACAAGCCGATCGCGTTGTCGCCACTCTGCGATGAACTCTGCTGCTCAACCCGCTCTTCCTCTGTTAAACGGGTGTATCTAAAAAGATAAATGCTACTGTACTCAAACGTGTGATCAATACAGAAGCACTTTGCGAAGAATAAAGTCATGGCGATATACAAAAAGCGCATAATGAGGAGTTCTTGTGATCAGTTCACATGACACACCTACCGCACCATAACGCAAGTTTAATGCATCCAACGTGTGTGGCAGTGCTGTCGAAAAAGTTCGTGTACAGTTGCAGTCAATCTTGGGCAAGAAATGTGGATTTGTTTTCTGCTTAAAGAAAGTATCGGAGGTTCTTGCAAGCGTTTACCCTAGTACATCAGAGGGCGTTAAGCTGTCAAGTATGCGGAAGTTAAGAAAGCGCTCCATTCGCCGCTGTCGGTGTTTTACGCTCGTTTACAGCCTACGAGCTCATTCTGAATGACAAAAGGTGCTCTCTTGAATTGCAAAACATTCAAACAATAATTGTGTGTTACTGATATGTAAAGTTATACAAAGAATTTTAAGCAACACGCGTCTTTCCTTATTGGAAAATTGACTTAGTTCGATTCGTTAGGCGTGCATTCGAGTTTTCTCATTGACTGCTTGTTAGCTTTCATTGCCTATATTGGGTTTTCCGATTTGTTACACTTGACGCACTATTGTAATGTTTTGTACTGTAAATATACAGTATAATACCCGCTCATTGTGTCAGAACAATTGCGTTAAGTGTGTTGGATGCAGTATGTGGACTGAAAAAAAAAGTGGCCTCTCGCGTGCTTAGCAAATCGATGTAATAATTATGGGGTTTTACGTGCCAAAACCACTTTCTGATTATGAGGCACGCCGTAGTGGAGGACTCCGGAAATTTCGACCACCTGGGGTTCTTTAACGTGCACCTAAATCTAAGTACACGGGTGTTTTCACATTTCGCCCCCATCGAAATGCGGCCGCCGTGGCCGGGATTCGATCCCGCGACCTCGTGCTCAGCAGCCTAACACCATAACCACTGAGCAACCGCGGCGGGTTCAAATCGATGTAAAGCGACGGCAAGCGCAATATGATTGCTACCTTTCAGATTCACAACTGAAAGCTTCGAAGTTTTCTTACCATGAAAATGAGCTACTCACATTCAATACATACATCAGGTCGCGGTTTGCGAACGATTTACAGTGCCTATTTAGGCCAACAATGTGCCTAAAGTGAGGTACCACATGTCTTGAGTCTAAAATTTGGTATCTGCTTCGGAGTTATGAATATATCTATGCGTGCCAGGAAAAACAGTAATCAGACTTCTTGGGTTCCTTAGGCACGGAACTATATTGCTGCGACAACAGTTGCTGTATCACCTGCCACCAGCTATACCGACAACCATAAACAATAATGGCCAGTGTCAGGATTGGGAGCTCAATCCCATCGCTCGAGATCCGTTGCCAAGATTGGAGTCCGGCATGAATTCGAAGGTAGCTGGCCCATGCCGCCGTCCAACTTAAACACGCTGAGGACGTTGATGAAGGGAAGAACTGCTTCTCATTGAGAACGAGGAAAATGGGTTTATTTACGGAAATTAAATCAGTCTAACATGACTGCTTAAGAAAAAGAGTGTCAGTCCAACATGACTGCTCAAGAGAAAGTGTGTCAGTCCAACCTGACTGCACGAGAGAAGTGTGTCGAGCCTCCGCCCAACAGCCGTTTTTTAAACACTCGGTCCTCCGGCGATACAAAGCAGCGAATGTTCGTTTCGTCATCGCAAAACTAGCCGCCTCCCGCGACCGGTTTACGCACACACACACGCAAACACACAGGTGCGAAGGACTGGAGCCGACGACAGAGGGGAGTCGTTCCGCAGTATCGTTTACGCCTACACACACGCAAACACACAGGTGCGAAGGACTGGAGCCGACGACAGAGGGGAGTCGTTCCGGGAAGCTCGGAGACATTCTGGGTAGCTCGTTGTCCCGCCGCGGCTTGCTCATGCGTAGCAAAATCAGGTTCGCGCTGGGGACCTCAGGCACAATAGTTCGTCCGTCGAACCCGTTTCGTCACAACGGAGATGGGGCTCGTGGATGCAGGCGGTTTTCAGCACAAAGCCCGCTTCTTCGAACGCAGTCTAGCTGCAGCGACGGAGAGTGGGGGATGCGCGCCTTGTCCCCCAGTCGTAATTGGGTGGCAATTTTTCCTTGCAGCTCGCCATTCTTAACAGCGCCTCCATGGCCCGAAAAATCTCGACTGTCTAGCGCTGACAACCGCTAGGCAGGAAGAGAACGGCAGGTGGTCAGGGGGGGGGATTGATGTCTTGGCTCGCAGCGACCACTTGTGTATTGATGTCACCGCCCCAAAGCCTCCAACAAGGACAGGCAACTGCAAAATGAACCCCACAACACGGCTCTGCGCCGAGATGACGTGCATTGGCCCTCACTTTATACTCGCTAGGCTTCAAAAAAAAAAAAAAAACAACAGAAGTGCAGAAACAAAAAATGCTGCATTTCGCTATGCCAATTTCTGAAGCAAATTCCTGCTGACGAATTCAGCAATCATGGAGGGAATCCTGCTAAATGAGAGGGGATCTTCTTCGCTTAATAAAATTAGCACTAGTAACCCTAAAATTTAGGCGGGACCCTCAAACGCAGAATTCAAATTAGCCTGCTCAAACCATCCGCATTGCTATGCAACTTTCCCTTCTTATATCTAACGGAGAAGGTGTAGCCTTGGAGAGTGAGGCTCCATCGGAGCAAGCGGCCATTTTTGTGTGACATTTGATTGAGCCACGTCAGAGGACAGTGGTCGGTCTCGAAGATGAACTTCGCTCCGTACAAGTAACACGACAACTTCTGTGCGGCCCAAACTAAACAAGCACATTCCTTCTCTGAAGCGCTGTAGGCTTCCTCTCTTACATTTAGTTTACGGCTGGCATAGAGGATAGGATGCTCCTCGTTATCGTCGCCGACCTGACTAAGTACCACGCCCATACCTCTGTCACTTGCGTCGCATTGAACTATGAATTCCTTTGTGTAGTCTGGCGCGCGAAGCACAGGGCGAGAAACCAATAGCGTTTTCAAACTTTGGAAAGCGTTCTCTTTGTCCTTATCCCAGTGTACGTTACTCGGTGCTCCCTTTCGGAGGGCGTCTGTTAATGGACTTGCCATTTGCGAGTAATTCGGAATGTACCGTTGATAGTACCCCACAAGTCCCAAAAATGAACGAAGGTCCGTTTTCGTGCGCGGCTGAGAAAATCCTCCAATCGTAGCTATTTTCAGCTCCGCCGGCCGTCTCATGCCCTGACCGACAACATGGCCCAGATAAGTAACCTGCGAACAACCAAACCTACACTTTTTCGCTTTCATCGTCAAGCCGGCTTCCCTCAACCGTGAGAACACCTGTTTGAGGTGCAATACGTGTTGTTCCCAGCTGTCCGAAAAAATTGCCACATCATCAAGATAGGGCAAGGCGAACTCCTGCAAGTCTTTTAGGACAATATCCATTAACTTAGAGAAGCTAAACGGCGCGTTCTTCAGCCCGAAGCTGAGCGCGAGAGGGCGAAAAGTGCCTACAGGCGAGATGAATGCGGCATAGCGGCTGGCACTTTCTGAAAGGGGAACTTGCCAGTACCCCCGCACGAGATCTATAGTTGAAATGTATTTAGCAGCGCTAACTCTTTCAATTCGTTCCTCAATGTTGGGTATCGGGTACAGCTGATCCCTAGTGATGGCATTTAACTTCCTGTAGTCAACACACGGACGAGGGTCCTTGTTAGGGGTTTCTACCAGTATTAGCGGTGACGTGTAGTCACTCTCTGCGGGCTCAATAACTCCTAACTCTAGCATGCGCTGTATCTCTGCCTCCATAATCTCTCTCTGTCTTGGAGACACCCTGTAAGGCTTTGATCTTACTGGTTCGGTTGATGTCAGCTCAATTTCATGCGTTATCAGTTCGGTTCTACAAGGCCGATCGCTGAATCTGTCGAGATATTCCCCTAACACCTCTTTTAGCTCATCTAGCTGCTCGGGTCTTAGAGCGTGCGAGCTTACCGAGTGCTCGACTACTTCTTCTAGAGCGATTTCAGAGTTGGAGGTCGCCCTATACTCCTTAAACTTGGTACTAATGCCATCCGGCTCTTTGATGGTATAGCTAACGACTCCGCTCCGCTCTACATACGGCTTCATCAAATTACAGTGATATATCCTCACTTCCTTCCTGCGACCGGGCATTCTCAAAGCATAGTTAGTGTCTGAAAGTTTGTGCAACACTTTAACGGGCCCGTCCCAGTGAACTTCAAGCTTGTTCTTTCTTGAAGGTTTGAGGATCATTACCTGGTCTCCGGCGTTAAACGTACGAAGCCTCGCATTCTTGTCGTAATAGAATTTGGCGTTCTTTTGAGCTACTCCCATGTTCTTTCCGACTAGTTCTTGGGTTGCGCTTAGCCGTTCCAGTAAATTTAGCACGTATTCAACCACTGTTGGACTCTCACCTCTTTCCTCCCACATCTCTCTTAACATTCTCAGTGGAGAACGGAGTGTCCTCCCATACACTAGTTGTGCTGGTGAGAACCCTGTCGCTTCATGTGGAACCGTTCGCAAAGCAAACAAAGTTGCCGGCAGACAGTTCTCCGAGTCCTCCTTATGCTCGTAACAGAGCGCACGCAAAACTCGCTTAAGCACCGAATGCCACCTCTCTACACTGTTTGACTGAGGGTGATAGACAGAACTGTGTATTAACTTTACCCCGCACTTTTGCAAGAATGTGGAAGTCAGTGCGCTCGTGAATACTGACCCTTCATCTGCCTGCATTTCGGCTGGAAACCCAACTCGTGCAAACACTGTTAAAAGCGCGTCTACTACTTCGGTGGAACTGAGCTCTCTCAAAGGGATTGCTTCTGGAAACTTGGTAGCCGGACACAGCATGGTAAACAAGTACCTGTAGCCCGATTTTGTTTTTGGAAGAGGCCCTACCATGTCTATTACAAGTCGTCTGAAAGGCTCTGTTATTAAGGGCACTACCTTCAGTGGAGCTTTCCATGTCTCTCCTGGTTTACCCGAACGCTGGCAGGCGTCGCATGATCTTACAAAGTTTTCTACGTCTTTGAAACAGCCAGGCCAGTAGTATTCCATAAGCAATCTTTCCTTTGATTTGTTTATGCCTAGGTGGCCGGCCCACCCATTTCCATGACAGAGACTCAAAAGGTCCTCCCTATACTTAGTAGGTACGACTAACTGATCTAAAATCCTACCCTTTCGATCTCTGTAGTGCCGATACAACAAACCTCCTCTCTCATGTATCGTCGCGTTGCGCCTAGCAATGCCTTCTTTAGCTGTGTCATGTAATTTAGCTAAGCTCTCATCATTCTTTTGCTCAGCTGCCAGTGACTCTTTATCCACACGTAAGAGCTGATCAAAGTTCTTTGAGGCCGGTGATAATAACGACCCTGTCTCGCTTGTGAGTGCGTCAGCTTGCTCTTCCTGCAGGCTAGAACTTTGACACTCAAGTGCTACGCTCTCATTGAGCTGGTCAGCTGGCAGGCTCTCCTCAACTGTTCTTTTGTCCCTCGGGCCTAGCTCGGATTCGGGTATTGAAGTTATCCCTTTTTCTGCTTCCGCTGGAGGAGCTTGTGCATTTTCCACCGAAAGCGCCGCGATCTTACGGGCTTGGCCTCGGGTCAATGCTTGTACTATGCCCTCTCCCAGTTTGAGCCCTTTGTCACACAGTAACTGATTCGAACGATTCGAAAAGATGTAAGGATACTGCAGTGACAAAAATTTGGAAACTGCAGCCTCAGTCTCTAGCTCCCCGAATGGTCCATTGATTTTGACTTTGGCCATGGGCAGACACACGCTGTGTTCTTCTACAACCTGTTTTATCCATGCTACTTCTCCGGTGAAGTCATCTACCGTCACGTAAGACGGATGGACAATGTCCATCGTGGCGGCACTGTCTCTTAGCACTCGGCATGGTTTTCCATTAACTTGCAGGTCGTGAAGATATGGACTTAAAAGTTCCATATTCTCATCTTTTTCCTCCACGTAGGAGAAAACTACGCTAGACTTCTCGCAGTTTACAGCTATATGTCCCAGTTTGTGGCATTTGTAACAGCGCATTGGTATAAAAGATTCGAACTTTCTTTTCTGTGCTTTTTGTGCGGTTTCTCCGTTAAGTTTCTCCTCGCTCTTTTCTGCGGGCTTTTTCGCCATGTCTACGGGCTCCGATCGTCTAGTCTGCGCACCCTTTTTGAACGGAAATGGTTTCCGCGGTCTATTTCGACCGTCCCAGTTTCCCTCCTCGGCGTTCAACTTTCTACAGGTTGCGTACTCTTCGGCTAATTCAGCCGCCCTTTCCACAGTGTTTACATTACCTCTGTCTTGCACCCACAGTTTCACAGCTTGGGGGATGGTTTTGTAAAACTGTTCTAGACACATGCATTCAATGATCATGTCTTTGTTGTCGTACGCTTCCGCGCTTTTAAGCCACTCGACTAGGTTGGCCTTTAAGCTATATGCAAACTCCGGATATCCCTCGCTATCTTTCTTGCCTGTGCTCCTAAACCTTTGCCGAAAAGCTTCAGCTGAAAGGCGGTATTTCTTCAAGAGACAAGCCTTAACTTTTGCATAATCATATGCATCCTGTGCACTCAGTCTGGCGATTACTTCCGCCGCCTCGCACGGCAACATAGACAGCAACCGCTGTGGCCATGTATTCGGGCCGAAGTTCATCTTTTCGCAAGTCCTTTCAATATTGCTTAGGAACAAGCCTATGTCGCTCCCGACCTCAAATGGCTTTAATAGCCTGTCCATGCGGTACGATTCTGCTTCACTTGATCGTCCCAGAGCGCCTTCACTTCCTTGAGACAACTCCAAACGTTTGTTTTCAAGTTCAAGTTGCATTTTTCTTAACTCGCGTTCTTTTCTTTCTCTTTCCCGTTCTTCTCTTTCTTTTTCCCGTTCTTCTCTTTCTCTTTCCCGTTCTGCTCTTTCTCTTACCCGTTTCTCTCTCTTTTTGAGATGTTCCAATCCCATTTCAATATCTTCCTCACTGGCCTGTTCGGAAATGATATGCAATAATTCTGATCTTAGCATTTCCTCGCGTACATCTAGGCCCAGTTCCTCACCAACAATCAACAACTCGTCTCTCAGCAGTGTCCTTAACCCCATGACTGCTGCTTTACTGCCTTGATTCTGCTCTCTAAATCTAGCTAGGAAAACACAACCTAGCTAACACACAACAATCTAGCTTCCCTACAGTTCTAAACAGAACAACCACAAAATGAAGCCTAGAGAGTCAAAGCAAGAATCAAGCCCTCACCGCAGATACAGCACCATGTCGCAAAGTCCATCTCACCGCTGTCAGCCAGTTGTCAGGATTGGGGGCTCAATCCCATCGCTCGAGATCCGTTGCCAAGATTGGAGTCCGGCATGAATTCGAAGGTAGCTGGCCCATGCCGCCGTCCAACTTAAACACGCTGAGGACGTTGATGAAGGGAAGAACTGCTTCTCATTGAGAACGAGGAAAATGGGTTTATTTACGGAAATTAAATCAGTCTAACATGACTGCTTAAGAAAAAGAGTGTCAGTCCAACATGACTGCTCAAGAGAAAGTGTGTCAGTCCAACCTGACTGCACGAGAGAAGTGTGTCGAGCCTCCGCCCAACAGCCGTTTTTTAAAGACTCGGTCCTCCGGCGATACAAAGCAGCGAATGTTCGTTTCGTCATCGCAAAACTAGCCGCCTCCCGCGACCGGTTTACGCACACACACACGCAAACACACAGGTGCGAAGGACTGGAGCCGACGACAGAGGGGAGTCGTTCCGCAGTATCGTTTACGCCTACACACACGCATACACACAGGTGCGAAGGACTGGAGCCGACGACAGAGGGGAGTCGTTCCGGGAAGCTCGGAGACATTCTGGGTAGCTCGTTGTCCCGCCGCGGCTTGCTCATGCGTAGCAAAATCAGGTTCGCGCTGGGGACCTCGGGCACAATAGTTGGTCCGTCGAACCCGTTTCGTCACAATGGAGATGGGGCTCGTGGATGGAGGCGGTTTTCAGCACAAAGCCCGCTTCTTCGAACGCAGTCTAGCTGCAGCGACGGAGAGTGGGGGATGCGCGCCTTGTCCCCCAGTCGTAATAGGGTGGCAATTTTTTCTTGCAGCTCGCCATTCTTAACACCAGAAACTGCTTAGCGCACATGCTGAGCACGAGGTCGCAGGCTCGAATCCCGGCATCGGCGGCCGCATTTCGATGGGGGCGAAATGCGAAAACACCCGTGTGCTTAGATTTAGGTGCACGTTAAAGAACCCCAGGTGGTCGAAATTTCCGGAGTCCTCCACTACGGCGTTCCTCATAATCAGAAAGTGGTTTTAGCACGTAAAACCCCATAATTTAATTTTAATTTGCTTAGCGCACATGAGAAACCGCTTGGAAAACACTTCACATAGAAGGAACCGAAACTGGACTATTTTGCTTTTGTGCGCTGGGCCAATCACTACTATTTAATTTGAATTCACTGTTTTGAAGCTAGCAAATCTGTATGTCTGATTCGTTACTTTTCAGGTGCACCACAACACTGAGCGTTCAATCCTTCTTAATGGTGCGTTGAAAGTGCATTTGTATTTGGCTGTGTTTCTGTCGGAGAGTAACAGACTTTTGCACATATGCCCTGCTTTTATATTTCCTTGACTCCCGATTGCGGCTGCGTCAGGCTACGTTCAGAATGTCAACACAACAGTTGAGGCTGCAGATAATTTTTCACCTGCTCTTTTTAGCACAAGGTCATGTTATGTACAGGTTACGGCAGTATGTTCTGTTATGCTTACCCATTAATGTGAGAGCCCTGTCAAGTTCCGTCCTGAAGATGTCCAGCATTTTCTTGACACCAACGGTTCCCTAAAATAAGAAGTTGCGGTCAAGGTATGCTTGATGTATTTCTTAAATAGAAATTTAACAAAATGCTGCAGTTCCTGTCTTCGCGGTACCAAGCACGACCTCCCCTGTTGATAACCTCCGCGGATTTTCACCAAAAGCATATAATTGGGTTCAGCGCCGTTCCATACGGTGATCTCCTGCGGCAGGATCTATGATGCGTGGTTATTGGTTTGATGTTTTGAAACTTCGAACACGGCGAAGCAAGTTTATTTTAGGGAGCAGTGACTAGTAGGAAATCGACTCAGTTCCATTTTTTTTTCATGCTTTAGTGATCAATACTGGCCGAAGACGGGACATCGCCGGAGCCATTGTTTCGACGAGGACGCCTGCCTACATGTTGTAGAGAACATACATATGTATCTCGTAGTTCATAGTTTATGTAGGGGCTGGGGAAACGTGTGAATGGCCCATCTAAAGAAAAGCTGCCTGATAAGTAAGAACAGGTGTTTTACATGAAGCAATTGCTTTCTACTTTTCAGTAACCTAATTTATCACTGAAAGAGCTTTGGAGTTGTTCTGTTCAGAAACGACACGTGGCCCAAAAATGGCAGCTGTGTTTTGGGAGCAGGCAACGTGTGGACTGCCGGCTCTATTTCACCTCACCTGTTAGTTCCTGATAGGCATGCAGAAATAAGCGGCATCCAACACTTGTCTTCTATGCTCGTCTATGCCCAATAAACATTTCAAGACGCCGCTACTTGTTATTCCTTCGCCTTAGCCCCATTCGGTCGACTGATGCTTCGCTTTACTTTGAACCCTTTCACAGGCCAGTTGATTCTGCTCATAGAAAATTTTGCTTCGAGATATTTTTCGCATTTTAAGAATCATGAAAGCGTACTGCTGCTGAATGGCTTAAGAGTGTTTAATTCTTCAGTGTGTTTTGTCAAATTTGTTGAATGTGGTCTCCATGTGATAACTCTCTATAGAATAGTCAGTTATGAGAAAAACAACACTGTCATGTCTAGCGTACTTTGGAAGCACTCATCCAGCCATTTGAAACATCAACTGCATGTAAAACACTGAAAAACAATGACAGAGGTGAACCGGCGACACAATACCATAGTGATATCGAGAGAGAACACGCAGATGTGTACATTTTAAATCGTTTTGCCAAAACATACATATTCAATTTTTGGAGAAAAGACGGGGAATGCGGGAGATGGAAATTCAAGACGATGAGCAAAACGTGAACAAGGTGAACGCAGGGGCCAACGTTTCGACAAGTGGACTTGTCTTCTTCAAGGCGACATATGCTTTCCTCAGCAGAGGGCGCTCACCTTGTTCCTATAAAACAATATATCGGTGAAACAGGACAATCAATGAACGTCAGATTAAACGGACATCGCACGGACACAGCTAAAGAGCTTCCCAAAGGCGTCGCCGAGCATTTCAACCAACCAGGTCATAACTTTGATGAACTTAAACTCTACATATTACAGTCAAATTTCCCTTCTGAACGAGAAAGAAAATACAGAGAATCATACCTTATCCATAAGTTCAAGACATTGCAACCAATAGGCATAAAAGTTTCAAACGGAGCTTTAGAATCTATTCGCTATGCTAAACTTCAACCTATAGGTGACAACACTTAGTTTGATTTCTTGGCGTATCCCCCCCCTTTTTTTCCCCTTTCCCTTTTTTTTGTCAGCAGGCGTGTGACGCCCTTGACACATGCCGGCTAACGCGCGTGTGTTGACAGACCGGGGTGGGGGGGGGGGGGGGGGTGCCCTGGCTTTGACCTTGTACACAGCGTTCCTTTACCCTCAATTCGACACGCTAACACATTTCTCCTCGTTTCCGCGTCCTCCCGCCTCACACCCTCTCCCCTTTAGAAGAACCCCACCTATATATACTGTGGCGAGGAAGGCATATGTCGCCTTGAAGAAGACAAGTCCACTTGTCGAAACGTTGGCTCCTGCGTTCACCTTGTTCACGTTTTGCTCATCATATTCAATTTTTGTAGCACAGGTAAGATCAGAAGTGTTGCAAGATGTTCGCGATCTTAAATATCATTATTTGCATCGGTGGTTGTGCTTTTCAAGCAATATCGTGCTTTGGACAATAGTACACACAGTGCCTGAAGGGGTTAAGGAATTAGGTCGATTCAATGCTTTGGACAAATAGACTTTTCTTTTTGTGGCAAGTAAGCATTATCATAGGTGCGATAGACGACCCTTAATCTGGATGAAATAAACTGTACTACTTCAAGCGCTATCAAACTCTCGTCTCAGTTATTCGGTAGGCACCAGGGGATGAAATCACGAAGTTGTTTGTTCGTATGTGGTGCTTACCAATGGCAGCCCGTCTTCGCTAATAATATGTCTAGATTCAGGATTGGCTGGAATTTCCTCTCTCGAACAATTATAGCGTAAGAAATTTTTGTGACTGCAGGCAGAAGTGGACAGAATAATTACAGTATTAAATCACAGCTTGTGTAGGTGTAGTTCTAGTTCGCTGCCGTGTACAATAATATTTTGATCACCTTAAGGGTAAGGGTATTATTTACCGCAAAAACCAGCCCCTTCAAGCGTGTAAAATATACAGTAAGTACACTCTTACGTTGTAGGCCAGTCCCCAGAGCGCAGGCCTGCCGACGAATACAGCTCTGGCACCCAGGGCAAGCGCCTTGAGGACGTCAGTTCCCGTCCGCACGCCGCCGTCCAGGTAGACCTCTGTGCAGTTCCCTACGGCTTCCACGATCGCCGGCAAGGCCTCGATCTGCGCGTGACGCAGGTGTCTATGATAGGAACTTGTGATCGGAGCTGCCGGACTGTTTTCATTTTACAGCATAAGTGATGCACT
The DNA here is from genome assembly GCF_023375885.2 of Dermacentor andersoni. NCBI lineage: Eukaryota > Metazoa > Arthropoda > Arachnida > Ixodida > Ixodidae > Dermacentor > Dermacentor andersoni. Next base: position 185,975,272 of record NC_092815.1, on the reverse strand, counting down.
TATTCGAACAGCTGCTTCGGGTGGTGATGGTGTCCGCTGCCGCCGCGGCCTTCACCGCCGGTATCCGTAGCAGTTATCGCCGGGAATGAGAGAAAAAAAAAGTAACTAGTTCCCGCCGGGATAAAACCCGGGCCCGCTGCGTTGGAGGCAGCTACTCTACCACTGAGCCACGGCAGCGCCTGCAAGCACGCAGCAGGAAAATGCTCTATAAACGCGTCCTAGCGCGCAAGAACACACGCGATCTGGCAGGCGCACCGCGTAGCGTCGACACGTGCACGTTTCGAATCGCAGTTGCATATTATTACATCAGGCAGGACCCCACATACCAGATGCACAGGAAGGGGGTACAAGGCAGTTGGAGAATGAGGAAGAAAAAGAAGTTTAGGGACATGTATACAAGAATGCTAGAAAAATATACATTGTGTACCTGATTAAATAAAGCTAGCGAGGTGAGTATGTCACCGCCACATTTCAAAGGAGATGCGAATAAATCGTCAATAAATCATCAACATCATTAGCATCGTACTGTGCCACTTGCCTGGCAATGTGAGACACGCGCCGCGTAGCGTCTTGATGTGCGCCATTTGCATTGCGGCTGCATATTATTACGCCAGATGGCACGCCATGTAGCAGTTGCATAGGCAACGGTACAGGGTAGAAGACCTCAGTAAGAAAAAGAAGATTGTGCTTATGTATAGACATTGATGTAACGAAAAACACGTATTGTATACCTGATTAATTAAAGCACGCTAGGTGACTGTTTTTCCCAGTCCCATTTCAGAGAGAATGCCATTAAATCATCACCATCATCATTACCATCCTATCATGCCATTTGACATGCGCACCGCGTGGTGTCGATAAGTACAAGCTTTGTATTGCACTTCCGTTATATTCCACTAGGTGTCCTGACATGTTGCAGTTGCCTATAGCAGTTGCATGCTGGATGTAGTTGGCATGGCATGAATGGAATTGGGAGGCCTCAGAAAAGCAGTCAAATCCTACAAAGGTGATGTCTTTGAAGTAATCTTCACCGCAAAAACACCCGAACATTTGTGTCCGTTCCATGCCACCGTGACGGAAGAGCGCTGCTGGCAGCACATGTCCGTTCTTTCTTGCAACGCCACCACACGTTGACACCTGTAGACCCCTTCAAGTTAAAGAACTCGGAATTGCTCGTGCAGGACCTAGCGGAAGGATTTACCTGTACCAAACTATAGTGTCTCTATCGACGTCGAGGAACTTTTTTACTCTGTGCCGTACGATGAGTTGTTTTTAGCAGTCCGTGATTTCATGGAGTTGTGACCTTTCAAAACTCCTCTTTAGTCAATGTGAGCAATTTCTTGGAGTTGTTGAAGTGTTATTTGTGCTCCACGATTGTAAGCTATGACATCAATACGTATGTGCAAAAGAGGGGCATATGTATCGGCGCTTGTGTTGCGCCTGTGCTTTGTGAGATTTTGCCAACCAAGTTGGACCGCCAGTTGCAACCTGAACTTGTTGAAAGGCATGTTTTAAAAGTGTACAGATACGTTGATGACTTTCTTGTTTTTTTAAGTGTACCGAGTGACCAGACGTCCCTATCATCAGCTAATAGCGTGTTAAATTTTTTAATAGTGCTTCATGTTCTTTGTCTTTTAACCTTGAACTTCCCGCCAATGGCGGGTTGCCGTTTTTAGACCTCGCTTTGTATTTTAAATGGGACGACCATGTTTGTTGGGAATATTGAACACGCTCTAAGAAAAGCCTACATTATGACTCATCATACTCTGAGCTCGTCAAACGAGGGATTGCTTTGTCGTGCGTGAACTCCTGTAAAGTCCCGTAACCACAAGGTCAAGCACAGCTTCAGTTTGCAGGTGTCACGTCTCGAAAGCTCGGGTTTAGTCTTTTGGTGGCCGTGGGAGGTTCGCTTTTAAAGAAGCTCAAAATGGCTCAACCACACAGGAAAAGCGCAAACCACGAAGGGTCGCGGTGATGCGATACATACATGCAGTTTCGCACAACCTGAAGAAAGTAGGACGCAAGCATGAGGTGGACGTAGTTTTCACAGCCCCGTGTGAGCTCGCGAATTTGTGCTATCTAATATGTAATTGGAGCGAAAAGAAAAGTGAAAAAAATACACGTGAGAAGAGACATGTAAAACCCCTTGTGACTTGCCCCACTGAGGTCGTTTACCAGATTCCGCTGCGCTGCGGTAAAGTTAACATTGGCCAAACGGGTCGATGTATAAACGACCGACACAGGGAGCACTCGGCGTCTTGAAAGGCTGTTGCGGGTGGTATGCACCTACCTGCACACGTCAAATATTGCGGTTGCACCCCGCTATTTAGAAATGCAACCATTTTAAACAAGTCTATTGAGAGACTGGCGAAAGAAATAGTTGAGGTTAGCCAGATATACGCACAATCTGTCACACGTTTGTCAGTGTCCCGTCAGCTGCCTTGACGGATAAAGAAATTAGTATTCCCTTGGGTGGTGATTGCATTCTTTTAACATTTTTAACACGACAGCGTAAGGAGCTCGTGTCGCAGAAAAGCCGGTGTCATCGGCGTCGGCAGCTGGCGATAAATCCCGGGATGCACTTCATGAATAAAAAACAACTTGCAAGGTGGGCTGGGTGGGAATCGAACCAGGGCCTCCGGAGTGCGAGACGGAGACGCTACCACTCAGCCACGAGTTCGATGCTTCAAAGCGGTACAAAAGCGCCTCTAGTGAATGCGGTGTTGCCTTAGAAACTAGCCGTAGAAAGTTATACTGTGGTGTATGTCGGTAATTATGCACATGTAACTTACAGAAGTCGCAGTTACCCAAGTAGCGAAGTGCGTTTCCGCTACATTTCTTCTGCGCTTTCCGCACACGCAAAGCCATCTTGCGGCAAACACAGAAGACCCCCTCGTCTCAATGTACGGCGCTGCCCCGACAGGTGGCGCGCCACGCGCGCATTGGGGCGGTGGGGGGACCGGTGCGAGGCGCGTCGCGACCCGGACTCCCTTTCCCTGACGACGCTTCGCCGTGCTCCTCCACGGGTTGCAGAATCAAGCGTCCTTTCTTTCTTTAGATAACTATCTGTCTATCTCTCTGCCCGTGCCGATCAGGACGTTTGGCTGGCGTACATCGTTCCCCCTCCGAGACACCGAGTTCTTTGGTTCGTTTCGCTTGCTCAGGCGCACGTTTCGTTGCCGCGCCGAAGGCTGCGTTGCTCGACGCTTACCGCGTGATTGGTGGGTGCAAAGTCCGATGCGCGGCTCCTCGTAAGTGATCGCTGCGCCGTAGCGCATTGTCTTACACCCCTTGGAGGGTCGACGGGAACACTATCGCGTTCCACTCTTGAAGGCGAAGCTCAAGCGTCCTCACATTTTTTGTGTGTGATTATGCATGAGCTTTACATCTGCCTTTTGACTGCAGATGTGCGGCCTTCCGCTTCCTGGAAAGCCTTTCATTAAACTTCATTTGTAAGTGAGCGTCTGTCCTGTCTACTTTGTTTCTTCCCGCCAGTTTTCCCGCTCAACGACGCCACTTGATGGACCTACTGGACCAACAGTCTACGCTTGTGGCCGCATTTCGATGGGTGCGAAATGCGACAGCACCGGTGTACTTTGATTTAGGAGCATGTTAATGAACCCCATGCAGTCATAATTTTCCGGAGTCGCCCACTACGGCGTGCCTCATAATCAGATCGTGGTTTTAGCACGCAAAACCGCATAATTTAGTTTTTAAAGCAAAATTCTAAATCAGCTTAGAGTGAGGAAACGTTGTTTGAGAACACTGCAGGTGATCATTTCAAAATAATAGGTCGATTATTACATGATGTTATGATTGGGGGCTCAATCCCATCGCTCGTGATCCGTTGTCAAGATTGGAGTCGGGCATGAATTAGAAGGTAGCTGGCCCATGCCGTCGTCCAACTTATCCACGCTCTAGATGTTGATGAAGGGAAGGACTGCTTCTCATCGAGAACGAGGAATATGGGTTTATTTACAGTATCTACATCAGTCTAGCATGACTGCTTAGAAAAGTATATCAGCGTAACATGACTGCTTGAGAGAGTGACCTGAGCAGCCGCACAACAGCGGTTTAAAAACACTCGGTCCTCCCCCGATACCCAGGTGACGGAAACGGCCGTCCAAGCACCGTAGGCGAGTTGACCAGGCACCGTAGGGGAGACGAGGCACCGTAGGAGAGACGACAAGGCACCGTAGGCGAGTTGACGAGGCACCGTAGGGGAGACGAGGCACCGTAGGGCAGACGACCCGGCACCGTAGGGGCATTTATTCCCCGAGCTGCAGCGCGCCCGCAGGCTGCCCATTGTCTGGCGTCTTGGTCGACGCGTGGGAAGGGGTCTCAGTAGACGTTCCCGTGGGCTCAGTAACAATAGTTGGTCCGCCGAGCCCGTTTAGTCACAATGTCGACTTCGTCAAACGCGGCTCCAGCAACGGAGAGTCGAGGACGCACGTATTGTTGTTCACACACAGTCGACTTAGTCACGCCGTGGCTAGATGTTTGCGGTGACGCTCCAGGAAAGTTGCCGCCACTGTCGCAACTGGCCGGCAAAACTTGCACTGCAGCTGGCCGTTCTTAAAAATGAGAAGATGAAGACCAATGTATCAGTATTTGAATTACGCGCCAAAGCCCCGACGACGGTACGTCAGTGTGACGTCAGGGGTTCCAAAGTGTTTTTTCATATTTGGACTACGTTGGCTCAGTAAAGGTTGCTGTAACTTGACGTGTCCAATATTTGGTTCCTGTAGAGCACAACGCAGTAAATCTGTACCGCTAAATAATTAAGTAAGCCCTAGAAGATGCCATCAAATTCCAAGCCGTCACGTCGAGCTGGTGCGGGTACTTCAAGGGGGCTTCGGCACTCGTCTTTCGTAATATTTGTGAGACGTCGATGGAATGTTCCTGTGAACTATTCACTTTCATAATAAATAGGTCATTTAAGAGCCACGCAATAAATTTTAGACGCGTTTTATTGTCCAGTAAAGTTGTTTGGTATGCTTACCTAGAACTTTGAAGTTAACTGTATAATTTGGTACTGTAATTTCTAAACAATCTTAGGTCGTGGGATCATGGCTAGAGATGAATTTGGTACTGTACTTTCTAAACAATATTACATCGCGGAATCATAGCTCTGGAGGCAATCAGTACGATTGCCTCCAGAGCCATAAGATAATCTGTAGGGACAGCTAACAGGCGAGTTATGGGCACTCTTACCTGCTCCTATTCTTTCAGCCGATCAGGAGGCGAGCACCACCCCCAAGAAAGGAAGCTGTGGCTTTATGTTTTAGAGATTTATTCGCGATCATTATGCTTAATTAGTCATGTCGTTTTATTGCAGAAACAACGTTATGATCCGTCACTCACGAGGTAATCATTATCCAGAAAAGCGACATCATGAGAGATTCAGTTGCAGACAATTATTCGACGAGCCATTCGTCTGACTAATAGCATCCAACGCAATGGTCGTAATTAGTAACCTCGTAGCTTACCTGTCAAGTACTTCTAACGCCGTTTAACTAATGCTTGCTACTGTTGTTAGTTCGGCTCACTAAAATTAAGAGAATTTCAATGGTTGCGCATGTCTGATGCATGCCGTATATATGCTCACAGTGGCCGGTGCTCCGTCCAGCTGTCGACCTCCATGGTTGGACACAAGGATGGCTCTGGCGCCATACTCCACCGCACGCTTGGCGTCCTCTGCTGCGAATTTGCCGGAAACCACCATATCAGCATTTCTTGAGCTACAGTAAGGCCAAAAGTATAACACTCATCTTATACCACGAATGATGTTAGCGCTTCCGCGATGTATGCGCTGCTCAAATTTTGCGGTCATACTCACTCAGTGTGATATACTTAACAGTTGGTGTTGTGACAGAATGACGTCACGGCCACGCCCCTGTTCGTACCTAGATAAACAGCGCGCATTTGGGAATAAAGCCATTCCTATTCCTGCTATCTGAGTAGCGTCTGTATGCATGCTACAACAAGTGGCGACGAGGGTGGGACCCGAACTGAAACCAGTACGGTGACAACCATTGCTTAAAGTATAAATATCCCCTGTCGTGAAATCTTCTCAGCCCTAGAAATTACATATAACAGTCAAGCAAAATTGAATCTGAGAGAATTCATTTCAGCACCAGTTGAATGAAGCGATGTGTGTGATGATATAAGTAGGAGGAAATTTAAGTCGATCATGGCCATGGCGGCATTATTGCGAGGTGACATTGCGATTATTACAACGCACATTGGCAAGAGCCTGTAACGGCGTGAAAGAGCTGATAGAATGTCAGGCCTTTTGCTGTTCCTGGCTAGCCAGAATAGCTTTCAAACCGCGACCACCTCGAGTACGGCTGAAAAGTATGAACCCGTCGTAACACTATCGGAACGATGGACTAAATAAAGGTTCCGTAGAAACAAACGATTTGTTTCTTTGTTGAGTGTTTGAGGAGTTTCGCGATTTCAGACTAGAGTTCCTTTCATTGCTAAGTTATGTGGTTTGTTAATGTTTTTCTTTCTTTGGCGGAGCGATCAATGCTGTTTGCCGAAATGGCGAGTTGACGATACGTGTCGAAATGTTAGGGTATATGTAAAACTAAAATAAATGCAAAAAATAAAAAAAGTAATAAATAAAGAAAGGAATAAAAATAAAACAAATATATAGAAGACTAAACAAACCGCAGAGTTGTGTGTTTGTGCATCTATTCAAGCAATATACCATAAGAACCATTTAGAACTTAATATAGCTATTGAGGAATACAGCTTCGGTGGTCTTCCATCCTCACATAGTGGAAGGGCTCGGAATTTTTTTCACTCTAATTGTAACAGTTAAGTCCAGCAGCTTTAGTTCAGTAGTCACAAAGTATATTGAGAAGAACGCCTACAGCGGAATTCACACTATTGCGATATACAGGGCACCGTCGTGAGGAGCTACGTTAGCCGCCTATGAAACCCTGTGGGCGAAAGCAGACGCATTTCTTGAGCAAAGGATGGTATGTCGGTACGGTGCCCGCAACAAGAAGGCCTGATGATGTGGCCGAATACCTTTGCGTTGATGAGGTCAGTTCGATGGCGTTAGATTATGATCTCATGGCGTTACTAGACATCAGTGCACAAGATATTGCAGCATGCCGTGCGTCTTGATTTGCTTCAGTATTAAGGCGAAAGCTTTAACTGGCTCGTTGCGCGATGACTTTGAAACAAACGCGACTTCTAGTCGACTAGCACAAAAAAAAAAGTTGGAGGAAGCTTGAGCTTCGCCTTCAAGAGTGGAACGCGAGAGCGTTCCTGTCGACCCGCCAAGGGGTGTAACACAATGCGCTACGGCGCAGCGATCACTTACGAGGCGCCCCGCATCGGACTTTGCACCCACCAATCACGCGGTGAGCGTCGAGCAACGCAGCGTTCGGCGCGGCAACGAAACGTGCGCCTGAGCAAGCGGAACGAACCAAAGAACTCGGTGTCTCGGAGGGGGAAACGATGTACGCCAGCCAAACGTCGTGATTGGCACGGGCAGAGAGATAGACAGATAGTGATCTAAAGAAAGGAAGGACGCTTGATTCTGCGACCCGTGGGGGAGCACGGCGAAGCGTCGTCAGGGGAGAGGGAGTCCGGGCCGCGACGCGCCTCGCACCGGTCCCCGCACAGCCCCGATGCGCGCCACCTATCGGGGCAGCACCGTACATTGAGAAGAGGGGGTCTTCTGAGTTTGCCGCAAGATGGCTCTGCGTGTGCGGAAAGCGCAGAAGAAATGTAGGGGAAACGCACTTCGCTACTCGTGTAACTGCGACTTCTGTAAGTTACATGTTCATAATTACCGATATACACCGCAGTATAATTCTCTACGGCTCGTTTCTAAGGCAACATCGCATTCACTAGAGGCGCTTTTGTACCGCTTTGAAGCATCGAACTCGTGGCTGAGTGGTGGCGTCTCCGTCTCACACTCCGGAGGCCCTGGCTCGATTCCCACCCAGCCCATCTCGCAAGTTGTTTTTTATTCATGAAGTGCCTCCCGGGATTTATCGCGCACTGCCAACGCCGCCGACGCCGACAGCACCGGCTTTTTTGCGACACGAGATCCTTAACGCTGTCGCGTTAAAAGGACCTCACGGGACCGTCTCCAAGCGAACGGCGGGTGGAGAGGCGGCGCGCGCAGACAGAAAAAATAGCTGTTGCGTCGCTGACGTCACGTGGCGGCGCGGGTGGTAGTGGCACAGTCGACTGCGAAGCGAGAGAGACTGTGGTGAAGGACGCTCGCTAGGCACCTAGCGGATTGCGCAGGAGTCCTTGGAGTATGGTACGGCCAGGGATGCTCGCCAAACCAGAAACGAGGTGCGACGTGCGAAGTGGTGGGAAGAAGGCGTGGGACGGCGAGTTCTGCTTTCCCCTGCTGAGAGGATGCAACGTAATTTTGTGGGGCTTTCACTATACATTTGTAACATTTACTGGCGGCAAGCATGCTGCACCTTTGAGTAGTACATTAAGTGCTCGCATGTGTCGTTGAGGACATCGACCTAGACCGCTATGCGCGTACTTCACACTGCAGCTCGTTATTTCTTACAATATGTCTGACCCCTCTGATCCTATAACTTATAACTTAATGCATAACTAAGTATGCAGGAGGCTTTCGCTTTATGTGTTATAGGAATATAATAAGCCATATAATTTTCTCACGTAATTTTCTCTGATGTAATCTAGAATCACATAAGACTTGGCAAAAGTTGTAGCTCCCGCAGTCAGAGCTTCTCCACTTCAATGCTTTCACGTCGTATAGCAGTTAACCGCGCCTTCGGGGCGAAAATGCTGGAGTAGGCCAGGATATTGCTCGTGATTAGGGGCAGCGCAAGAAAAAATTGGAGGACGCAATTGAGCTTCGCCTTCAAGAGTGGAACGCGACAGCGTTCCCGTTGACCCGCCAAGGGGTGTAAGACAATGCGCTACGGCGCAGCGATCACTTACGAGGGGCCCCGCATCGGACTTTGCACCCACCAATCACGCGGTGAGCGTCGAGCAGCGCAGTCTTCGGCGCGGCAACGAAACGTGCGCCTGAGCAAGCGGAACGAACCAAAGAACTCGGGGTCTCGGAGGGGGAAACGATGTACGCCAGCCAAACGTCGTGATCGGCATGGGCAGAGAGATAGACAGATAGTGATCTAAAGAAAGGAAGGACGCTTGATTCTGCAACCCGTGGGGAGCACGGCGAAGCGTCGTCAGGGGAGAGGGAGTCCGGGTCGCGACGCGCCTCGCACCGGTCCCCCCACAGCCCCAATGCGCGCGTGGCGCGCCACCTGTCGGGGCAGCGCCGTACATTGAGAGGAGGGAGTCTTCTGTGTTTGCCGCAAGATGGCTCTGCGTGTGCGGAAAGCGCAGAAGAAATGTAGCGGAAACGCACTTCGCTACTTGGGTAACTGCGACTTCTGTAAGTTACATGTTCATAATTACCGATATACACCGCAGTATAACTTTCTACGGCTCGTTTCTAAGGCAACACCGCATTCACTAGAGGCGCTTTTGTACCACTTTGAAGCATCGAACTCTTGGCTGAGTCAATAAATAATAAAAAATAAACTCATGGCTGAGTGGTAGAGTCTCCGTCTCACACTCCGGAGGCCCCTGGTTCGATTCCCACCCAGCCCATCCTTCAAGTTGTTTTTTATTCATGAAGTGCTTCCCGGGATTTATCGCTCACGGCCAACGCCACCGACGCCGACGACACCGGCTTTTCTGCGACACGAGCTCCTTAAAGCTGTCGCGTTAAAAGGACGAAGCTAGACGACAACACCGCGCTCTTACGATCGCAAGACGACGGTATGCGACGAACATGCCGTGTATGTGCGCGTGAGAGAGAGAGAGAAGAGAGAGAGAGTCTCTCGGTGCGTTTCTATGTCAGAACACCCCGTAAGCTAAATAAGACCTGTAGCAGAGTGTGCGTGGCCCCACAAACTTTCCACGCACGTCGTGCGCTCGCTCGTATGTTTAACCTCCATGATGGCGGTGGGAAACCAATATGCGCATAGTGTAGTCGGTTTTATGCGAGAAGTCTATAGCTTCTTAGAAACGGACGTCCTGTCTGCTTATACAACCGATATAGATGTCCTGGATAACGATCCATTTTATGCAGAATTACACAATGAAGGAAAAAGAAAACGCTAGTAAATATCTTCCTTGCAACAAATTTATGTCTTCAAGCGCACAATTCCGTTAATAAAGCTTTCGGCTATTCGATGACATTGATAATTATCGTCGACTGTTTCGTCACGGATTTTTTTTAATAACCGATTTGTTGCAATGTATACGAATGTGTACATTTTGCAATTATCTGTGTATAAGGTACCCATTTCATTTGCCTGTACTGTATACATCCTCCTCGACCATCCGTGCGCTCTCTGCTTAGTATTTACAAACTTGAACAATCGTGTCTTACCGGTTATGATTCCTTTGAGTACTATGGGCAGCGACGTGAAATTTTGGAGCCAACAAACATCCTGCCACGTAAGTGTCTGGTCGAAGAAGTCGTTCGTGTACTTGGTGAGACCGGAGCCGCTGGTGGCATTCGTCATATTGAAGTTGGCGTAAATGGACTGGTCGAAATTACCTAACCTGAAGCAAAAAAAAAAAATTACAAATGAGACTGCACAAGAAAACTCGAACTTGCTGCGTAATTTTTGCTCTCTAGAAAAAATCTTGAAAGCGTTTTTTTTTTTGTGCACACGGCGGTACTTTCACTTTTTTCATATGCTGCGACAGCTGCAGCTGACGTTTAACTATTGCGAAGGATCGCTGCAAAAAGAAATCGGAAAAGAGGCTGTTTCAGCCGAAGGCAAGACATTGAAAGCGATCGCAGTTTTAGCGGTGTGATTGAGCCAACACCACCGAGATAGCAGAAGATCTGTTCACACCCATCCATGACGTAATGCTGCTGGCCCGACTGCCATAGAATGTAATCGGTATGCTTCCGAATAAGTCGCGGTGATTTTGACGTCACCGTTTTCGTCACGCCAGCCTCGGCTATGGGAATTTTGGGCCAGTGGCATGACGTCATGGATCGGAGTGAACAGGCCTTGTGCTGTGTAGGTGGTGTTGCTTGAGCACGAATACTGAATAAAGAAAGAGGGTGTGGCCCGCACGTCAGGCGGACCGCAATGGGAGCGAATGCCTCAGCCACAGTTTCATTCTCCGCCGCTGGGCTGGGCCGAACGGCGCTAGCGGTCTGGGACGAAACGCGTCGGTTTCCTCGGGCGACGGCGTTCCAAGAGCGTTCCTCGCACATTTTCTATGCTGATCCCTGACAGCAGCCGTCGACCGCAGGCGCTGCGGCAGATAAGAGCGTTTTCGATGCACGCGGCAGGCCGCACCTATATTTTGTCAAGCAAAAGCTTTACTGGCCGCATGGAGGAAGGAAACTGAGGAGAGGCCCTACGCCCTCCGCGCGCTAGGAGGAAAGTGTGGAGGAAATGACGTAGCAGGTTCGCCTCTTTCTTGCTGTTTTTTTTTATTTCTTTGCTGTAGCGGCCACGCCTTTCGGGCCACAATGGCGGCTTTGTTATGGTTCTGTGCGCTCACACGTGTTGCTCCGTAGGTTTCGTACCGTGGCAAAGGCGCCGTGCGGGCAGGTTTGCGTTGGTCTCCGTGTCTTGTTGCGCTGTGTAATCTGGACCGTGCTCTACCGGATGTTGCTGTGGCCTGGTGGGACACGAGGAACTAAAGTTCGTGAAATGAACGCGCATGCAACGCTGTACGCAATGTACCGCGCCACGGCAATGGCTACGGACGAAGGAATATCCGCGGGAAATGTTGCCCTCTTTCGCGGAATCATGCTAACGTGCTAACAATTGCTTAGTATTACTGCGGTGCGCGCGGGTCCGAGCAGCACGGTTGCGCGCAGCGCGGCGTGGTTTCGCGAGAAATGTAAACAAGAGAGGAGAGCTGGCCCGATAGGCGGAGCAACGCCATGAGCAACGCCAACTTCCGGCTTCACTTTCGCTTCACAAAGAGTGACGTCAAGGCCTCTCCTTAGTTTCCTTCCTCCGTGACTGGCCGCAAACTTGCGATTTCGCCGTGGCGGTGCTTCGAGGAGGCACATATTACGTGACAACGCGCGACTCACTTCGGATATTTCTCTCTCTCTCTCTCTTGCTCCCTAGTCACTAATGCGCATGCGCCACTAGTAGCACCGAGCCACAGGCGTTCCGCCGCTGCGCAGCGCCGCGCGTTTCCGCAGCAGACGTTTCGTATGACGTCACACCGCGTTCCTCGTCGCTGTGCTCGCCTCCGCTCACCTCGCCAACTGCGTCGCATGCCTGATAACATGTCGGAGGATTGAAAAGGAGAGCTCGCGCGCGCCGCAACCACAGTTGAGGCGGCAGTATGGACGGCGACAATGCGCCTCTTTCATGGCGCGACGGCGCATGCGCCCTGCCTTAGCGGATTAGTCGCGAAACGTTTTGAAAGGGTCGCGCGCGTGGCCGCGCGACGGGAACTCCCTCGAAAAAAAAAAAAAAGGTTCGGACGCGTGGGTTCCAATCAGTCGGCCGAAGTGAACGGAGGTGTCGTCGGCGCGCTCCGCAACCACCGAGACTACGCGACCTTCACCGACCGCCCTTGACCCCCCTTGCCCGGGCCGCTTTCGCCGGGAGTCATATGGGAAACGGCTTTCTCGCCGTTTCCCACCGACCGTCTTTTCTTCCCGGGACTTTGTTGCCGCTCCCCGCGCCTCTACAGCTCTGAAGCAGTTCCAACGCGGCGACCCCTGCCGGGGCCATAGCTGCCTTGGCGTGTTTTCTACACCAGCCGAGGCCCATGTTCTAAAGGGGTGTGCAAAGGGCCTTCGGCCATATCAGCGCTCTGTTTCGATGGAGCATTTATCTACCGCAACGTCATTTTCTAACGAGCAGAAGACACAATCGGCGACGGAGAACGCCGCCGCGCGTTCCTCGACAACAACGAAGACGCCCGAGGTAGATACCGCGGGAGTGGCCGCCGATCCCATCGTCGCCAATTTTCCCTCCCAACAACGAGAGGTAGACACTCCGACCGGGGAAAGGATGGAGGAGGATGCTACCCCGAACATTTACGACGACAAAACTGACGACGACACAGGTGGCTGTTGGAAGACAGTCATACATAAGCGACGCATCCGTCAAACGCGCGCTAAGACGCAACCCTTCGAGAACATCTCGGGCATTCCGGACGCCTCACAGCCTACCGTACGCAAGCGCTGTCGGAATCAGAACCTGCCTCAACTTCCTTTGCACGACGAAAAGATAATTCTGCGGCCTCACGGATGACTTCGCCTCGATAAGTGGACGCGCCCAGAGCTCGCCAGTGCTCTATGGAGTGCAGCCGGCTTGAGCACCGACGATCGTCAGGACATCATATTCCGACTGCGACCTCAGCAGAACTTGGCAATCATCAGCACACCCCAGTCACACGTAGCCGACGCATTGTACAAGGTGAGGGAGCTGAACCTTGGTCAGCGGGTCTATCCCATCACAACATATTTTGCGGCCCCAGACAACTCATGCAAGGGAATTATTCCTGGTCTTTTGCCCGGTACACCGTCTTGCAAGCTAGTGGATGAGCATTTGGCTCCTGGAACTCAAATACTTCAAGCACGAATGATGGGTCAAACCAACGTTGCGTTGGTAACATTTGAATGACTTAAAGTGCCTCGCTACGTGCGTTTCTATGGTGCAGAACTCCGCTGCTACCCCCATCGACCCCGCCAACTAGTCTGCAAGATATGTCACAAGCTCGGCCATTGGGCTGATTACTGTCCTACGCCGCACGTGGTCATTTGCGCGACGTGTGGGACTGACAACCCCACCCCGTCACATCCGTGCACCCCACACTGCAGATCCTGTGACGAGACCCACCCTACAGCGGATCCAAACTGCCCGCGGCGTGCTAGGCAGACACTGAATAAACCTTGGGTGCGGAAAGCTCTCGAGAAAGAGCAGCGTGAACTCCAACCCTCTAGCGACCCGACCACTACCACAGATACGGCGGAGACCCGAATGTCGCGCGCCCCAACGAAGGAGAGCAGACAAGACCGGTCGGAGACCCGTTCAAGATCCCGTCGCAAGTTCCGGACCCGCTCCAAGTCTCGGTTCCGATCCCGCGAGGCATCGGAGCGCCTCCCATAGAAGCGCCCTCCTTCCCCACCTTCCCAACAACCCTACAAGAAGGCCCTGCAGACCAACGCCCCGGCCAAGGTGACCCTGGTCCCTTCAGGGGTGCAGCGGACCCCTGAGAAGAAAACAGCAATGGAGGCGCCTCGAGAGGTAGGTCGGGTGGAGGGTCCCCCACAGCTCACTCCGCCCCGTAAATCTCTCCCTACCCCTTCCCCTGTTACCAATTCGTCATCAAATCCCGATCCTCTAATAGAAATAGCCCGCCTACGTCGTGACATGGAGGCGCGCTGTGAGCGCCTGCAAAAACAAATGGACGCGCTGGTGGCAGACATGAGCACTAGTATGCAGGCGGCTCTGGACAGGATAGAACGCCAAATGGAGGTCCTTCAAATAGGGATCACGGAGCAAGTAAAATCATGTATAGAGACCACTTTCGCACGCATGTAAGTTCCTGAGCTTAGCGGTAACAACGAAAGCGCGCTTTCTGACCAAGGCTCTCGGCCGCAACCTTCAAATGTGGGCACCCAGCGCCCGCATCCCTATGCACGACCGCCTGCTTCCTCTCGCGATGATGATGGCGCCGCGTAACGCAGAGCAACTAGTTGTCTGGCAGTGAAATTATAGGGGATTCCGCCATAAACGACGTTCCCTACAGCAGTATATCGCCACATCCACGAACCATCCCGATGTTATCCTCTTACAGGAAGTCAATTGCACTCCTTCTTTATCCGGCTACAGCACGCTCTCGGGTGTCTCTCCTCTCGTGGGAGCCTTAGTTTCGAAACATGTTACATGTCGCATGCATACCACTAACATTGACATTCCTCACCAAATATCGGAAATAATTACGAAAGGTAAACGCAGCGAGAGTCTGTTTATACTCAATGCATACAGTTCCCGCCGTTCGCGAACGCACTGTTTTCAGCCCCTACTAACAGAATTTGGCAGGTTTGGACGGGTTTATGTGGTGGCCGGCGACTTTAACGCTCCGGAGCATACTGCATGGGGTTACGTTAAATCGCAGGCTAAAGGGACCCGCTTATGGAATGCCATCTGTAACATGAGATATACACTGCTTACCGACCCAGAGCACCCCACTCGGATAGGCAACAGCGTATCTCGTGACACCTGCCCT
The DNA here is from genome assembly GCF_023375885.2 of Dermacentor andersoni. Classification (NCBI taxonomy): domain Eukaryota; kingdom Metazoa; phylum Arthropoda; class Arachnida; order Ixodida; family Ixodidae; genus Dermacentor; species Dermacentor andersoni. Next base: position 185,960,008 of record NC_092815.1, on the reverse strand, counting down.
GACCTTACCTTCGTGCGCAATACTGGCCCAGTCGTTGCGCACGGGCCTTTAGAGGAGCACCTTGGCAGTGACCACTACATTGTCGCGACCACCTTGTCATTACGGGGTGCGCGCATGCCCGAACGAAATGTGCGTATAACGGATTGGGCGAAGTTCAGGGAACGTCGCCAGGACCCACCTGAGCGCCAAGGGTACGAACGCTGGCTTGAGTCTCTCGCACAAGATCTAGAGGCCACCACGAGCACACTGCGCACCACAACCGAGACACCAGACATAGACCCGCATTTACTTCATCTTTGGAACGCCCGCAGAGGGTTGACACGACGATGGAAACGACAACGCCTCAACCGAAAACTTAGGAAACGTATAGATCAGATTACACGGGAATCTCAGGAGTATGCAGAGATCCTTACGAGGAATAACTGGCGAAGATTTTGCGATCGCCTCTCAGGCACATTGAGCACAGCAAAAACGTGGTCGATTCTTCGCTCACTCGCAGATCCCACCACAACAAAGGGAAAAACATTTCAACAGCTGCACATCCTAATGCACGATTACAGGGACGATGCCTCGACACTCCTGAGAGAGCTAGAGAAGCATTTCATACCCACAGGCCCGCCGCCGCAGTACCCTGACTATCCTTATGTAGGCGAGACGAACGAATTGCTCGATGCAGACATCACATCTGACGAGGTGCGGGTGGACCTACAAGACCTACGCCGCAACACGGCACCGGGAGCCGACCACATCCGTTTCGCCACCCTTCGTAACCTCAGTGACGCGGATATTAACCACCTCACCCATATCTTCAATGATTGCTGGCACAAGGGCATGCTTCCCCAAGCATGGCGACACGCCGACATCACACTTATGCCCAAACCGGGCAAGTCTGTTAAGGTTGAAAACTTACGACCCATCTCCCTAACATCCTGCATTGGTAAGCTCATGGAGCATGTACTCTTGCGGCGTCTGCAGCCCTTCCTTGAAGAAAAATCATTCTTTTCTGTCAATTCGGATATCGGGCTCATCTGTCTGCCAAAGATGTGCTTTTACAGTTGCGGGAGGAAGTCATAGGACCTCCGTCGTCCGCCAAAACGAGAGCACTCATCGCCTTAGACCTAAAAGGGGCATTCGATAATGTTGAACATGACCTCATCCTTCGCAATGTTGCACATTCACACTGTGGAATTCGTATGTACAACTATATCCGCGCATTTCTTCGAGATCGCACAGCCACCGTAGGAATGGGACCGCATCGATCCGGTACGATTCGCCTTGTAGGACGTGGGACACCCCAGGGCTCAGTTCTTTCCCCTACTCTATTCAATATCGCGCTCGCAGGGCTACTGCCCTGGCTACTCGACCAGATCCCTGATGTCGCCCACGCTATTTATGCAGACGACATTACTATCTGGTCGACACGGGGTTCCGACGGAGCCATCTAGCACCGACTGCAGCAAGCAGTCGATACAGTTTCCGAGTACGCGAGAAAATGCGGCTTAAGATGTGCTCCGGAAAAGTCGCAGCTCATAATCATTCGTCCCCGGAGCCGTTCCTCTACTCCCCCTATCACTGTGCACGTGGATGGCACACCGATACCACAGGTTAATCGTGCTCGTATCCTCGGCCTACACGTCCAAGCGGATGGCAGGTCAAACTACACTGTTTCCCTTCTATCCAGACAGATTGAGCAAATTCTGGCCATGAACCGGAGGGTCTCCAACAGGCGTTCGGGCCTTCGAGAAGAGGACCTGCTGCGCTTGGTGGAGGCATGCGTGATCAGCCGCCTTACATACCATCTCCCATATCAGCGGTTGACCCAAGCGCAACAACTTCGCATAAACGCAATGATTCGCAAAGCGACGAAGCTGGCCCATGGCCTCCCGAATTATACTTCCACACGCCGTCTCCTTAACTTAGGGACACATAACACACTAGGCGAGCTCCTAGAAGCACATTGGGTCAGCCATCGCCAGCGCCTCCTACTCACTCCCACTGGCCGCCATCTTCTCAGACGGCTAGGATACTCTGTCCCACCCCTTGAGTCTGAAACCCGTCCAATGATCTTGTCGTCAGCGATACGCCAAGCACTAAGTATTCATCCATTGCCACGTAGTATGCACCCCAAGCATGACAAAGGGGGGCGCAAAGCCCGTGTACAATACATTGGCCGCATGCTTGCAAACATCCCGGAAACACATACTTTATACACGGACACATCACGCACTCAAGAGGGCCATACCTCGGTAGTTTTGAATGGCACCGAATCACTGAGAGACTCTGCTGCAATGCGCGGAACAAATGCCACTTACGGAGAAATTCTCGGTGTTGCTCTGGCAATTCGATACGCCATCCGTGTTCCTGAGCAAGTGTATATATTGACGGACTCGCAACAGGCATGCCGGGCGTTCCTATCAGGACATGGCATCCCGAGAGCGGCGCACCAAATTCTCAAACAGATCCCACAATATACACCAACCACATCTCCCCGCATCCACTTACTCTGGACCCCTGGTCATACCTCGCTGCCGGGTAACGAACGCGCAAATGCGGTTGCCCGAGAAATTTTCCTCCGGGCGACTCGGCGTGGTGAGGCGACTAGTTCAGAGTGGGGGGATCCCTTGCTCCGTTACAAAGACATACTCCGTCATTATACACGCATTCTTCGCACCCACGCCGCACCCACGCCGCACCCACGCCGCACCCACGCCGCACCACCGCCGTCCTTCTCGCGGGAGGAAGCAGTGGCATTACGCCAGTTACAAACCGCAACTTTTCCAAATCTCGTCTCTCTCAATAAATTCTACTCACACTGTTATGCAGATCGTTGCCCTGGCTGTGGCAGCTCGCCCACAATCTTCCACGTCACGATTGAGTGCACTGCAAACCTCTTTCATCCCTTGCCAACTCTCCTTTACCCCCTACGCAACAAAGAGCTGTGGGACGATGCTTTCCGCGACGGACCTCCCGAGGTCCTCCGAGCTGTGATACAACGGGCTCGAAACATCGCCGGAATCATCTTAGGGACCCTGGACTGATGGTTCCTCCGACACTGCTCTCGCCATTCAAGTATTATTAATAAAGATGTTTTACTCTCGGACGCGCGCTGCTGCAAACACTCGTGCCGTGTACCGCGTTGAAACTCTGCTGGTAGCTCGACGTCGGCGCGGTGCCGAAAACGTGCGTAGCGTAAGACCGCAACTCCACGTTAGAAGAGAAAGCGGCCAGGGCATCGTCCGAGTTGTCCGGACTGCACCGTGAGCCAGGTAGTTGGCGCCTTTCATGAATGGCTCGCTAATTTAACAAAAAACTCATGCGTTACACTTGGGAGGCACTTAAGTACACAATGTTGCTGACGAAGTCTTTTTGCAGCGTCGGTCCTCACTTGCTGGTGGTGGCAGAGTGTTCCTGACTGCACGTACTCGTAAGGCGCGGCAACACTAGGTCGCTACGAGACCGACAACACGCTCACTCCAATGATTGACCGACTATTGTGCGTCACTGAAACCTTTTCATCATACCAGGTCGAGTAGGACACAACCGACGAGCGCGAGTTGTACTGCGACAGGCTTTCTTGTCGAAGGCACCGGCAAAACCGGCGTGCGGACCATCGTTCGACCGAACCCCGCGCGATCGGCCGTCGAACTGACAACACAATAACGACAGTGTCTTCGCTTGTATATATAATTAATCGCGCTCAAAATGAGTCAAGCACGCCTACCAAGTTGAAATGCACAAGCTTTAACCCTCTCAAGCCGTGCCCACGAAGTTTGAGCCAATGTCGATCCTGTTCAGGTTAATTAAATTAAAATATAGGTTTTTACGTGCCAAAACCACTTTATGATTATGAGGCACGCCTTAGTGGAGGACTCCGGAAATTTAGACCAGCTGGGGTTGTTTAACGTGCATCTAAATCTAAGTACACGGGTGTTTTCACATTTTGCCCCCATCGAAACGCGGCCGCCGTCAGCGAAGGTTAACCTGGCGCCGTCGAGTTCGTGCACTCGCTACCAGCGGACCTGACCTGAAATGTAACCAGTTAGGTCGAACGAAACTGCTTTTATAGTTCAATTCTGGCCTTAGCGCTTTGAATTCAGCTACACTTCACTTCGCACGGGGCGTACACAATAAGCGGTAAGCGGCAACACAGCGCTGTGCCAACATCGGTACGTCACCGTACCGGTAGGCTGTCGGCAGCATTCGCTACGCATATGGGTGGGCCTGTACGTGTTGCTTTGCCGACACATTTCTCAATTTCAGGGATGCACTGTTTGCCTCTGCAGCAAACAAGAGACAATGTATTCGGTATACAGCAGCATAAACAACCGCCTCGCTCATTTATATTAACGCCGTGTGAGCGATGGCATCCTCGCGTTTTAGTGAGAGAACAACATGACCTACAAATGAGCACTTATGCGAGCACAGTTTTGTCTAATAATGCTCTATGGTACGCTAAAACTGTAAGTATGATGGGGTTAAGGAAAAGCGAGAATTAGTTAATTAACAGCCCGTAATATATGTGTCTGGATCACAGTTGTCATTGCTTAAGTGGTTCGGCCGCTCACATTTACTCGTCTCAGGGTGTAACAACACGGCACATATGCGCAGATATGCCTGTTTTGCTACATTTCGACACTATATCATATCAGGGATGGACCTTTTCCACAATATTTGACGATAACAACGACCTGCGACTGTAGATGTTGATGTAAACAAGTGCACCGCTTTAATAAATCCGACACAGAAGGCTGCGCTCGAAGGCTTTTTGAATATGCGAAACGTCTAAATAATGTGTAAAAAGAATACAAAAAGTGATGTCCAAGTGCAGAAATCAGTGACAAATTCCAAGGCAGCCGTGCCGCCAAACGGAACTCAGCGTGCCTTTATCGGCCGCACTGTTTGCAGAACAGCGCACTCAGGCCAGCTCACCCAGTAGTCATTGAGTGCCACATGGCTTCACGAACGACATGCTGTCCCGAAGAAGTCATTAATAATGATTCGTGATCCACGAAACGCACAACCGACGCGCACTCAATGTGGGCATGTAAACAAATCTACCGGCGAAAGCCCCGGGATCCTTCCAGAATGTTTTCAGTGGCGTGCGGTAGAGGGCAGCACAGGAAAATGAAAGAGGCGGATTCTGATAAGCAGGAGGAGGCCTGGAATCGACATCGGAACAAGATGAAGAGGAAACAGAGGAACAGCGCGCCGAACGACTGGCTAAACGCCACAACACAGCTAGACAACCAGACTACCCTGGACTTGCAATCAAGATTAACCAAGGCTAACCATGCTATGCCTTAGATTTCTCTACGTTTATCCTGTCATAGCCGAGCTAAGCCACTGCCAATTTTGTTCTTTTTTTACTAAGCGGCCGTGGCTTGAGTTACTGATACCGTGTGGTAACACAGAGAGTAACACACCTTTCCGTTCCGTACATAGCTGTCAACGCTGTAGAAGCTACGCAAAAAGTTTGGTCACGAAACGTTTTCACTTTGTGCGTTCCGTCCGTGCTTCGCTGCGTAGCAACAGCGCTCGCTTGCCCAAGCATGAACACGAGGCTCCTCGCGACGGGTTGCTAATAAGAAGACCCGAAAAGAACAAAAAAATGAAAAATAAAACTGATCTAAAACAACGCACTGTATACCACAGTGTGTTTGTTTCAAAGGATTAAGACTTGTTTCATTTAAAAGTGAGCATATATAAAGAACTCGCAGTTCCGCCAGAAAGGCGAAGCGCCGATTGCAATAGCAAATTAGTAGATAGCTGTACGAAAGACAGTAGTTTTATCAGCCGTATAGATTTGTAAACAGTCGCTTACTAATTAAGGTAAAATTGATAGAATGTGTAAGGGTGACTCAATGGGGACGAAGAAAGAAACAGACACACAGAGAGAGCGCTGTCTTAGTGTGTCTCTTTCTTTCTACGTCGTTGTTCAGTCGGGCTTGCAGTTTCTATCATGAATTCATACCTACTAGCCCGTGAACGTGTTTTAACTAAATTAACCAGCACGGTGTCACGCAAGCACAGGTCAATATGAACACATCTCGCTCGATGACAGCGGAAACTGTCTGCAAAAACGCTGGAGTTAGGAATCACGGCAGTAGTCGCGAGCCAATTGACCTCCGCGTATCTGTCGCTTCAACGCGAACTAAACGTCGAAAGCAGAGCGCATACCAAGCTACCGGCTCTATGCGCACTCTGCGAACATCGCAGATCGCTTTGTAGATTAGGCCCGCGCGGGCACGCAGTTTAGTCAGGATCGCCAGTCAGCTTGTAGAGTCTGTGAAGAAGTACGTCTACGTAGGTGAATTAGTCACGGGGAATCCTGATCCTAAGAAGGAAAGTTACGGTAGAATAAGAATGGGTTGGTGCGCATACGGCAGGCATTTTCCGCTGCCGACTGGAACTTTCCAATATCATTGAAAAGAAAGGTGTACAATCAGCGCATTTTACCGGTACTGACATGTGGGGCAGAAACTTGGAGACTGAAAAAGAAGCTTGAGAACATGTTAACGACCGCGCAAAGAGCGATGGAACAAAGAATGGTAGGGTTAATGTTAAGAGACGGAAAGAGAGCCGTTTGGATCAGAGAGCAAACGTCGATAGCCGATATTCTAATTGACATTAAGAGAAAAAAATGGGGCTAGCAAATCATGTAATGCGTAGGGTAAATAACCGATGGACCATTAGGGTTACCGAATGGGCCCCAAGAGAAGGGAACTGCAGTCGAGTACGGCAGATGACTAAGTGAGGCGATAAAATTAGGAAATTCGCGGGCACTAGTTGGAATCGACTGGTGCAGGACAGCGGTAATTGGAGATTGCAGGGAGAGGCCTTCGTCCTGCAGTGGACATAAAATAGGCCGATGGTGATGATAGTGATGAATAATATAAATTGGGCAAATTACTAACATCTGTCTTCGTATTCATCCACCGGATATACAAGCCAAGACGGCGTTGGTCATTAAAAAGATTTCTCCATAGTAAGCCTATGTACAAAGAGTTTGCTTATACCTATCTCGCAAATGTATTCATGGAACTTGATGCATGAAGACATGTTAGCGCTGTTCACCTTATAACATAATAAAGGTATAAGAATTTATCCGCCGCAACTTCCGAAGCGCGCTGCCACACGTGCTTGCTTAGGCGAGGCAAAAACAAAGAAAATTGTAGCTCAGAAGGAAGAGATAAAAGTGACGAGAAGGTTTGCAGTACTACGCAAACAAAAAAGGAAAGATAACGTAGCGACAGCAGTTGTAAAGTTCCCGTAGAGATTTTCATCACGTCAAAAAGGCCGTAGTTGGCGTCCAATTTCCTTCTTCTACATTTGCACTTATATTAGTCTTCAGGTGTTTCTGTTTGTGCTCCCGTAGATCACGAGCGTGTATTCGCAACTGCTGTATTGTAAGTACTGCAAGGGCGGTGGCAAGAGGGACGCCAATTGCTTTCCCGCGCGACTTGTACAAACGATACACAACTGATCGCAGACGCGTTTGATGTAGCTGTCCAAGCTTATAGAAAGGACGCTTCTAAGGTGGCCTGGTTTACGCGCGGCTCAGAAGCATATTGTTCTGACGGCCCGTCTCGCCACTCAGGATTTGCCCGTGAGCAAAATTTTCGGTATATTTTTCGGTATATGTATATGTTAAATATGCTCCGAAAAAGAAGAAGCCGAAGTTAGAAGTGAGAGTGGAGCCGAACGCGCGCCTGCATATTTTTTTTTTTAGTTGTTGCAAGCGTCGAATACAGACGTTCTCTACTTCGCCTGCGCTTCTTGGTTTTCAACATATGGTGCCGTGACCAGGATATCAGACCTACCTTTGAAGACCCCTGACGATGAAGCGAGCTACTTGAAGAGGACGACCGACCGACGCGATCAACGCAACGACGCTGCGACAGAGTCGAAGAACGATCCACGTCATCACGAGGCCTCCGATTCCCGACGTGATGACATGGAAAAACTACGACGGAAGCGGGCTACCGTTCGAGCGGCGGTCACCAGGATCATCAACTACATGACAACTCTTATGCAGACGGAACCAACTCCATCTGGTGAGCTGACCGACCTTCTTAACATATTCAAGATAAAGGAAACTATGCTTACGGACCTTGATAACCAAGTAGAAGAGCATGTTACCGATGATAACCTTGAGGATAAGCTCCAAAGCGTCAGACAGTATCAAGAATCTGTCGTCTATCGTCCTCACGAAATCCCGCGCTGAACGCATTGTATCCGATCAGCAAACAACGACTACGCACGCATCTCACGATGACTCTCATCAAGCACGCGCACACGTTAAGCTACCGAAGCTCGATGTGCCGAAGTTTCATGGTGACCCCATTAAATGGCCAGAATTTTGGGATCAGTTTGAGTCTACTGTTCACCAGAACCGATATATCACAGACGTAGACAAATTGAAGTATCTTCGGAGCTACTTGATGGGTAAAGCGGAACGTGTCATCAGCGGCCTGTCGACACCTAACAAGAGTTATAGCAGAGCTATAGGACTTCTCAAAGAGAGATTCGGTCTGAAGTCACTGATTGTTAACGACCACATGCGTCGTCTTCTAAACCTACGTAAAGTTCGTTCTTGCGAAGATTTCGAAGGGCTTCAAAGGTTGCATGAAGAAGTGCAGACGCGCGTGAGATCCCTGCACAACCTTGGCGTCGATGAAAAAGAATATGGAGTGCTTCTGAAAACTGCTATAATACAAAATCTTCCGCAAGAAATGGTACTCCGTTATACTCGGCGCATCTTGTCTTCGACAAATACAGGCGTTGCTAGTGACAGGCTAAATGATATGTCTGTTCTTCTAGACTTCTTGAGCCTTGAAGTAAGAAGCCGGGAAGAGACTATAATGATGACTTCTGACAAGAGAGAAGAGGCCTCAACCGCAAAACGACAATCTAATGAGCATTTCCAAGGTTCTGCATCTGTGCTAACCGTGAAACTGACTCCAGAGAGTTGCATATTCTGCGGAGACAAAGATAACCCGGTGGATGTCTGCGCAACGGAACAATAGACGAGAAAAAAGATAAAATACGCAAATAAGGATGCTGTTTCCGCTGCGCTAGAAGATTTCACAAAGCTAAGGAATGCCGAAGCTGGAAGAGACTAAGCTGTACGAGAAGCAAGGGGCGACATATCACCACGATGTGTGACCCAAAATGGAAGCAGAAGAATACAGAAACGCAGACAACTGTTTCCAGCTCGTCAACGAACTCGCTAAAGTACAGAGTTCTTCTGCAGACCGCCCAAGTTTGGGCTCTGGGCACTGGAAGCAAATGCTTTGTAAGAATGTTGATTGATGGTGGCAGTCTGCGCATCTTCATCACGGAAGAATTGTCTAGGAAGCTGAAAGCCACTGTGTTAGCCGAAGAGCAGCTCACCATCTGAGGATTTGGAAACGTTTCAATACCACGGAAATATTATCGGAGAGTACGAGTCACGCTGCATAGCCTGTACGACTCAAACTGACTTGAAGTAGAGGCTATAGAAGTTCCCGAAATATGCAATGACTTATCAGCATTGACAGAGACAAATGTACTTGCAAAGTTGAAAAACAAGAACTTACGTTTGGCTGACGTCAACGCGGTTCAGGTCTCGCCTGAGTCTGGAATAAGCCTCCTTATAGGTGCAGACTATTACGGGCAGCTAGTCAGCGGAAGAATTCGACTGGACGACTCCTTGACCACCATCGAAACTATCATAGGATGGACACTTCATGGAGATACCAGAAGCCCACCTAAGTTCTACAAGCCGGAAACCGTAAGGAACTTCAATATATGCCTAACGGAAGCCAATTTTTTCCCAGCAACTTTGTTTTTATTCAGATACCCTAAAGGCCCTTACGCGCATTACATAGGGGGAAGGGGGTTAACAACAGGATATTTGAAATACAATTATGGGGGAAAGGCAATATAGAACACCGTGGTAAAGATAACCGAATATAACAAGAAAATATGAAAAAAGGAAAGAAAGAAATGCATACACGATAAAAAAAGTACTCGGTACAAAGCATGTAGATGCACTTACAATGCGTCAAAGGCACAAAATTCTGTTTTTACTCAACATGCGTAAAACTGCGCTTCAAATTACTTACAAATGAGTCATGATCATGTATAGAAGCAATTTCTTTTGGCAGCTTGTTCCAGTGATAAATAGCAAGAAAGAGCGGTGATTGTCGAAGGAGATTCATACGCGCAAACATGGGACGCACTTTTAAGGGATGGTCGAGGAAGTAGCACATCTGGGACTGACTAACGAAGAGAGACTTTCGAAAGATGACGAACACGTCCTGAAGAACTTTGTGGAATCAACTATTAGAAACAATGGTCGCTATGAAATTGAACTTCTGTGGCGCAGCAATTGTTCCCAGCTTAAAAATAACCGGGATGTCGCGTTAAAGCGGCTGAAGTCCTTGCAGAGAACGCTACATCGAGAACCAGAGTTTCAGAAGGAATATGACACTGCCATTAGGAGCTACTATAACAAAGACTTCGCTGAGAAGATCACAATGGACAGTACGAGTGAACATATCACGTACTATATGCTACACCGAGCAGTAGTGCGACTCGACAGAACTACGACTAAAGTGCCGGTCGTCTTCGACGCCTCTTCTCGTGCTTCGGACTCACCTTCACTCAACGACGTCTTGTGGGTAGGGCCGAATTCGAACCCCAACATCATCGACTTACTGCTGAAGCTTCGCTGCTTCAAGATTGGAATTTCCGCCGACATCGAAAAAGCGTTTCATCAAATATCGCTGGCTGAATAAGACCAAGACGCGTTCCGTTATTTCTGGTTTGAAGAATGATCTTCCAATATTGAAGAATTGCGCATGACACGGGTTCGTTTTGGCGCCTGCAGCAGTCCCTTTCTCCTTGCTGCAACTGGGATGCCTTTCAGAACAAGCTAGAAGAATCCTGCAACTCTATAGTTTCATCGAAAGAGATTGAAGAGCGCATTACAGCAGCAATGCACGCAACAACATGCATCATCCAAACATCAAATTCAAGAACATCCGTTGACGTTATATATGAAGAGCTGCAGGCTGTTCGTCGTCGCGCTGAGAGGAAATACAGGCGAACTAAATTGATATCCGACTTGAGGACTTCACGCCGTGTGCAAAAGAAAATTCAAAGATACTTAGACAAGCTCGACAGACAACGTTGGAGGTCCTTTTGCACCAGCCTGGACTCAAGAAAACCGTTGTCCACAATATGGCATGTTGTACGAGCACTACTATCTTCTCCACAACAGCTACGTCCCTTCCGAGCTTTGGCTATCATCCAGACGCGCAATGAGAAGGAAATCGAGGAAGATTTCTGTATACACCTTTCTGGATCTACAACATCGGTAGCTTCAGTGCTCAGGTGTGCTCCTCCTACAATGGACGATCGTCTCGACCTTCCATTCACGCTGCAAGAGCTACGTGCAGCAATTTCCTCTTCAAGACACTGAAGTGCGCCTGGTCCTGATGGCATCACCTATTCTACCTTGCGCCATCTAGGCCCTCGAGCAACTGAAAAGCTTCTGGCTTTATACAATCTCTGCTGGTCCTCCGGAACTGTGCCTGCACACTGGAAGGCAAGCAAAATCGTGGCATTATTGAAACCAGGCAAGACACCCCATGCTGTGCTTTCCTACAGACCTGTGGCGCTTTCCAGTTGCATAGGTAAAACCATGGAACGCATGGTTTTGACGCGCCTGGAGTGGTTTTTGGAGACGCGTAATATATATCCAGACGCAATGACAGGTTTCCGAAAGGGTAGGTCGTCAATCGACAGCGTCATTGACCTAGTAACAACTGTTCAACATCAGAAACGTCGCCGTCGATTAACGGCTGCTGTCTTTCTAGATATCAAGGGTGCTTTCGACAACGTTCTACATGATGCAATTTTAAATGCCCTAGAAGAATGTGGCGTTGGGCGACGTATGCATCAGTGGATAGCCAGCTATCTTCAAGGGAGAACAATATTCATGACAACTCCAGACGGTGAAACAATGAACAACCCCGTCTATCGTGGAGTGCCTCAATGAGGTGTATTGAGCCCAACTTTATTTAATATCGTTCTCATTGGACTGGTCAAAGAACACGCAAGCACACTCTCGGTCTCCGTGTACGCAGACGACATCTGTATATGGACCACGAGCTTAACGCGCTTGCAAGTGCAAACGAAGGTGTAGCGCGCGGTGTCAATAACGTCGACGTACCTAAGCAGTCGCGGACTGCAGCTCTCACCGGAAAAAAGTGTAACCATGGCATTTACACGGAAGTCAATGGCCTGCTACCCCGTCATGATTAATGGGAAGATTATACCTTCAGTAACCCACTACAAGTTTCTCGGAGTCACCATCGACCGTGACTTATCTTGGTCGAAGCACCTCTCTGGCTTAAGAAGAAAGCTGGACAGCTTTACTCAGATCATTCGACATATGTCTGGAAAATCATGGGGGCCATCCAAGTCATCTCTTCTGCAGCTCTACCAGGCACTTTTTGTTGGCTACTTCCGCTACAGTGCGCCTGTACTTTCTCGGCTTAGTACAACTGCTGTACGCACGCTTGAAAGTGCTCAGGCTCGCGCACTGAGAATTTGCCTAGGTCTACCACGATGTGCGTCTACTTGTGGCACTATTGCAGAGGCACCTGCGTGCCCAGCTCGAGTTTATCTGCAACATGAGCCATTGCGAGTGCATCTAAGGCTACTGACTAGACACAGGAATCATCCACTCGCGAACATCACAAGCGTACGGACTGTGTCCGCTTACTCAAAAGCCGTGTTGTCGCAGCAAGACTTATTGCCGTCGGACTGCGAATCGTATGACATACCCAAAGTTCCACTCTGGACGATGGCAAAGCCAACGGTGAGACTCTCAATCTCTGGAATAACGCAGAAGTCGAAAATGCCGCTTGCTGGTCTCAAGCATTTCGCGCTATCATACATTGCTTACATGTATGTACATTACGAACATGTTTTTACAGATGGTTCCGTGACACAGACCTCTTCCGCGGCGGCCTACACGGTGCCAGGAATGGGGATCGCACAACGGTTCAAGATAGGATACAAGACGTCGTCTACAGCAGCTGAGTTGACCGGAATTCGAGAAGCAGTTCGCTGCATACTGCAACAGAGTCTCGAGAAGTGGACACTGTTCTGTGATTCAAAACCAGCACTGCAACTCATCAGCGATTGTATCAATGACAGAACCGCATATAGTCCTCTGGTTTATGACATCATGTCTCTACTTGCTGAGGCGTCTCATTCCGGGCACACCATCGTGCTGCAGTGGATTCCTGGTCATTGTGGAATAGCTGGAAACGAACAGGCTGACGCGGAAGCAAAAAAGGCGCACACTGACGGAACCATTATAAAAATTCAGTTTTCCCGGTATGACATTAACACCTTGCTCCATACCACCATTAAAACTTCTACGGCGCGACATTGGGACAAACCCGAACATCGACAAGAGCGCCTATATAAACTTGACGCTGGATTACAATTCCGGCTTCCACTTCGGTTGCGGAGAAGCCAGGAAACACTCATTCATCGATTACGGCTGGGTGTGGCATACACCCACCGATACCTTCACAAGATTGAACAAGCACGGGACCCTGAATGTAGCGTTTGTCACACTCTCGAGACAATAGCTCACGTACTTTGCGTGTGCCCTCAATATGCGGCCGAACGAAGAAAACTCAAATGACAGCTTGGACTCCCGCCCCTTTTCAGAAGAAAAGCTTTTGGGCGCGTGGAGGAGTGTTGACTGTGCCCAACGTGCCATAAAAGCACTTTTGAACTTATAAGCGAGACTGGTTTAGACGATCACCTCTAGAAGCTGTGAGACGTGTAGTCAGTGCGAAATGTGTTTGCGCAATAACTTTTTGTGGCAAGATTACTTTTTGTATGGACAAGATTACTCTTGGTGTATTGCGTCTCCAGTGCGCATCCGCATATTGCACAACGTGTATATAGTATCTCATTGTACCATATCATAATCACCCGCCACCTACCTTTCCCTGTATTTCCCACTTCCGCATTCTCCAGTGAGGAGTAGCAGGCTAGAGACACGCTCTCCAGGCCGACCTCTCCTCCTTTCTCTTCATTAAAATCTACTCCTCCTCTGCGACACCACTTCCAACTGGTAAAAGACAAATACCCTTCTACTGCCAAACTATTGAAACATAATTTCTGCGTAGGTGACTTGGTTATCGGGGCACAGAACAAAGAAGAAGCGCAGCAAGTCGTTAGCGATTGTTTCAGTATCTTGAAAGAGGCAGGAATGCATCTAACAAAGCGAACGACAAATGATGGACACTTACGAAACTTTTACAATAGTAGAGACTTAAAGGTACAGTTCGATGTAGAAAAAGAAAAGAAGATTCATGGCCTCGTTTGGGATACCGACAAAGGCATTTTAAAGCCATCGCTAACCTTGAATCATTGAGCGAACAAAGGGTTACGAAGAAACAGATCTTAAGCTTCGCCTCACTCATGTACGATACCTTTGGATTCTTAGCGACGTTCGTGCTGGTAGTCAAGTTATTTATACAAACACTCTGGTTAGAGAAATACAGGCGTCAGAACTTTTAATAAGCCAGAAGTTAAGATATATTTTGGTGAAACCCTCCTGGGAAAGACTGCGCAGGTTACAATACACGCTTTTAGTGACGCTAGCCCAGTTGCGTACGGCGCCGTGCTTTACCTTCAGATACGAGACTTCAAGGGAGCCACAACAGTTCAGCTACTGCTAGCCAAGTCAAGAGTCGCGCCTATACAAAAGATAACTGTGCCACCATTAGAACAGATGTGAGCCCTAGTTGCAGCTCGACTAGCTGCAACAGTGAAACGTGCCCTAAATCTAGAGGGCATTGAAACAGTTACGTGGACAGATTCTATTATCGTGATTCATTGGCTGCGCGGTTCAGCGAAACGTTGGGAACAGTTCGTAGCAAACCGAGTTACAGAGATACCCTCCCTAACTGATTTGAACATGTGGAGACAATGTCCGACTGATCAAAATCCAGCCGATTTACTGTCAAGAGGATCCACTGCGGAGCAACACTTACAAAGTTCAATTTGGTGGAAAGGACCAAACTTTCTCTACACTGAGACGACAATGGACGAGCCTTGCTACACCGAGGATACAGTCGAAATAGAAGAAACTACCTGTACAGTAGCAGCAATTCAGGATACAGTCGGCCTAGGAGAGGAAACTACGTGTTTGAAAGCAGCTGCTGGACCAGTGCTTACAATTGTAAACATCAACGACTACAGCTCTTATAACCATCTGATACGTATAACCGTGTGGATACAATGATTTGCTAGAAATTACAGGTACACAGACACCAGCAAGAAGGGACCTTTAGGCGCAACTGAAGTACAAGAGGACGAAATTTATTGGATACGTCGAACACAAGATAAAGTATTTGGACCGGATGTCAACAGACTGGACACAAGACTCCAGCGGTTCAGACCATATCACGACAAATCAGGGATTCTTCTCTTGGGAGGTGGTCTTCAGTTCAACAACCTCCGGGAAAGTTCCAAGCACCCCACTCTGCTTCCTGCATCAGACACATTCACAAAGTTGTTGGTCAAGAAGGAACACCAACGACTTTTACACGCTGGACTCAGTTTCATTTTGACTGAACTGAGAGAAAACTTTTGATACTGCGGGTGTAAGATTCGTCGGACGATCTCGCCGCTGCCACCATTTGTTAGAGTTGTCGGACGATCTACGAGCTGTAGGCCGATCTCACCGCTGCCATTCAGATGTAAGATTTGGCAGTCGTAGCTGTAGGAAGGAGCTTGACTCTTCGTCGGGACTTAGGAGAGCAGGATTTATTTACATGGTATTTACAGTTGAACATGAGATACATCGAAAGTCTAGCGTGACTCCCAAATGGCGCCCGCAAGACGAGCATACAGCAAACAGCTTACGAACACACAGCTCACGAGTACATTTCTAGCACGACAGCGAGCCCGACAACGAGCACCCTCTAGCAGCCGACAATCGCTGCTTATAAGTACTCCGCTCGACGTCATAGTTCGACGTCATTGTAGATGACCCGCCCTTTTGGAGGAGGTGGGCTCACATACACATGTTGCACAGGTTTCAGTGCCGCACAGGTTTCAGTGCTATCTCGAGGGCCGACGACCTTTGCAGAACAGCGCGGCGTTGTCGTGTTGCGCACAAAGCCTGCTTCGTCGAACACGGAGCCGACCCGGGTGGCGCGTCCAGGTAGCACATTGTCTGGTGTCTCGAAAAGCGCATGGAGAGGTTCCGCCAATTACCTCCCCTCGAGAACTCCCTTGAGATGACCCCACGCCACGTGGCTGCCGGTTATCCGCAGTTCTCTGAAGTGCGCCACCGTCCCGGTTGGATCGGAACACGTGCAGCTGGCCGAAATAGCTGCAGGCCGATCTTAACAGCTCCTCCATGGCCCGGAAAATCTCGCCTGGCCAGTGCTGGCAACCGCTGGGCAGGAAGAGAATGGCTGGCGAGCAAGACGATGGCTTTGGTCTCTGCAACC
Organism: Dermacentor andersoni; assembly: GCF_023375885.2. Taxonomy (NCBI): domain Eukaryota; kingdom Metazoa; phylum Arthropoda; class Arachnida; order Ixodida; family Ixodidae; genus Dermacentor; species Dermacentor andersoni. Next base: position 185,943,467 of record NC_092815.1, on the reverse strand, counting down.
CCTGCGCACTTGGAATGCCCTCAACCATCTCACAACTGGCACAGAAGAGTCGACCCGGCAACACAATATGGCTGAGCGTTCAAACGCCCGGAATTAGCTGTTAACCCACCAGGCTTCCTATCAATATTTCCATGCAAGCTGCTCAACTGGGAATCCCCAAATTTTGCCCCAAAATTTCGTGCCGCCAAAGCGAGCGTTCACGTTCCTTTTGAGTTCGGCCAAACCCGACCGTCGCGCTGCACAAGAGTAAAGGTTTACGCAGAACTGAACCGAAGGCTCTCAACTACCAATACCCGACCATAACTTAAGCAGCCTAACTTCACGAACAGCCTGTTCTTACCTTATCGCAGTGGTCTACTTATCTCACATACTGTTGCCATTGAACAGTCTGGCCAACTCCACAGGTACGTAAATACAATCGCGCTTGCTTTGTGGTCCCTATTCCGAACACGTGCTTGCGTCATACACAAAGTTTTCATCACGCTTACTCGCATGTGTTCCTTTAGTCCATACAGGACACGTTCCTTAAACGATCAACCAAACTTGCGTAACTTACGCAACACAGAGGAACCTTCGAACAAATGTGTCTTCTAATGACTAGTTCCACGCACACTTACTAGTGAAGTCAGAACACAGCTGCCCTTAACACACACGAGCAACCCAGTCATTAACCTTCTGCTTCCTTCCGTCCGCACAGGACACGCGCTAATGGACCTAAGAGCTCTTCTCAGTGCAAATGATGCACTAACTGAAAATCTACGCGCTTAACCTTAGAAAATAAAAAATACATAAAAAAGAACGTTAACTAAGACACACGCGCGTTACCATAGGCCTCTCAACGAGAACCTTTACTCAGGTTACTCGCACACACAAAAAAAGAAAGCATATGTACTCATTATTGAACATCTCGCGAGACTACAGGTTTACTTAAAACGCGTCTGTGAACTCTCGGAGCTTCTCGAACGAAAACATAAAGAAAGCTCATACCTTACTTATTGAAAGAAACAAACTCAAACCGCGAAAATTTTCAAGTGCTAAAAAATAAAACAAAACAGCACTTTTTACTTCTACGGAAGCTCTCTTGGCCTGCCGTTCCAAACGCTTAGGACTGACTCATGCTTATGAGCCGTACCCGAGGTGGTCGCGGTCCGAAAGCTACTCTGGCTACCGAGGAACAACAAAAGGGCTGAGTCACTATCAGCTCCCCCAAGACGTTACAGTCCCCTGCCAACTTGCGTCCTGGCGCCCCGCTTTCATCACGACCTCGATTGACCGCGTCGCTACTCCCCACCTGGTTTCGTCTTGCCACCTTGCGCTTCTTTGTACTACACGCTGGGCTTCGAAAAGAACCACGGAACGACGAGGAATTTAACTGTCCCGTGCCCTTTGTCTGCGTCCGTGCAGAACATGCTTCTCGGTCTCTTTTCGACCGGTCGCTCGAAAGTGCTTGATGCGCACACGTCGTCAATGACGAACGCACCTTTCTTTTCTCCGCGCCCTGCCTTTTCACGCCTGTCGCCGCCTTTGGCTTCGCTACATTAGCCACCGCATTCCGATCTTTTCGGCGCTTCTTTCTGCGGCGCTTTCTCCTCGAACCCTCTTTCATGCCGTCATCTCGCGCCTCGTGCTGGCCGTTACACAGCTCGTCGGCCCGGATCGGTCTCTTACCCGCACAGTCTGAATGATCCTTAACTAAAGCATACCTCTCTTGGCTACCTAGACTGGCGGAGAGCCGCACCGATCCCTGAACAATGCAGTTGTTCTCTTGAGCTACGCAGCTCGCAATCCTGACAATTACCCTCAACTGCATCGTCCAGCTGGCACTTCACTTCGGCACGCAGATCTGACTCGACATGGGTGCCCGCGTCTGTCAAGTCCGCAGTATTCTGTACCTCGCTAACGGCCTCGCTACCATGAGATGCGACGCACACGCGCGGTGACTGTGCCAATTTGTTCGGAGCTGGCCTAGCTGTCTCTACAGTTCTCTGTTGGCACAGCACCTCGTCGCTCTCACTCTGGCCTTTAACGGCCTCTGTTGCCACTAAGGCATGGTTAACTGCTAACACTTCGCGTTCACTTATGAACGTGCTGCTAATTTCACAGGTACTACTCCTCTTGGCTTTCGACTGAAATCTGCTGTCTACTTCCTCCCACTTTCGCTGCGTCCAGCCTACAGATTTCCCCAGCCGCTGTTGACTTAGTTCGATTGCCTGCTCTAAACCTTGAATCTCTCCGTTCGATGCATCAATGTACTGCCTCGTTACTTCTGTTAGGCCTTCTTCCTGAGAAATTCTTTTCAGTCTGCCTAGCTTTTTCCTGTTCTTGCTTAAATTCTTCCTGTTCTTGCCTAATTGCTTCCTGTTCCCGTTTTTTGCCTAGAATTCGGTTACCCATTTGTTCGATGAATTTCAAATCATTGTTACTTTCTAGAATGGCTTTACGAATCTCTGATTCCTTCAAGTCCTCCTCTACGTCCACGTCGATCTCCTCACACAACCACAACAGGTCAGCTCTCGTCAAACACATCAGGACCATGGTCGCTACTTTAAGCTTTGGCTCTGTTGTCACACAATACTTGCTGCGATACCCACGCAAATCAAGATACAAGTAAAAGATCCCCCAGTGAATCAAATCAACAAACACAGCGAAATTGAAGCCTTGTAAATCTTACAGCCAAAACCAAACGCTTACCCACTGAAGCAGCACCATATCACCAGTGCTTCTCCGCCGTACCCAGTCAGTTGCAAGAGGTGCTCAATCCCAAGTCGCCTCCAACTTGATCAGGATACCGGTCGGTCACCATGTGCCAACGTCCGTCAGCTGCCGTTGCTGTCTCCGAGTCGTAGGCCGATCTAGGAGCCGTAGGCCGATCTCACCGCTGCCATTCAGTTGTCGGGATTGGAACGGTCGTAGTTGTAGGGAGGACCTTGGGGCGACAGGACTAGGCGAGCAGGATTTATTTACATGTTATTTACAGTTGAACATGAGATACATCGATAGTCTAGCGTGACTCCCAAATGGCGCCCGCAAGACGAGCATACAGCAAACAGCTTACGAGCACACAGCTCACGAGTACATTTCTACCACGACAACGAGTACGACAACGAGCACCCTCTAGCAGCCGACAATCGCTGCTAGAGGGTACTCCGTACTCCGCTCGAAGTCATAGTTCGACGTCATTGTAGATGACCCGCCCTTTTGGAGGAGGCGGGCTCACATACACGTGTTGCACAGGTTTCAGTGCCGCACAGGTTTCAGTGCTATCTCGAGGGCCGACGACCTTTGCAGAACAGCGCGGCGTTGTCGTGTTGCGCACAAAGCCTGCTTCGTCGAACATGGAGCCGACGCGGGTGGCGCGTCCAGGTAGCACATTGTCTGGTGACTCGAAAAGCGCATGGGGAGGTTCCGCCAATTACCTCCCCTCGAGAACTCCCTTGAGCTGACCCCACGCCACGTGGCTGCCGGTTATCCGCAGTTCTCTGAAGTGCGCCACCGTCCCGGTTGGATCGGAACACGTGCAGCTAGACAAAACCCGTCTATCGCGGATAATTCAAGCTTGTTTTCAGGCATGGGGCATTTACGAAATAGCCTTAGACTTTCACTACCGACATACCTTGCACTAAAGTTCTAGTGAGAACTCGCCCACCCCCCCTCCCCCGCCGCTTTTTTTCAAAAAAAGGCCATAGTCAGAAGTTCGAGCCATAGTCAAAAGCTCGAATCCTCAGATAACCAAAAGTTTTGTTTTTAAACTCAGGATGGTAAGCCCAAATTTCACCTCCTCTGGTGCACTACATCTCCAGCCTTAGAGTGTGGCTGACAATGGCAAAAGATGCCGAGAGCCAGTGGGGCTATACAAAACTAGATACAACCAAATTAGGAAGAGCCACTGAGCTTCAACAACATACACTTCCTCATCAGAACAGGAATTAGCCTCTCTGGTGCAGCAATCGGCCAGGCCTGCCAAAATGACTCATTCGATAAGTCAAAGCAGCTGCGGAGCACCTGACCAAGGCGGCGGTCGGAACTTTACCGCAGCACAGGGTGCTGAGAATCTCTGCACCGGAAATTGTTTGGGATATCATTGGTCTTAGTGAGATTAGAAGAACTGGTGAGGCTTTTACAGTGCTGACCAACGGCCACGTTTTCTGCTATAGAGGTCTCCCGGACAAGAAGCAATACGGCGTAGGATTCCCAATCCATAAGGAAGGAGAGGGTAACATTAACAAATTCCAGAGTATTAATTAGAGGATAGCAGTACTAATCAAATTTACTAAGAGGTATATAGTTGAGGTACTACAATTCTACGCTCCAATATCCAGGCATGATGATGGTGAAGTAGATCAGTTTTATCAAGATGCTGAATTAGCAATGAGAAAAGTGCAAACTCAGTATACTGTAGCGATGGGCAACTTCAGTGCAAAAGTGGGGAAAAGGCAGGCTGGTGAACAAGCAATTGGCAAAAGCGGCGTCGAGTCTATGAAAGCCAAAGGAGAGATGCTGGTGGAATTCGTGGAAAGGAATAAGCTGCGAATAACGAACATCTTCTTCAGGAAGCGTAGCAACAGAAAGTGGACCCGTAGAAGCCTTAATTGTGAAACAAGAAATGAAATAGATTTCATGCTTGCTGCCGATATCAGCATAGGGAACGATTTTGAAGTATTAGGTAAAGTGCAGTGATCATAGGTTAGTGAAATTTAGGATTCACCTCAATTTGAAGAGAGAAAGTGTGAAATTAGTTAGGAAGAAACAGGCCAACCTAGACGCACTAAGGTTAAAATCAGAACAATTTAGGTTGCTACTTGCAAACAAATATGCGGCCTTACAACTGAGAGATGACGATGACATAGAAGTAATAAATGAAACCCTAACAAGGCTTGCTTCAGAAGCAGCATTTGATGTGGGAGGTAAGGCACTAAGACAACCAATAAGTAAGCTCTCCCATGTAACAAAGGGCCTAATAGAAAAACGACAAGGAATGAAAGTGTCCAATTCAATAGATAGAATTCGCGGAACTGTCAAAACTGATCAAGGAGAAAATAAGGAACATTCGAAATTATGACATGAGAAAGGCTGACAAAGCAGTAAAAAATAGACGCACCATGAGATCATTGAGAAGAATACTTGGCATAGAACAAACCAAGATGTATGCACTGAAAGATAAGCAGGGTAATATCATCAGCAATCACGAAGGTATAGTAAAAGCAGCGGAAGAATTCTATACCGACCTGCGAAGCACCCAGAGGAGCTACGATACTTCCATTCGAAGCACTAATGAACAGGTTGCAGAGACTCGTTCTATAACTAGCGATGAGGTTAGAAGGGCCATGAAAAACATGAAATGGGGAAAAGAGGCAGAAGATGGAATTATAGTCGATTTAATCAAAGATGGAGGTGACATATTGCTTGAAAAACTGGCGGCTCTCTATACAAGCTGTCTGTAGACTTCAAGGGTCACAGAGAACTGAACGAATGCTAACAGTATACTAATCCGCAAAAAGGGAGACATCAAAGAATAGAATAAAATATAGGGCCATTAGCTTACTCCCAGTATTACATAAAGTATTCACCAAGATAATTTCCAATAGAATAAGGGCAACACTCGACTTTTACCTAAAATTTCGTAATTACCTAATTAAACTAATTACTAAAAACTGAATACCTAAAATTTACTAATTATTCATTACATTGTACCATATACTGCAATATAGTAATTCTGGCTGATGAGTTTGTAAGGCGTATCTACTCGAAATGAATTTACAGAACACGAATTTGCAGATATGCGCCATCGCGGTAAGGATGCACTGCTGTTCCACTTCGTTTTATAAAAAAAAACGCTATTTTGTGTATTGAAGCATAGAAGTAACTAGATCGCCCATATATTTCGTCTAACACTTAGGGAACTGATATCTCGCAACTGGTGCTTTCCTGTAGGTTCGTTTCGTATGTCTTGCACACTAACCTGCTACAATTCGTAAATTGCAATGTGCCGTAGATTAATTAAGAGGGTAATTAGTGAATTCTCGCGAACTAGTAAAATATGTGTTTTGATTTCTTGTGGTAGTAATGTCGGCCTTTGAGAATAATCCAGCTCAAGGACAAGGATTATGTATGCTATAGCCATAAGCAATTTTTGAAAATTCCGAGAAACATTAAAAATGGTCATCCCGTAGGTGAAAGCTTACAGCACACTCGCCGTGGTTGCTTAGTGGCTTTGGTATTGCGCTACTAAGCAAGAGGTCGGGGTATCAAACCGCGGCCACGGCGGCCGCATTGGATGGGGACGAAATGCGATAGCACCCGTGTGCTTAGATTTAGGTGGACGTTAAAGAAACCCAGATGGTAAAAGTTATTCCGCGATCCCCCACACGGTGTGCCTTATAATGAGATCAGGTTTCCGTATGTAGAACTCCGTAATTTAAAGCCTACGGCCCTACTGTCGCTAAACTCATGCACGTCTGGCATTGTACTTGTGTTCACATCCTCATTTGCTGATATATGATGGTGCTTGCGTAGTAAATTACGCCAGATTTAACAACGAAAATTGTATAGAATTTAACTTGTGCCGCAGTAATAAGGAAGCGCTTGCCTAAATAGTTCCGTTCATTTGTAGTAAGCTATGCGCCATCCCACAGGTAACGTCGGAAGAAGTAAAGAAAGCCTTGGGAGCTATGCAAAGGGGGAAAGCAGCTGGGGAGGATCAGGTAACAGCAGATTTGTTGAAGGATGGTGGGCAGATTGTTCTAGAGAAACTGGCCACCCTGTATACGCAATGCCTCATCACCTCGAGCGTACCGGAATCCTGGAGGAACGCTATCATAATCCTAATCCATAGGAAAGGGGACGCCAAAGACTTGAAAAATTATAGACCGATCAGCTTACAGTCAGTTGCCTACAAACTTTTTACTAAGGTAATCGCAAATAGAATCAGGAACGCCTTAGACTTCTGTCAAGCAAAGGACCAGGCAGGATTCCGTAAAGGCTACTCAAAAATAGACCATATTCACACTATCAATCAGGTGATAGAGAAATGTACGAAATATAACCAACCCATATATACAGCTCTCACTGATTACGAAAAAGCGTTTGATTCTGTCGAAACCTCAGCAGTCATGAAGGCATTACGAAATCAGCGTGTAGACGAGCCGTATGTGAAAATACTGAAAGATATCTATAGCGGCTCCACAGCCACCGTAGTCCTTCATAAAGAAAGCAACAAAATCCCAATAAAGAAAGGCGTCAGGCAGGGAGATACAATCTCTCCGATGCTATTCACAGCGTGTTTGCAGGAGATATTCAGAGACCTGGATTGGGAAGAATTGGGGATAAGAGTTAATGGAGAATACCGTAGTAACTTGCGATTCGCTGATGATATTGCCTTGCTTAGTAAATCAGGGGACCAATTGCAATGCATGCTCACTGACCTAGAGAGGGAAAGCAGAAGGGTGGGTCTAAAAATCAATCTGCACAAAACTGAAGTAATGTTTAACAGTCTCGGTAGAGAACAGCAATTTACAATAGGTAGCGAGGCACTGGAAGTGGTAAGGGAATACATCTACTTAGGGCAGGTAGTGACGGCGGATCCGGATCATGAGACGGAAATAATCAGAAGAATAAGAATGGGCTGGGGTGCGTTTGGCAGGCATTCTCAGATCATGAACAGCAGGTTGCCATTATCCCTCAAGAAAAAAGTGTATAATAGCTGTGTCTTACCCATACTCACCTACGGGGCAGAAACCTGGAGGCTTACGAAAAGGGTTCTACTTAAATTGAGGACGACGCAACGACCTACGGATAGAAGAATGATGGGTGTGACGTTAAGGGATAAAAAAAGAGCAGATTGGGTGAGGGAACAAACGCGAGTTAATTACATCTTAGTTGAAATCAAGAAAAAGAAATGGGCATGGGCAGGACGTGTAATGAAGAGGGATGATAACCGATGGTCATTAAGGGTAACGGACTGGATTCCAAGGGAAGGGAAGCGTAGCAGGGGGCAGCAGAAAGTTAGGTGGGCGGATGAGATTAAGAAGTTTGCAGGTACGACATGGCCACAATTAGTACATGACCGTGGTTGTTGAAGTATGGGAGAGGTCTTTGCCCTGCAGTGGGCGTAACCAGGCTGATGATGATGATGATGATGATGCGCCATGGGGATGTTGCCTTTTCGTTTGCATTATTTGTGTGACGATATACTATAGCCGCTAGGCTATTGTTAGTTAAAATATATTTAATGGCCCGAAAGCGACTTAGGCTATGCTGCGTCAGCCGGAAGGTGTTGGAAAATTTGTTCTAAAAGCGACAAAAGCTGCATTGCTGTACAATTTAAGTAAAAAAAGGCTGTTATTTCTAAAAATACTAAACCAAGTCAGTCAATGACACTAGTGTATCGTCTCCTAAGATTAAAGGGGGGTATAAAAGTATGTTTACTTGATTTAACTTGTGCAAAGGTTTCCGTCTCTCCGTTCTAATCTGTGTACACGTGGTTAAAACGTGCATCACTGTTAAGGGATCGTGGCACTTCTCGCATGCTGGTTGTAAGTAAATATCGCTCGGGTGTCTTCAGTTGTCGTTGTCTGCGTGTCAGTACACCTGCGAAACCACGGCTGCCAGTGCCTGTGGCGCCATAAGGAGGAATCTTGCGAACCAGTTTTATTATAGGCGTCAGTATTCATTCATGCCTAAACAATCTTGCAAATGTTTCTTTAGTTTTGTTTATGCATAGGAGACTGAAACGAACGGATAATAACACCGAATAGAACACCATTCGCAGTGTTTTAATCGGAGAAATTATGCGTAAACTTACGTGATCCCCTCGGGTATCGTAAAGGCGTTGCGGACGTCTACGATCCTTTGTCCCCATGTAGGGGCGTCCACCGTTAACACGACTGCCGTGAAGTTCGCGCACTCGGCTCGCCGTAAGAGTTCCTTCGTGACGGTCCGGTTCTTGAAGACGTAAAGCTGCAACCAGAGCGTGGCGTTTGGCGCGGCTGATCTGACTTGTTCTAGGGATGTGGAGCTCAGGGTGCTCAAGATCATCACAGTACCGGCTGCTTGGGAGGCTGCGTTTGATACAACACATTACGTGAGACAGTAATTGTTAATCGAGAAAACTGATAACATCAATCTCCACATGTTTGCGCTCGAATGTAAATGTGCTAGTAAGGCAGTTGTTCCTGTGGTATAATTGGCTGTTTAAAATGACACTCTGTGCTATCGTGGGGCCATGGCCGGGGAGTTCGGCGACTGGACTTGAAGAAGCTGATATAATAGGCAACCCAGGGTGTAACGTAATTGTTATTGAACGCAAATACGGTAGCTTGTTGTAAAGAAAGTGAGATCAAAAAAGAAATTCGCATCCATGCGTTGTGGCGACTTCACAACCGACACATTTTGAAGGAAAGGTTTATCGAAAAGAACTGCCTGTTGAAGTGATTAATTACTTAAACACCATATCATTTAATTTCCAGCACATTATAATTTTTCAAAGGATTCTTCCAGTGGGCTAGCTTACAAAGGGCGGGGAAAACCAAATGGGAATCATGTTGGTTGGCTACGTTCTTATAGCGCCCCTTACCAGGTCTGGCCATTTTGAGCTGACAAGCACCGTGCTACTATGCGCGGTAACGATCGTGTTTTCTAAGTATTACATAACTACGTACCGGCGAAGAGAGCTGAACTTTCAAACCGAACGCAGTTTGCCCTTCACCTCGCGGGCGCCGCGCTCCCAGCCGGATATTCGACGCATATCGCACAAGTGCGCCTATGGACATCGTACTGCTGTGACGTAGCTCGTAGTGACACGTGGCTTCGAGAATTATTCGAGGCAACATCTGTTATTTGTGTAATCTGTTGCTCCACCAGACGAATCAAAGTTGAGAAAAATAATGAATCACAAGTACCAGATGTCTGACCTCAGTCCCCAGCAGCTGCAGAGTACCTTGCCAAGGCGGTGGTCAATCCTGTAACGCAGCAGAGGTTGCTAAGAATCTCAGGACCTGGAGAGGCCGCCAATGGATACTGACCCAGGCAACGTTTAACACCCGTACTCTCTCGAGTGAAGCTAAACCTAACAGGCATTCTTTGGGATATCATTGGTCTTAGTGAGGTTAAAAGAAGTGATGAGGCATATACAGTGCTGACAAATGCCCACGTGCTCATCTATAGAGAACTTCCAGATAAGAAGCAGTACAGAGTGGGATTCATAATCTATATGGAGATAGCGGGAAACATTGACGAATTCTAAAGCATTAGTGAGAGGATAGCAGTAGTCGTAATAAAGCTTAATAAGATGTTAGAATAAAAGTAGTACAAGCCTACGCTCCTACCTCCATTCATGGTGATGATGAAATAGATCACTTTCATGAAGATGTTGAATTAGGGATGACAATAGCACAAACTCAGTATACCGTAGGGATGGGCGACTTTAATGAAAAAGTTGGGAAACAGCCAGCTGGTGAACAAGCAATTGGCAACTACGGCGTCGATTCTAGTATCACTAGAGCAGAGATGCTGGTAAAAGCCGCAGAAATTAATAAGCGGCGAATAATGAGCACTTTATTCAGGAAGCGTAGGAGCAAAAATCGGGCGTGGTGAAAGCCTAGTGGTGAAACCACAAATGAAATTTACTTCATACTTTCGACCGATCCCAGCATAGTGCGGAATGTAGAAGTGTTAGGTATGGTAAAGCGCAATGATCATAGGTAAGTGAGGGCTAGGATTCACCTCAATTGGAAGAGAGAAAAAGTAAAAGTGGTCAAGAAGAAACAGGCCAACCTAGAGGCAGTAAAGGTAAAAGGAGACCAATTAAGGATGCTACTTGCAAAAAATATAAAGCCTTAGAACACAGACATGAAGATGATATACAGGTAATGAATGAAACCGTAACTAGGCTGGCTTCAGAAGCAGCAATTGAAGTGGGAGGTAAGGCACCAAGGCCACCAATACTTAAGCTTTCCCAGGTAACAAAGTATATAATAAAGAAACAACAAAGAATGAAAGTGTCCAAATCAAAACAGACCGAATTCGTGGGACTGTCAAATCTGATCTACAACGAGAAGGTACGGGATACTCGAAATTAAAACGTGAGAAAGACTGAGGAAGCAGTAGAAAATGAACGCACTATGAACTCGGCGAGAGTGAAACTTGACATAGGACAAACCAAGATGTATGCAGTGAAAAATAAGTAGGGTAATTTCATCAGCGATCTCAAAGATATAGTAAAAGCAGCGGAAGAATTCTATACTGACCTGTATAGTACCTAGAACAGCCACGATACCTCCGTTCGCAGTAATGAACAGGTTACAGAGCTTCCTTCTTTAATTAGCGATAAACTTAAAAGGCCCTTGCAAAACAGGAAACGGGGTAAAGCGGCAGGGGAAGATGGAATAACAGTCGATTTAATCAAAGATGGAGGAGACATAATGCATCAACAACTGGCTGCCCTTTATACGAACTGTCTTAGGACTTCAAGAGCCCCTGAGAATAGGAAAAATTCGAATATTATGCGCTTTAAGAAAAGTTTACACCCTTTGGAGTGTATATTTGCCGCACAACAGTAATCTTCATCTGTCTTGCCCGCATTTCCTTTCTTGAAATCGCTGCTCTCGTTACTTTCCTGTCGCGAATGCTATGTGATGCTGATAACGCGCATGCCGTTCGTTACTGGAAAGTACCTGGCTCGCCGCGTTAAACAAAGGAAATGCGGTCAAGACAGACGACGATTATTGTTATGTGGCAAATATACACCCATAAGGGTGCAACTGTTTTTAGAGTGTAATGATCCACAAAAAGAGAGACGTAAAAAATGGAAAAATTATGGGCCAATTAGCTTACTTTCAGTATCATATAAAAATATTCCCCAAGAATATTTAGAATATTAGGAATAGAATAAGGGCAGCATTGGACTTCAGTCAAGCAAGGCAACAGGTTGGTTTCAGGAAGGAATACTCTACAATGGATCACGCCCATATCATCAATAAGTTAATCGAGAAATCCGCAGGATACAACCAGCCTCTCTATATGACTTTCATAGATTACGAAAAGGCATTTGATTCATTAGAGATTCCAGACGCCATAAAGGCATTCCGTAATCAAGGAGCACAGGACGCTTACGTACATATCTTTGAAAATATCTACAGAGATTTCACAGCTTTCCTAATTCTTCAGAAGAAAAGTAGGAAGATACCTTTAAGAAGAGGGGTAAGTCAAGGAGACACAATCTCTCCAATGCTATTCATTGCGTGCTTGGAAGAAGTACACCAGGAATTAAGATGGGAAGGCTTATCAGTGAGGGCCAACGGCGAATATCTCTCCAACCTTCGATTTGCAAATGACACTGTCCCGTTCAGAAACAGTAGGGACGAGCTACAACAAATAATTGAGGACCTTAAGAGAGAGTGTGTAAGAGTGGGGCTGATGATTATTATGCTGAAGACAAAGATAATCATCAATAGCCGGGCAAGGAAACAAGAGTTCAGCATGGCCAATCAGGCTCTAGAGCATGTGAAAGAGTATATTTACCTTCGTCAATTACTCACAGGGGACCCTGATCATGAGAAGGAAATTTGCAGAATAAAAATCGGTTGCAGCGCATTCGGCAGATATTGTCACATCTTGACTGGAAGTTTACCAATATCATAAAAAAGACAGGTGTACAATGAGTACATTCAATCGGTGCTAACACATGGGGCAGGAACTTGGAGGCGGTCAAAGGAGCTGGAGAACAAGATAAGGACTGCGCAAAGAGCAATGGAACGAAAAATGTTAGGTACATCGTTAAGAGACCGGGAGAGAGCGGTGTGGATAAGAGAGCAAACAGGGATAGACGACATTCCAATTGACATTAAGAGAAATAAATGGAGCTGGGAAGGCCATCTAATGCGTAGGCTAGATAACCGGTGGACTATTATTGATACAGAGTGGGTGCCAAGAGAAGGAAACTACAGTTGAGGCCGGCAGAAGGTGGGGTGTTGAAATTAAGACATTCTCAGGCGCTAGTTGGAATCGGTTGGTGCAGGACAGGTTAGTTGGACATCGCAGGGAGAATCCTCCGTCTTGCAGTGGACATAAAATAGGCTGATAATGTAGAACAGGTATTTACTCCTGTGCATTAAGCTGCGGCTGGTTTCATTTACTTTCTGCAGCATGTATTCACAATATGGTGTGTTTACGCAGTGAGGATACCCCGCTTCCCTTAACCACGTCGTCTGTTCGCATAAACTTCTATTAATCTCGGGCTGGCATGACTTCATTCATCCAACCTTTACGCATGGGATTAGATGAACATTTTAGTCAATGAGTGCGTGAGTGATGTCATAGGACAGCTCGCCTGACTTGAATTTGGGGTGACATGCCCAATACCCATGCGCCTCCGAGGAAATAGACTATATCGTGAAATGTAGTGTGTTTTTTTATTGGCTAGTTAGTAAAAGTGCTTAAGATATGGTTGAATTTGTCATGAAAACATATAGATGCACTCTATTCAAGAATACCATCAACGTGCCTAAGAACACATGAAACCCGTTACAACTAAGCTAACGCGAATTTCCTTTTCGCAGACTCTTGTTGGCTATATAGGTTGTGCAGTCACAGGATCTAGAACTATCCGCTATGGTACAGTGCCAATAATCAAACTAGGTTCACAGAATGCAGGAGCAAAGTGGTTCACTTGATACCCCTACGCCGCGGTAAAGTATGTATAGCCCAAACAAAGCAGATAATTAATAACTGAGCAGGTCAGCACAGCAATAACGTCAAGAATCGGTGCGTTATTCATTTAGCTGGGCATTGTAAAGAACATAGACTCTCCTACAAAAAATTCAGCGCCGTTCCACTCTGTGAAGAATGATACTCAGCGAAGCTGTGTCTGTGGGCCCCTTATTGGCAAACTCCACTTCCGCCGTTGGTCGGGCCGCTATCGCGCTATGTTCGGGATCGACCCACGTATGCAGAGCGCTTAATGCCTGCTTTCACCTCCGCCGCGGGTCGGCCCGGCATTGCATTGTCTTCGGGATGGGCCCACGTATGGAGAGTGCTTAACGCCTGCTTTCACCTCCCCCGCGGGTCGGCCCGGCATTGCACTATCTTCTGGTACGGCGCACGTCTTGGGAGTGCTTAACGCCTGCGTCACCTCCACCGTTGGTCGTCCCGCTATCGTACTATCCTCGGGATCGGCCCACATATGGGGAGTGCTTAACGCTTGCTTCACCTCCACCGCGATTCGGCCCGGCATTGCACTATCTTCGTGATCGGCCCACGTATGAGGATTGCTTAACGCTTGCGTCACCTCCACCATTGGTCTGCCCGCTATAGCACTATCTGCGAGATCGGCCCACCTGTGGAGAGTGCTTAACGCCTGCTTTCACCTCCGCCACGGGTCGGCCCGGTATTGCACTGCCTTCGGGATCGGTACAGGTAAGGGGAGTACATAATGCCTGCTTCACCTCCACAGCGGGTCAACCCTGTATTGCACTATCCTTGCGATCGGCCCACGTATGGGGAGTGCTTAACGCTTGCTTCACCTTCGCCGCGGGTCGGGGCGGCATTCCACTATCTTCGTGATGGGCGCACGTCTTGGGAGTACTTAACGCCTGCGTCACCTCCACCGTTGGTCGTCCCGCTATCGCACTATCCTCGGGATCGGCCCACGTATGGGGAGTGCTTAACACTTGCTTCACCTCTACCGCGATTCGGCCCGGCATTGCACAACTTCGTGATCGGCCCACTTACGGGGATTGCTTAACGTTTGCGTCACCTCTGCCGTTGGTCGGCCCGCTATCCCACTATCTTCGGGATCGACCCACGTATGGGGAGTGCTTAACGCCTGCATTCACCTCCGTCGCGGGTCGGCCCGGCATTGTACCAACTTCGTGATGGGCCCACGTATGGGGATTGCTGAACGCTTGCGTCACCTCCGCCGTTGGTCGGCCCGCTATATCACCATCTTCGGGATCGGCCCACGTAAGGGGAGTGCTTAACGGCTGCTTTCACCTCCGCCGTCGGTCGGCCCGGCAGCGTTTTTAGGATTGCTAGTATGTACAGCGGGGCGTGGCACTTTTGACGGAGCTCGACGTTTCTTTCGCAGGCGCGAGTAAGAGCGGGCGCGAGAGAGAAAATCTGGGGGCTTTTGCTCCTTGAATATATGACTCAGCTTAGGCACTATGGAGGAGGTTTCTTAGAGCGCGTTTTATTCTTTTGTCCCCCAGACATGCCCGCATTGCGGAGTGCGGTCGGGTTGGTTTATACACTCCGCCGCTGGCTGGCCGCGCGGTGAGGCAGTGGGCGCCAGACGCCGCTTGGTGATCGCTGTGTCTGAAGGGACAATGTTCTGACTGGTGTTGTATAAGTCGCGGGTCGCTTTTTTCGTCGCGACTATAGATCGGATTTTTTACAAGCACTGCTCCAGGAGGGCACATGTAACCGGCAAACGGAGGCCTCAGGAGAGCCCCTGAGATTATATTAAAGCAGGGGGCGCAGGATCTCCGGGGAACCCAAGTGGTAGCGGGGGGATCAATAGCTAGAAGCGGGATTGGTCCGTGAGTTGGGGCTCGCAGAGGCCGAAGCGTGCCAGGGGAGTATAAGATCGGCTGTCCACTATCGCGGATAGCCAAGTTTTTATGCGAACACCCCCTGGCACGCCTAGGGACAAGCGCGTACAAGGCGCGCCAAGAAACTCCTTCGTAGTACCTAGGCAGTCGTATTTTCAAGGAGCAAAACTCCCCAGATTTCCTCTCTCGCACCCGCTCTTACTCGCGCATGCGCGCAAACGTCCGTCCTCTCCGCAAATGCCACGCCCCGCTGTACCTATAAGCAGTTGGAAATACGCGACCCGGCATTGCACTATTTTCGTGATCGGCCCACGTGTGGGGATTGCTTAACGCTTGCGTCTCCTCCGCCGTTGATCGGCCCGCTATCGTACTATCTTCGGGATCGGCCCACGTATAGGGAGTGCTTAACGCCTCCTTCACCTCCACAGCGGGTCGAGTCGGTATTGCACCATCTTCGGGATCGTCCCACGTATGGGGAGTGCTTAACGCCTGCTTTCAGCTCCGCCTCGGGTCGGCCCGGTATTGCACTGTCTTCGGGATCGGTGCAGGTAAGGGGAGTACATAATGCCTGCTTCACCTCCACAGCGGGTCGACCCTGTATTGCACTATACTCGGTATCGGCCCACGTATGGGGAGTGCTTAACGCTTGCTTCACCTCCGCCGCGGGTCGGGGCGGCATTCCACTATCTTCGTGATGGGGGCACGTATGGGGATTGCTTAACGCTTGCGTCACCTCCACTATTGGTCGGCCCACTATCGCACTATCTTCGGGATCGGCCTACGTATGGGGAGTGCTTAACGCCTGCTTTCACCTCCGCCGCGGGTCGGCCCAACATTGCACTATCCTCAGGATCGGCCTACGTATGGGGAGTGTTTAACGCTTGCTTCACCTCCGCCGCGGGTCGGCCCGGCATTGCACAACTTCCTGATCGGCCCACGTATGGGGATTGCTTAACGCTTGCGTCACCTCCACGGCTGGTAGGCCCGATATCGCACTATCTTCGGGATCGACACACGTATGGGGAGTGCTTAACGCCTGCATTCACCTCCGCCGCGGGTCGGCCCGGCATTGTACTAGCTTCGTGATTGGCCCACGTATGGGGATTGCTGAACGGTTGCGTCACCTCCGTCGTTGGTCGGCGCGCATTCGCACTATTTCCGAGGTCGGCCCACGTAAGGGAAGTGCTTAACACCTGCTTTCACCTCCGCCGTCGGTCGGCCTGGCATTGCACTATCTTCGGGATCGGCCGACGTATCATCATCATCATCAGCCTAGTTACGCCCACTGCAGGGCAAAGGCCTCTCCCATACTTCTCCAACTACCCCGGTCATGTACTAATTGTGGCCATGTTGTCCCTGCAAACGTCTTAATGTCATCTGCCCACCTAACTTTCTGCCGCCCCCTGCTACGCTTCCCTTCCCTTGAAATCCAGTCCGTAGCTCTTAGTGACCATCGGTTATCTTCCCTCCTCATTACATGTCCGGCCCATGCCCATTTCTTTTTCTTGATTTCAACTAAGATGTCGTTTACCCGCGTTTGTTGCCTCACCCAATCTGCTCTTTTCTTATCCCTTAGCGTTACACCCATCATTCTTCTTTCCATAGCTCGTTGCGTCGTCCTCAATTTCAACAGAACCCTTTTCGTAAGCCTCCAGGTTTCTGCCCCATATGTGAGTACTGGTAACACACAGCTGTTGTACACTTTCCTTTTGAGGGATAGTGGCAACCTACTGTTCATGATTTGAGAATGCCTGCCAAACGCACCCCAACCCATTCTTATTCTTCTGGCTATTTCAGTCTCATGATCCGGATCCGTGGTCACTACCTGCCCTAAGTAGATGTATTCCCTTACCACTTCCAGTGTTTCGCTACCTATCGTAAACTGCTGTTCTCTTCCGAGACTGTTAAACAGTACTTTAGTTTTCTGCAGATTAATTTTCAGACCCACCCTTCTGCTTTGCCTCTCCAGGTCAGTGAGCATGCATTGCAATTGGTCTCCTGAGTTACTAAGCAAGGCAATATCATCAGCGAATCGCAAGTTGCTAAGGTATTCTCCATCAACTTTTATCCCCAATTCTTCCCACTCCAGGCCTCTGAATACCTCCTCTAAACATGCTGTGAATAGCATTGGAGATATCGTATCTCTCTGTCTGACGCCTTTCTTTATAGGGATTTTGTTGCTTTCTTTGTGGAGGAATACGGTGGCTGTGGAGCCGCTATAGATATCTTCCAGTATTTTTACATATGGCTCATCTACACCCTGATTCCGTAATGCCTCCATGACTGCTGAGGTTTCGACTGAATCAAACGCTTTCTCGTAATCAATGAAAGCTATATATAAGGGTGGTTATATTCTGCACATTTCTCTATCACTTGATTGATAGTGTGAATATGGTCTATTGTTGAGTAGCCTTTACGGAATCCTGCCTGGTCCTTTGGTTGACAGAAGTCTAAGGTGTTCCTGATTCTATTTGCGATTACCTTAGTAAATACTTTGTAGGCAACGGACAGTAAGCTGATCGGTCTATAATTTTTCAAGTCTTTGGCGTCCCCTTTCTTATGGATTAGGATTATGTTAGCGTTCTTCCAAGATTCCGGTACGCTCGAGGTTATGAGGCATTGCGTATACAGGGTGGCCAGTTTCTCTAGAACAATCTGACCACCATCCTTCAACAAATCTGCTGTTACCTGATCCTCCCCAGCTGCCTTCCCCCTTTGCATAGCTCCTAAGGCTTTCTTTACTTCTTCTGGCGTTACCTGTGGGATTTCTAATTCCTCTAGGCTATTCTCTCTTCCACTATCGTCGTGGGTGTCACTGGTACTGTATAAATCTCTATAGAACTCCTCAGCCACTTGAACTATCTCATCCATATTAGTAACGATATTGCCGGCTTTGTCTCTTAACGCACACATCTGATTCTTGCCTATTCCTAGTTTCTCCTTCACTGTTTTTAGGCTTCCTCCGTTCCTGAGAGCCTGTTCAATTCTATCCATATTATAGTTCCTGATGTCCGCTGTCTTACGCTTGTTGATTAACTTAGAAAGTTCTGCCAGTTCTATTCTAGCTGTAGGATTAGAGGCTTTCATACATTGGCGTTTCTTGATCAGATCTTTCGTCTCCTGCGATAGCTTACTGGTTTCCTGTCTAACGGCGTTACCACCGACTTCTATTGCGCACTCCTTAATGATGCCCATGAGGTTGTCGTTCATTGCTTCAACACTAAGGTCCTCTTCCTGAGTTAAAGCCGAATACCTGTTCTGTAGTTTGATCCGGAATTCCTCTAGTTTCCCTCTTACCGCTAACTCATTGATTGGCTTCTTGTGTACCAGTTTCTTTCGTTCCCTCCTCAAGTCTAGGCTAATTCGAGTTCTTAACATCCTGTGGTCACTGCAGCGTACCTTGCCGAGCACGTCTACATCTTGAATGATGCCAGGGTTCGCGCAGAGTATGAAGTCGATTTCATTTCTAGTCTCACCATTCGGGCTCCTGCACGTCCACTTTCGGCTAACCCGCTTGCGGAAAAAGGTATTCATTATCCGCATATTATTCTGTTCTGCAAACTCTACTAATAATTCTCCTCTGCTATTCCTAGAGCCTATGCCATATTTCCCCACTGACTTGTCTCCAGCCTGCTTCTTGCCTACCCTGGCATTGAAGTCGCCCATCAGTATAGTGTATTTTGTTTTGACTTTACTCATCGCCGATTCTACGTCTTCATAAAAGCTTTCGACTTCCTGGTCATCATGACTAGATGTAGGAGCGTAGACCTGTACAACCTTCATTTTGTACCTCTTATTAAGTTTCACAACAAGACATGCCACCCTCTCGTTAATGCTATAGAATTCCTGTATGTTACCAGCTATTTCCTTATTAATCAGGAATCCGACTCCTAGTTCTCGTCTCTCCGCTAAGCCCCGGTAACACAGTACATGCCCGCTTTTTAGCACTGTATATGCTTCTTTTGTCCTCCTAACCTCACTGAGCCCTATTATATCCCATTTACTACCCTCTAATTCCTCCAATAACACTGCTAGACTCGCCTCACTAGATAGCGTTCTAACGTTAAACGTTGCCAGGTTCAGATTCCAATGGCGGCCTGTCCGGAGCCAGGTATTCTTAGCACCCTCTGCAGCGTCACAGATCTGACCGCCGCCGTGGTCAGTTGCTTCGCGGCTGCTGGGGACTGAGGGCCGGGGTTCGATTGTTGTATTCATATAGGAGGTTGTGGCCAAGTACTGCACCAGGGTGGCCAATCCTGCTCTGGTGAGAGAGTGCGTTACCGGTTCTGGTCACCGGGATCAGGCCGCACTCCAGGCCTGTTTGTGCAATTTTCTCAACACACGGTTTTTTTTTTGTATTTTCCGGTGGAGAATAGCGCGGCACCGGGATTTGAATCACGGTCCTCTTGCACTGGAGACGGATACTCTACCGTCCCCGTAGGAGTTAAATTAAAAATTAATTTATGGGGTTGTACGTGACAAAACCACTTTCTGATTATGCACGCCGTAGTGGAGGACTCCGAAAATTTCGACCACCTGGGGTTCTTTAACGTGCACCTAATTCTAAGTACACGGGTGTTTTCGCATTTCGCCCCCATCGAAATGCGGCCGCCGTGGTCGGGGTCCGATCCCGCGACCTCGTGCTCAGCAGTCTAACACCATAACCACTGAGCAACCACGGCGGGTCCCGTACGCCTCATTTTAACCTACAGTGGTGCCCTATTTGGTCAGTCAAGGTGGACCAATCTGAGCTCGGTTATACCGCATGGATGGCACTCGGCTACAGAACCTGGTATTTATGACCTGCACATGTGAGTGTGAGGCCATACATATTTGAAGATATATATCTTTCTTTTTTTTAGGAGGGTTCTAGTACAGTGATAAAATAAAGGAAAAGACATTAAAAGAAAGAAAGAAAAAAGAAAAAGGGGCGAAAAAAAAAAGGAACATAACAGGTGACTTGAACTCGTGCCCCTTCGATGTTGCCCGGAGAGATAGCTCAGTCGGTTGGTTCGTCAGGCCCCAGGCTACTTTCAAGCGCCACAGCTCCTGCTCCGAGCCTCACACTTACGTGGAAAGAGACTCATGTTGTCCGCGATAGTTGGAAGGCATACTTTCTAGGAAAAATGGCCGCTCGAGGAGAAGAGCGAACTCGAGCGGCTTTAGAGGCTAGGAAAACTGCCTTAAAATATTTAGACTTGAGGTGAAGCTTCGTTAACAAACTATAACACGGCAATCAGCACTCGAATATTACGAGAGAAATTACTGAGACGTGGAAAATTCCCTTGAAAAAAAATCTGGTTTGCGAGACAAATGCTTGTATGTACTGAACCTCTTAAAAGATGAGGGGGGGGAATATGCGCTCACCGAGAGGGCATCGTCAGCACGAGACATCCACAAGGCACCTTACAGAGATGTGGAGAGCTTCGCGGCCGGAACGAAGCCTCCCCTCTCCGCCGGCCAAGAGGGGGAAACGCGCTTTCCGATCGCTCAAGGTTGCGCGCACAAAGCATAACTCTAGCGTCTAGGAAAAGCTGAACCAGGTGCGATGGCGGCACGTATAGCGTGGGAAGCTAGCCGCCAGAATAACTATACCAAGGACTGCTGCTGATGAGGGCGAAATACCTTCGTGTAATTATAATAACCCTAATAGGACTACTTTCGAAAAAAAAAAAGGAAACGGCCCAGAGGGCTATACTACGAGAGCTATGACTGATAGTTTTCTATATATATATATATATATATATATATATATATATAGAAAACTATCAGTCATAGCTCTCGTAGTATAGCCCTCTGGGCCGTTTCCTTTTTTTGATGAATACATATATATATATATATATATATATGTATTCATCTCATCTATGGGATCGCATGCGCGCGCTGTTGCTTTGTCTCTGCGTGTAGTATAGTTAAGAGAGCCAGTTTAAGGGCGGAGAAGAAGAAAGAAAAGAAAAGCAAAAACTGCAGCGCCGTGGTTTTAAAGCGCACCCGTGGTAGAGAAACGGAATGCGATATAAGCGTGCGTAGCCATGATACGCACACGACAAACTACCTTAAAATATTTAGACTTGAGGGAAAGCTTCGGTAACAAACGATAGCACAGCAATCAGCACTCGAATATAATTATAACCCTAATACTTATTGTAAATATTCATCTCATCTATGGGATCTAATGCGCGCGCTGTTGCTTTGTTCTGTGTGTAGTAGTTAAGAGAGCCAGTTTAAGGGCGGAGAAGAAGGGAGGGAAGGAAAGTCTCTGAAGCAAAATTACAGCGCCGTGGTTTTAAAGCGCATCCCGTGGTAGAGAAACGGAAGGCGATATAAGCGTGCGTGGCCATGATACGCACACGACAAACTGCCTTAAAATATTTAGACTTGAGGGAAAGCTTCGCTAGCAAACGATAGCACGGCAATCAGCACTCGAATATAATTATAACCCTAATAATAATTGTAAATATTCATCTCATCTATGGGATCTAATGCGCGCGCTGTTGCTTTGTCTCTGCGTGTAGTAGTTGAGAGAGCCAGTTTAAGGGCGGAGAAGTGGGAAGGAAAGGATAGTCTCTGAAGCAAACTTGCAGCGTCGTGGTTTTAAAGCGCAACCGTGGTAGAGAAACGGAAGGCGATATAAGCGTGCGTGGCCATGATACGCACACGACAAACTGCCTTAAAATATTTAGACTCGAGGGAAAATTTCGTTAGCAA
Organism: Dermacentor andersoni; assembly: GCF_023375885.2. Lineage (NCBI taxonomy): Eukaryota > Metazoa > Arthropoda > Arachnida > Ixodida > Ixodidae > Dermacentor > Dermacentor andersoni. Next base: position 185,921,217 of record NC_092815.1, on the reverse strand, counting down.
ACGATAGCACGGCAATCAGCACTCGAATATAATTATAACCCTAATAATAATTGTAAATATTCATCTCATCTATGGGATCTAATGCGCGCGCTGTTGCTTTGTCTCTGCGTGTAGTAGTTGAGAGAGCCAGTTTAAGGGCGGAGAAGTGGGAAGGAAAGGATAGTCTCTGAAGCAAACTTGCAGCGTCGTGGTTTTAAAGCGCAACCGTGGTAGAGAAACGGAAGGCGATATAAGCGTGCGTGGCCATGATACGCACACGACAAACTGCCTTAAAATATTTAGACTTGAGGGAAAGCTTCGTTAACAAACTATAACACGGCAATCAGCACTCGAATACGACGAGAGAAATTACTGAGACGTGGAAACGCCTGCGTCCTTTCCGCCGCGCGCGGGTCGACCCTGTATTGCACTATCTTCGAGATCGTACCACGTATGGGGTGTGCTTAACGCCTGCTTTCAGGTCTGCCGCGGGTCGGCCTGGCACTGCACTATCTTCGCGATCGGTGCAGGTAAGGGGAGTGCTTAACGCCTGCGTAACCTAAACAGTGGGTCGGCCCAGTATTGCACTATCTTCGGGATTGGTGCAGGTAAGGGGAGCGCTTAACGCCTGCTTTCAGCTCCGCCGCGGGTCGACCAGGTATTGCACTATCTTCGGGATCGGTGCAGGTAAGGGGAGTGCTTAACGCCTGCTTTCAGCCGCGCCGCGGGTCGGCCCTGCATTTCACTATCTTCGGGATCGGCACATCCCAGCACAAAGTTTCAAGAGCGTTTTGATGGCGAGCGGGCTTGTCGCCGCATCTGGTGGAGGCCCGCGGAATCTATGGAGCGCATGGATTTCAATTCTGAAACTTTATGGATCTTAAGTTTCCATAAACTTTTGACGCGAAAGGTGCATTGACATATTTAAAGTCGTGGTTTACATTTTCAGCTTCGAGACATTGTGGGTCTAATGTTCTTATAAACATTTGACGCCGAAGGTGTACTGACATTTCTTAATTTGTTCATTGGACCATACAACGAGACAATCCAAATCAACGCACTATCAGACAAGTTGAGAAAGCACGCAGCGAAGTACGATGAGACGGAGCGTTGTGGTGGTTCATTTGTGCCGTCATGTCACAGAAAAGAATATCAACATTTTTTTTCCACCTCCGCCAAAGCATCCATGTCAAGACACTAATGCCAGCATAGAAGGTAACTACGTTCTTTTTTATTTTGCTACTTTGACTTTTATTCGCGAGCACACATAGAGTCTCTTGAATTTTCTTGTTCCCGCTACCCACGGGCTGCCAGAGCCAGCCAGAGCGCATGCGTTTTTCTCGTGTTGCCCAGACAACCGCGCGGCACACTTCGGTGTGCGTTCGTTTTTCGCTGGCTAAGTGGATTTTCGCCTAGCAGAGTTTTGGCCGCTTGCTGGCTAGCAGACTAGAAAAAGGAACAATGGTCGCTCACCGCCATCGCAGTGGGGACTCGACGGATTGTGACGAGTTCGCTTGAGCGTAACCTCTCCGGAAAGTCTTGTCTCGCCGGTGTAGGATCCTGAGCAGTGTGCGTATGGCCAAGCGTCTCACGTTTTCTTCGAGATTCCTTCGGTACTCAAAGTAGGCATTCGATTGTGGGCGACGTGCATTATCTTGCGTTTTTTTTTGTCATTTCGGTGCCCCCGCCGCGCAAGAAAGGGCATTGTTACGGCGCAGGGTATTGTTGTATGGTGAAAGTTCCATTTTGTTACTTTTTTTTGCGGAATGTAATGGGCCACGGGAGGCTTCAGTTGCCGGATACTCTTAATATATTATTGCGATAGCAATTATATGGAATGTCCAGGCGCAGTCCTGCCGTCGGTGTCGCCCTCATGTTGCGTATAAAGTCCAAGGGCGATAACATGGTGACCGTACGCCGGATGCAGTATGTGTGAGTGAAAGCGTAGGGGGGGGGGAGGGGTAGTGGCATGGTTGAGTCTACAATGGTGGCTTAGTCTTGTGTGCGCAAGGGAGAAAAGCTCGGAGAAAGGGCACCGCCTTCTGTCGCGCGCGAAATATCAGGGGTGCGGAGGCAGGTGTGTGTGTCTGTGTGTGGGGGTGGAGGGGGGGTGGAGAGGGGGAGGGGGCTTAGGTTTCTGTGACTTGCGAATATGTGATTGCGCAACATGTTTATTTGCATTGTTTGACGCGTTATATATTTCGACTTTTTCTTAGATACGTAGATGTATTGGAGACTTCTACGTATATTAAAATATTTTGTTGCGAGGTTTTGTGTATACGTGCAGCGAACTTTGTGCCACTTCATTGCCCTTTATCAAGGTGTATCTTCGCATTTGTATATTCCTATGTATCTTCACATTTCTAATTTACGAGGGCGAGTCAAGTGAAAGCGAGCCAATCCACCCCGCGCAATAATGGTTCGGTTCACCATCTACGAGGCATGCGCGTAGCACACAGGCATCTCTCATTTACGAAAGTGACACGCAGGTATGAGGATAAATCTTCTTTAATGCTTTCATACATTGGGTTCAACGTGGTTGCGTGACATAAGGGATGCTGTAAAAGTTGAACAGAGTGTTGTCGTGAGGTCTTTGACAACTGAACGTGTTTCCCAATAAGAAATTAGTCACCGTATGGCTGGCGTTTACGTTGAACAGTGCAATTCATTGGCCACTGTGAAGCGTTGGAACAAAGGGTTCAAAGAAGGACATCAAAGTTTCAAAGACGATCCAAGGCCGGGCCAATTATTATTATTTTTAGATATGGAAACATGCAAGCAGACAAAGGAAACATGGAGGGAGCAAGCTGATAACTGCCACCGAGAGGGGCCCGACGCCTGCTTACTCTTTTGGGAGAAGGGAATGAAAAGAGGCGAAGAAAAAATAGAAAACAAAGAAATAGTGAAAGAAAATAGGAAATAAATAGATCACAGGGACACTGACAAAAGAAAGTACTAGCAACACCGAAAGCAATGTCTATAAACGGGAGGCCAAATAGGTTTTCTGCGTGAAAGTTACCCACGCGCGAAGGTATCCACTGCGCAGTGAGGGACACCCCACGAGAAGTCATTTTGTCGGCGGGCTGTAGTAAATACTGCGTAGAATTGGGCTATTGGCATACTCTCTCAACAGCCGGCTAAGGGCAGCACGACAATCTGTAAGTATGACGACCTTCGATGTGCTTTTTGTCTTCCTGTACGTACTTCAGAGCAACATCAATCACTGCGAGCTCTGCAGTTGTTGATTAGAATGGATGAGGTATTCGAAACGCCATTCTTATGCCAGTCGAAGGGCAGAAGGAAGGTGCTGCAGCGCCTTGAGCGTCGCTGCTTAATTAAGATGGTCTCCATATTTTTCAAATAAGTGCAGCTGTGCCAACTGGAATAGTGCCGAAACAGGCTGGTCAGACATTTTGCGTATCTGGGGAATCGAGAGATTAATAGAGAAGGGGCATTTCTTGCTGCGTTCCTTCGGAGTTGTCAGTGAGGTAGTAGCTTCTGAATTGCTAGCAATGGCCACTAACAATGCCGCCATTTTCTTCATGCGTGAGTACGGTCGTTGAATCAGCTGGTTCATAAATGTTTGTCGATCTGATGCTCGGTGCAGACGCTCTACGTGATACAACGCTATCTGGTCTGCTTGCAGCCTCAGGGGCAGCTGGCACGCTTCAGTAATGGAAGAGACCGTGCTCACGAGGTAAGCCAAGAATGACTCGGAATGCAACACGATTACCCCGTTCCAATTGAGACATCAAACTAGGCGGCACGTTCAACAGTGGCGAGGCATACATCAGGCCAGAAAATACAGATGATCGATGTACGTGTACTGCTGTCATCTCGTCACAGGTGTCGGCCACATATCTGAAAGGGGACTGCGATTTTTGCCGCACAGAGGTGCCGGCTGAGCGCCATGATAGGCGATTATCGATAATTACGCCCAGGTAGCGGTGTTGCTGTGCCCAATCTATGGGTGTACCTCCGAGGTACAACCGGCTCGTGATTCGACGAGCGCGTTGTCTAAGATACGCAAGTGCGGCTTACTTAGCGGGTGAAATCGACGGACCAACTTCTTCCATGTACTCTTATGTGACATTCAGAGCTCGCTGCAAGATTCCTCGAAGACGTGAAACCTGGTGCGAAGGACTTCTGAACTACAGTGCGATGTCATCAGCATAGATTGCTATGTCTATTGGAAAGTGACATTCTTGAGGCAATTGGCTTGGAAGTCCAGCAAGTACATTGTTGAAGAGAAGCGGCGATAAGACGCTGCCTTGTGCGACATAACATTAACAGTGCGAGATTCACTTGTTTCTCGTCGCCTCACCGCGCGGGCAGCCAGCGGCGGAGCGTAAACAAACTCGACTGCACTCCGCAATGCCGGCATGTCTAAGGGAAAAACGCATAAACAATACGGCCTAAGAAACCTCCTCCGTAGTGCCTAGCCATAATCATATATTCAAAAAGCAAAAGTCCCCACATTTGCTCTCTCGCGCCTGCTCTTAGTCGCACGTGCACACAAACGGCTGGCGATCCATCAAATGAACGTCTCGTGTAGGGATGATGGTTATTGTACATGGATTTGCCAAAACTTCATCCTTCTCGCTCCAAACGGCTTTGTGACTCCGCAAAGTGATCATTTTCGACAAAGTACTGCGTTATAAAAGCAAGAGTTCGCAATTGTTATGCATATGCGAGGAGTCCATTTTGCGTCCTGCGTTTAAAAAATTAGTAGTGCTTCAAAATGTACCAAGTAAAGGTTGATACATCTCAGCGAATAAAGCCATAAGAACCTCTGGAGCAACAAGGATGAAAATAAGACAAATAAATGCATGAATCATGATTACCAAGCTACTACGACCGATCGCAGCGCCAGGCTTTCTAACAGTTTTATTGCGAAACTTTCTGGTAAACAATATAAGCAGATCCAAGGCACATCTTCGAATCTATGTGAAGCAACGCTTCCGCGAAACGATTAATTGAACCCGACGTGGTAGCTCAGTGGCTATGGTGTTGGGCTGCTGAGCACGAGGTCGCGGGATCAAATCCCGGTCACGGCGGCCGCATTTCGATGAATGCGCAAGCACCCTTGTGCTTCGATTTAGGTGCACGTTAAGAAATCCGAGGTGGTCAAAATTTCCGGAGCTCTACACTACGACGTGCCTCATAATTAGAAAGTGGTTTTGGCATGTGAAACCCTACAATTTAATTTTAATTTCAATGATTAATTGAATGCAACGCATTGAACCATTTCATTCCTGCGTCTTGACCCAAATGAAACTGGCGCTTGGGCGCATGTGGTCTTGCGCACACGTGCTACGCGATGACACACGCACGGCCGTAATCTCAAAAATCTAGTTGGCGATGGCACGACACAAGTATACGTGCGACTCTGACTTTATACAAGAAATGAATGAAGAAGCGATTGTGGCCTGATGGTTACAGCATCACGCTGCTTGCTGTGCTGGGGGACCGATGCTCGATCGCAACGTCGGGCAGGTGATTCATTTCTTTTGCAGGGGATATTCGCAAGACAAGCGCATCCCCTAGCAGCCATGGTCAGGAAATCCCGAAAAGGTTCGAAAAGAAAGCGTCGCTTTAAACAAATTTGCAGGACGCTTAAGTTTCGCGTTTGAGAGTGGAACGCGATAGCATTCAAAGATCCCTGAGTGCTTCTCACCCTTCCCGGCAACTGCAGCTTATGCAACCGCTATTTTTACCGGGAAATTCTGGCGTCGAAGGCTATGCAGGAACACGAGCTTTCCGGTTCTTTTTCTTTTTTTTTGATGCTGTGCAAGAAACCGAGGGGGCCGCAACGGGGGCTTCAGTTCCCATTGCTTCACCTGTTTCACCACACCGGCAGCCAGCGTCCCACCGTAAGCAAATTCGACTCTACTCCGCAATGCCGGCACGCCTCGGGACAAACCCATAGAACACGAGCAAAGAAACTTCTCCGTAGTGCCTAGGCAGAGTCAAATATTGAAGGAGCAGAAGCCCAACCTTCTCTCTCTCGCAGCTGCTCTTATACGCGCATGCGCACAAACGTCCAACGCCTTCGGAAATTCCTCTCCCGCTGCACTTACCAGTAATTGTAATGTCACGGCCCGGTGGTGTACAGCTGTTACTGCTTGCCGAACACCTTTATTAAGCATATTTTCGACTCGCTTCGTGGGCATATGCATGTGTGCGATTGTTTGCGTGCATACGTGCGTGTTCGGGAGTGGCGCATGTGTGTGTATGCGTAGACGTACGTGTGTGTGTACCTGTTGACATGCGTGAGTGCTTGTACGTGCACGTGAGTTTAGATATGCATGCGTGCGTGTGCGCGCCTGTTCGTGCATGTGTGTGCTGCCTTGTTTTTAGTTTTCCGGATATGGGCTCGCTGACCGGCCCCGGGCTGGGTCAGTGTATGGACGGCGCTGCGGTGACAGGTAGCGGCCTGGTGACGGCGAACGGGACGGTCGTCGAGGGCTCCACTGAGTAGCGGCGAGGTAGTCGGCGATGTCACGAGGGCGTTCACCTTCCCTCGGGCGCGGTGCGTTGACGGCGAAGCCTCGGAATCTCCGGTCGCGGTATCGGCTTCGGCGGTACACATGGCCGTCTTCGCCGCAGTGGTAGCAGAGCGGACGGTGGTCGGGGGCGCGCCAAATGTCCGTCTTCCTCACGTAGGTGCGCTGGGTGACGGGTGGCCGTGCTGGCGGCGGCGGCGCACGACGGAATTGCGGCGTTACCGGGCCCTGGCGCGGTCGCGGAGGGTGACCTTGACGGTGTGCCACGGCGGCGCACGTCATCGCTTCTGGCTGGGGATGAAGTAATTGAGGTTGCACCTCAGGAACTCCCAGCGATCGCTGAACCTCATCTTTCACAATGTCAGCGATCGAAGCAACTTGAGGCTGCGACGAAGGCAAGACCTTGCGCGGTTGTTCGCGCACAATGGCCCCGATGGTCTCTTGGAGATCAACTGCGCCCAACGCTTGGATGGCGCACTGAGGCGTGAGCAGTTGGCGGTTATATTGCCTAGTGCGCATTTCTAAAGTTTTCTCAATCGTCGTAGCCTCTGTCAGGAACTCAGCTACGGTCTTCGGTGGGTTTCGGATTAGTCCGGCGAAAAGTTCTTGCTTTACACCTCGCATCAAGAAACGTACTTTTTTCTCTTCGGACATTTCCGGTTCGGCGTGCCGGAAAAGACGGGTCATTTCTTCTGTGAAGATGGCGATGGTCTCAATGGGTAGTTGGCCTCGAGTTTCCAGCAGAACTTCGGCCCTTTCTTTTCGGACAACGCTAGTGAACGTCCTCAGGAAGTTACTGTGGAACAGGTCCCTTGTTGCAAGGGTGGAGTCCCGGTTCTCGAACCAAGTCCTCGCGGCATCTTCCAAGGAGAAGTACACATGTCGTAGCTTATCCTCAGATGTCCAGTTGTTAAAGGTCGAGATCCTTTCGAAGGTTTTGAGCCAGGTTTTCGGATCCTCCGACGTAGCTCCACGGAAGCTAGGGGGCTCTCTGGGTTGTTGAAGTACGACGGGTGACACTGGGGCTGCCATTGTGGTTGTCTTGCTCACAACCTTTTTGGTCTTCTCAGGTAGAAGCCCGTGCTCCAGGGGCAGCCGTTGTAGACGACGGCTTGCTCGATGGTCCGGGACTACGTTGGTGCTCTTTTTGCGGTACGGGCTTGGATCACGGCTTGTCGGGGGCATCCGGTACATGAGTGAAAAATCATCTCACCAGATGTCACGTGGTAGTGACATTAAAGAACACAGTAGCTATACTGTGAAAGACAAAAATACCTTTTATTGGGCGAACCTGTGCCCACAAAGACAGGCTACATTAAAGCACAACGATAGCGGCGAACACAGTCGGCGATCGTCGGAAAGCTGATCCGCGGGTCAAGCGCGTCGGCTTTAATAGATCAGTCGTCGAATGTTCCAGAGTAACCGCTGGGACCCGCGTGTATTCCACAATGTTCTAGACTATTTGCGTCGCGCATACATGCAATCAGATTACACAAGTTGCGGAGAAAGACAGCGGATGGAATCATCGATAACATTCCAGAAGCTTCTTTTACATCTAGGCGCATCCTGGGCTGTGCGATAACATTTGTTAGGTGGTGAGATGTGGCCGCCCGATAAAGATAAAGAAGTACACGTGTCAATATTTTGGTTCCTGCGAGATGAACGCTGAAGTCATGTGTGTGGGGAAGCGGATATTGATTCGGAGTAGTAACGATATTCGCAGTTCGGTAATCACCACAAGGCCGCCATTCGCTACTGTCCTGCTTTGGAAGGAAATGGAGATGGGTGGATGGATGGATGCAAAACTTTAATAAGGTCCGGAGGTACGCGACTCAGCGCGCTGCGGGCCGCTCCCACGTAAGGACAGTCAGGCCTTGCCCGAACGCCGCATCGTGGGCCCTCTGGACAGCCCATAGGAAATGGAGAGGTGACGATCAATTGCTGGAGGATGGACGAATAACGCCGAGCTGAAGCATGCGTTCGTCCTCACGGCGGGCGACTTCCAACCTCTGTGAAGCGAGTCTCCATGGCCGGCGGGTGACAGGTAGCCCTGTGGTGATGATATGGTGCGTCACCTTGTGTCTCACGGGCAGCGCATCGTTTCGAGGCTTCGTGAGTTGCGCGTGCGGCAAGACCGGCAGAAACGTACGGATGCGAGATGAGGTGAGGTTTGACTGCAGGCCAAGTACATCAATGGGTGTGACGTTATTCTTTAGGCGCCGGTCGCGAAGGCTCACATTTTCGTTGAAATGGCTGAGGAAATGCGCTCCCAGTATGGCAAAGCTGGCGTAGGCGATGACAAACAGTCATCTGTGCAAGCGCCGGAGGCCGATGCCTAGCGTTATTGACCGGCGCCCACACGACGCGATGTCTGTGTTGTTCACTGCATGGAGCGTCGGTGGGGACTTGCCACATCCGCGATCTGCGTCCGTGGCGGGAATGATAGGCAGCTCGGCTCCGTTGTCGATGATGAAACAGGTACGATGATGCGGTCGACTACGAAGAGTAGGCGGCTTGCCCGAGGGCCGTTGTCGCATACCGCCGTTAGTGACTGGCCGGTGCGTTTCCCTTCCACGAACAGGGCTTGCTCGCGAAATCGACGGTGGTACCAGCAGAACTGCCTCGGCAAGTCTCTAGGTGTGTTGCGAGACTGTGAAGGCGAATGGTTGAGCCGAAGTTAGTCGCCAGTGTCACCACCCGTCGTTCATTCCACCCGTCGTCCGATTCTCCAATGCACTGGTAAGGCGGTCGACTGTTTCCTCCAGGTGGAGAGTTCGTTGCCGGGCTCTGCAGCTCTTCCAACAGCGATAGATAGCTGTGCCGCAGACGAGCAGTCGCATATGCGGTCATCCAGTGCAGCTAGCCGATCGAGACTCGTCTCATGGGAGCCCGCCAGTACCATGCGTGCCTACTGTGGGAGGCGTTGCAGGAACAGCTCGCGCGAAATTGGAAGCTGGCTGTCGCTTTCGGAGTGCTCACCCAGTAACTGGCGCAACCGGTGCAGGAGTTGTGACGGCCGTTCGACGCCGAGTTCGTCGAAGAGGAGTTGTTGGAGCCTACTCGGCTGCGATGACTCGAGGCAGTACAGCACCGTGCGGTTCAGGTCGTCGCATGCTGTGGCTGAAGGCGTACCCACTAGCAAGTCGTCTATGGCATCGGCGAAGTCGGAGGGTAGCGCGGCGAGGACATGCAGGTATTTCGCAGTCTGCGAATTGATGCGCCCGAGTTGAAAATGGGCCTCTAGAATTCTTGGGCCAAAAGCTGGGAAGCTGAAGCTCTGGCGCGATGACAGTACACGTAATCGAGGGGTAGTCTCTGTCAGCAGGAGTAGGAGTAGCCTCGTCCATTGCTAGTGTTCGGAAAAAAACATAGATGTCCAGGGTCACCACTTGGGAGTTCGTTTTGGCAGAGGCAATCAGTGTTCTTGTGAATAACTGTCCTTGATAAACGTACTGTTTCACGGACTCTAGAGGCTCATTGAAGAATGCGTTTTTCTTGTGCGGCTTCGCGGTCCTTTGGGCGGATGAAAAAGTTGTGTTTCAACAAAATTATGTTATGTTACTGCATCTTAAGCGTCTGGTCATAGAATACGCCACACATTTTGTTTATGGTGTAGTGCGGAAACAGTTTCACAGTGCGCTCGCGGACCGCAGACGAGCATGGGCGCCACTCTCTTCTTGGGTGCCGAAAACACGATGCTGCGACGCAAGCACGGAAGGCAGAGTTCGTCGACCATTCTTGCTGGCAAAAATACTAGCCGTATCCTTCCAGGACTTGTGCGGCAGAACGCTTTCAGGTGTTCGTTTTCTTATAGGCTGCATTCTAGGTTTATTTTTGCTCTTTGTTCTTTCAATTTCGATTTTAGATAAGAGGTAGGCGAGGCCACTTTATGAAATCATATTTAAAAAAAACATTATTTTGGTGACCCTGCTGCGTGCTGCGCTAGTAAAAATGGGCATATTCCAGCTTACTCACCCTCAGCAGTGCCGTTCTCCCCGTCAGGGTGTGCCATCTTTTGCATGGCCGATGGCGCGATGCCGAAGGGCATGCTCACCGATTTTCCCAGGAGAGTTGTGTTCAGCTGCCTTTTGGTCACGTCCACAAGGACGCGGTACAGCATCCGCCACCTATTAGCGCAGAGGAAAGAAATGGGCATATGGAAATCGCTTGTTGAAGGATGGTCAGTGGCCCTGTTGACAACAATACATTCCCTATACGCCTCAATATTAGATAACGGGTTCAAATTTCGATCATGTTGGCTGCGCTACGGTAGGAATTCTGTGCGAAGCTTTACACGTTATAAAGCAACCCTGTACATTAAGAAAAAATTAAGTTCGGGGCTCGTCTTACTGCACTTTTGAAAACTGGGGATCAAACAGCGCGACGCAGAGATCATCAAATGCCATTCTATTTAGGATACTAAACTTGGAAGAGATTCCTCCTAGTCGACTAATCACGACATAGGCCGAGGTCCTGTATCGTATGAAAATATCACTTGCAGAAGCCGCTGATGAAGCCGCTGATTACACACACACACACACACACACACACACACACACACACACACACACACACACACACACACACACACACACACACACACACACACACACACACACACACACACACACACACACACACACACACACACACGCACACACACACGCACACACGCACACACACACACACACACATATACACACACACACACACATATATATATATATATATATAATGCAAGATACTTCGCATTTGTGCGAAGCTCTATGTTTATTGGGAACCTCGTCTTCCACTTACACCACTATCGCACCCACCCCACTGTCCTCGAGCGGTTCGTCGCACGCTTCCCCCTCTCCCCAAGAGAATCGTAGGTGCAGGGGCGGGTGCATAGTCTAAATCTCCCCACATGAACGATGTCAGTCTGGTGACCGAGAGGGACACGGTGCGGTCGATCTGGTAGTTTACTGCAGAGATATTGCGTATGCTGGTATACATTCCTTCGATTATTGCGCTGAGCTTACAGCTGCTGGGGTGCCACGGTGTCTCGTATAGAACGCATTCCCCCACTTGAAGTTCTGACGGAAGAAATTTCTTGCCATACATTAGGTCGTTTTTCTGGCAATATGTCAGGGAATAGCGCGCCGCGTTTCACCACCTTCCTGCAGGTTCTCCGCAACGTCAGAGTTAAGGTGGTGCGCCGTACATAAAGAAATAGGGAAGGCAGCCCGTGACCTCCGACAAAGTAAAAGCGGCGACGCGTCCGTGGTTTTGGGGGCTCGTCGTTGAACTTGCAGTGGAGGCGAGTGCCTATGGACTGATTAGTCCGCTGATTCAAGCCATTGGACTGTGGTCGTTCTGAGCTCGTACAAAGCTGATGAATGTTATTGTGTCAGAGAGGAACTTCCGAGGCTTTCCAACAATGAAGCAACTCTTTAGGCTGGGAAGGTAGGCATCGCAAATTTCGTGACTATGCAAAAGCCCACACAGAATCGGTGGCGCCGTGAACGGCCAAGTGAATGAATCTTTTGGAGGAGCCGTAGTTGGCAAAACCTCCCATGGTGTTCAATGGTTTTTCCGCTGTTGTTAACCATTCCAAGGAACCAAAACCTTTGGTTTTCGTCTTCTTGGAGCGCTGGCAAGTATCGTAGTGTCGAACGTATTCGGAAACATCAATGACGATTTCAGGCCAATAATATTTTGGAGAAAGAAGTCGCAATGTCTTCCCAATTCCGACATAACCGAAAGCATCATGAGCCTTCCAAAGAAGAGAAGACCGGAAAGCAAAAGGAATGTAGACTTTTCGTATCCCTCTGCGCCTCACTGTGGTCATTGCCTTCTCAATGGTATGCTTGTAATGCAGTTTATCGTGGGGCTGCTGTCGCAGTTTTTCAGTAAATATCAGCTGAATAATACGGTTTCTAGACAGTGAATCGGCTCCGATGTTGTTAATGCCCTTCTCGCGCTTGATGCTTGCGTGGTACATGGAGAGCTTCACGGACCATCGGAATAGATGGCCTCGAGGGTTTTTAATGTTTTTAAGCCACTGCAATGCCGCGTGATCGGTGATCCCAGTGAAAGGTTTTCCATGAAGACAATGCCATTTATCGACGGCATCAATAAATTCTAAATATTCATCTTCTGTGATGGCGTAACTGATATTATGTTTCAGCAGCTTGCGTGAATGCTATGCAACTGGACGCTCTTGACCTTCATCATCAGCCTGCTTCAAGACGGCGCCAATACCTTTGTTGAACGCATCGCAGTAAAGCAGGCAAGGTTTAGCGGCATCACAGATGGCAAGAATAGAGTTTTCCTTTGCACATTTCTTAAGCTGACTGAAAGCCGGTTGGCAGTCAGGCTCCCAGTTGCAGGTGGTGTCTTCGTTAAGTACGCGTGTCAGTGAGGGAGCAATTTCACGCAAGCGGACGATGCACCGACGGTGGACATTGACGCTGCCGAGAAAACAACGTCACTCTTGAGGGCGTGATGGCGTGCGAAACCGCAGGATTGCCTCCACGTTTCTTTGTTTCGGAGTGGCTGTGCCATTTGAAACCCTGTGTCCCAAGTACCCAATGGAAGTTTGTGCAAACTGACATATCTTCAACTTCAGCGTAAGGCATTCGCTTCTAAAAGCGTTTCGAAACGCATCTAGATGCTTCGGATTGTAGGGAAACGTGTCAGAATACACAACAATGTCATCAAAGTAGTTAGTGACGTCCGTCAAGTGGTTTTGTCAAGATGGATTTGACAACCCGTTCGAAAGTAGCTGGAGCGTTCCGGGGACCAATAGACATGACAACCCGTTCGTAGTGACCGGTATGTGTATCAAAGGTCGTTCTCGGAATGACTTCTGGATGTATCCTCACGTGCCTCCTCAGTAACCTTACGTGATGTCTAACGTCGAGAAGTGCGTATATTTTCCGAGAGAGTCAAGAACGTCGTCGATGCGAGGAATCGGTTCATAGTCTGGCACCGTCACTGCGTTTAGTGTGTGGTAATTGTGCAGAAAGGCGCGCCTCCTTCCCCTTTTTGCTCTGCCAGAAGCGCCGGCGCAGCGTACTGTGACGTAGACAGTCGTACTACGCCTGTTGTGAGAAGGTCATTGATTTGCCTGTCCATTTCGATGCTATCAGCTTCTGAGCATCGATAGGGAGCGCTGAGGATGGGAACATTGATGGTGAGACGAATATGATGCGTTTCGCTAGTGATGCACCCCATGTCAGTCTGATTTGGAAAAAAAATGGCCTCGCACTTGTGGACAGGCTGCTTCAATGTTAACCTCTGAGTCACATTTAGATGCAGCAAATCACAAACTTCAGCTTCCTGCAAAGAAGGTAGCCGTGGAATGGTGTTGTGGGCGAAGGTGTAAGATGTCATTCTCTTGGCGTAGAGTTAGCGTATCAAGATCCGGAGACAAGTTAAACAGACAGGCACTGTCTAAGCCAAGATGTAGGTTGCTGAACAAGTGCCTGAATTTCTCTTGTGATTGTTTCGATGTGTATCTTTAGATTGACGTGGCTCAAAGTTTTGATTGATGATGTAACTTGTTGAACATTGATGCATGAATCTCTTATTATATTTAGGTGAAGAGCCGCGAGCACTGCTTCGCTGATACAGGTAATATTCGCTCCCGTATCAAGAGTAGTGCTGACAGTGTAGACGCTAATGACTGCGTGAACATTCATTGCGCGTGTGCCTTTGTCGGGGTAAGCCATCCATTGTGCAATATCTGCATTCGGACGCGCGTGCTTGTATGGGCGCATTAAGTGGACGTGGATGGGCACTGCCGCTTGCTGCGTTGATCTGGTAGGACGCGCTGTGATTACCTCGTTGCACCAGCGCCACTGAGATCCAGGTCGCTGGTGTAGACTGGTTAAGCCCAGCAAGAGCCATCTTCATATCGGCGGGAAGCCCATCGATGTGCCCTGAAAAGAGGAGTGCATCCTTAAGGCCGGTGAGGCATACCAGATACATGTTTTTCATTGTAGTAGTCTTTCAGGCTATGGCCCAATTTTAGCCGACTTTGAGTGAATTGATGGAAAGGATCCCCTACGGCGCTTATAAAGCGTTGCGTAAAGCATGTATTGAAGCTCACCCAAGATGGGTCAGTGTCAAAAACCTGGGTAAGGTAGCATCGGAAGGCCTCACCTTTAAAGTAATCGGAGAAATGGAAAATCTTGTCTCGCTCCGTCCATGCAGCGGCCGCAGTTTTCACCTCGAACAGGCAGAGCGGCTGGTCAAAGGGGGCGTCCTCGGGTGGTGGCGAGCACTTCAGTATGTGGATGGCTTTCTCGAACGTTACGATGCCATATATGCCCAAACGACAAAGTCCTGCAGCGTCTCTAATAATATAGCAATCCTGGCCAGGCTCCCCTCCAGGTGGTACTCCTGTGTAGGCAGAACCCTCCAACACTTCTGCCAGGTGCTCACGAACCTCGATCTAGAACTGTCCTTGGATCCGATGCCCATCCATATGGCGTCCTTTATAGTCCGAGCAAGCCGAGTACGACATGCAAGAAATGTGCTCCCTAAAAGTGCCCTATGCTAGCAGACTTCCGGCTGCCTTGAGGTTGATTGCGCTATCAGGGGCCTCGTCTGCATGAAAGGTTTTCCCCTGACCTCATTGATCAGCCCACTGCCGCATGCTAGAAAAAAGGCCGCGGGAACACGCAAAGAGCCTCGAGTGGCCAGTTGCGCGGCAACTCGCCGTGGATTTGCGGGCTCATTTGATGCTCGGAAAAACACTTTTATGTGGCACGTATGGAGCAACAGCGAGCTGTATCAGGAGTATTTCATGTCGCCCTAGAATTTTCTCGTTCGGACTTTCAATGTATTTATAATATCTAGGTTGAATAACTCATTTAGACTAGTTATCTAACTAGGAGGTACCCCAAAAAATTTAGTATCCCCAAGCAACTACGAACAACATTACCTTGGTTCTGTCCAGCTACGTGGCATCCGCATATATTGAAACTCTGGCTAAAGTTGAACGACAATCTTATGGGCATCATTAAGGAGTGCGCAATAGAAGTCGGTGGTAACGCCGTTAAACAGGAAACCAGTAAGCTATCGCAGGAGACGAAATATCTGATCAAGAAACGCCAATGTATGAAAGCCTCTAACCCTACAGCTAGAATAGAACTGGCAGAACTTTCTAAGTTAATCAACAAGCGTAAGACAGCGGACATAAGGAACTATAATATGGATAGAATTGAACAGCCTCTCAGGAACGGAGGAAGCCTAAAAGCAGTAAAGAAGAAACTAGGAATAGGCAAGAATCAGATGTGTGCGTTAAGAGACAAAGCCGGCAATATCGTTACTAATATGGATGAGATAGTTCAAGTGGCTGAAGAGTTTTATAGAGATTTATACAGTACCAGTAACACCCACGACGATAAGGTGAGAGAGAATAGTCTAGAGGAACTTGAAATCCCACAAGTAACACCGGAGGAGGTAAAGAACGCCTTGGGAGCTATGCAAAGGGGGAAGGCAGCTGGGGAGGATCAGGTAACAGCAGATTTGTTGAAGGATGGTGGGAACACTGTCATAGAAAGGTTGGCCGCCCTATATACACAATGCCTCATGACCTCGAACGTACCGGAATCTTGGAAGAACGCTAACATAATCCTAATCAATAAGAAAGGGGACGCCAAAGACTTGAAAAATTATAGACCGATCAGCTTACTGTCCGTCGCCTACAAAGTATTTACTAAGGTAATCGCAAATAGAATAAGGAATACCTTAGACTTCTGTCAACCAAAGGACCAGGCAGGATTCCGTAAAGGCTACTCAACAATTGACCATATTCACACTATCAATCAGGTGATAGAGAAATGTGCGGAATATAACCAACCCTTATATATAGCCTTCATTGATTACGAAAAAGCATTTGATTCAGTCGAAACCTCAGCAGTCATGAAGGCACTACGGAATCAGAGTGTAGATGAGCCATATGTAAAGATACTGGAAGCTATCTATAGCGGTTCCACAGCCACCGTAATCCTCCACAAAGAAAGCAACAAAATCCCAATAAAGAAAGGCGTCAGACAGGGAGATACGATATCTCCAATGCTATTCACATCATGTTTACAGGAGGTATTCAGAGACCTGGAGTGGGAAGAATTGGGGATAAAAGTTGATGGAGAATACCTTAGCAGCTTGCGATTCGCTGATGATATTGCCTTGCTTAGTAACTCAGGAGACCAATTGCAATGCATGCTCACTGACCTGGAGAGGCAAAGCAGAAGGGTGGGTCTGAAAATTAATCTACAGAAAACTAAAGTAATGTTTAATAGTCTCGGAAGAGAACAGCAGTTTACGATAGGCAGCGAGGCACTGGAAGTGGTAAGGGAATACATCTACTTAGGGCAGGTAGTGACCACGGATCCGGATCATGAGACTGAAATAACCAGAAGAATAAGAATGGGCTGGGGTACGTTTGGCAGGCATTCTGAAATCATGAACAGCAGGTTGCCACTATCCCTCAAGAGGAAAGTGTATAACAGCTGTGTCTTACCGGTACTCACCTACGGGGCAGAAACCTGGAGGCTTACGTAAAGGGTTCTGCTGAAATTGAGGACGACGCAACCAGCCATGGAAAGAAGAATGATAGGTGTAACGTTAAGGGATAAGAAAAGAGCAGATTGGGTGAGGGAACAAACGCGGGTAAATGACATCTTAGTTGAAATCAAGAAAAAGAAATGGGCATGGGCCGGACATGTAATGAGGAGGGAAGACAACCGATGGTCATTAAGTGTTACGGACTGGATTCCAAGGGAAGGGAAGCGTAGTAGGGGATGGCAGAAAGTTAGGTGGGCGGATGACATTAAGACGTTTGCAGGGACAACATGGCCACAATTAGTACATGACCGGGGTAGTTGGAGAAGTATGGGAGAGGCCTTTGCCCTGCAGTGGGCGTAACTAGGCTGATGATGATGATGATGAAAGTTAGCTGGGACACCCTGTATATTGACTTGCGGGGAGCATACCATACAATAGTTGCTACCAAACTGCGAGAACAAAACCAAGCAAATTATAAGTCGTAGCTGCTAAACGGGCACAAACAAAAGCATATTGTAAGACAGTTCCCAAGATGCTATAAATAACCCGGAAAGCGTGGCCGATAATGTGCGATAGGCTGATACGTGGCATTTTCGGAAGAAATTGACTGTCAGTGCAATTACGGGCCTTATCAAAGTGTTTATCTCGTAATGAAAGGCGCAATGCGGATACTGCATGGTAATATTTGTGGTAAGTAACATTCAATAATCGGCTAACACAAGTGCTTTGAAACAGACCTCTTGAAGGCTTCTACGTTTTCTCGCAGTGTCTGCTCTTGGTCAGCACCACTCTCGTAGTAGTCGCGCACCGTCTTGTTTAGCTTGGGCACACCACATCGCCTGAGATCATCCACAGTGATTATAGTCTCGTTATCGCAATTTGCATCGCTTGCGGCACATTCGTCTGTAAAAAAGAGGAAATGGCTGCTTTAGCTTGGAGCAAAGTCCCTACAAGCATAGATAACACCAGGAGCGACGAGGTTCACAACGGGAATTCAGTTTGCCGTAGTTGGGGTAGGGGTGAAGAAAGGTCAGAGCAGGAATATAAATAGTCCTGCATGGAGAAAAAATACACACATGAAGCAACGATTACCCGTAATGTATGGCCCCGCTCGCAATTACGTTTTATTAAAAAATGGTTTATAAGATTGTTTATCCCAACTAATAAGCCATAAAAACATTTGCCTGCGTAATAGAAACCCTACCACCTTCTGCAATGGGCTTCGAAAGATGACAAGCTGCAGGTGTGAGGCTCGCTGACACACGTGGCATGCGTGGATTATTGCTGTTGTTTTTTGAGCAATATGGTTTGGAGACAATAAAGTATCATCAAATAGGGACAAGCGACGACAGTAGGAAAACGCGCTTTGATGGGTATTGCGTTGCAGCAATCTTCTCTGTTAGAAAGCGTGACTACATTACAACATTTCAGTGTTTTAATGACTAAGCCAGGTTGTGTCTGCTGGATGACTGGTACAACATCTGAGAAGTCATTGCCTAAGTGCGGTTCTGGGATATGAAAAAAAAGCAAGAGACAGCATAACATTTTCATGTTACCGAAGAAAAGGAACTCAACGCTTTGTACAGAAAGGTTGTTAAGCTGCAAAAAGCAAGGTAACACGTGCTTGCGTTATATAGATGTACATACACAGATGTTCGTTAGCTGAGTTGTCAATAGGCGTAAGACACAGCACACTGAAAAACGGTGAATTGCGTAGGCGCAAAAAATAAAAGATAATATCAATAATGTAACCAGCTGGAATCGTCTGATAGTGGTATAGGCTGTGGGCAACAGATTGGTAGAGAGTGTGAGCCAAGCGAGATCACAGGTTGTTATAAAATACGTGCCTGCGTAATAGTCATTAATGGGAGGTGCAGTATATTTATTTTGGTAAGTGGCAGGATTCCCCAATTTTATAGATGTTCACCCCCATCGTTGGACAAGCAGTTTAATGTGCTAATACAAGATTGTTCTAATACAGAAGGGAGCTATACAACAGTGATCTTTGGCGCATATAACGACATGGTCCCAGGCATCGTTGCTTAGCACTATATCGAGGAACGACTATGTATTGCAATCGCATTCATCAACTAACAAAGGGAATCATCACAGCCTTGCGGTTCGCCAAAGGTAAAGAGTACGACACGCGTACCAGCCGGCCATCTGTCATTAGTGCGCAAGCGGGAATTGTCATATTTCGAACGCGAAGAAAGACCTCAGGGTTAGGTTTAGACTGTCACGTTGCATAAATAATGAAAGAATCACAAGTAAAAATCAAACAAGAATACACAAAGCAAAACAGCCGCCAGTAATGATCCCAGGTCGTGCCGTCAAATCGTCTTTGTTGAGGATTATCTATGTCTTTGGCGCCATTCTTCGTTGCTTCGTAGCATCACCCCCGACTCTAAAGGCGCCTCCTCTGCGCTAGCTATATGACGTCTCGGTACTGGCTATAAGGTAGGATAGCTATGCTAGCTATAACAACTTGGCTAGGGTATGATGTTTCCAAGGCATCATCAAAATGCGCCGATAGGGTTAGGCATCCTCGCGCGTGATCTTATTAATGCGTTAGCATTCTTACGGTACTTCACGCACTGTCAAGGGGTTATCTCTTTACGTACATCCCACGCATCTCTTTGATCTCTTTGATCCACGCCCACGCAACTTTCGTCCACGTAGACTCGCCGCTACCTACGACTTTCAAGGGGAAGAGCCTCATTACTCTCAACCGATGTCTTCGGCAGAATACTTCAATCCGAATTCTGAAGTTCGCCCTTCGCCAGCGTGTTACTGCTGCGGCATGCCTGGCCATATAGCTAGGTACTGTAGCCGACGCCGAGCATCAAACTACGGATCGTCAGCGCCGACTATGCGGTCTAGCGGTCGTACACTGCGCACTCAGTGGCTGGGAGACTCCACTTCAGGAAGCAACTTTCGAGAGGACCGATGCACCGCCCAGGAGACCTACTTTGGAGAAGAAAGAACCCGGAACCGCTACCGCTCCCCTGCCTCCGACCGTACTCTGACGCCACCACCAGCCTTCCGAGCCTCCCGATCACCATCCCCTCGGCCGCGATTCACGTCACCATCACCTCGGCGCCGTTTCGTGTCGCCCCCGCCGGGAAACTAGCCAGCGCGGCCGATGGAGGTGAGGTCGCTGGAAAATGTGTGCTGCCGACTCAACTGCCTCCAACTATTTTCACGCTAAAGAATAAGGTTCATGTACTGATTGATGGGGTCTCTACAATGGCTTTAGTCGACACGGGAGCAAGTGTCTCGGTCATGAGTGTGGGGTTTAAAGACTTTCTGGGACGCAAGGTTATGTTTCGTTGGGACCAGTGCACAAGTTTCCGTGGAGTCAGTGGTGAATCATTATACCCGATTGGTGTGTGTACGTGAATGTGTCTTTGGGTGGGAAAGCTTTTAATGCAGAGTTTACTGTTCTTCCTCGCTCCTCGCATGACGTGATTCTGGGGATTGACTTTTTGCAATTGTGTGGTGCGAATGTTGACTGCCGGACGGGAGAACTCAGTGTCGACACTAGTGTTTCACCTGTGGTCTTTGAAGGTGAAGCTTGCCCGGAGAGTGTGTTGTGCGTGTCTGAGGATACAGTTGTGCCCGCCTTATCCGCGATGCGTGTTGCCGTCGCCTGTTCATCTCCGGCTCCTATCTCGTTCGATGCTGCAGTGGAACCTGTACATCGGAACTGCCTCAAGAAAAACGTGTTAGTTCCGCACTGCTTGGTCTAAGTGACCGGGGCTGTGGGCGCTAAACTGTTCCACTGAAGCGGCAGTGCTACCTCAAGGCCTAAAGATTGCCACGTTTAAGGAAGACTCGCCCGTATTGGTGGCAGTACTTACAGAGCTCCCCGATGGAGGAGCAACCAGTGTCTCGATCCCCGGGAGCTCGAAGATACTTTCCATGATTGATAAGTCACTCAGCGATCACGAGCGTCGAGTTTTGATGGCCCTGCTTACGAAACATACCTCGGTATTCGACTTTGCGCAGCACGATCACCCGCCATCAATTCCTGCGTCCAGAACTCGTCACCGCATCAACACAGGAGCCGCCCAGCCAATCCGACAAAACCCCTATCGTGTATCCCCGTCAGAACGCAAGATAATCGGCGATCAGGTCCAAGAAATGCTATGCAAAGGCGTCATTCGAGAATCATCTAGTCCTTGGGCAGCCCCGTGATATTGGTGAAGAAGAAAGACGGCACGTGGCGGTTCTGTGTTGATTACCGTCGCCTAAACGCCGTTACTAAGAAAGATGTATATCCGCTCCCACGAATTGACGACGCCATCGACTGTCTCTTTGTGGCATCTTACTTTTCCTCAATCGATTTACGGTCAGGTTACTGGCAAATTCCTATACACAAGGACGACAGAGAAAAGACAGCATTTGTAACACCCGACGGACTATTCGAGTTTAACATGATGCCTTTCGGGTTGTGTAACGCACCCGCAACGTTCGAAAGGTTCATGGACACGATATTACGCGGCTTAAAATGGGAAGTTTGCATGTGCTACTTAGACGACGTTGTGATCTTCGGAAGAACGTTTAGTGAGCAAAACAAACGTTTGGATTTGGTCTTGAACTGCTTGGAGAAAGCGGGTCTTGTGCTAAAAAAAAATGCCGTTTTGGGCAACGACAAACTCTTGTGCTAGGCCATCTGGTCACTAAAGAAGGCATCCGACCAGATCCACAAAAGACTGCGGCCGTAGAAGCATTTAGAGTACCCAACTCTGTCAAGCAGAGTTGGGTACAGAAGTTTCTTGGTCTTGTGCTCCTATTTTCGCCGATTCATTCCCCGGTTTGCTGACATGGCTCATCCCCTTACACGCCTTCTCCAAAAAGGCGTTCGCTTTGAGTGGACTGCAGATTGCGACTCATCGTTTCGCCAGCTCAAGTTCCTGTTGACATCCCAACCAATTCTTCGCCACTTTGATCCCTCATCACCAACTGAGATTCACACCGATGCCAGCGGCGTAGGCATCGGTGCTGTGCTAGTTCAGCATGTTGGCGACCGTGAGCACGTGATCTCTTACGCTAGCCGGTCCTTGAGCCGCTCCGAGCGCAACTACACAGTCACCGAACAAGAGTGTCTGGCGGTCATCTTCGCCGTGCAAAGGTTTCGTTCGTATCTCTATGGGCACCCCTTCACTGTGATAACAGATCATGATTTACTATGCTGGCTTGTGAATCTGCGGGATCCCTCAGGACGACTAGCGCGCTGGGCCCTCCGTCTACAGGAATACGATTTCGTTATTTGCTACAAAAGTGGCCGGCGACATGCTGACGCTGATTGTCTCTCTGGGATGCCATTTCAAACAACTCAATGTGATGCGGACAATCTTGATGAATAACATCGCTTTTGTGTCCCCGGAATTTCCGGATATGGGTACCGTCATATCCGAGCAGCACAAGGACGAGAGCTTACAACCGCTCTTCGCGGCAGCACAGGAGTCACCTGCAGGCAGTCGCTTTAGCCTACGTGATGGTGGCGCGCTGTATAAGAGCTACTCGACCACGCTACCTTTTAGTTGTCTCCAAGAACCTTGGCCACCAAGTATTACACGCCATGCACGATGACCCAACTTCCGGTCATCTTGGCTCCACACGTACACTCTACCGGGCTCAAGAACGTTTTTACTGGCCTAAGACCTAACCTAACCTAACCTAACCTAACCTAACCTAACCTAACCCAACCTAACCTAACCTAACCTAACCTAACCTAACCTAACCTAACCGTTGCAGTTGTAGACGAAAAATGCAAAGCATTGACCAAGTACTCAGGATGAAAGGTTTATTTCTTGACGGGCAATCATATAATCAGCATCGAGTACAAACTTGTCATACAACAGCACCAGGGACATGGGGTGCACCTTCTTTGCATGACGCTTGAGCAATGGGCAGGCCTTCCACTTGTAGCGAAACATGCGGTGGTTAAAGGCATCGTCAGCAGGAAAGACTTCATTGTTAGAGAGGACAATGACAGGCATTCTCGAGATGGTCTGGTCGGGTGAGTACTTGACTGCCACAGAGTCCACGTCGCCGCCAAAGATTTCCTTGACCGTGTCAAATGCAGAAGACTCACAGTTTGGCTCGTTCCACACCAGTATGCGGCGGCCTACAGTGCCTTGTAGCGGAAAGTTTGAAAAGCGGTTAAAGTTGCGTATAGTGCCCCTGTTTATATAAAAAGAAAGCACAGCGTCAAAAAAAAAGTTCTTGCCAGCACTCGGGGGAGACACCACTTCCATACAATTCTTCTTGGGCACCAGCTTCTCGACAAGCATATAGAGGTTGTTTACAAAGTCAGACAGTTCGAGCTGGTTGTCGTCAAACTGAAAGTTTAGCAGTTCCAAGACAGCATCAAACGAGTCTTGCACACTCATATAGTGAGCATCCAAGTCGCCGTGTGGAGCGTCAAACAGGGGCTGTGTGTGTTGGTACAGCTCGATAAAGTCGAGGGTAGTGTAACTGCACATCTCGTCGTTAAAAACTTGAATGGGCCTCTGCAAGTGCTTGTCGTCCAGTCGGATAAACCGAAAGGTGGGGTCTGCAAGCCACTTGGGAGTTCGCACAATATTCGTTAGCGGCGATACGGGGTTTTCCCTGAGCCAGTCATAGATGGATTCCTCCGCTTGTCTCTTTGCACGTTTTCGGGACTTTGTTTGCCCACCCTCTCGTGTGCGTAACGAATAATCGTCTGAATGGCTTGGTGAACTTCCGGACTCGACGTGGCATGAAGCTGCACACGCAAATTGCGGGTGCAGTATTTCCAAAACTCTTGAGGACTCGTGTCCTGAATTTTCGAGTTGTCCCACAACTTGAGTTCTACAGTCACGACCCCAGTCGCTTCCTCCCACCTTAAAGTATTCCAAAACTCTGGGGTCGCTATACAGATACTTGATGAGATGGAAGAAGTCCCAGGCTGTGGCGTTTGTAGACCAAACAGACGAGCGGTTTGGTCTTCGCACAAAGCCAGCGAATGCCACACATCTGCAGCTGCCATTGCTCCAGGAGCAGTCGTGGATGACATGCACGTGGGGGAGGCTAGTGTCTCGTGTGTGAGTAGCGACGGTGGCGACTGCATATTGGGTTGCTCCAAGTTCGAACCGTCTAATAATCTCACCACAAATGTTCTCAGCTTCTCCATCGTTTCGGGCGGGAAAGACGTCATGCACAATTCTTCGGCGTTTAGGAATGTCTTGTAGCTGCAGTGCCCACACCGGAGGGGATTGTATATCTTTTGCAGCTCCTCGTCGTGATGTTCCTGGTTCCCCAGCATCTGCTCCTGAAAGCTCGTCCACGCCTCGATTAATTGCCGCAAACTCCGCCACGGTCTCATTAAACTGGCGGGAATAATTTTGGTCGCTTGCATCAACAACGTCTGCAGCTGGTCCCTGGAGATATACGCATCGTCACCAAAAAACACTTCCAAAAGAAAATGTAGAGGTACCTCGTCGTGGTCCTCCTCATGTCTCCTCTTTGCATCAGACATGGTCTGAAATGAAAAAAAGCCCCTGTAAAGCTAGCTTCCCTGCCTAGTGCCCCTGTAAGTTGGGCTTCACCGCAAAACGCCCCTGTAAAGTTGGCTTCTCTGCAACACACCTAACGCTATGTCATAAACTTAAAATGGTGACTGTCGCCAGCTGTTCTCAATGCCAGCGCTACAAGCGTCCGCCACAAGCGCCACATGGCCTGCTTCAACCTATTCCCCCTTCTAGCGTCCCCTTTGAGCAAGTTGGTATAGATCTTGTGGGCCCTTTCCCGCGATCCTCCAAGGGTAATCGTTGGGTTATCGTTTGCGTAGATCACCTTACCCGCTATTGTGAGACCGCCGCATTGCCATCGGCCACAGCTACAGAAGTTTCTATCTTCTTGCTGGCTAACGTTGTACTCCGACATGGACCTCCTGGCATAGTGATCAGCGATCGTGGGCGACAGTTTACCGCGGACGTGGTTGAAGAAACCCTTCGTCTGTGTTCATGTAGCTTCCGCCATTTTACGCCCTACCATCCACAAACTAATGGTCTGGTCGAGCGCACAAACAGAACACTTGCCAACATGCTGTCCATGTACGTCGATTCAGCAAACAAGAATTGGGACAGTACCTTTCCTTTCATTACCTATGCCTTCAATACCGCGAGACACGAGACCACTGGTTACTCACCATTTTTCCTTCTGTATGCTCGTCCGCCACGCTACACGCTCGACACCATATTTTCCTACTTCGCTCATGACAACGAATCAATTGATGAGATCCTATGTCGAGCAGAAGAAGCGCGACGCCTCGCTAGGCTACGCAACCTAGCATCGCAGGACCCGTCCAAGATACTCTATGAGGGGCGTCACCGCCACGTTTACTTCGATCCTGGTGACATTGTGTGGCTCTGGACGCCGTTGCGGAAGCGTGGCTTGTGCCAGAAGTTTTTCGCCCACTACGTCGGCCCTTACGTTATTCTGGAGCGCCTCAGCGAAGTAAACTACCGCATTGCGCGTCTCACGAGCAGTGGACGACGCTCGGCCAAGGCTGAAGTGACACACGTCGCGCGTCTGAGGCGTTACAACCCACGAGATGATTGACTCGCCCGGCGGGCTTCGTCTGCCAGCGGGGAAATGTCACAAGCTGTCATGAACCACGCCTGCCACGCAGACAACCAGATGAAAGAAAGAAGACAACGACGTTAGCCAAGCTGCCGCGAGACCGCTCCTATCAACCATATTCATCTGGGTCTGCATTAAACACCTCGTGTGTAACAATATGTTCGTATCTATGTATCTGTGTATTCTTCAATGCATGTTTGTGTATGACCGCTTTCCGGCCCGTCTTCCTGGGACACTCGGTAGTCAGTAGTGGAATGGGTAACACACAGGGCAGCTGTGCTCAGGCAACCGGGTTCGAAACCAACCACCGGAAAAACTTGGACCACTGAGTATGTGCCAATGTGTACATACGTGCCGCTCTTCAACGAACCCCTTCCACGCCAACAATCGGCAGTGTAGACACGGGGGTGGGTAGGTAGCACTGCTCGAAGAAACTTTTTGACGCGGATTTGGAGTAATGGATATGTGCCACTCGGTCTGTGCTAGTCTCCAATGAAACTCTGAAACAAATTAGGATTACTGGGTATGTGCCAGCAGGCGTGTGCCGCTCTTCAATGAATGTCCTTGATGCCAGCTTGGGTAACAAGCTATGTGCCACTAGGAATGTGCCGTTCTACAATGACGAATACGATCCCTTAAATTTCCCCGACAGTGAGTGGAATAAAACCAAAGTCACACGGGCTCCTCAAGGACAGCAACCAAAAATGTACTGGGTAAGTGCTGCTTCTCAACGAATGCCTTTCACGCCAGCGCTTTAGCAAGCTGCACCATTAATCCAGTAGGTATGTGCCGCTTTTCAATGGAGCTGTCGCTTGCTGGGGTTTCTGAGTATGCGCCACTAAGTGTGCGCCAAGTGAGGGAACAATTCTCAGCGTTCGCAGCGATCGGCGCGCCACAGTTCTAATATCAAGGTGGTCACGCATGGACTTCGCGGCAGTGCCACTAGATGGCGCAGCATGTCCAGACTGAAGCGCGAAAGAGGAGCCCGGTTGCTACATGACTCGTTTCTCAGGCCATGCATTTCGGAGGCTATCCGCAGCCTTCGCGGTGGCGGCGCTAGACGGCACCGAGTGCTCTTGGGGAAGCACGAATGAAGGGCCCGCTGCAGTACACGTCTCGTGCATACCTCGTTTCCACAGTGGCAATATGTTGTGTCGCAATATTAATTCGATGCCCGCGCATTATCTGTACAGTCATCGTGAGATGGATTCTGCCGCAGTTTTACAGCGAAGCTGTATATGCCTAGGGCAAATTCGTCACCTGCGAACAACCCGCGAACTGGCTCGTTGCCCCGCCCCTCCCCCAACCCGGCACAACCACGCGAGCGCGCTCGTGCCACTGCTCGCGTGTTCGTTGTCGTCGTCTCCTTTCACATCTGGCTCTGTGGCCTCTCATCATTTCAGCGTAGAATGGAAGGGCCACAAGTGCTTCGTACGCCCGAGAAACGACGAATTTACGAGGAATGACGCCTAGAGCAGCGGCGGAAACGCGACCGTCGGCGTCGCGCCATCGACTCGCCTTTACGAGAAGGACGTGCCCGTAGAGTTGCCTACCGTCACCGTCACTCTGGACAGACGGACGGGGCTTGCCTGTCGGCGCAAGCAGTTTCTCGTGGTTCAGGCCAGTGACGTTACTGTTCACAAGCCGCAAAGGGTTGCCTACTCGGACTTGGTGTACGAGTACGGCCGTAAGCACCAGCAGAAGCTGGTTTACATTGGCCGCAGTAGGTGCGCGGACGTCAACTGGCTATACTTCACCAACGCCAAGCCAGATCACACGTTCCACCACGCCCGAGGGAACCTAGACAGCGATCTGCTGGACGAGTTTCGGTGACTAGATAATGTTGCGACGCCGGTTACTCGAACCTCGACCGGCGTTACTACTGGGTAGCGTGGCGTTGTCGGCGGGCTGCAGGCGTGTAGACCATAGCGACCAGGTAGGCGCTACACGATTTGTAGTGCAAAACTTGCACTGTTTATTCCATGTTTAGTGTAGGATAAAAAAGAAGAGAAGAATAATAAAAAAAATACATTGCGGGCCCGCTTAAGCAGCCCGCTAAAATCGTAGGCGGGATTTTGCTGACGTCAACGTCACGTGACATGTACTGAGTCTCGTCGATGATGGGCGCCTGCTCCCTCTCTCCTAGGCGACCTTGCACGTGCTTCCCTCCGCTGGCGGCAACAGGTGGGTCCAGTCTGGTTCGCGGAAAGGAGTCTCCCCTAGTGTCACACAGTGCGCGGTAGGCGGCCCTCCCTCCGGTCACGCACACACACAAAGGGGCCCGAAATCACTTCGGGGCGCCCGCCAGACCGGCAACCACTCGAGACGCCCTTAGCAAAGTAGGGATCCATCCTCCGTTTCGATTAGGCATGGTCGTTCGATCATCCTTTTTGCACGGGGGGTTAAACGCTTGTAAGGATTGGGAGGTCAATCCCACCGCTCGTAACCCGTTGTCATGATTGGAGTCGGGCATGAATTAGATGGTAGCTCGCCCATGCCGTCATCCAACTTATCCATGCTGAGGACGTTGTTGAAGGGAAGGACTGCTTCTCATCGAGAAGGAGGAATATGGGTTTATTTACAGTATCTACATAAGGACGTTGCAGTTTATCAGTCTAGCATGACTGCGAGAGAAAGTACACTGAGCAGCCGCACAATAGCGGTTTATAAATACTCGGTCCTCCCTCGACCTCTAGGTGAGGGAAACGTTCGACCAGGCATCGTAGACGAGCCGCCTCTCTGCGGGAGGGCCTACACACACACACTTCCGCACAGGTTCACGGTTCCTACCGAGGTCAGACGGTCTTCGCAGAACTCGGGGGCTTACGTCAGGAAAGGCGCATCTTCTTCCCCGAGCTGACCCCCGCAACGTGGCCGCCGGTTCTCCATTGTCTTGCGTCTTGAAATGCGCGTGGGACGTTGCCGCCAAATACGCTCCCTCGGGAACTTCCCCGCTCGTGGCAGACCAGCTCGGCAGTGGCGTGTTCAGTCATAAAGCCTGGTTCATCGAACTCATCTCGGCAATCCCGCGACGCAGAGTGGCGGACGCAGCGCATTGTCCGGCGCACACAGTATACTTAGTGACGCCGTTTGGCTAGAGGGTGACGGTGGCTGTCCAGGAAAAGTCGACGCCGCTCTCGCACCTGGCTGGCAAAACTTGCACCTCAGCAGGCAGTTCTTAAAGGGAAGCTGAAATGGTTTTCAATTTCCATGAATTGCTGGGATTGGGAAGAACAGACCTAATAATTTACGGTTCCGAAATTTTTTTCTTCATTTTGTTAATATAAGGGGCGGAAATCGCTTTTTAAATCACCCCCGCGGACACGCCCCCATCGCTTCCCGGAGCGCCGGGTGAGGTGTTTGCCAGAGGAGAGAACCGGCGAGAGTGACGTCACTGGCGGGGACGGAGCTGCCGGACCGGCGTGCTGGCATGCGCTGGCATGCCTCTTTCCGTCCTGCGCTTTACTGAACGACGCTACGAGAGATTTGCCGCCGCCGCCGCTCACGTTTGTTTTGCGATTTTCGTAAACTGTTCTTTCCTTCTGTGCTGCATGAGTGCCTACAGCCAAGGGCGCCCAACATGCCCTCGTTCTGTGCAGCATTCGGCTGCGCGAACACACGCGGGCGAGATGATGTGGTGTTTCACAGGTTCCCGAAGGACAAGAAGCTTGCAGCGCATTGCGGTGAGGATAGATAAGTTCGTGCCGACGAAATCAACTGTGCTGTGCTCGGACCATTTCCGCGATGGCCGGATAGCCTTACGACAAATGCGGAAACGCGTTGTTGCTAGCGTTGCTATACTCCGTTTCATACATCAGGTGCAACGCTGTGGAGGCTTGAGATACTTCTTGCAGTGGCTGCGTTCGCACTTAGAAAAAGTTCGGTGTTTCTTGACCCGATTTTTGAGAAAGCTTTTCATATATAAGCTCAGTTCTGAATGAAAAAAAGGGAATTTACCCATAGAAACAATCCGTGTACTTATACGGCTGCTAACACGTTCTTTTAAATCAATTTTCTTTTCGGCATTCTTTAATTGCAGCCCGTCGCGGCAGCTTCATGTGCATGCTCGCGCGAGCAAACGCCGCTGGCACGCTGCGAACCATAGACGGAAACGCGCGCAGTAATAAATTTTGGTAACCGGACTTCGTGCGTAGCTTCCACAGAGTTGCACCTGAGGTATGAAATGGAGTATAGGCTTGCCTAGTGACATTCGACGTACGGTTGCAGTTATCATGTTTACCACACGGCGGTGCTAAAACTGCCTAATATATTTATGTCAACACTAGCATGGAGCGCGCATACCGATTCTTGATCGAGCCACAATCGCAAAGTCGTCGAACCATATTCTGAAAATTGCGCATATAATCCCCCTGACCATCTCGATCTGGATGTGTATGATAAGCAACTTCCATGACTGTACCTCGCAGCACTGCATGTGCGCGCTTTGAAATGCGGCACTTATGTTCGCGATCGTGTATCAACGCTCAGAAAACCACGGGACTTTAGACAAGCAGCGGCAAGGTGCGTGACATCGCGGAATTGTACCCGTGTTTACAATCTAATGAGAAGTTAGTGCTTCGGCATTCTTCCAGCAGCAAGTTCCCAGTGACACTTTAGCGCATTTTTTCTCCCGTCGTTGGAACGTGCAGCTACATGAAAAAAAAAAAAAAAAGGCAGACGTAACAGCTAAGATTTCCAACGCGCGAGAAGGTGCACACATCGCTCTCGCTTTTGGCACACTCAACATCGTCGTTGCCGCCGTTGCCGCCATCGTTTTCCGTATCGGCTGTCGGTTCGAACATGTACGGCGAAAATACAAGCTGTCCGAGACAGCGAGAACGTTCCATAATGCTTATAACTCAGCTATGAAGCCAGAACAGAACAGCGTGCTACGCTCTGAAACGGCGGCATGCGGCGGCGCCAACCGGCGACTGCCGCCATTGACGTCACAGCGGCTCCGACCAATCACGGGCAACAGCGGCGTTCGCGCGATACCCTGAGGCGCTGGTGCGCGTTTTCATGAAAAAACAGCCGCTTGCGCTTGTTTCCGCCCTTTTTGAACGAGATATTCGTGTTCAGGGGACTCAAAACTGTAGAATGCCGCAGAGAACTCATTTTTTCCGAAAAGTGTTTCAGCTTCCTTTTAACAACGCCAACTGTAAGAATACCACCACATTCCCACCGTCACCGAAGCGTATGCGCCTAGACTCGCCGACCTGCAATATACCTTTTCGCTGGCGGCTCTGAGCGTCAGCTGGCCGCGTTTGCATGTGAAGGACGTGGTCAACGACGCCCTACTGTTATGGGTATCTCCTTCTGACGTAGTCCGTTTCCTTTGTTGAAGTCGACGGCTACACCGGCATCGCGTGGGCCCATCGAGGCGACTGGCGAGCTGGTGGAGTTGCCATATACGTGGGGAACGACGTAGCCACTGGCGTAGGGCCGTACGACGTGCCGTCCCCTACTCGAGAACTAGACAGCGCGGTGTTTTCTGCCGACGGGTGTACTGTTAAGACCACCGACGGGATCGTTGTTGCCACCATGTACGTTCAACCTGCCTCTTCCAAACGTGACGTATATCACTTTATGATCGACCACTTTGGGTGGCTGGTAGGTCTGGCCAATGACGATCAAACTCCAGTCATCGTCTTTCGTGACTTCTACGTGGACTTGCCCCGGCCAGATGGTGTTATGATTTTGGTTTGCTTAGGTAAATGCGGGGTTGCTTGCCCAGTAGTGTATTCACACTTCTACAATTCGAATTGTTCTGGCCACCACTGAGACAAATCCACAGTGTGGAGGAGAAACAACGAAGTCGATTTTTAACGAAACATGTATGTAATTAAAACAAAGCATACCACAGACAAACCAACTAAACGGGATGCCATAACTAGCAAAAACGTTGATGCAACTTAAATGTTCTCCCATAACTAGCAACTATTTACAACAGTAAGGTCCGTGACCGGTCACAATTACTTGACATGCGGCGCGGTCCAGCTGCAGAGCGTCGGTCGCGTGAGCATCAGTCGCAGTTTGCTTGTTTAGGATCAGCTGCAGCTTGGCCAAGGCCACACAAGAGGGGAATGGTAGAAAGTTCTTGCGTTCCGCACCTTGTCACCAGGATCCGCGTACACTATAGGCTGGAGGTACGACTGAGGCGGGGCCGTCGCTGAAGTCTTGAAACTCGGGTCCTCAGCCCGCCAGCTTCGTTTCTCTGCCCGGCGATCCTGACGTCTTGAGATTCGAACCCGCAGCCCGACAGCCTCGCTTCTCCCACGCGGCACACAGGGGTTCTCTTCGACAAAAAAAAAAAAAAAAAAAACAACTTTCTCTTTCTTCTCTTCTTATCTTCTCTCTTCCAGAACTCGCGTGCCTTCGTGATTGGCTGTTGGCCTATGTGCCGCGTCCTGCGAGCTCGCGCCAAATGCCACTATTCTTTCTCTTCTTATAGATTCACTGGCGGTCCGCCGCAGCAGACACGCGCACATTAGGCTTTTTACGTGAGAGATGGCAATAGGCTGTCATCGTTTATGCTCTAACGGTTCGGGCTACAGTGCTACACCGATACCAAGGTACCAACGACCACGAGGCGCAAATATATATATATATATCTGTGTAGTACATTCAGATATACCACCTTTACGGCTTCGCCAGTCATCCACCTCGACGGAGTGGAATGGGTGCTGAATTTTTTTCAGTTGTCGATAGTACACGCAAAAGCTGCAGCTGCAGTCCTTGAAATGTACAACGAGAGATGGCGACCCACTGGAAGATGGTTCAATGACGCCTGTAACCAACATCTTATGCGTGTCTTCATGGCGTATGAGGTTTTATGGCGCAAGGGCAAGATATGGCCAAAGAACGCCATACATGTGGTGATGGGTTTTCACTGAATTCGTTATGAAATAGAGAAATGTATTTTGAATGGCGGATGTGGCACGACTGTAAATATGCCTAAAATCAGTCGCTGTAAATTGCGTAAAAAAATAGAAGTATAAAACAATGACAATGACGAGAGATGTGAACTATGACAGTAAATGTTCTGTCACGCAGGGATGATGTAATATATAGAGCGTGTAGGTGGACGTAGCACTGGTGCCTCAACAGGGCCCTTGAATGCAAGCGCCTGGAAACGAAGCAGCAGCTTCTGGTAAGAGGCCGTACTACAGAACTTTTGGTCTGATAATGTGCAATGTAATGCTATTTAAAATTTTTAAACAGATTTGGTGTCGAATAATAGGTTCGTGCCAAGAAACTGTGCTCGAAATAATGGGATATGCTGTCGATATGCTGAAGGAAAGTGGTTTTTCATCTCGATTTCTGTTTCCAAACACTGCACAAGAACGTGGATGACCGTCAGTCTTTTGCCACATCTTGCAGGAGGAGGTTCATGTAGGAGGCTCATTACCAGTGAGCAAGAAGTTGTGTGTACCATATGCGTGCCCTATTCCAAGTCGACAGAACACGGCATCGGTTTCTTGTGATTTGATTATTGATGGGGAGGTGCTTGTGTCTTAATTAAACAAAGTTTATTCGAAGTTTGGGCGTCCCACATGCGTTGCCAATAGTCTCTTAATTTTTTCCGAATGAAAGCGTTCAAATCTATGGTGGGGACAGCTATGGAAGAGTTTAAATCTTTTGTTGCTGTGGATGGTGGCGATTTTGTCAGCGAACACGTTACCCTCGATGTCTCTGCGCCCGGGCACCCGGCATATTATGACACATTGATGGCGTGCATAAACAGCGCACAAGAGTGTATAAAGATTAATAATTACAGGATTTTCGTGCTTTTTTTTAACTATACTAAAGCCTTTACAACGCTTAGAGAGTCGGTATATATAATTGACTTTTCTGCTTTTATTTGTTCGATGTGTTTCACAGCCGTTAATAGTGCATAGGCTTCAACCGTAAAGATTTTGGTTTGCGCATGCAGAATGCCAGAGTCCGAATAGGACGAACCGGCTGCTGCGTAAGAAACCCGGCTTGAGGCTTAGATGCATCGGTGTAAAACTATGGGAAACAGTACTTCGACCGAAGTTCAAGGAAGTGCAATCGAATGTGCATCTCAGGAGCACGCTGACTTCAACAAATGACATATCACATTCTACGAGCTGCCACTGCCACGGTGATGACATCTTCGCTGGAAGCAATAGATGGTGCTCCAGAAGCGGAACACACATTTCTTCACTGAGATTCCTTACACGGAGTGAGAAGGGCTCCCTCGTTGTGAGCCGGCTATTAAAATGTATGGCACAGGACAGATTGTTTACAGTTGTGTAACAAGGGTGTTCAGGATTCGAGTTTACTTTCACATAATATGTGAAGCTGGAATATGACCTCCGTAGACGAAGTGACCACTTGTTTGATTCTGCACAGAGGCTTTCTACAGGGCTTTTCCTGAAAGCACCTGTCGCCAGGCGGATCCCTAGGTGGTGCACAGGGTCTAGGATTTTTAGCGCGCTTCGCATTGCAGAATGATAGATTATAGCACCATAGTCAAGGTGAGAGCGGACAAGACTCCTGTACAAGTTCAGGAGACATTTACGGTTACTATTTAATGTTGTGCGTGACAGAACTTTTGAAATGTTCATCGCCTTCAGACATTTTGACTTGAGATATTTAAGTTGGGGGTGAAGGTAAGCTTAGCCTAGACTTATTCACAGAAATATGTCTTCACTGCTGACAGATAGTTCCTCTCGATTGATCGACTCTTTTGTTTGAAAAGGGCAAACGCGTACTTTTCTTGGTGTCGCCAAGAAAAGCTTGGTATCGTCTTCTCGTCTTGTCTCTCATCTACGTTTTGCGCTGTTAACACCAGGACGTATTTTTATGGGCGTGTATTTTAAACCCATTTACATCCACTTATTTAGAAGATTTTTCCATGCAAGCTGCACCTGTCGTTCGCAGATAGCAATGTTACATCATTTGAAACCAATCTACAGATCACTGACATACGCTAAAACATGGTGCGTGGAATGACTACATACAGGGAGCTCATTTTTACAATAAAGAGTGTGCAGCTAAGCATACCCCTTGCGGCACGCCATTCTCCTGGGTGAATGTTCTATATAAAGCACTGCCCACTCTTACACGAAACGTGCGGTTGGACAAGTAGCCTTTCTACTGTGTTCAGCATATTTCCACAGATCCCCATCGCGGAAATATCTCGCAGGATCCCGAAGCGCTATGTCATGTCGTATGCTTTCTATAGATCTAGAAATACCCAAACTAAAAGCTCCTTATATATAGACGCATCTCTGATCTTTGCCTCGATGCGAACAAGGTGGTCTATTGTCGACCTGCCTTCTCGGAACCCATCCGGGAAGGGACCTATTATGTTGCTATTTTCTAGGAAATAGATTAAGCGCTCGCTTGTCATTTTTTCATACAGTTTGCGCAGACTGTTTGTCAGTGCTACTGGCCTGTAGAGCTGGCTAAGGACGGATCTACGCCTTGTTTAATTACAGGGATAACTACGCCTTCTACCCACGAGGACGCAATATACCCAGCCGCTCACATAGCATGAAAAGAGAGGGGAGTGTTTTGAGTGCTTCGGGATATAGGTTCCTCATTGTTTCATGCGAGAGAGATACCTCAAGTTCAGCTATGCTAAATGAGCTATTGTAAGTATGAGTCGATGAACCTTTGCGGTTCAAGGGCTGCCGATCTGCACGTTCATTGAACCTTAGAAAAGTTTCTCTATAATGCAATGCGCTCCACACACACACACACACATATATATATATATATATATATATATTTATTTATTTATATATATATTATTCGGGGTCGCTTCGCGCTACAAACCAAGAATATGCTGACTTGTGCATGGTAACAGCTCTTAGAATATAAAACATCACCAGTTTTACCGTGAATGCTGTATATTTTAATGCGAAAGCGTTATGTGCCTCCGTACGCGTGACCGAAAGATGGTACCAAAAATGGCCCACGGCTCGACGAGTAAAATCACGTCAGTAATGCTCGGATTGACGTCAGATTTGTCCGGTAGGCTTCTGTAAACAAAGTCACTTAATGGAATTGGAAAGAAAACTTGGTAGATTTCGGTCTCGGTGGGAATCGAGACCGGGCCTCCCGGGTGCGAGAGGAGCACGCTTCCTCGACGCAACGGGGGCTCCACGGTTATGGTTGACTAAAGTTGTACCTAGTGCGTGCGTGATTGCAGACGTCACATCGCTGCCTCCGACGTATGACCTGCTGTTCGGATTTTATCGCTGCTATATCTACTGGAATGCACTCCGAAGCGTCTGCCTCAGCGGCATCTGTGAAACGTTGTCGCCCACGTAAGCAAGCTGCATAAGATGAAACAAGGGAACCCAAAAAGGAAAGCCGTGCAAGTTTAGAACGTGCACGATGACATATGGTTGAACACCTAAGCGAAAAAATTTCCCCAAAAGGGCTGCAATGCGTTCGCATTCCAGCATTTAAGCAGTTCTAAGTGTCTCTGCCGAACTTTATTTTATGTGGTACAATTTACCGTTTACCAAGCATGGCTTACAAAAGTTTCAAGTGTTACATTTAACACTAGCGTTTGCTACACATCCTATAATACTGCAATAGAATCGCAGAGCAGTGTTCACAAGGTATACTTGAGCTTAGGCTTGACGCTATAGTTTCCTGAAATAGAAGGGCGAATCAGAATGCCTTGGCTCCTATTTTTTTATTAGCCAAAATAAGCTGCATACAGGTAATTATAAGCATACGTGCTGTTTGTTCCACGTACATTATACTATTTTTCCACATAGTCCCCACACAGGTACAGATATTTGTCCAATTGCAGCAGTAAATTTGAGATGCCCTCGTACATCTTCAGATGTACATCAGATGTACATCTTCATGCAAGCCTTCGCGACCTTTTGTGAACTCAGAACACCCCCACTGACACTGCCCAAAGCGAGACACCTTGCCCCATACGTGAACTGCGTTTCCCCGTGGATTTCGATGGGCGTTCGTCCCTTGCTCCATTAAAAAACAGGATCAGACTCCGGCACTCGTACGCCGTGGACGTGTGAAGCACAACTGCCATCTTCAACAACTAACAGCAGTGCCGTGCCGCGGAGCTACCAGCCGATAATGTGGCGCCGGTACACGAAAGATCCACCGCTCGGAATGCATATGCTGAGTTAGCATTTAGAGCAGTAATTTGGCTAAAAATGAGGGGAAAAGACCTTCTGATTCACCCTCGTACGTGCACGCTTTCTGAAGTAATAAGCAAGTGGGAAGTTGCAACTCACCTCTAAGCGGCGACGATGGAGAAGTAAGTGCGAGAACACCAAGAGCAGATAACTGCAAAAGCGCCAGATTCATTTAGGGAAGCTATAAGCTACTGATTAAAAAGCACACGTTACAGTGTTCTCTACTTGGGGGAGGATATACTGGCGCTTCTATAAGCGGAAGAGTGCGCTAGAAAATGTTTGGCTCGCTCAGCTCTTTAAAGGCGGTATGGGCAAGGCGGTATTCTTTTCTTCTTTCAGATGGCTTACCTTTACACGCGAATACGTTCCTGATACAAATAACGAACGACTAAGGCCACGTGTAAATGTGACTAGCCTCCAGAACTGACATTTCCACGTCATTCCCGCTATGACGTTTCTCCCACAGGTCTTTTGCACTTGATTCTTTGTACATTTAAAAGGATAAGTTGTAGCGATATGTTTTATTTACTTACTATTCTGATTTAGGAGCGACATCTTGAAAATTGATTAGGGTACACATCTCTTAGAGAAAATTGTTCAATTATCTTTCATGCTCACGTTATACTGAGCTTAAGCTCTAATCATACTTTATGTTTCAGTCCGTTATCGCGCTGTAGATTTGATCATCTTTCACTTAACGCGAATTGCAGTACATGCTAAAATTGCTGTACCAGAAAATGCTCTGTACCAGAAAATTTGAGTCTGTAGTTTTATCGTGAAACCGCAGTGCTGACGCTGTATATATCGCCGTGATTTGCCTACCCGGGAGTTCCAAAGAAAATTGTATATTTAGGCGGCTGAACATCTTTCAGGGAATCATCCAAGTGAGCATTGTACACTCATAGTAAATCAGGGGCACTCGATGACTGCAAACTTGTTGCTGGAGCAGAGGCGCAAATACTTTGCCTCAAAAACAGTATTTTTTAATATTTCTGGAATAGGAGAATATTCTGCCACAATACTTTTTTTTGAGCAGCCTGCAGTATTTGGTTGATTCTGGAGGATATTGACACGTATGCTTATCTTTATCGGCCGACCACGTTTCGCCGCATAACAACTGTAATCGCACAGCGAGGGACGCGCCTGCATGTATCCGACGTTTCTGGAAGGTTATCGATGCTTCTACCCGGCTGTCTGTTGTCGCCGAACCTTGTGTTATCTGATTTCATCGCATGACTCGAATGTTGTAGAACTTTGTGGAAGGCACGCGGGTCCCAACGATTAGTCTGGAACATTCGACGATTCTGTATAAAAGCCGACGCGCTTGACCCGCTGATCAGATTTCCGACGATCGCCGACCGTGTTCGCCGCTATCGTTGTGCTATAAGTGTAGCCTCTTTTGTGGGCACAGGTTCGCCCAATAAAAGTTAGTTTTGTGTTCCACAGTATTGCTACTGTGTTCTTTGACGTCACGACCACGTGACATCTGGTGGAGGTGCTGGTCGTCCATGTACCGGACGCCCCCGACAAGCCGTGATCCAAGCCCGGACCGCAAAGAGAGCACCAACGTAGTCCTGGACCAGCGAGCAAGCCGTCGTCTACAACAGCTGCCCCCGGAGCACGGACTTCTACCTGAGAAGCCCAAGAAGATTGTGGCCAAGACAACCACGATGGCTGCCCCAGTGTCACCCATCGTACTTCAACAACCCAGGGAGCCCCCTACCTTCCGTGGAGCTACGTCAGAGGATCCTGAAACCTGGCTCGAAACCTTCGAAAGGATCTCGACCTTCAATAACTGGACCTCTGAGGATAAGCTACGACACGTGTACTTCTCCTTGGAAGATGCCGCGAGGACTTGGTTCGAAAACCGGGAGTCCACCCTAGCAACATGGGACCTATTCCGCAGTAACTTCCTGAGGACGTTCACGAGCGTTGTCCGAAAAGAAAGGGCTGAAGTTCTACTGGAAACCCGAGGCCAACTACCCAATGAGACCATCGCCATCTTCACAGAAGAGATGACCCGCCTTTTCCGGCACGCCGACCCGGAAATGTCCGAAGAGAAAAAAGTGCGTTTCTTGATGCGAGGCGTAAAGGAGGAACTTTTCGCCGGAATGGTAAGAAGCCCACCGAAGACCGTCGACGAGTTTCTTCGTGAGGCGACGAGCATCGAGAAGACACTGGAATTGCGGAACCGGCAATTCGACCGCCGCACCAAGCCAACAAGCTACGCCGGAATTCAATCACTGGCCACGGACGATCTGTGCGAGACCATCAGGGCCATTGTGCGCGAAGAACTGCGCAAGGTCTTGCCATCGTCGCAGCCTCAAGTGGCCTCGATCGCCGACATCGTGAAAGAAGAGGTGCACCGATCGCTTGGAGTTCCTGAGGTGCAACCACAAGTACCGCAGCCTCAGCCAGAAGCGATGACTTACGCCGCCGTCGCACGCCGTCAAGGTCCCCCTCCGCGACCGCGCCAGGGCCCTGCAACGCCCCAATTCCGTCGTCCGCCGCCGCCGCCAGTACGACCACCCGTCGCCCAGCGCACCTACGCGAGGAAGACGGACATTTGGCGCGCCCCCGACCACCGCCCGCTCTGCTACCACTGCGGCGAAGCCGGCCATGTTTACCGCCGATGCCCATACCGCGAGCTGGGATTGCGAGGCTTCGCCGTCAACGCACAGCGCCCGAGGGAAGGTGAACGCCCTCGTGACATCGCCGACTACCTCGCCGCTACTCAGTGGAGCCCTCGACGACCGTCCCGTTCGCCGTCACCAGGCCGCTACTTGTCGCCACAGCGCCGACCATACACTGGCCCAGCCCGGGGCCGGTCCGTCAGCCCATATCCGGAAAACTAAAAGCAGCAACCGATGGAGGTGCGGTTGCTGTTCGTCGAACTGACGAAGATCCTCCGCCGCCGACGAAGACCCCGAAAAGCCTATCTCGACGACATAACAACGACGACACACCGCCGTCCCGACGAAGTCTGGCAGGAAAGAACACGCTGACGAAAGACCACCTAACGACGCCACGTACCAACCACAGGTCAACGCGACGCAGCCGTGATCCGACGCCGAGGCGTAACTGCAACGCAAGACAAAGAACCACCGACCTCGACGTGCTTCTCGACGGCCACGCAGTCACCGCCTTAGTAGACACCGGAGCCGATTACTCTGTCATGAGTGGACCCATCGCAGCCCAATTGAAGAAAGTTAAGACTGCATGGGGAGGCCCGTTAATTCGGACCGCTGGAGGACACCTAATCACGCCGAGTGGTATCTGCACGGCAAGAATTACCATTCATGACCGGACTTACCCTGCCACCTTCGTTATCCTGCAACAGTGTTCACGAGACGTCATTCTCGGCATGGACTTCCTGAACCAACACGGCGCAATCATCGACCTGAAGTCGAAGTCAATAACGCTGTCGGAAGATCAAGCGATACCGCCGGAGAGCTGTCGTAGTCACCGCGCCTTGAGTGTGCTCGAAGATCAAGTGAGCATCCCGCCTCGCTCCAGCATTTTTATTTTGGTCGGCACCGAAACACCCGCTGACGTAGAAGGCGTCATCGAAGGCGACCAACGTTTATTGCTCGACCGTGAAATTTGCGTCGCAAGAGGGATCGCTCGACTGCACGGAGGAAACACGAAAGTGTTGCTGACAAACTTCAGCCAGGAGTTCAAGCACATCAACAAGGGCACGACGATCGCATACATCGAGGAAATTCAGGAAACCAGCGATGCCTTTGTCCTCTCGGATTCTGTTGCATCTACCCCGACGACCGTAGTTCCCGAGCCAGACTTCGACATAAATCCAAGTCTCCCCGTGATTAAGCAGCAACAGCTCAGAAGTCTGCTTAGACGATACAAAGACTGCTTTTCGACGTCATCGAGGATTCGACAAACACCAGTCGCAAAGCATCGCATAATAATCGAAGAGTGCGCTCGACCACTACGCCAGAGCCCTTACCGAGTTTCGACGCGAGAACGCGAAGCTATAAGACAACAAGTCGACGAAATGCTGCGCGACGACATCATCCAGCCGTCGAAAAGCCCGTGGGCGTCTCCAGTTGTTTTAGTGAAGAAAAAGGACGGAACCCTACGTTTCTGCGTCGATTATCGTCGACTGAACAAAATCACGAAGAAAGACGTATACCCCCTCCCACGGATAGACGACGCATTGGATCGGCTCTGCAATGCTAAATACTTCTCATCGATGGACCTCAAGTCTGGCTACTGGCAAATAGAAGTCGACGAAAGGGATCGCGAAAAGACCGCCTTCATCACGCCAGACGGCCTCTATGAATTCAAGGTTATGCCATTTGGACTGTGCTCGGCGCCTGCAACGTTCCAGCGCGTGATGGACACGGTTTTAGCGGGATTGAAGTGGCAGACCTGTCTTGTTTACTTGGATGACGTCGTCGTCTTCGCCGGAAATTTCGACGATCACCTTAAGCGGCTTGCGACAGTATTAGAGGCCATCAAGTCATCAGGGCTCACCCTGAAGCCGGAAAAGTGTCGCTTCGCTTACGATGAGCTTCTATTCCTAGGCCACGTCATCAGCAAATCGGGAGTACGCCCCGACCCGCAGAAGACAGCTGCCATCGCAAAGTTCCCGCAGCCAATCGACAAGAAGGCAGTGCGCAGATTCCTTGGCATGTGTGCCTACTATAGGCGCTTTGTCAAGGACTTTTCACGCATCGCGGAGCCGCTAACACATCTAACGAAATGTGATGTCGAGTTCAAGTGGGAAACGCCGCAGGCCGACGCATTTCAAGAACTCAAACGACGCATGCAGTCGCCGCCGGTACTTGCACACTTCGACGAGGACGCCGATACTGAAATCCACACTGACGCCAGTAGCCTAGGCCTCGGTGCCGTCCTAGTCCAGAGGAAAGACGGACTTGAACGGGTGATATCTTATGCTAGCCGGTCGCTGTCAAAAGCGGAAGGCAATTATTCTACGACTGAAAAGGAATGCCTCGCCATCATTTGGGCTACAGCAAAATTCCGCCCTTACCTCTATGGCAGGCCATTCAAAGTCGTCAGCGACCATCACGCGTTGTGTTGGCTAGCTAACTTAAAGGACCCTTCAGGACGGCTGGCGCGGTGGAGCCTCAGATTGCAAGAATATGACGTCACCGTAATATACAAGTCCGGAAGAAAACACTCTGACGCCGACTGCTTATCACGCGCCCCCATCGATCCCCCGCCGCAAGACGACGAGGACGACGACGCCTTCCTTGGAATAATAAGCGCGGAAGACTTCACTAAACAGCAGCGAGCAGACCCGGAGCTAAAAGGCCTCGTCGAGTACTTGGAAGGGAACACCGACGTTGTCCCTAGGGCATTTAAGCGCGGGTTGTCTTCGTTCACGCTACAAAACAACCTGCTCGTGAAGAAGAACTTCTCACCAGTCCGCGCCAGCTACCTTCTTGTTGTACCGTCAGCGCTGCGTCCAGAAGTACTGCACGCCCTACACGACGATCCAACCGCTGGGCACCTTGGATTCTCCCGGACGCTGTCGAGGATACAGGAAAGGTATTACTGGCCGCGTCTGACCGCCGACGTCGCCCGTTACGTCAAGACATGCCGAGACTGTCAGCGGCGCAAGACACCACCGACAAGGCCAGCAGGGTTACTACAGCCGATCGAACCTCCTCGTCGACCATTCCAGCAGATTGGGATGGATTTGTTGGGGCCGTTTCCGACGTCAACATCCGGGAATAAGTGGATCGTCGTGGCGACGGACTACCTCACCCGCTTCGCTGAAACTAAAGCTCTACCAAAAGGCAGCGCAGCCGAAGTGGCGAAATTTTTCGTCGAGCACATCCTGCTGCGACATGGTGCCCCAGAAGTCCTCATCACCGACAGAGGAACGGCTTTTACAGCAGAGCTCACCCAAGCCATTCTGCAATACAGCCAGACAAGCCACAGGAGGACAACTGCCTACCACCCGCAGACGAATGGTCTCACGGAACGCCTGAACAAGACCCTCGCCGACATGCTAGCAATGTACGTCGACGTCGAACACAAGACCTGGGATGCAGTCCTGCCGTACGTAACATTCGCTTACAACACGGCGGTGCAAGAAACAACACAGATCACGCCGTTTAAGCTGGTTTACGGCAGGAATCCGACGACGACGCTCGACGCCATGCTGCCGCACGTCACTGACGAGGAAAATCTTGACGTCGCTAGCTATCTCCAGCGCGCCGAAGAAGCCCGACAGCTCGCCCGCCTGCGAATCAAGAGCCAGCAGAGGACCGACAGCCGACACTACAACCTTCGACGACGCTTCGTCGAGTACCAGCCTGGCGACCGTGTTTGGGTCTGGACCCCGATACGCCGACGAGGACTCAGTGAGAAACTACTCCGACGCTATTTCGGACCCTACAAGGTCATCCGACGTATTGGCGCTCTGGACTATGAGGTCGTGCCAGACGGCATTTCGCATTCACAGCGGCGCCGCGCACGATCTGAAGTGGTCCACGTGGTGCGCCTTAAACCCTTTTACGGACGCTGACGAACTTCGTTATTTTTGTTCTTTTCTTTGCTACGAGTGCTTTTGTTTATTAACTTCGTTTGTTTGCAGCATCGGGTCGATGCTTTTTAAGAGGGGGGTATTGACACGTATGCTTATCTTTATCGGCCGACCACGTTTCGCCGCATAACAACTGTAATCGCACAGCGAGGGACGCGCCTGCATGTATCCGACGTTTCTGGAAGGTTATCGATGCTTCTACCCGGCTGTCTGTTGTCGCCGAACCTTGTGTTATCTGATTTCATCGCATGACTCGAATGTTGTAGAACTTTGTGGAAGGCACGCGGGTCCCAACGATTAGTCTGGAACATTCGACGATTCTGTATAAAAGCCGACGCGCTTGACCCGCTGATCAGATTTCCGACGATCGCCGACCGTGTTCGCCGCTATCGTTGTGCTATAAGTGTAGCCTCTTTTGTGGGCACAGGTTCGCCCAATAAAAGTTAGTTTTGTGTTCCACAGTATTGCTACTGTGTTCTTTGACGTCACGACCACGTGACAATATGAAAGGTTATTATGAACTTACTCGATGTTTCAGCACAAATATGAGAAAAAAATTGGTAGGCGACTCTAATATTTGACTCAGGTGTCTCGTAGTGGCACTCCCACTTCGGCGTTGGTGTTCTTTAGGTGAATTTAGGGGAACGCAATGAAAGAACCGAACTCAGAGGCAACCGTTTTCTATCTATTACCCAGCTGAATATCACGGCACATTCTTGTGTGTGACTTTATTAGGGACGCCATTACTTCCGCTTCCTACTTCCGGTGTTCCAGTAATTTCGCCAAAGTCGTGCTCACGTGGCGGGTCTCTAAAGTCTATGATTCTGTGCTTTAGTGTGCGGTAATCAGTGATTTCTAATTAGTTCTAATTATTCCATGCCCTTCAACTCAACTAGCATGTGAACTTATGCTCTGAT
Source organism: Dermacentor andersoni (assembly GCF_023375885.2). NCBI lineage: Eukaryota > Metazoa > Arthropoda > Arachnida > Ixodida > Ixodidae > Dermacentor > Dermacentor andersoni. The sequence goes on along the minus strand of NC_092815.1, from coordinate 185,876,948 downwards.
ATCATACATATAATGAAACCGTGAATTTTGTACTGTAGTATTTTTTCTAATCTTCTGATCTGAATTTCGTTCCCGGTCGTCTCAGTGATTTAAGATTAATTAGAACTATTCCATACACTTTAGTAGCTCAGCTTTTAACTAAACTTATACTCTGATGTCATATCTATCATCAAACCGATGAATTTTGTACTGTTTTAATTTGTTTTCGATTTTTGCTTATTTATATTGAATTTCCACCCCGGTCGTCTCAGGAGGGGAACCTCAAGTGCTGCTCAAGAAACAACAGTGTCACTCGATGCTCGTGCCACTAAAAATTGGCAAATAACGAACGACTAAGGCCACGTGTAAATGTGACTAGCCTCCAGAACTGACATTTCCACGTCATTCCCGCTATGACGTTTCTCCCACAGGTCTTTTGCACTTGATTCTTTGTACATTTAAAAGGATAAGTTGTAGCGATATGTTTTATTTACTTACTATTCTGATTTAGGAGCGACATCTTGAAAATTGATTAGGGTACACATCTCTTAGAGAAAATTGTTCAATTATCTTTCATGCTCACGTTATACTGAGCTTAAGCTCTAATCATACTTTATGTTTCAGTCCGTTATCGCGCTGTAGATTTGATCATCTTTCACTTAACGCGAATTGCAGTACATGCTAAAATTGCTGTACCAGAAAATGCTCTGTACCAGAAAATTTGAGTCTGTAGTTTTATCGTGAAACCGCAGTGCTGACGCTGTATATATCGCCGTGATTTGCCTACCCGGGAGTTCCAAAGAAAATTGTATATTTAGGCGGCTGAACATCTTTCAGGGAATCATCCAAGTGAGCATTGTACACTCATAGTAAATCAGGGGCACTCGATGACTGCAAACTTGTTGCCGGAGCAGAGGCGCAAATACTTTGCCTCAAAAACAGTATTTTTTAATATTTCTGGAATAGGAGAATATTCTGCCACAATACTTTTTTTTGAGCGGCCTGCAGTATTTGGTTGATTCTGGAGGATATGAAAGGTTATTATGAACTTACTCGATGTTTCAGCACAAATATGAGAAAAAAATTGGTAGGCGACTCTAATATTTGACTCAGGTGTCTCGTAGTGGCACTCCCACTTCGGCGTTGGTGTTCTTTAGGTGAATTTAGGGGAACGCAATGAAAGAACCGAACTCAGAGGCAACCGTTTTCTATCTATTACCCAGCTGAATATCACGGCACATTCTTGTGTGTGACTTTATTAGGGACGCCATTACTTCCGCTTCCTACTTCCGGTGTTCCAGTAATTTCGCCAAAGTCGTGCTCACGTGGCGGGTCTCTAAAGTCTATGATTCTGTGCTTTAGTGTGCGGTAATCAGTGATTTCTAATTAATTCTAATTATTCCATGCCCTTCAACTCAACTACCATGTGAACTTATGCTCTGATATCATACATATAATGAAACCGTGAATTTTGTACTGTAGTATTTTTTCTAATCTTCTGATCTGAATTTCGTTCCCGGTCGTCTCAGTGATTTAAGATTAATTAGAACTATTCCATACACTTTAGTAGCTCAGCTTTTAACTAAACTTATACTCTGATGTCATATCTATCATCAAACCGATGAATTTTGTACTGTTTTAATTTGTTTTCGATTTTTGCTTATTTATATTGAATTTCCACCCCGGTCGTCTCAGGAGGGGAACCTCAAGTGCTGCTCAAGAAACAACAGTGTCACTCGATGCTCGTGCCACTAATAATTGGCAGCTCAGTGAATGGTTCTTCGTTTCTTTTTAATCTTGCGTTCGTGAAATCACTTCCAGGATGTTTCTCAAGATACAGCGAGCCGCATCACCTCCATCGCAACTCTTGCGATTTCTACCTGTCTGCATTTTTCGCTTCATCAGTGAAGTGCCTCAATCCTCGACCATCGGAGACTACGTTGTACCTTCCGCTTATCATAACTCCTATCCCCAATGTGCAACCTCTGCAATGACAGTTGTGTTCGAAATAATTTTAATGGTTTTAAGCTTACACAAATGTGGCAGCTTTTTACTGGGCGTGGCGCTGACATGAAGGCACGACCTTCATGTCACAGGACATGAAAATCGTGGATCTTCACGGGGCAATGCGCTCGTGTCTGACATATTACATCTATTACATCTCGCGAGAAAGCAATGGCAGCCGCGTGTGAGTATACGTGTAGTTGTAGCCTAATAGTTAGAACACCAAACTCGTGTGCTCAGAGACCGAAGTTCGATTCCACCATCGGGAACGTATATCCTTCAAGGGGCCCGTAAACTTTACAGAGGCCGGAAAGTTCTTATATAGTGGTAGTTGCATACGCGTCTACAACGAACATGCAACCGCAAGAACTTTTGGAAATGATGCCGTAAAAACAGAGCTACACGTGCTTGGTGATGGAGTAAAGGCCCAACCACTGGAACACGTCGGCAAGCTTCGGCACGCGCCAATGCGTGAAAAGCGTCCAGAGCGTCGGTCGGGAACAGGGCGAAGCGTGGTGACGCGCAGAGATTTTGTCTACTGCCGATGCTAGAAGTTCGCCGACTGCGCGGCGACGCTTCGCCAGCGTGCGCCAATCACAGACTACGATGCGTCGGTGGCGTCAACCAATCGGAGGCTGCGACGCCTCCGGCTGCTATGCCTATGATGGCAGCTAATGCGAGGATGCCGAGACCAACGATCGTTCGAGTTTTTAGACACACGACACACGCGACAGTGTTCCTGAAAGACAGTGTCGAGATAGCAGGCCAAACGGGACACGACCGACGACCGTGGGTTGTCGCAGTGTGGCGTTGATCCAAACCGTCTTCGAACGACGCCGACAAATCCAACCTGCCACTGGGTTCCGCCGGTCTCAGTGCGATTGTCTGCTGAAACACCCAACCAATTCACGATTGCCGGAACGTCTGTGCTTGGCGTATATGTATTTGTCGTGCTCGAAACGAATGGAAACAAGCTCCAGATTTCCGCAGTCTGAATAATCAGCACTCGCCTACCGCCGATGTTGTTTAGGTCACGCGTAGTCCTATAGCGCGTCCATCGAGCTGGTAACTGACGAGTGAACGACTCCAGCTGAATAACTTTATTGAAGTAAAGGAATTTTCAGTTCCGTTTGGCGCTGCAACGATTTAAAACCTGGCACTCCTGACTTCGTGTGGTGTGTGATGTGGTGAAAGGACCGCGTGCAACTTTGGGTGGTGAACCGCGGCGTGTTTCGTGTCGTCTCAGGTGACTCAAGTTTCACGGGCGAGCTCTGCGCTGTTTCCAGCGGCAAAGATAACTTTCGAAGGCGAAAGAGGCTAGCAGCCGAACGATGGGAAGTCCGTACGTCATCAGCCATGCCGTCTGTTTTATTGAACAGTGTGCTATTCTATTCGGCATGTGAATCCAGTTCAGTACAAGTTCACAGTGCTCCTGACTCACTTTCTTCAAGTGCATAGGCTATTGAGAATAAATCGCTTGTGTAGCACTCAAGAACGTTTACGCGCTGAAGGAAACATGACACAACATAGTCATGTTTGAGTCAGTGTGCCCTTATACTTGAGCACTGCAAAAAGAATTGATCTGTTTGCAATATGTGCACGGTGTGCAGTGCATAGGAGGAGCTGCATCATGCAAGACCTATGCATGCAGCCGCGTATACCAGGATAGCTTCGATGCCTGCTTGAGAAGCAGCACATACCGAATCAATAAAACCGTAATTGACTTTTGAACTCTTTCTTTTTGTTTATGGGGAGAGCAGATGGTGCGAGTGCAATGCGGCGAAGGTGAAAAAGTGTCATCAGTGCTTTGTGCAGTCGGTATGCTTAAACTGCCCATATCTCTTCAGCTTCCACTAAAATGTTTCTCCCTGCGATATTATAAACTGTAGTCAGGGAAAAGATCAGCTCAAAACGAAGTTCCTAATGCGTATTCGCAGATTATGCAGGGTGGTTGACGGCTCCCTGGATAGCATTGATCTTCTTCAGTCCGTCTCAACAAGCGGTCAGCACAGCCTGAGCCTCATAACGCCTGTACAGACCGAAAGCGCAAGCCCATGCTTATATACGATCTCCCCCCTCCCCCCCGCGCCCCCCAGCCATTCGTACTCCCCTTCCTTGCGACGCGACCGAATTGGCGCTCCTGCGTGTTGTGCACCCGTCGGTTGTGTGCGCGTGTGCAGTGCTCTGCAACTGAGCAAGTGCCTGCGTGTGTGCGCGTGCACGTGGAGGAAGGGATGTCTACTGCACCCTGCAAATTCCTGCTCTAGATGGCTGGTTTTCCGACGCTCTAGCGTACAGGCATCAGCATTTCTTTAAGTTTTGCGAGCTGTCTAGAGTGCCACGTTACCGCTAAGGTAATAAAATAATAATAATAATAATAATAACAATAATAATAATAATAATAATAATAATAATAATAATAATCACCACGACCACGTTGAATGCGTTGAAGCCAGCGTGACACGTAATTAAAAAGATTTCTGGAGCTTCGCGCGCTCTCACTCTTTTATAGAGAGCGCCAATGATGCATGCCTTTTTGATGAAAATGGTGGTGATATCTCGAACACTGCTGATAGCTTTGCAGAACATTTATCTACTGTATATGGTGTAAAAGATGCTTCGAATAACCTTCCTTCTCAGTCTGGCACGGTGTGTACGCTATCAGTCAATGAAGACCTTGTTTTCAAGCGTATGAAGCGCCTCAAACCTTCGCTTTCCTGTGGCGCTGATGGTATTCATTCCACAGTGCTTAACCCTTTCAGACACTGTCTACACAGTTGTGTACTGCAAGATAGTGCATCTCCAGCGAAAGCATTGTTGGAACGGCGCTGCAATATTGAATTACGTGGAGAACGTTTTGGCAAAATGAGTGGGAAGGTAGACAATTGGGTGTATTTACTCTGGTTCAGTAAGTCTTATGCAGCGGGTTCACTTCTTTCATTGTTTTTCACAATGTCATGCACCAGGCATAATTTTCAAGTGGCTGGATACGTGCTTTTCAAGCTTCTCAAAACATAAAACATTTCATGTTCTCATATTTGATGTTCTTGTAGCGAGTTTGCGCATGGAGTCGAAACTCTGTTAACTTGACATAACTCACTAAACGTTTGAAAATTCTTAATCTTTTCTGCAGCGGTACACATTCTATGATTCTGAAGATGCAAGAGATGTGGCGAAAGCAAGTTTACAATCAACGGGATAAAGTGGTGTCTGAAAGGGTTAAGATGTATCGAAGCATACGTGTTCCCTGTTCTCACAAGCACCTTCAATAGTTCCCTAAAGTCTGGTACGCTTTCTACACTCAGAAGGTAGCATGAACACTGCCCATGCACAAATAGGGTGATTGACATGCACTTACTAACTGCCGGCCTATATCTATCCTATGCAGTGCGTCAAAACTATTTGAATCGGTATTGCATTGTTTGCTTTCTGTTAGTGCTAAGAACACTTTAATAAACGAACAGCATGGCATTCTGTGCCGATAACTTAAAGCTATTTCAGACTGTCAACAGTGTTCACAACTGCATCCACCTCCAAACAGATAGTTTTTCACTCTCCAAGTTGTGCAGAAAAAATAAGTTGCTCTTAAATGCTTCCAATACTATGGCATTAAGGTGTATCCGGTTAACACACCATGTGCAATCTTCATGCGCCCTTCGGTATGCTCCACTTTCCAGGGTCGATGAAATGAGAGATCTTGGTGGGCACTTCTACAAAATGCCAAGCTTCTCTTCACAGAAATAATCACACATCGTACCATTCACGCTCTTGGAATTGTATGTCGTATATTGCGTGATTTCCACTTACCTGTTCTGTTTCTGAAATTGTATTCTGTTGTCTGCCTTTCACTACTAGAGCATGCCTCTGTAGATTGGGGTGCAACGTGCAAATCTAATTTAGACCTCACTGAAAGCGCCCAGAATAAATTGATATCTATCTTGAAGCACCAGCTCAACTTGCAGCTCTAGACTCAAGACTTAATTAATCAGACCTTTTGTTTCTGTATAAGGCAGTCCATAGCAATATACATTCCCCAAAGCTTCTTGATCATAAGCAAGTGTTCATCCCGCAACAGTTTACCAGACAGCATTCCGAATGCTTTGTCTGGCCTTGTTGCATTAAAGACTGTGCTATAAATGACTTGATTCCAAAGAAAAATGTATTAAGAATTGTGCCTGTAATGACATACTTCAGAGTTAATTTCCTGTGTTTTGTGTATTTGTAGATAATAATGTATGATTAACTCCCTTTTACCCTTCCTCTTTTTCTTGTTCCGCGTTTGTTTCTCTGTCTCGCATTGGTTTATCTACCACATTCATGTTTTCTGTACATTTTGTGTCATATATTGCTTTTTAAGGACACCAGTACGAAGGCTAGAGAGCCTTCGTACTTGTGCCCTTGGTAATGGTGCTGTTCTGGGCACTATAATAAACATTTGATTGATTGATTATTATTGTAGTATAAAATCGTGCTTATTAAGTATGCACTAGTATAATATTCCAGTGCACAAGCTTTTCTGCAGTTAAAAATATGCATGAATTAAGAAAGTGCAATAAAATGCTATGTGCCTGATCATATGCATTGTGCTGTATGCACAATGCCATTTTCTATCTATTTTATGCCATTTTAACTCCTTCTGTTATCTTTGATCCGACTCCGACATAACCAAGAATTGAAAACTGGAGATTATAACACACTTTGTCGAATGCCTTTTCTAGATCAGAGAGAGAGAGAGAGAAGGGAAGAAAGAAAGGCTTTTCTAGATCAATTTGTAACATAGCGACTTTCCTAAAACCTGCATCAGAAGTTTCAAGAATGCTGCGAGCCACATGAATATTAGTAATTATAGACCTCCCTCTTATCCCGCAGGTGTGATGCGGTCCGACTAAAGCACCAATAACCCCTTGTAGTCTCCGCGCGAATATTTCAAATTTAGGTTTATGATCTACGTGTGTCCTGTTAATCGGCTTGTAGCCTGTGACTTTGTTAAGTTTATTCGCCTCATCGCTTTTTGGTATTAAGACTGCATCAGCGCTTTTAAAAGACGGCGGTAGACGGCGTTCTTGATATCCCTCCTTAAAAACACGTTCTAATACGGTGGCTAACAGCGTGCAGAGGAATTTCTAAAAAGCTGCTGTTAAGCCGTCAGGTCCTGGCGATTTTCTAGGGTTAAGGTCTTTAATGGCCTTTTCAATGGCCTTTGCAGTGATATCTGCTGATAATCTTTCTGTTCCTTCAGCGTCTAACCTAACTAAAGTGGTCAGAAAATGGCTTTCATACGAAGGCTTGTTGGGTATTCTACACTTGAGGCGCTCTCTGCTATATTCCCTAAAGGCATAATTGATTTCTTCAGCATCTCTAGATTTTTTGCCTTTGTATTCAATCTCAACTACTTCGTTTCTCCTCGCATACTTTTTCTCAGTTCCCGAAGCCCACTTTGTTGGCATCTCATCCGCCAAGATCTTTTTCGTTCATGCGCGAACAAGTGCACCACGGTATTTTTCCGTGTCTATAGCCTCAATATTATTCTTTGTTTCCCTCACTTCTTCCATAAAGTTTCCTGCAGTCGCAATTCCTTAAGCATTCTATGAAGGTCTTTCTTCTTGGCGCTCTTTAAGACACATTTCTACCGAGCGCTCTATGGTGTTCATTTTTACGACTTCTTTAAATCTCTTCCATCACTCACCCCTTCCTTTGTGACAGTCATTATTTGCTTTAGCAATTTGTGTTCGTGCACTTTCTAGAAATTGATCGTCCTTTAAGAGTTTCGCATTTAATTTCCATGTTTGCCATTTCATTCCAGGTTTTTCGGTTATACCTTTTCCCTATTGTGAAGGCTACTAAACAATGGTCGCTTATGCTATGTTGAGCACCTTGTAATCATAACACAGTGTGGCGATTTCTTGCGAAAGATAAGCTCTGTCTAACCCTGCATGGCTATTGGCTTGAAAATGAGTATAATGCGAATTATTGCCTCCATTCACGTAATGTACAATGTCCTCCAACAGAGCTCTTCCAATGGCCCCCTCAGAAAGACAACGCTCTCCTCAGCCCGGTATCCATCACTCAAACGATCATCCGAGCTCAAAACGCAATTGAAATCTCCTAACACTATCAAACATCTGTCTGTTTTAAAATACTGCGATATTTCTTGTAAGACACTTAGCCGGTCATTCACTTTCGTTAGTGCGTACACACATAATATTCGGACTTTCATGTTGTAATAACCAAAAATGCAGGGCACGAACGGTTTCTTCGACTATACCCAAACCATTCTTAATAAACATACAGCAACTGATCTTTGTTCCAACAGCATGGCTAACGCATACAATATAGCTGCCACTAAACGGTACAACCGTACCGTCAGTCTCACTCTCTATTTCAGTCTCTTGAATCGCCAAGATATCTAAATATTCTTCCAACATTACAGGGCAACATACAATGCGGCGCAAAGCGCGCGCGCGGCCACGCTCGGCGCGGTTAAGCAACGTCGGTGGAAAGCGCGTAGTCTACAGTCCGGCGTCACGGCGTCGCCGGCGTGCCCAGCTGCGTTTGGCGAGCTCAACGCCGCCGGCGCGGAGATAGAGCATGTTCTATTGCACGCGGCTGCCGCTAGACCAGAATGCACTGCGCGCTGTAGCGGCAGCGGCAGCGGGCAGAAGGCGAAATGACGGCGTGAGGTGCTCGTACTGAAAGTGCGGCTGTGGTTTTTTTCAACATCAGTGTGTGATGACAGCGCAAGTGGGGATGCACTTGAGCGCCGGCTCGAAGCGGTTCGCAACCGTCCATCTGTATACGATGTGAAACGCGTGGACTACCGCGACACAGAGAGGAAGAACAACGCGTGGGAAGCTATAAGAAAGCAGTCTGGTCTCGCCACAGGTAAGCTGCATTTCGTATTCATATTTAGTTGCAGTATGTACTTCAGGCGCGTTTCTCCTTCGCTGCGCGGACGTTGCGTACGATCAAGAGTTCCTCACCGCTTTCGCAGCCTTATAACTAGACTGAAACGTTTTCGGTGGTTATTTTCGACAAGATTCACCGGAACATGTTTTGTTTTTTTACTTACAAAAATTAGTTGTTTACCGGCTGTCATTTTTTCCAATGATCCCATATTCGGAGTTTACTTTTTGTGTGATGAATGGTCGCGCATTTCAAACCAAGGCACCCTCGACTTCGTCTTTCAATATGTTTTCTTTTTTTGTATGTGTCGGTGTGTCGAGGAGGGGGGTTCCAGCTTTCCGATGCAGAAAACACCGAACCCTGTTGGTAGCATATCTGCGGGTTCTGGGCCAGAGTTTTGGACAAGGTATATAGCTGGTTCGGTCGCCCAAAACACTGCTGAAGCGCGACGGACATCTCTGTACGTGTCTTTCGACATAATATAGACGGCTGAGGTGATAATGAGAGCTGAATTCCAGTGTTCATTAGAACATTGTTACGCGCTGTTTTGTTGCTTGCGCTACAACGCGTCAAAGTTTGACGGCTGTTGATGAGCAGTTGCATAGTTTCATCTAGGCGCCGTGTGTGGCTGAAGTAAGTTTTAATTTTATTCTCTCTGGATAAGACCTTTAGAGCAATGAAATTGTGTTGATATGTGACGTTTAGACATTCAGATGTTTCTTATGCTGTTTACTTGCCGATAACTTCGGTTCTAACAAGCATGTGACGCCCCCTCGGGCATAATCTTCGTTGGCCCGCCAGGCTCAGTAGGCAACATTGGTCACGGCACCGCAATAAACTTTTTAACAATATTTAAATATATTTGTACTGATGTGTACCTGCTAGGGTAATTCACATTAAATTTACACACTCGTATCTGCAGGTGTAGTTTCTACTTTGCATTTCGCTGCAACCTCATGCTGTATTTGAATGACTGCAATCCATTGCGTTTCTCATTGTGCCTTGAAGTGACAAACATGTGTCTTTTTATACATTTCATTTACATATACTTTGAAGTGAACTAACGCGATTTAGATTCATTTTCCATATACGTAAGTGTATATTCGTTCCCTTGCATCTTTCTATATAAGGCTGCATGCAGCCTCATGTTCTGTTCCAAAGAGTGCAATAGGTATATGACTCTTTGTGTCTTGAAATGACAAAGTTATTCTAGCCACGGTTTTAATAGATTTCATTTTCACATATGTTCTACGGAAGGAACATGATGGAGATTGTTTATATACTCATGTGCGCAGTTTGCTAGCGTTTTCTATTTGTTATATGCAACAGTGCAGTGTCATGTTGGATTTGAAAGATAACAGTATGCTTAGAGAGAGAGAGAGAGAGAGAGAGAGGGGGCTCTTTATTAGAAAAACAGAGAATTTTGCCGGCGCGTATATAACCGCTGGCAGGCTACTGTGTATAGGGATGGGGAATGGGATTGAAAGATTCCAGAAGAGAATGGGGGAAAAAGAGGATAAAAATAAATATGAAATGTCCGAGTGGACCCCATACTAATATTTACAGGTGACATGGCGGGTAAATTTAGGCTTTCGTGTATAAAGGGTGCAATTTTTAAAGCTTTCCTATTAGACTAATTTCTGATAGGTGTTTGAACAATAAATCCAAAACCCGTCGCTGTTTTGAAGGGCCGGGCATTGGACCTAAGATGCTCGGTAACGTTAACGGTTCGTTAACGTTACCGTTGAGCAAGTTAGTAGAGATGTATCGTAGCAAAAGGTAAGGCATGCAGACACGTACAGAAGAGAAGATAAAACGACAGAACGCCGTAGATGTCTTTACACGGCGATTAACCTGTCGTTTTCTCTTGTGTCTGCGTCTGCACGCCTGATCTTTTTCTTCAATGCGGACAGTATGTTGCTCTTTCGGCCTTGGAGTGAAGAGGCCACTAGTCTGGTTGCTTTGTTCATTTGTGTTAAAGGTGTTGTGGAGCGTGAGCACAATTTAGATTACGTTTGCGCTCGCACTTTGTTTTATTAGCCATTGCTTTATGATTACCAACCTGTTGGGAAACTAGCTACCAGTCCTGCGATAGTGCTATACGTGGCAACTAAACCTTGTCATGTGCTGCGCACGCCGTCAGTCTCATTCCAATGTTGTAACATCTAAAAATCAATAAAGATGATGCTTACAGACTTGAAAGCTTATTTATTGTGAAGATGCTTTATGTATTTTCGGAACTAAACCAAGCAGCTGGTGTTACAGAAGAATGCAGAGTTACATCGTACAAATGTTTACACAGCAGCAGTGTGTACTAAAACAAAGGAACATAATATCAGCCAAATTATTATAGTGATTAAGCAGTGCTGAAACTGAAGAAGGAAAAATGACAAAAAGCACACAGTACAAATACAATTTAACACTGTCACATACTATTATTCTAACTGCTGACAGCCTAGTGCGACATTTATACCAACAAGAGGCAAGAGAATCAGTGCACGTGCAGAAGTCAATTTCATGAAAATTAAAATTCGTAAGATGCACTTTATAAAAGCGCTGTACAAAATCTTGAAAGTTTGCGGGGTTACTCAGCTGCGCCCTATTACGTTAACATGCCATGGCACGAAGCCTGCTGTAGACAAGAAGTATTTGGAAATTTCGTCTCTGAGTGCCATGGCTGCAGGAGCAGATCGATTACTGCTAGACACTGCAATTGCTCCAACCTGTGTTATCGCATGCCTAAAAATACCCATCCTGTATTTCCCCGCCACACACAGCGTCACCATAGCCTGCAGGTCAGTACGCCGAATCGACCGTTAAGAAGTTGTGCAGGCACACTTCTGCCTTCACCCTGTCAGTGAGCAGCTCGGGCTGTCCCCTGACAGTGCCTAGAAAAGCCCTCCACCTCGAAACGAGAATTCCAAATGCGTTCTTCACACATTTTCTAGCCCTTGCTAGACGATAACTTAATATTTTTTTGCTGTCGTCGAACTGCCTTCCTTGGTACGGACGCATTAAATATGTGCGCAACGGTAGTGCTACGTCGCCTACCACAAAAGAGGCCACCCATTGACTGCTGTTGTGGGCAGCTCCATACCTCCACGCTCAAAAATCTCTCTAATGGAGCTTTCGCTAAAGAAAGCACCATCTGAAATCCTTCCTTGGGCGCCGACCTCGACAAGAGTAAACCGGTAGTCGGCATCAGCCACGGCATGCAGAATGATAGAATAGAAACCTTTATAGTTATAATAATCTGAGCCGCTCTTGTGTGGGCACTGAATCGCAATATGCTTGCCGTCTATGCTTCCGACTACATCTGGAAAATTCCACATTGAGCTATATCCTTTGTGAATTTCATCCCAGTCAGCAGCTGCTCGGGGCTAAAGGACGAGCGGTCATAGACAGTCCCATATCGCCGGGAGCGTTTCTTGTAAAATCCCAGCAGCTGTTGTTGCGTGCATGCAGTAGTTCATTGCGATGTCTTGCGTTGAGGCACCTGTTGCCAGAAACCTGGAAAATCATCAATATTAAAATAAGTTCACATGACATGTGATGCAATATTTATCGAATGTCAACTTAAAATACCCATTTCCGCGCGTTAAACACTAATATTTATAAAACTGCAATAAAAGGGAACAGTGCGCAATAAAGAAAATGCCAGATCAGAATTGCTATGCTAATGGGGCGTCAGAAGAATGAACTCACTTTAACGTCATTGCCAGCCTTTCGGCAGGGCGTATCGGTCTCCTGTGGTTAGGTGCATGAAGCATTCTCTCGTGCACGAGGCTCAACAGGTGATCGAACTTCGCCTTTGTCATTCTGCGAAAACAAGAGTGTTCTGTGTGAGACGATGCTTGATTACATTTATCGTCCACAAACTTCCACTGCGGAATATAAACGTAGCCGTAGTGGAGGGCGCCGCATTAATTTCCACCACTTAAATTATAATACCTGCATTAAAACGCAGGCACACGTGCGTTTCCTTTTCTTTTAATTCGCCTCCACCGAAATGCGGCCACCACGACCGGGAGCAGAACGCAACTGAGTGATCTGCAAACCGGCTAACACGAATATTTTAGCATTCCCTTGTTTTAATAATGGCGCTTTTTAACATAAACACAGGTCACGAAGAAAAGCCTATTGCGAATAATGCATAGTTAGATATAAAAGGAACAGCATTATCCCTTACCTGAAATAAAGTGGTACTCAGGGTCCACTTGGCGCAGCTCTTTGTATTTGCTGGTGGCAGCCAGCGAGTTGAGGGCGCTTGTCGGATAGCTCTCGTATGTACATGGTCCGCTTCCGTTTCTGACGTAGCCGACTTACTAGCAATACGAGTGCGATGTTCTGGCTGTCAGGACAACTTAACGTCATGCCGAAAAAGTTTTCGTTTTAGGCGCACGAACAGAAAAAGCGCACGCGCTACCCGAACGGCGCGGGTATTGGGGGCGAGGACTTACGGAGTCGCCATCTGTCGGAAGCGCCACCCTTGAGTAGTATGAGGGATCACGCGGCGCGCTCCTCATAGGTTTGGCTTACGGCGCTTAATAAAAACACCACGCGGCAGCCCTCCTGTACATTTCTGTAAGTACTCTCAAAACAAGGGAACTTTATTACTGTCGAAATAATAATCTTGGGCAAACTGAAAGCACAGAATCGTTTGCAGACGCCATCTGTTTACCGAATATGTACAGTGAAAGCCACTGCGCGCGGTCGCCGCGATGGAGTCTCCCGAACCGGTTTGCGCGAAAGGTCGGCAATCGATGAGGGCAAACTATGTGAAATATGTTCTTAAAGTGGGCGGTCTGCATAACCGAACTACGCATAACCGAGCGAAGCCTCAATGCATGCAGCGATCGCACGGGCTCGCGGCGACCGACTGCGCGTCTGCACGCATGTCCGCGCACAATGTTTCGCTTTCACTGAGAGCATTTTCGCACCGTGCTGTGAGCTTTAGGCCGCAGAACATGTGCATTTGACAGTCCACAAGCAACCATTGTTGCGTGGATGTTATCAGAGCTGTTCAGAAACAATTTCGTTTTAACATGTTACTGCGACGCCTACGGCGACTGTGATGTGCCGTCGCGACGATTCAATATCTTTTTTGTTGTATATTCTCGGACGTTTCAATATTATTTCTAAAGTTGCGTCGCACTGTATGCACTAAGCTGGCGATTTCGCGCTGCTGCTTTTTCGCAATCGAGTGCGGTAATTCATAACACAAACATGACCGTATGCCATGCCTTTGTTTAATGTGCTTCATACCACTCCCTTTCCATTGCAGTAAACTTGCCAGTGTCTAGCATCAACAAGTTCATAAACCAAACGGTCGTGACAATAGGCGGACAGCGGGCGCGGGCGAATCTCCTAGTGCACGTTTTCTGCTACTCACCGAACATCGCAGTCCCGGCGCCGTAGCAGAAATATCCCTCGCGTCTGTCGTTGCTGCATTCCCGAGTTGTAGCTGATGGCTGTTTGCCGGTCCCAAGTTTGGTAAGCCAAGCTTCACGCAGCTTCTTGTCCTGCGGCTACGTGTGAATAAAGGGGACACTGGGCTCCGTTGCGTACGTCCGGCACTGCGGCACTGAGCAGTAGCTTACCATGCAGCACGCCTCCAAAGGCAGCCACTACCTATTATAGTGACTACAAATGCCCCCCCCCCCCCCCCCCCCCCCAAGGCGGGAAGGCCTCATCACTTAATCAGAACCGCAGCGCAGGTGGGATATTAAACTTTCGCTTTCAGCTCGCTTCGGCGCTTCCAAAGCAGCCGACGCGGCAGTTGTATGCACATTAATAATGACATGATTCATCATGGCACGTCAGGCCGACGGTGGCGACAGCTTTTCCATGGTTGGAGCTCGCCCCCAATATGTAAGACGCGCATGCGCTGTGGAAACAGCTGTTCACCGCGGCGGTGATGTTGCGCTCCCGGACGCAGAGACAGCGCTCCCGGACGCTGGCTGCGCTGTCTTTTTTTGTTTGTTGCTTCTACAGCTCAACCGCGATATAGTTTTATTAAATTGATCGGCAATGATCTTTACAAGCCTCCATCGAATATGTCCAACGTGCAATTTCATAAAGACGCAAGACGCCTTCTGGAATGAGGAAATGTTTATTTTATTATATAAATATGCTCGTTGCGGGCTTTTCGTGCATTCATCCAGCGTTGTGGCACCAGGTAAGCAGCGGTAGCTGTTTTTTTTTTTTAATTCGGAAGCTTGCCCTAAGGCATAATACAACGGATGTTAAAAGTACACGAACAGATTCGACTCGTGCAAAAAATCTAGGAGTGAATGATGATGTGGTCCATGAATCCAGCGTTCAAGGTCGGGTGGGCGGCCAGGCGGACGGCCTGTTACCCGGAGGTGGCGGAGACGGCTTAGATGAAGTCCTGGGCACGTCCATACTAGGTGTGTCACTGTAACATTTTGGATTTCTGTGTTACAAAATGGGTACGATGAGCCGTAAGGGCCATGGTACTGTTGTGGCCAGAGAGCGGTCACAGACGGGGTGAGCGCGACCCCGACACGTAATCTCCTTAAGGTAACCTCCTCTCGGCGGGTTAATCCACTAGGGAGGTCTCACCCACACGGAGGTATGAGAGCTCGTGTGGTACGTCGGAGGTTTTCCTTTGCCCGGATCAGTCGTCCACAGGCGTCTTCTGGAAAATGTGGAAGTGGGTATGTTATAATCTGTGGGTGGGTAGCCGTATCTGCTTCAAGGAGACCCGGCAGGGCTGCTCGAGGCACCCACTGGACGCGTATGAGGATGTTCGTAGTGGCAGCAAGACGGTGAATGTTATCTGAGAATAGAGTGGACCGAGATACCCTACGTATGTCGTGGATGGCTTGAGTAGAGTCTGTGCGAATGAGTTGAGAGTATCGAGCAGCTTGAACAGCAGGTAGCAACGCGGCCAAGCCGTCTCGTATGGCAGCAATCTCGGCAAGGTAGGCCGGTGGAGCGGGATGGGCAACATACGAGCACGTCTGGCCTGCCTCTGGTATCAATGGACACACGAGGGCTGTGTGAATCATGGTGCCATTAACACTGGCATCAGTGTATGCTACAAGAGTCGCATCATCTTGATTATCATCGGCGCGACGAAAGCGGGAAACTTGGACATTCGCCTGACGATGAACCGGGCTATACAGACGACCAAGACGCTTATTGTCACTTAACTGTACCCCTTTCCACGGAGCTACATCGGGTCTCGGAGATGCTGGATTGTCTATTTCGTGTCCCATGTACCGGGCCAGTGAAGCGGCCGAGCAGAAATTTGATCGCTTTAGGGCGCGCACGCATCGACGTTGGTGTACGAGTTCCTCGATAGTGTTGAGTTGGGACTCGGCCTGTAGGGCTGGCAGCTGAGTGAGACGTGGTAGTCCCGTTATGGCACGCATGGCTTCTTTATTATTGGCCTCAAGGCGAGCCCATTTTGCCTTCGTGAGATGATGAAACTGGGCTCTGTAGACGAGTCCTGGTTGCAATACAGAACGAACAAGAAGGCGAGCCATGTTGGTGCTCGCTCCGCCAGATTTCTTCGCAATCCGACGTATCAACTGTATCGTTTCTGCGGCCTGTTGCTTTGAATTCTTGACCCATGGTCCCCCAGATCCGAAGGAATCCATTTCAAGGCCGACTATGCGGAGAGTTGAAGCCTCGTGTAGTGGTTTGCTGATCCAGAGTTAACTGAGAGGCCGGAGTGCCAGTAGACGGCACCCATACTTGTTCGCTACTCACATGTACTGTACAGTCGCAATCTTTTTGAGCGTGAACACGGAAGCGCGTGGCTTCGATACTACCACCGCAGTTAAGCGGCGCCTTACAATCTCTGTGCGCATGCGCGGCGAGAGTAGCTTTCCTTCGCGCGCACCACGTCGTCGGAGCGCTCGCTTGTCGTCTGCTAGCTGTTTTTTGTTTCCTCGGCAGTAACCGAATTATCACTGTAAGCATAATCGAGATGTTTCCAATGTAAATGGTTTGTTCCTGATTGTTAGCGTTACGCTAAATACCTGGGAATCGTGAACTAATTTTTTTATTTCTTTTCTCCCGGGTTTCTTTAGTCACACAATGCAGAAAACAAGCTAAATACGCAAACGTCTGAACTTTCATTTTGTGCATTTTTCACAAGATAATGAAAGACTTAGAAAAGTAATAGCTGTAAACTTGAATTAATTGCTGTTTCATTTTCTTTACTATTTTGTCATATTCCCGTTTGCAGCAAAAACTGCTGTCATTCTACACGGTAGGGAAGAGCACAGGGCAGGCGCAAAGTTACTTGCTCTAAGATGCTCCCACTCTTGGCAAACAGCTTCCCACAGCTCGTCCTCAGTTGCCAAATCAATAGGGTGCCGCACCATGGCTGCTTTTATGCGGCCCCATACATTTTCGCACATGTTCATGTAGGCGCCCTTGGCCGGCCAGGAGACCAGATGGACCCTACTAGTTTCTAGGTGCTCTTTCACAATTTGCGCAGTGTGCACCGGCGCAAGGTCATGCTGAAACACAAAATCGGCATCTGGTAAAGCGGCGTGGGCCTAAGGAAGGAGCACGTTGTCCAAGATTTCGCTGCAGTAGCGCTGCGAAGTAAGAGGGCGCTCGATGCGGTGTAGAAGCCCGACAGCAAGTCTTGACAGCGCGCCCCACACGTTCACGCAGGTGCGTCCGCTCGCCGCGACTCCCTGCAGATTGGCTGGCTCGTAACAGCATCGAAAGTATATTAAATTTAGTTCTTCACACAAAATCAAATCCGTAGAGAAAATTTTCTTACCGTGTCCCTCTTGAGCGCCACAGCCGCGCGCAGTGGTTTTGACGTATTGAAAAAGTCGACTCCTCCGAGAAGATTACTCGGCCCCAGTCATCGGAAGTCCACAAGGCGTGAGCTTCGGCAAATTGCAGTCGTGACACCTTGTTAGAAGCGCTGAGAACGGGCTTTTATGCAGCCGCATAACTTCGCAATCCAGCGCACCTGAGCGGTCGCCGTAGGGTAAGAACTGAAGCGGCCACATCGAGCAGCTCCCGCACTTCCCTCGCGGACTGAAAGGGATTCTCCACTACTGAAGCTACCATAAGCGCGTCTCCTTCATCTGTCGCTACCATTTCCCGACGCCTATGTGGGGAGTCAGAAATGCGGCCTTCCTTCCTGAATGCTTGGATGATCCTATTGATAGTCTTCACGGGCTTGTGCACCAGTGCGCCGATGAAGCGCTGAAAATTTTCCTTCAGCGAAAGTTTTACTATTTTCGACCTCTCGTCTTCAGGAACACGGGACATGCTGAGGTTAGGCAGCTGCTCTGATAAACGTGGTAATGGGATCAAATACATACCTTCCTCGAACACAGGGGTGGTCACTGTTACGCCTACAAGTATAGGAACGTCGGCAAAAGATAACAGTTTCAAGTTTATTCATGCATCGTGTGGAATGTACTTTCAACTTCAACATTGTTGCCGCTCTTGCAGTGCAGGGCTCCCTTGTCGCGGTGCGCGTGTAGCAGACGACACGCGCGTGCTTGCGTAACGCAATGCGCGCGAAGGTAGAATTCTCACACGCCAGACGCACTGCGCATGCGCACTACTTCTCGGTGTCGCCGCTAAACTGCGCTTGCAGTACGGAAAGCCGCGCGCTCCCGTGTTCACCGTCAAAAAGATCGCGACTGTAGGTCGTCTTGTCCTTGGAAATTTCAAGCCCTGTCTGAGCGCACCAGTTGTGCGTCACGTTTAGGGCCTCTTGGAGCGCTTGTTCTTGGTTCAACTGACCAGACCGTGATGTCATCTGCGTACAATATGTACTGTGCGTTATGTATCGTCGCTAGCTTCCAAGCTAGTGGAAGGAGAGCAATGCTGAAAAGGACTGGTGCGAGCACAGATCCTTGTGGGACACCCCGATGTGCGACGAACTGACCCGCTGCTTGGGAAGCCACGCGAATGGAATGGAGAAGGTGCGATCGCGCAGGAAGGCTTCGACGCATGTGCAGACATGGCTAGGGAACTGAAGCCAATGGCGAATTCCGACAATTGCTTCGTGACTCACATGGTCATACGCTCTACGAACATCCATTGCCAGAATGGTGCGAATTCTTCGGAAGCGGCCTCCGATGAGAACCATATAAGATAGGTACGCAAGGTCATCCTCTGCGCCTAGATGAGCACGGAAACCGATTTCGCCAGCATGATACCACGAGTACCGCTTGAGCCACCATGCAATACGTGTCGCGAGCATACGCTCCATCTGCTTGCCTAACGTTGAGGTTAGTGCTATTGGGCGCATATGAGCGATATTATTGTGGGGTTTTCCGGCTTTGGGAATTGGAACCATTTCTGCATGCCGCCAAGAACCGGGGATGACTCCTGTAGCCCAAGCTTCGTTTATGGCCCCCAACAGCACTTCGAGAACCTTGCCTTCCGTGTTTTATAAAGTTCATACTGTATGCCATCCGGTCGTGGTGCCTTGCATGCCTTCGACAGGTCTATTGCCGCTAAAAATTCCGCCATAGTGAAGACAGCTTGTATACCCTCGATGTCAGAGAGCGTAGGCAGCGTGCCTGCGTCCGCGTGAAGTCAGTTTTCAACAACGAAAGGAGGCGGTGCTGTGTCCAAAGCCGGAAAAAAGGTGCGGGCGACAGTTTCTGCGAATACTGCTGGTGTCTGGCCCGATGCTAACAGGGCGCAGGCTGCGGGTTCTGGAAGGCGCCGACCACGTTCCATTACTCGGAAGGTGCGCCTAACAGAGGCACTGGACGACGAAGGTCCGAGAGAAGAGCACCAGACCATCCAGCGGCCACGTTCTAAGAGGTGTTCATGGCGCCGAGCTACTGCACTAAGGCGTTGGGCCTCTAACCGAAGGGTAATTGATGCAGGGTCACGCTCTGATGCTAGTTCTTCTTGGCGGCGCGACACCCAGGGACGCAAAAGTTGCAAATCAAGAGCAGTTCGCGATTCATCAACCCACGACGTACGTGTTACCTCAACTAACGCCGCCTTAAGACAATGGGACGGGTCCAGCATGGAGTTGGATACAGTACTTTCTGAAACCGCCCTGTATCGAACCCAGTCCACCACTCGACATAGTCGGCGGAGGCGGCGTGTTCCACCTGAGGATAAGCCAAGGTGAATCGGATGATGTTCGCTACCCCAGCAGTCGGGTTCACATGACGACGAGACGGTCGTCCTTCCTAGCCACCAAGGTAAGTCCGGTGATTGTGGCGGCGAGCGAGGGTGGTCACGCCGACGAGTAGGCAGTGACACATTATTAAGCAGAGTGAATTGGGCGTCCATAAATGTGTCCAGCACAGACGTACCACGCGCACTGGAAATAGCGTATCCCCATGTGATGTGGGGCGCGTTAAAATCTCCTGCTACCATAATGTGGCAACCAGGATGTTTCTGTCGTAGGTGCGCCAACCAGTCGAGACACAACCGAGCCGCACGACCGCTGTAGAGTCGGGAATAGTACGAAACAATGATAACGTCCGTGCGTTGGAGACGAACCAATACGGCCATGACTTCTTGCCATGAAGTACTTCATCGTGAAAGATCAACGCGGGTCTCATGAAGAGTGCATCTTACATAACCTGTAGCCTTTCCTGGAGCGACATCGGGCGTAGCACTCCTACGATCTAACATTAAAGGCGATGAGTATGCCACAAATCCTGAACTGGGTGGCAGGCCGTTGGATTCTTGAAGCAGTAGAGCCCAAACACGTAGCTTCCCATATCTGAGACGCTGACGCAGCTCTCCGACCTTCCCCGCGATGCCGCGACAGTTCCACTGTAAGATGCCTTGTGGCACACTTGAAGAAGTAGCAGCCATCGTAGATTAAGATTGGCCATTACAACCGAGGTGAGAAGCTGGAGCTGTTGCGCAACGAAGCGCAAGAGTTCTTGCGGTGAAAGAGGTTTCGACACAGATGCCGGGTGAGCCATATGAGCAGGACTAGACGTCGACGACGAATGCGACGACCGCGCTCCGTCATGACGACGCCGGAGCACTATACGGCGTTCCTTGAGACGCTGGATTTCCTTTTCAAGGGTGGCCATGCGAGCGTCGATCTCGAACTCTTCGTTTGCCAAAGGAAGCGGCGTGTCTTCTATCGATTGTGATGCCCGTTGTGGTCTTGAAGTCGACGACCTAACAGCTGCGCTATATGGAGGAATGGCAGCATCACTTGTCGCTGTACTTGCTATTGTCACCTGGCTAGCGTCCTCTTCCAGCGTGGCCAGAACGGCGTAACGGTTGTACACAGGGACTTGTTTGATTGATGGATCTCGAGGGGTCCTTGCTGGCTGTAGAGAATGGCGTTGTCGAGCCTTCTTAGTGGCCTTCAACTTCGTAGGACACGTCGTGGAAGTGATGTCATGATCTTTTGTTTGGCATAGGCTGCATGGAAACGATGATGACGGTTCGGGCTCCATAGTGTCGTCCTTGGGTGGGTAGGGGCAGGATGATTTCAAAGTGTCCTTGTCTAAAGCAAGATTAGCAGTACACAACGGAAGGCTTGAACGGACGCTGGCGCAATACGCAGCCGTAATACAGAATACGTTCAGGTGGGGAATTAGGACGTTGAAGCGTGATTAGGCACGTACGACCGCTGCCTAGGTAGCGAGCAGCCACGACCTTGTGTGTGGGACACGATAGTTCCTGCAGGAGCCTCTCGGGTTCTTCGTGAAGGTCAACGCCATTAACCACGTAGCGTCTTAAATCGGTACCCCTGGCGAGGTACGCCTGGACTGGAAAGACACATTCTTCGGAGACTTGTATTTGTTGCAGTTCTTCGAGTTTATAAAAGAGTGCTATAGCAGACACCCATACTGAGACCGCATAAGTAGGTTTGTGTAGAGCGAAACCTTGAAATCGGGAAGTCTCGAGGTAGGCGTCCATGGCCGCTTGAAGGATACGGTTGTGCAGAGTAGACATGTCATATCTAGCACGAGGCTTGATAACCACTTTGTACCACGATGTCGTTGGCGACTCCGGAGACGTACGTGTCAGTCGTGCGGGCAGGCCTTGTGATGAGCGAGGTTCTTTGGGGGCTCCAGCAGCTACATTTTCATCCGATCGAAGGCCAGTACCTTCCTTCGTTCTCTTGGCCGAGGTGTGCGCCATGACAGCAGGGCTGTTCTGCTCCATGTTGGTGGTATCCATCCTCAGGGTACCGCCTTCGCACGTTGCACTTGTCCCCACGATGGAGACGCTCCTGACTTGGATGGCAGTTGCAGCGGTAATGTTCCGCTCCCACGACGCAGCGGACAACAGCTTCGATGCTCCGAGCCGACGCGGCGAGTGCCGCGGAGGCACTCGCACTCGCGAAGCCGCACAAGAACTCGAGCTGGACGACGCAGCAGGAGGGTGTAGATGCCGACGGACCTTGTAGATAGGCGCCATTAGTAATTATGAACCGCCAAAGCGGTCCATAGACAACAGAGTTCCAGTAGCGAGGAAAAAACTAGTAAACGGGGAAAAATCCGGTGCCATCGGAAAAACACGTCCGAACGGAACGAGCGCTGGAAAACGAAGCAGCAGAAGTTCCCGTAGGAAGCTCCACCAGACGACGTCAGCTGAAATAATTAAATTACAAGCAAGTGTTATTTTGGTAATAACATGCAAGAATAATGCGTATAGAGGCGAAGCGTGCGAAAGTGGTGAATGGGCGGCATTACAAACAAAAGCAGTTCGCTTTTACACACACAGCGTAGAAAATACCCGACTCATCCCAAACAATACCGTACATACCACGGAAATGTTCTACTTCCAAGCATTCCCCTCTTACCGGACCTTATTTCCTGCACTTTTCTATCTTGAATACACGGGCCACTGCGCGTTCCAGAACTTGGCTACAACCGACGCGATAGTACGCTACGAATACATAGAGGTGGCCACAACACAGACTCTCAACCAGACCATGCTGGACGCTCGCAGAGTTTCTTCTACTCGCACTCATGACAAATGCGTGGGCGCGCCCTTCAGAAGACAGAATTTTCGAGCTGCTAGACTCCGTTTCATACATAAGGTACAACGCTGTGGAAGCTACGGAAGTAGTGCGCTCTCCAAATTTTATCACTCCGCGCGTTGCGCCTATGCTTCGCTGGGCGCCAGCGGCGTTTGCTCGTACGAGCATGCATGTGAAGCTTCCGCGACCTGGATACAAATAAAAACAACGAAAATTGATATGAAACGACGTGTCAGCAGCCGAATGAGTGCATGGTTTGCCTGCTTCTAAGGGTAAATTCTTATTTTCATTCAGAACTGACCTTATATAAAGAAGATTTTCACAGAAATACGCCAAAATACACCGAACTGTTTCTAAGTACGAAAGCAGCCAGTGCAAAAAGTATCTCTAGCCTCCACAGCGTTGAAGCTGATTTATGAAACGGAGTATAGTTCGCGGCGTTTGAGCTCCTTGGCGTTATCTCTGGAACGTTCTGCCGGCGCAAGCAACACACTCCCGTGTTATCACTCTTAGCAATCGCTCTTGCGTTTTCGACAAGCGTGAGCACCGAGAGAAGGTTGAAGTGTTTGCGGAACCATAAAAATTGTCACAAACTTGTCGCAGTAAGATTTAGTACACGCGAAACAACCGCATCACACAGCAGAGCGGCGTTTGGCTAACTGCGTCACAAGGCCAGGCGCGGCGACTGGGTTTGCAAGTACCCCAAAAAGTAACGAAATTAGTTAGTAATGTTGGGCGTCAGAGAAAGCGCGACGAACTTGTCTTGTCAATGCATTAAAGCGCGAAACTTAAGTGCGCACCACGGCCGAGCTGCTTTTCGCTAACCGCGTCACAGCTCCAGGCGTGCCGACTGCGCTTGAAAAGTATCCGAAAAAGTGACGAAATTAGTCACAATCATGTTGGTGGTCGGAGAAAGCGCCAAAACTTGTCGCAGTAAGATTCAGTACACGCGAAACTGCGTCACAGCACCTTGTGAGACTACCGTTCCCAAAAACTACCGAAATATGTTAATATTGGGGCTCATAGAAAGCGTCTCAAAGATCTCCTAGTACGATTAATTAATTCTAATTAACTGCGCCACGACGGCCGCACTGTTTTTGGTAATTGCGTCAGAAGTCCAGCATAGGTACTGTTCCGTTAGTTAATTGCTTGAAATGCGTCGCAGACTGTCAAAATTTCTCACCTTGCCGTAGTCCAATAGTGCAGTGGTGGTGGTGGTGAAAAACATTTATTGCTCTCAGACGAGAACCACATGGAGGCACGCACATGGACCGGTCCTTAAGGGCCCGGCCCTTAAAATACTGGGTGGAATCCCTAGTACGGGACCCCAGTGGCGTCGGCCGCTGCCCGGGCGCGCTCGACCAAGGCCCTTTGGGCCTGCAGGTCATAGCAGCCGAGTAGGGTCGCCTCCCAGTCCTCCCGAGTGGGGTTGGGGTGAGGGGCAATAGCTGGGTTAGATGGGCAGGCCCACACCATGTGGTAGATGTCCGAAGACTTCTCCGCACAGTGCGGACAACTGCCCGTGAAAGAACTATCAAAATGTTTGAGTGCTGCCGGGCACAGCAGAGTGTTCGTATAGAGACGGAGTAGAAGCCGCTCCTCCGTTTTAGATAGCCCTTTACTCGGGCGAGGGTAAAGGCTATGGCCAGATTGATAATGCAGGACAATGTCTTTAAAAGAATACGCGGGATTGAATTCGAGATCCTGATCTAGGGGGTCGAGAAAGGAAGCCCGGAGAGAGAGCGCGCGGGCGGCGGCATCGGCTGCCTCATTCCCCTCGAGACCCATATGAGCAGGAGCCCATACTATGTTCCGGTGAGCGGGGTTCCCGGTGTAGGTGCAACTTTGAAGTAGTCGGTAGGCTAAGTATGGAGCCCAGCCTTGCTCGACGTTCCGACAGGCCCCTCGCGAGTCGGAGATAATTGTTTTGGAATCAGAGTGGGTAGCAGCCAGTGAAATGGCGACCTCCTCCGCATGAGTTATGTCGCGGGCGCGAAATGTAAGCCCGTTAACTGTTTTGGACTGGTGGACGACTGCGGCCGTGTACCATCCCCCATGGTGAGGGCCAGAGGCGTCCACGTAATAAGTGCCGGGTTTCGACCCATAATGGCGGCCCAGGGCTTCCGCCCGCGCCAGGCGCCGACCATTATGGTCCTCACGTGTCATGTTATTAGGAAGAGGGCGTACGTGGAGGGCGCATCTCCACTCGAAAGGGAGTCGCACACGCTCTTCCATAAGGGTGGTGTGTTGGATGTGGAGTCGGGCAAGGAGGCGGCGACCCGACAGTGTCTTAGAGAGGCGTGTGTATTGGTTAGTTAAGTGAGCCTCTCGGAGCTCCCGGAACGTGTTCACCATGCCTAGACCCAGGAGTCGCTGGTTGGAGGTGTTCACGGGGAGATCGAGGGCTCGCTTAATAATTTTGCGGAGGATGACTTCGAGTACATCCTCGTCTTGCTTCCGAAGGTGGAGGTAAGGAGTCGAATATAATATTCGACTGGTCACGAATGCATGCGCCAGCCGCAAGGCGTCTTTGCACCGCAACCCCCCGCGTTTGTTGGAAACCCGGCGGACCATGCGGCCCACCTGGTCCCCCACCTTACGGAGCTGGGCCAGGGTAGTGTTTGACCGTCTATGTTGATCAATGAAAAGCCCCAGTACCCGGACTTCTGTGTGTTCAGGAATTGGTCCTGTCTCCAGAAAGAGCTCAATTTTGGCTGTACACTTTGGTGAGGGGCGTATGTGTACAAATTCAGACTTTTGAGGGGAGCATTGCAGGCCACAGTGGCGAGCATAACGGTCCACTATGGTCGCCGCTTGTTGCAGGTTGGCCTCAATGTCTCCGAGTGAGCCCTGCGTGGCCCACAGGGTGATGTCGTCGGCATACAGCGCATGCTGCACACCAGCGACAGCACCCAATTGGGCCGGCAGGTGCATCATAGCCAGATTGAATAGGAGAGGAGACAGCACTGCACCCTGTGGTGTTCCTCTGGTTCCAAGTCGGAAGGGACCGTGTTCAGTGTCCTGGATTTTAATGTAGGAGTCACGATCTGTCAAAAATTGCCGAATGTATCTGAACGCGTTGCGTCCGCAGCCGGTTTGTGAAAGATGGGTGAGTATTACCTCGTGAGTAACGTTGTCGAAGGCCCCCTTCAAGTCTAAGGCGAGTACGACCTTATCGTTGTGGGGGCATTCGACCGGGTCAAGGATGTCCCGATTGAGTTGTAGCAGAATATCCTGTGCGGACCTGTGCGGGCGAAATCCGAACATGGAGTCTGCGAAGATGTGTTGATTTTCCATGAACTCGGACAACCTGTCACGTACCATCGTCTCCATTAGCTTGCCCACACACGAGGTGAGAGAGATGGGGCGAAGGTTGTCCGTGTTGATGGCCTTGCCAGGTTTGGGAATGAAAGTGACCAGAGCGGTTTTCCAATCGTTGGGGAGTGGCGCGTCCCCGAGCCAGATTGAATTTATGTAATCCGATAATGACTGGTAGGCCGGGTCGGGTAAGTTAGCGAGTAATTTGACTGTAATTTTGTCCCGACCCGGGGCTGTGCCACGTTTCATTTTCGCCAGGGCTGCCCGCAAATCGTGGAGCTGGAACGGCTGATCCAGCTCAGCGTTCTCCGAACCTGCATAAGAGTACGCCGATCCGCAGGGGTCCTGGGTAGTGCACAAGTATTGGTCCCGTAACTTGTGCGCTAGCTGAGTTGTGTTGCCGTGAAAACTGTGTATGGCACGTTGTAGATGTTTATGAGTTTCTGTGCGTGTCTGCGTTGGGTCGATAAGGGCGCGGAAGAGCCGCCAGGTATTCCTGCTGGACATCTGCCGCGCCACCGTGTTGCAACGATCCACCCAGTTGGCGTCTGCGAGTCGAAGTTGGCGTCTGCAAGCCTTAAGCTTGCGGTTATGCTTTTGTCGGCGCCACCGGCGAACGAGGCAATGCCGCGCTTCCCAGAGGTGGAGGAGGTGGTTATCCACGTCCGATACCGCCTCGGAAAGCTGAATTTTGGTTTCGGTGGAGCGAAGGCTAGAAACCAATTGTTGGGACCATGACTGGTAGCCTTGCTCGAGTATAGATGTCGCTGTGTTGTAATTTTGCCTAAACTTGGACCAATCTGGGAGTCGGGCCTGTGTTGTGGGTTTTGCTAATGGCTTGGTCCGAATTGTAGTGTTTAGGATGCAGTGGTCGCTACCGAGGGTTTCCTCTGTGTTGACCCAGTCTGCATACTGAATGTTGCGGGTAAAGGTCAAATCCGGACACGTATCCCGTGTCACGGAATTGCCTATACGGGTTGGGTGGACGGGGTCCGTGTGAAGAGTGAGGCCCAACGTTGACGCAAGCTCCGCCAACTTGCGTCCCCGTTTCTCTTCACGCCGGTACCCCCAGACTCGACTGGGGGCGTTGAAATCGCCAACAATCAAGAGGGGGTCCCGACCCGCAACTCTTAGCGCACGGCTAAAAAGGTCGGAGAATGACACATTCGGCAATTTGGGTGTGCAGTAGACATTTAGAATGTGCATTGGTGAGTCCTGTTTGCGGAGGGGGAGGAGAGTCACCATTACATGGGAAAAGTCAAGGTGGAGGTCTAAGTCGACCATATTTGCGGTATAATTTTTATGAACGCATATACAAGACGAGGGGTCCTGCTGAAACGTCGTATAGTTTGTTAAGGTGGCGCCCCTTCCTGGCTCTTGAAGGGCCACCACGGCGGGCATATGCTCAAAAGTTGAAAGGAAAAGCCGAAGGTTGGCCCGCTTAGTACGAGACCGTAGTCCTCGGCAGTTCCATTGAGTTACAGTGACAGGATATGCCAATTTAGATAAGGGGGAACGCCTACACCGAGGTTGTCCCGCCATCTTCGGATTTAGGGGTTAGAGAAGGGAAGGTAGGTGTCCCGGAGCCAGGAACCAGGGGCTGAAATTCAGCTCCTGATAGGGGGCAACTGTCCTCATCATCTTCCAGATCAATTGCTCGACGCGACGATTTGGAGGGCCGGCCGGATACATCTTTAAGAGGACCGGCCCGGCGAGACGTGCGGGGGAGATTCGCGACATGTTGGGCAATCATGGTAGGAAGGGCCTCCATGACCTTGGCAATGATGCGTTCCATTGCCGTCCCGATAAGGCTCTCGAATTTGGCGTTAAGACGGGCTTCAAGATTGGCCACAAAGGCGTCCGACGTTACCGGCGCCGCCGCGTCGCTCTCCATGGCTTCTGCGAGGGGTGGGGATTGGGGGGGAGCAGCGGTTTTAGCTTCTAAGGCTTCAATTTTGGCAAGCAGCATCTCGTTTTGGACCCGGAGAGATGCTACCAAGTTGTGAAGCTCGGCGTCGGTCGCCGAGCTAGGGGAAGGAGAACGTGGTTGGGAGGAGGAGGCAACCCTACCCGAGCCGCTCACCTGCTTTCCCTTTTTGACCGCAGTTGCCCAGGCACCGGTCTCGCCTTGGTAGTGGGCTTGCTTCCCCGATCCGCCGTGTGGGGGCGGTGGTGGCGCTTGGTCGCCCTTAGCGTCACGCCCGCTTGGGGGCGCTTCCTTCCTGGAGTTGGTGACGTCACCGCGGGGAGCTGAGTCACCGCCGGTGGCGCGATGCTGCTGACGTGGCTTCTTCCTCGTCGCGCCAGGTTTTCCGCCCTTTTGGGCGGCCATCTTGGTGTCGAGGCGGTACTTCGCGGTACAGTCTCTGGAGTTTGTGGCATGGCCGCCACCACAAACAGCACATTTCGGATTGCACTCATGAGGGGCCCGCAACCCTTCCACGAAAGGAGCCTGCAGTCCACACAGGCCGCACTTGTCTTGCATTGGATTTGGGCATGAGTCTGCTCTATGGCCCACGGTGCCACACACACCACAGGCAGGGATAGTGCGTAGGTAGGGCTGCACTTGGACAATCTCCGAGTTGTAGTTCACTGTCCGGGGCCTCACTTTTCCGGCAAAAGTCAGGCGAGCCTTATTGGAGGTTCCAAATTTTCGAATTTCTAAGATGGTGCCATGCCTCCACTGGATACCGTCTTTCAGAGTTTCCCCTGTTTCTTGATTTGCCACAGTGATGACGCCGTAGCAAATTTCTTCGCCATTTTGCTTGAGATGGCCCCGCAGTGGCACGTCTCCCTGAGCCGATTTTATCACGAAATCACCAAGCAGGCGGTCCGCCACGTAGGCGTTCTTGGTGCTCGCAATGAGTATATTTTGCTCGCGGGAAAAGACGAAGTTGAGTTCCCCCGCCATTTGCGCGCCGAGGTAGGCACGCAAGGCCAGGCCCAGCTCACCATATTGGAAGGCACTCCCGATGGCCACAGCGGCTCGGGGCTTGATGATCACGACGAAATCGTCGGGTTGGAACTTGGGGAGAGGTTTGGGCCTCCATGTTGATTTAAGTTGGCGGTCCTTGGCCACACGCGAGACGGGACCGTGCTGAGGTGAGGTCGACTTGCCGGTTGTCGTTGTGGCGTCTGCCGTCATTTTGGCGTTCCGGCGCTGAGAGCGGCTCTCAACGAGACGCAGGAGATTTTCGTTCCGGAGCTGGTCCGATGTTGCCAAATTGGGTTCCTTGGCTTGAGGAATAGTCGACCAGGCCATGGCCTCCGGGTCGTAGCCGCGTTGAGGTGGGGAGTTCGCCATGTTGGTACGGAGAGCGGCGGCTTCGACGCCGGGTGCCGGTGCAGCCGTTAGGCTTAGCGGCGGCGCCGCCAAGCACGAGTGAAAGTCCGCTCTAAATTGGCGAAAAATTTGGCCCACCTGGATGAAAGTGATGTCCCTGTGTGCCGGGCAACTTGCTGCGTCCGTTGGATGCAAAATTAGCAGGGTTCGACGAATTGGTCCGTGGCTCCTGTCGAAAAATGACGGAGCCGAGGTGACATGCGTCCGAACGCTTCCGCATCTACCCGGCGCGTCCCGGGAACGCACCAAACCAGGCTAAATTCAAGAATAGAAAAACAGGCAGACGGGTGACCGAACTGGCCAACGCTCAGATGCGCGGCCGGTCTCCCTCGCTACGGCGGTGTGCCTGACGAATGACGCATTCACCTGGCCCGTGATTTGCCGATTCGCCTGCCGCTGAGGAACGGAAGTAAGCCGCAAAGTTTTAATTTAAACGCAGATATTGTTGCTTTTGCCGGGAAAGAATAAACAAATGAAACAATTTCTGTTAATCTCGCAAACGGTCGTTATTAATACTTTAGCGTGACGCATTGCCTGTTGCCAGTTTTCGCCGAGTGTCCCCTCTTATATTTCTTTCTATACGGCCGGACTATATCTTGGCGTTAGGCGTCGTAGCTGACGCTGCCGCCGTCTCGCCATCGGCATCCCGTTTAGTGCCAGCACTAAGCTCCTCCTTGACATCGGTTGCCATAACACGGTGGCGGAACTAGTCAGCATTTATCGTCGTCGCCAAGAACTGCGTTTCCAGCGCACGTGTCAAGGTACGCACATCCTCCACAGCATCGGTCATCATCCAGAAGCTGCACCCCTTCTGAACACGTGCCCACTACCCCCGAAACAAAGCGAACTTCTAACCATAGCTCCACTGCCACGCCACATGAATCCAGAACGAGGCAAGGAGAGGCGACGACAGTGAGTTGCCTACTTCAGGAGGTACACGGCAAGACACCCTGACGGCACATACTTCTACGCTGATGCTAGCGTTGGTGCACGGGGCTCCGCTGTAGCACTCGTGAATAACAACCTCCAAACTGTACATACTGAGTTACTCCCAGAGACAGATCCGACCTTAGCGGAACTGACAGCGATCGCAACCGCGATCAAACACATGCCCCTTAGTAACTCAGCCTACCCAAGAATCATATTTACCGACTCCCTGGCGGCTTGCAGGGAATTGTTGCACAACGATCTCCCGGCCCACAATTTGACATTTATTCAAGAGCACCTTCAGGGTCCTCTGGAAATCATCTGGATACCTGGTCATGACGGGCTGCCAGGAAATGAAAGAGCTAATCAGCTCGCCTGCGAGACTTTGAACCAGGCACCCTGCATTCCGCGACCAGCCCAGACAAAAAGGTGGGCTCCCCTGCTTCTGCGGCCATATAAAGAGGCAAGACGCAAGTTCCCCAAGCTCAGCAAAGTGCTCACCCGTGAACAGGGTGTACTGATTCGTCAGACCCACACTGAAACACTCCCTACACCAGCG
The DNA here is from genome assembly GCF_023375885.2 of Dermacentor andersoni. NCBI lineage: Eukaryota > Metazoa > Arthropoda > Arachnida > Ixodida > Ixodidae > Dermacentor > Dermacentor andersoni. The sequence goes on along the minus strand of NC_092815.1, from coordinate 185,845,970 downwards.
CGAATGCACCTCCTCCGCGGCCTCTTACCTGAAGATCCCCCACCCTGCCGATACTGTGGCGAACACCCGAACACATCCCATATCCTCTGGTCCTGTGGACCACCCCCACCTTCCCTTCCTACCCCCACAAATCTTTCCCCTAAACCCCATGCCTGGTGGCTGACAGAAGCAGCCAGCGCCGACGACCAACGGTACCTTGCGGCGTTTATCAGTGCTGCACTGAAGAATGCCGCAGGCGAGGCTCTGGACTGAGGCAAAGCCACCTAGAAAAAAATGTAAGGCCTTCGCATCACCTCCTCTCCCCTGTCAATACGTCACGAGAGTCGGATGGTAGCGGTGGATGGGGGAGCGCTGCGTTTCTAGAACGCGGCGCGCGTTCTGAAAACAAATTTTCTCTGTGGCTGCAACGCTAGAGCGGCAACGCGTGGAGCATTTGCTTGGTGGCTTTGGTGGGGCATGCTGCACCGTAAACGCGATTGCGTTTCTTCGATTGTGCGTGGTTCGTCGTACACGGAAGCGCAACGATGCCTGGCTGTTGTTGCGCACCAAACTGCAAGTCCAATTATGACGGAGGACAAAGTGTCCGAGTGCACAAGTTCCCATCTGACCGAGCCACTCGGGAAGCATGGACGAGAGCAGTTCCTCGGAAGGACTTCTCGCCAACGAAGTACACAGTGGTAAGTATTTCTTCTCTCTATTGTTATTCTGGGTTTCCAGACGAATAGGTTTCGTCAGCATAGTGCGCAATGCATTCGTGCACGCGTGCACAATAGATGGGCCTCTGCACCTGTCAACGCGTTTGTAAATTCAACGTTTTCGTCGAGCTTCATACCTGTAACGGCTTGTTTTTTTATTTCAGCTCTGTGAAAAGCATTTCTTGCCATCGGATTACTTGAAGACGACATCTTACACGGACGTCAAGACAGGAAAAGTGGTCGAAGTTGCCATGAAAAACATCCGTCTGAAGAAAACTGCAGTGCCGAGCTTGTTTCCCAATTGCCCTGCCTATTTATCGCGTCCGCAAGTGTGCGTTCGAGAAGCGCCGGCTGCCAAAAGAGCGCGCTTGGAAGCCACATATTTGCAAAAAGCAATAATGCTTTTTCAGCAAACCCAAGCAGAAGAGGACGCCAAAAATCTGGTTGGTAGCTTTGCGGACTTGCTGAAGGCCTTGCCAAGCTTTCAGTGTTCGGACTTCTGGACAGTTTTGAACAAGGGCTCCAAGGTTTTCTTTTTGGACTTGTCACTTCAATCTGCTCCTGCAGTCCGTAGTTCGGTGATCGAGTCCACAGACCTGCGCGTCGAAGTATTTTTTGGTGAAACGGGTGTGAGGAAGTGTGGTGATGTTTTAGTTCCTGAAAAGCTGTGCGACTTGAGAGATTTGAAAAGTGTGTTACACATGATCGAACAGACACGTAAGGATATCAGCACTGAGCGTTCTGAAAAGGCCCGTCATCTACTGACATTGGTTTCGACATTGCTAGAGGAAGTAAGTGGAAAACATTTCGCATGCGAGTTGCAAGAATGGCACTTGGAAGTGCTTAAATTCTTGAAGAGTCAAGTTGATCTTGTTTTGAATGATGCTGGCCGATATCCCCCCGATTTATTGGTTTTTGCTTGCCTTTTGTTCGCAATTTCACCTCATGCATATAGATTCCTGAGAAGTTCGATGAAGCTTAAGATGCCACATCCTGATAAGATCAGAAGACTGTGTTCATCGTACGATGTACGCCCTGAAACGGAGCAACAAGAATGTAGCTTTCTTTCCTATGCAAAGCGTATTGTAAGCACATATAAAGAGCATGAAAAGACTGTAACGTCTTCAATCACCCTCAATCATTTTTTGATTACAAGGCTGGGTTTGTTACTGGTGCTGCGGTAAATTCATCGACTGCAGCAAAAACTGCCCACGTATTTATGATACAGAGCCTGCTTTCTTCAAACAAGGATGTTGTACACATCCTTCCTGTGGCACAAATCGATGCTAAGGCGCTGCACGACTTCCTTCGGAAGATTGTTCTTGATCTAGAGGCATCTGGTTTTAGAATAATCGCAGTGATCTCGGACAATAACTCCATCAACAGAAAAGCCATGTCCTACTTCGCTAAGCCGGCAAGTGTCAGCATTGTTTACCAGCATCCTGCTGAGCCATCACGACCCCTGTTTTTTGTGGTGGACCCAGTTCACATACTAAAGTGTATAAGAAATAACTGGCTGAATCAAAGAAACATTGGCAAATGCATGTACTTTCCTGAACCGAAGAGTGATGAGGCTGAACCAAAGATACTTACAGCATCTTTCAAGGTATTATGCCAGCTGCACGAAGCTGAAAAGCATGAGCTCCTGAAGCTAGCACCAACGCTCACTTTGAAGGCACTGAACCCCTCAAACATGGAACGGCAGAACGTTAAACTGGCCTTGAAGATTTTTAACTCATCTACTGTTGCTGCTCTCAGTGTTGCAACGTTCCAGCATGCAAAGGAAACCTCTCAATATGTCGACACCATTTTGACTTGGTGGAACATTGTTAACGTCAAGACGCCAAGAAAAGGACAGCGGTTGCGAGATCAATTGCAAGGTCCAATAGTTTCATCGTCATGTCCTCAACTAGAATTCTTAGAGAGAATAGTTCAATAGATTGATCACTGGAGAAGCCTCGAACATGACAATGGCCGCTTGACACGTGAAACGCACATAGCTTTCAGCCACACTACCCATGCCTTGCACGAACTTGCCATATACTGTCTCAAAGAGCTTCATTTCGAGTATGTTCTTTTGGGCAAATTTCAGACTCATAGCTTAGAGGATCGCTTTGGAAAGTACCGGCAATTGTCTGGTGCCAATTACCACGTGTCTATAAGGCAGATATATGAATCTGAAAACAAATTGCGTTTGCAGAAGGTTCTGGACCTGCCAGATTTGGACATTCTACTACCACCGAGCGCGAACACATTGGAGACAAGTGTACATTCAGGAAACGGCCAGTTTGAAGTCACTGTGACCGACTCCGACATTGAGAAAAAAACGTCAAGGCTACCGGCACTAACCTATGTTGCCGGCTATTGTGCCTATGCAGCTCTAAAAAAGCTGACATGCGCATCTTGCAGTGAAAGCCTTGTGATGCAAGACGTCGATCTAGATGACCCTGAGAATGCATTAATCACGAAGATGACAAGGGGTGGCCTGAAGTTTCCACGAGCAGTTGTAGTTAATGCTGTACTCTTTACTGAAATTATATTGTTCAAGCTCAGGACACCAGAATATGCCGTACGATTTTTCAGCCTTCCTAGGCAGAAAGATACTCTTGTCGGCCTTGTGTTCGCTACCCTTCATGACTTTGAGGATGTCGATGTGTGCGATTTCGGTCATCCTGCACAGAAGTAATGGGGCATGTTGTAAGTGCTGCAGCGAATACACTGCTGAACAACTTGTGCCGCACAGAAAACGACAAATTACGCAACGCCTAGAACGACCGAAAATTGCAGACCTTGAAGGCCTGAGATGTTTCTCATTATTTATTTTTTATTCATGAAGCTCTGTTTTGTTAAACATCTACGTATGTTTGTGTTGACAGAACCCTTGTAAAAAGAAACCTGTGGCGTAGCTAGGACTTATTTGCCTACATTATCAAAATTTAAACCCTGCATTTTGGCCAATTCAAATGTTATCTGAGTGCATTGTGCTACCTGTTTATGATTCGAACTCTCCATGCTACCGCAATCCATTAATTGCATGTTTTCCTTTAGGGCTGAGAGTAGGCCTCTCGTTTTTTACTTACTTTTCACCATTATCTCAGTATTTTATGAAGACCAATAAGGCCTGCAAACAAGGCAGGTGGAAATAAAATAACCACAAGAAATGGTACAACAAAGACGGAAGCTTATTCTATTTGAGAATTAGTTGTGCGTGACCCTATAATAATAAAATTTTAACAATAAAATTAACCTCGATATTCGTGTGTCCAGCGAGGACTGTTTTACGCAATGCAAGAGTGAGAATGATAATTGTATATGGAAGATTTAAAATGTTTGTTTCTGAATGCAGTTCTTATCATTTGTGAATAAAGTATATTCTGTGTCTTCAATATGCAGTTTTCCTCTTTCTTTCTTTCCGTCTAAGGTTAAAGTGACTAAGCTGCATGCAGTTTGCTTGTCTTAGTCCCGACCAAACATCACAAGCACAATAAGGCAGGTCGTGTTGCGATACACGCAAAAAAGAAATGTCGCCAGGCAAGTAATCTAAGGAAGATATGAAATAATGTTGCTTTCTATGGTGGTGTTGACTGCGGTGAACCAGCGGCTCCCCCTTATTTTTTGCGTCAGCTATACGTGTCTTGCTTTCGAACCGAAGCATATGCATTTATAAGGTGCTGGCACTTTAAGGACAGCACTAATTTTCCCATGCCATAGTATCCGCGACGCGCAAAGAGACACCCTGCAAGCGCAACGAACCTAGGCGCGGAGACGCCGACGGCGTCGACTGTCCGGCTCATCCGACTAGCGTGACGTCACACCGGCGTGCGGAGGCCTTCCTTTTTTTTCTAGGTGGCTTTGGTCGACCGTGCCACCATCCACTACGGCTACAGGCCTTCAACATTGCCCACCGCCGTTTCCTCATCGTTTCGGCGTTTCCTTCCTTTGCGTCGACACCGAAGGCAAATTGGAGCTCTCCCGGGAATGACGACTAGCACCGAGCAATGAAAGAGCTTGAACAAATGGGGCAGAGCGTCCGGTGTTAAGTTCTCTAGGAGCGTCGTCCGCACAATACGCTTGGTGGACTGCGCTTGCTCGAAGCCCCTCACCTTCCAATCCACTTGTCGTAATCCACTGTCGCCATAGTGGTGAAAAGCCCTCTTTAATGCTACACCGGTAACGTGGAATGGAACCCAGTGCACTTTGAGTGTGATGTCTTGCTGTACAGGGTCAATGACGGCGCAAAGGTGACCTTTTACGTTCAAGTCACCCGCTTTAACCAACACTTCTATCGCTATTGGAGTTCGTAGCTTGATGAGCCACACATGTGCCATTTGGAAGGGCCCTACACGGGTCACGTCTTTCAGTGCACCGAGGTCTTGCAGCGGGTCACGGAAATGTTCGAAGCGGTATGGTCTCCCGGCAACGTCACAGTGTAAGAACAAACGCTCCTTCATAGTTTCGCCTAATGGCAAAGTTGGTAATACACACCGATAGCCCGTTGGGGGCGACAGAAGACCTCTTACAACGGCCACACGCGGCCGCAGAAACCGCGCTTGCAGAGCTCGACATCTTGCGTCCGAACGCGTTCGTGTCCAGATGCAGAGTGAAGCCACGGACGCGTGTATCGAGGAGCGGTGTGATACGCTCTTACGAGTTTATCGCGGGCATGCCAGTGCCTTCAGACGCTTGGCGCGTTTTGATTTGGCCACCTAGACAAGCTCAATCGTTGCAGTTAGTAACGATCGCTCTTGTTCGCGGCGCCTGCTGCACTTCAAAGAGTATAGATTGCTCCGAAATTTAGGACAATAAGATATATATACCGATATTGGCCTCGAGCTGCACCACTGCAAAAGCTGGCGCCACCGTCGGCGTGACGTGCTATTAGGGATCACGTGGACATAGCGGCCGCGTCGGCTGCTTCGGGAGCCAAAAGGAAAGTTTAAGTTCCCTCGTACACTGCGGTCCTCATTCATTGGCGAGATTTTCCCGCTTCGAGTGTCACTTTTACAACGATTGAAAGCACTAGAATAGGTAGTGGCTGCCTCTGAAGGTGCGCAACATGGTAGGCTACTGCTCGGTGCCGCAGTGCCGGACGTACGCAACGGAGCCCGGTGTCAGCCTTATTCATACGTAGCCGCAGGACAAGAAGCTGCGTGAAGCTTGGCTCGCGAAACATAAAACCGGCAAACAGTCACCGGCTACAACTCGGGTATGCAGCAAGCACAGACGCGAGGAAGATTTCTGCTTCGGCGCCGGGTCTGCAATGTTCGAAAAACGCGCACTGAGACGCTCGCCCGAGTCCGCTGCCCGACTAATGTCATGACGGTTTGGTCTATGAATTTGTCGATGCTATAGATACTGGCAAGTTCACTGGAGTGGATAGGGAGCGGTAAGAAGCACATAAAAAGAAAAGCATGGCATATGGTCATGTTTGTGTTATGAATCAATGCACTGGATTACAAAAAAAGAAGCAGCGGGAAATCGCACGCTGAGAACACCGATAAACATATAGTGCGACGCAATTCGAGAAATAATATTGAAACGTCCAAGAATTTAGAAAAAAAAAGAAGATGGAATCGTCGCGACGTCCGGCACATCAGTCCCCGTAGGCGTCGAAGTCTCCACAGTGAAATTATTTTTGAACAGCTCTGATAGCGCCCACACAACATTGGTTGCTTGTATACTGTCAAATGCTCATATTCTGCGGCCTAAAGCTCATGGCACGGTGCGAAAACGCGCACGCGGCGAAAGCGAAACAGTGCGCGGACAAGCATGCAGATGCGCAGTCGGTCGCTGCGAAGCTGTGCGATCGCTGCATTGAGGCTTCATTCTGTTACGCTCCATTTAGATATACAAACACTATAAGAACGTATTTCACATAGTTTGGTCTCGGCGTTTGCCTACCTTTCACGCAAGAAGCCGGTTCGGGAAACTAATTCGCGGCGACCGCGCACAGTGGCGTTCCCTGTACGTATTCGGTAAAGAGATAGCGTCTGTAAACGATTCTGTGCTTTCAATTTGCCCAAGATTATTATTTAGACAGTAAAAAACTTCTCTCGTTTCGAAAGTACTTATAGAAATTTCCGGGAGAGCTCCTGCGTGGTGTTTTCAGTGAGTGCTGACAGCAAAACCTATGAGGAGCGCGCCGCGTGATCCCTCATACTACGCCAGCGAGGCGCTTCCGATAGATGGCGACGCCGTAACTTCTCGCCGCCAATATACAAAGCCAAAAGAGCGTCTGAATCCACAAGCACAAAGATCAGAGAAATCCGTGTACTTCCCATCATTACTATGGTAGGACAACGACGGCAGCGCCAGCGTTCCCTCTAATATATTGTAGGAATTGATTGATTGAAAACATCTTTATTTGCAGGATATTCGTAGAACGCGAGGGTGGGCCGCCTATTCCGGTAGCCCACTGGTTACTGCTGCTGCGCTGGCCCTCCCCACCAGCCAGTGCTGACGGTCAGGATCATCGCTGAGCAGAATAGCCTCCCACTGCTCTTTTGAGGGATTTGGAATGGGGTCAACTATGGGAATAAATTGGCAAGCCCACACCATGTGGTATAGGTTAGCTACCTCTCCACAGTGTGGGCATTGCGGGGAGTATAGTGTAGGGTACCACTGGTGTAACTTAGCTGGCGTTGGGTATGTATTAGTTTGTAGTCTCCTAAGAGTGTTCTCTTCCAACTTATTGAGGGATTTATGTGGTGTTGGGTACTCCTTCCTGGCTGTTCTGTATGGTGCGAGATTGTCAGCATACGCTGCTAAAGCAGTTGGGTCCCAGCACTCTTCACGGTCATCAGGGGGAGGCGCCCGGTATAGAAGAGCTCGGGCATGCCTGTGAGCGGCTTCGTTTCCTCCTGGTAGTTCCAGGTGACCGGGAAACCAGATGACTGAGGCTTGGCTAGGTGGATGCTTAGTCAGCAATGACAACCCTGACCTGTGAATTAATCCATTATTGATGTTGCGACAGGCGTTCTGGGAGTCACTGAGCACATCGGCGTTGGGGTTAGATGCTATAAAGAAAGATCCACTGAAGTATTCGTACAAAATTAATAGCGCTCCTCTAGAACCAGTAGAGCAATTTAAGTATCTTGGCGTAACGATCAGCTCGAACCTCAGTTGGAGCCCCCACATTAAAAACATGGTTTCAGTGGCATCCAAAAGACTATGGCTAATAAGACACCGGTTAAAACATGCAACCACTAAAACGAAACTTGTAGCTTATACTTCGCTCGTGCGTCCCCTACTGGAATATGCTGACGTGATCTGGGATCCGCACACTAAAACGAATGTAGAAAGTATCGAGGGGGTTCAGAGAAAGGCACTGCGATTTATACACCACGCCTACGGAAGACAGGTATCGATATCTGATCTTAGCCGCTCCGGTCTTCCTACCTTGGAATCTCGTCGAAAAATTCACCGTCTGAAGATGCTGTTTGCAATCATTAATAATCATACCAAATTAGACTTCCACACTTACATGCAGTACAACAGAACCCGACAGACTCGACACAAACACGACAAAACAATTATAATGCCTTAGTGCAGAACCCACACATACAAGCTGTCGTTCTTTCCAAGAACGATAGCAGACTGGAACAAGTTGCCCTACGATGTGGCCACCTTATCATCACCCGATGCATTTTTTTCAGCAGTCAGTTCTAGCCAATAACCTTTGTGAGCTCGTTTTCTTTTCTTTTTCTTTTTTTGGAGTTGAATGTAACGCGTTTGCATCTTGTTTTGTTTGCTTTGCTTCGCAGTAATCTTCTGTGTGCCTATGTGGTTCTCTGTCGTAATTGTTACTGTTGTTTTCTTGATGGACCAGTAATATGGAAAGCGTCATGTACCCACTCCTGCCCTGGCTACCAAAAGGCGGCCGGCAGTATTGAATAAATAAATAAAAAAAATAGCTGCTTCCTCTGCGTGAGTGGGGTTGGATGTTTTCATCGAGGCGCCATTCACCATCAATCCTGAAGGCGTTGAGACCACAATAGTCATCACTCCATTCGTTGGCCCTGCGGCGTCCACATAGATGGTGTTAGGTTGCTCGTCCCATTTCTTCTGCAGGGCTTCCCCTCTTGCTTTTCTCCTTTCGATGTTATATGCGGGATGCATGTTCCGCAGAATGGGGTACACGTTGATGCGTCTCCTCACATCACGTGGTACCTCTTCCCTTTGGTCTATCGTATAGGGCAGATTAATATGGATCTTTTCGAGCAGATCTCTACCTGGTTTTGTGAGTGCGAGCCTATTGAGTTGTGAGAGGTATTGTGCCTCCCACATCTCTTTGAGGGTATTATGCACTCCTAGAGCCATGAGCTTTGCCGTTGGCGTGGAGTTTGGTAGCCCAAGTGCCGTCTTGTAGGCCTTCCGGATCAGTGTCTCCAACTTTTCAATTTCCGACTTGGAGAGGTTAAGGAATGCCGTCCCGTACATTATCCGAGAAATCACGAAAGTCTGCACTAAGCGGATGGCGTCCCTTTCCTTCATGCCATGGTGCTTATTTCTGATACGATGCATCATCCGGAGGATTTGCTCGGTGGATGTTGTAAGCTTCTTCATAGTGGTGGTATTCTGTCGCCCCTGCGGGATATACAGCCCTAGGATCTTGATCTCCGTGGGTATCGGTACTGAGTGGTTGTCTATATACACCGTGATGTTCTGTGCCAGGGGTGTCCTCGGGTTCTTCAGGATGAGCAACTCGGACTTTTCCGGCGCACACTGGAGGCCTCTTTCCCTGGCGTACTGGTCCACCGTGCCCGCTGCTGCTTGAAGACGCTCCTCGATCTCGGCGTCACTCCCCGAGTTCCACCAGACAGTGATATCATCCGCATACAATGCGTGTTTGATACCCGGGATTTCGGATATTGTAGGAAACTCTATGCCTGTTGCGACAACTGTGAGTTTGTGGAAATGAACATATTCTATTAGACGGCATAGCGCACAATGATGAAAGGGCGCTAACAAGACTAATATGGAAAGGAACTGTCAAGGTTCTACGATATTAAGTGGCGTATCATGTCCGTGGGAAACTACACCAGCGCAGCGTCAAGCACTCGTCTTCTTATTTGTGTACTGTTGTGGGAGCTTGCAGTTTCGGTTTTGACAGTTTTGATTTCGCCTCCAGCGTCTGACAACCGCTAACGGCCCGCAGTATGCGTGCGTCTATTTGTCGCACAAAAATCCCTCACGTGACCTGATCCTAGGTGCCTAGGGACAGCATCGTTTAGGGATTTTTGAGAAGGCGCGATGCTGGCGCCGAGCGACGCCTTGGCGTGTTCGACCTCGGCGTGATCGTTCTCTCGACCGCGCGTTGTTCAAAATTGCTCATGTGATTGTACGTGCGTTGCTTGTGTGCTGGTTGTAGGTTCTGTGTTACTTGGCGGAAAGCCGTGAGTAGTGGCGGTGCGGCAGTGCGTCTTTGGCCTCGGTGAGCTCTGGCAGTACAGAGTCTGCGTTGTGTGAGCCGTCCTTTCTTGAGAACCTGGCGGTGGTGACAATTGAAATATCGAAGTGGCCTAGTGCCTCGGCAGCAAAGTTCTGCGAACCGCGATGTGGCGTCGCCGTGTCCGACTTTGCTTAACGGACATCGATGGATGTGCTGCTCGGTGCAAGTCATGTAAATGCAACTGCGTCGACCGCCCACTGTTCAGCGCTGAATGTGTGTTTGGTGTGCTGTGCTTGAAACGAGTGGTGCAGCCGTGCAGCGGAGGAGCTGAGTGGCTTAGGGGCTCCGTTTGCGCTTTCACAGACGTGTGCTCCCGTCTTGGTCTCATTAGCGGCTGTCGCGGGATTGTGGTGGGCTAGCTCCTTGCCTGGTATGAAGTTTACGACGCTAACACACAGCATGTTCACGTTGTTCCGCGCTATATGTCATTTGCATGACGGCCGAGTTGAAAACGAGACTTGTCTGTGTTCTTTGCGTTTTGTGTGTTGTAAATTACTTTCTATTGTGGAAGCTCTGGGAGTCTTATTACGCAAGGAGTGCGAACGTAAACATAAACACATGTGTGTCTGAAATTTGAATTACCCATAATACCTTTTACGACTGATAAGTGGGCTACACGGCCTGTGTGAATCAGCTACCGTATGTTGCGACGCTCTTCCGTGTGGTAGATTGGTGCATGGTGCGCGTTTATTTCTGTACTGTTGTGAAAGCCATTTGTTTATTCACTCAGTACAAATGTACGGCTTCTTTGCCGCAGTACATTTTAGTTAGGCGGTGAAGTATACTAAAAGTGGGAGGGGGCCGCTATCAGCCAGCGTAGTATGTCCACTTAGGCGACCTGAGAGGCGGCGGGTGCGCGAGTGTATATTTAAAGAACTCTTATTATGTCCAGTGACAGTGGCCCCTTTTCACTTTTAGTACGCTTTACCACGAAATATTAATGTTTTGCGAGAAAAAGAATCGTAAAAAGCCTGATTTTGCAACGTTTCTTTTGTAGCTTGCTACACCGCAATGCAGGGGTGTAAATAACCCCTGTCTTCTTGCAGCATCGTGCAGTAAAGCATACTAAGGGTGAAAAGGACACATAGGTTTACACTGTGCTCATTATTTTCAATTGTGACATAATTTGCAAGTGCATCTGTGCTTGTGGTAAGCTTCATTGACAATCCTTTGTACATTACAAATTCATATTGCAGGGAAGCTTACTAAAGCACATTCACCATTTTGTAACATTATTCACCTGCAATGGAGCAGCACAATGTGGTTTCATGCCCATGATTTGGCTCGACTGCACATGCTCTTTGAGAATTGATTAGTTGTTCATAAGTGCACTGGTACTTTACTGTAAACTGGAGGGCTCAAGTTGATATGGAAGCACAATTTTTATTAAGGGGACAAGATGTTGCCGAGATGGTTGCAGCACATCTTTTTTTCCTTCCAGGCACCTTTTCTACTTGAAGCTTCCATTGCAGTGTTTCGAGCCTCTTTGAACCAGCACATTGTGTATATATAAAAATTGGACACTGATTGGGGACATCACCTAAGTTCATGCCTATCTATAGTAACAGGATGTAGCACGACCAGACAAAATAAAAGAAGGGGGCGGGCTGCAGCAATACTAAGTGCTAAATGGTGCTTTATCCTTTCCCTTGAGTTTTGTTTTTGTGCTTTGGATGGATCCTCCGCGCTAACTACGCGAGTGCCGAACATGAGCTTGCTGGTTCAAGTCTCATCGTTGTTACTAACAGAACAGTGCGATAAAGGAACAAGGGCTTGGACGCATCCGTTCACCTTGCTTGCCTCGTGGTGCTGCTTCATTAGCACCGTGAGCATCCAGTGCGACTAGGAAAGGAGGTTTGTTGCAATTGCTTCTGAACTTTATTGCCACCAAACCAACAGTGCTCTCAATGACAGCTTTTGGACAGTAGAATGCTTGCACCCAGCAAAGTCTTAAGAAGGAAACATTCAGGATGTGCAAAATAGGCTTTTGATGCTCGCAGCATTACTGAACGGGCTTTGCCCATCTGCCCTCTTTACGGATACACAAAGATGATTTCCTCTTTAAGAGGGATTGTTTCAGAGGTCATTACATGGCAAGGGGGTTGGGTGTTTAGTAGCTTGTCTTTGCCCACTGTTAATAATCTGTTCCTTCTCGAGTGCCCCTGTGAAGTCCCTACTTTTTGGACACAATGTGCTCTCCATGCATGCATTCTTAGCTTGTAAAGACGTCTATTACCCCTTGCCCCAAGCTGGTCCTTGCTGTTGTCACCCAAGAAGTCATTGGGGAGTATGGTAATGTACACTTACAAAACACTGTTGATACCAGTGAAACCAAATTAATGGAGCTGCTGTTCTTTGTTGTCCACTCCATCCTGGTTAGTTACGATAAGCATTGCAATAAGCAATGCCTGAAGAGAAGGCATATGTATTTGGTCGTGCACAGCCTGCTCTCTAAGATTTGTTGGCATGTTATGTCCTTAGCACAGTGTTTATATGTAAAAACCTTCTGATGTGCTGATGACTTCTTCTCTTTACCATACTTTGCCTGATGGAGCCAGCAAGTGGGTCAACCATATTTTCAACAGGCTTCCCACCAGTTTTCCCAGAGTCTCCTTAACCAGGGTGCTGCTCATAGATATCTGTTTTCTTGACCTTGCACTGCACTTCAACCATGGCCACACCTGCTAAACCTATAGCATGCGATCAAAAAAGTGCTATACATCATGTTGCTCCGAACTCGTGACATATGCTACAAGGCCTTGAGGAACACCCTCATTTATTTACGCCCTCATCATACTTTACGAAGCTTCGCATGATAAGTGCAATGATTAACATCTGCTGGTTTTTCAGTGTTATTCCTGTCCAATTTGCTGAAAGCTATGCCGAGTGTTTCAAATGCAAAGACTGCTGCCGGACAAGAAGTGCATAAAACAAGGGTCGCTGTAACCACATACGTCACACAAAATGAAAGAAGGGCACTCAGTTTACAGGCGGTTTACATCATATCCAACAAGCTTGGTTCTCCCTCTGCAAGTAGGTCAACTCAACTTGCCCCAAAGACATGGCCTGTGACAAACTATGTGCCAGATGCTGTGTCCCCTGCAAAGCTGAAGATGTGTACAAGATCCTGACACCCTGCAGCAGCTTCTACACTGGGCAAACAGGTCACTATAATAACGACTGCCTTTACTAATATGCTAATAACATGAAAACAGGCAGAAATTTGGCTATTTATTGGCCCCAACTGCAGGTGCAAGCTACTCTTCCACCAGGTGTGTGTTGTTCACAAGAACTGGAGCTATACAAATGCAGATAACAATGATGTTTGAAAGTAGTAGAGTTGCACTATATTCTGCACAAGCAGTGCTACCTGCACCGCAGGTACCTTATAGCCACAATTTATGGCTGCACCACCATGCAAAGACACTATTCTTGAATTAACTTCTATTTATTATATTTATGGTGGCCATATTTTGCAAATGCCACCAGCAGTGGGTAGCAATCTTTCACGCTTGGGTGACAGAGGCAAAACAGCAAAATGCTACATTCACACTCAAATGTAAAACAGCCTTGGACACAAGAAACCACATCATATTGTACAGAATGAAAGGGCAAGACTCCATCTAAGAACAATCTATGGCACCACATACTTGACATGGTGTAAAAAATGTTGACATGCCCTACCCATAAAGAAAAAGCAACAAACACAGAAAACACGCCTTAAAATACAATGTGCAGAGTCTGAAAACAAGAAAAAACAAACTGAAAAAGGTTTCGCTAAGTCTTTCAACGATTAAAATTGTCAAACTGTCTCATCACTTCTTAATGAACCTGCACAGCTGAAAAGGAAGGAAGGAAAGCCCAATAGCAGGGCTGCAGAAAATGTCACCGAATAAATATACTTTGCTTACCAAGGATACCTGTGGTTTAGTTGTGGTCTGTGTATAAAATAATAGTGTATAAACTTTTCTTGTTTAGAATGGTTTAGCGGATAGGGCAAAAATGACCATAAGAGCACCAGGTGTATGCATAGTGTACGCACAAAAGCCACTGCTTTCTTACTTTTATTTTTTTTCTCCACTACTATTCATGAGTATTTAAGTGCCTTAATAGCACTGCTAACGTCCTACTGCAAAACACAAAATTGGGCAAGTTGTAGCAAAAGAAAAATTGCAGTTTCTCTCATAATGTGAAACAATGATGCAGTAGCTGGTGAAATATGCGCAGGAAGCTTACTTCATGCAGTGTTTGTTGAAGTAAACACTTGCCAATGCAAGTCGGTATTCTCCTTAAAAAAGTCAAATAAGTAAGAGTGGTAATTATTTGTAGCAGTTGTGCCTCCCAGTGTTGAAGTGGAAAGACTCGGCTTTTCTTCCTCCTCTTTCATATCCGGACTTGGCCATTGGTCTACGCCAAAACAACCCTTTAGCTTCTTACTGCTGAATTCGTTTTGGTTTTCTCAAATCTATATTTGGGCTACCCATTGCTAGGTCTCCCGCTTAATCAAAGAATGAATCAATAAAATGAATCCATTCTCGAAGAGCATGTGCAGTCCAGCCAAAAGCAGGGGCAAGAATCCGCATTGTGCTCCTGCATTGAAGGCGAATAACATGTACCATAATGGCGAATGAGCTTTAGTAAGCTTTCCTGCAATATGAATTTGTAATGTACAAAGAATTGTCAATGAAGCTTACCACGAGCACAGATGCACTTGCAAATTATGTCACAATCGAAAATAATGAGCACAGTGTAAACCTATGCGCCCTTTCCACTGTTAGTATGCTTTACTGCACGATGCTTATTAACACCCCTGTATTGCGGTGTAGCAAGCTACAAAAGAGACGTTGCATAATCAGGCTTTTTACGATTATCTTTCTCGCAAAACACTAATATTTCGCGGTGAAGCCTAAGCAGTGTACTGCGGTGAAGCATACTAAAAGTGAAAAGGGGCCACTGTTACTGGACATAATAAGAGTTCTTTAATTATACACTCGCGCACCCGCCGCGTCTCAGGTCGCCTAAGTGGACATACTATGCTGGCTGATAGCGGCCTCCTCCCACATTTAGTATGCTTCACCGCCTAACTAAGATGTACTGCGGCGAAGAAGCCGTACATTTGTATTGAGTGAATAAACAAATGGTTTTTACAACAGTACAGAAATAAGCGCGCACCACGCACCAGTCTACCACACGGAAGAGCGTCGCAACATACGCTAGCTGATTCACACAGGCCGTGTAGCCCACTTATCAGTCGTAAAAGGTATTATGGGTAATTCAAAATTTCAGAGACACATGTGTTTATGTTTACGTTCGCACTCCTTGCGTAATAAGACTCCCAGAACTTCCACAATAGAAAGTAATTTACAACACACAAAACGCAAAGAACACAGACAAGTCTCGTTTTCAACTCGGCCGTCATGCAAATGACATATAGCGCGGAACAACGTGAACATGCTGTGTGTTAGCGTCGTAAACTTAATTCCAGGCAAGGAGCTAGCGCACCACAATCCCGTGACAGCCGCTAATGTGACCAAATACGGGAGCACATGTCTGTGAACGCGCAAACGGAGCCCCTAAGCCACTCTGCTCTCCGCTGCAAGGCTGAACCACTCGTTTCAAACACAGAACACCAAACACACATTCAGCGCTGAACAGTGGGCGGTCGACGCAGTTCCATTTACATGACTTGCAGCGAGCAGCACATCCCTCGATGTCCGTTAAGCAAAGTCAGACACGGCGACGCCACATCGCGGTTCGCAGAACTTTGCTGCCGAGGCGCTAGGCCACTTCGATATTTCAATTGTCACCACCGCCGGGTTCTCAAGAAAGCACAGGTCACACAACGCAGATTCTTTACTGCCAGAGCTCACCGAGGCCAAATCCGCACTGCCGCACCGCCACTACTCACGGCTTTCCGCTAAGTAACACAGAACCTGCAACCAACACACAAGCAACGCACGTACAATCACATGAGCAATGTTGAACAACGCGCGGTCCAGAGAACGATCACGCCGAGGACGAACACGCCAACGCGTCGCTCGGCGCCAGCATCGCGCCTTCTCAAAAATCCCTAAACGATGCTGTCCCTAGGCACCTAGGATCAGGTCACGTGAGGGATTTTTTGTACCACAAGTAGACGCACGCCTCAATGCGCAGTTCGGTCATTGGAAAAAAAAAATTGTATCGCATTAGTCTTCTGCGCGCCGCCACCGCGGTTATTGGGTCGGTTGCATGACGTGAGCTCTCGCCGCCGTACCCTTCCAAGCAGCGTGGACGGACCTGTAGCAGCTCTTTGTGGGGCTTGTCGCTGCACCTTTGGGCTTAGAAAGTGAGCGGAGTCCTGAAAAACATCTTATTCTATTCCGGGCAGGAAGGAAGACGAGGTGACGTAAAAATAAATAACTAAAGTTTAATAGATCGTTACGGCTGAGCCTTGCGCTCAAAAAGATGCAAGACGTTCAGCCTGCGTGCACCTGCAAGCGAGGGTAGAGAAAAAGCGACGAACCGCTGTGAGTCGCTGGCTTTCTTATACCCTCCACAATCCGGGTATTCTCCTTCTACGCTGCTTCCACTGCAGAGGGTCTTCTCAGGACACGTCGGGGCAACCCACACGGAGTGGTGCGTGGGGAGTCCGCCCCTTAGCGGAGAGCGGTTGAGCGCCCTAAAGAGGAGAGTCGGACTTGCACAGTCCGCCCAAACTCCCCTCGCACACACACGACGTCAAACACACACGAGTTCAAACGCGTAGGCATTCCCGATCTCCATTTTCTCAGGTTCCGAACAGCCATCCACCTGAGTTAGTGCCGTTTGCGCGAGTGCTTTTGCAGCTAACACACGAGCTTTCAGTCTCGTTAGTTCCAGCATGTTAGCCTCCCGGAACATTAGCCTTTTCTCGCGCAGAATATGATCCGGCCTATTTGAGAACATTCAAGGGCACTGCGGAGGAAGTGTAGGCGGTACGGGCGCTTCTATCTCAAGTGTGCCGGAAGGACCTTTAAGAAACCTTTGCGACCGGAAGACATGCACTGTGAGCGTCTACAGCTTGTTTGATCCAGGTGCATTCACCCGTGAACATCTCAGGTTTCACATAAGAGATGTGAACCGCATTCATAGTAGTCACTAAGTCGCTCAGTACGCGACATGGTTTCACGTTTAACGCAAGGTCGTGCATGTATGGTTCGAGGAGCTTGATGTTCTCGTCATTGCTACCAACCGATAGCAACATTACCTTTGCCTTGTTACATTGCGCAGCAATGTGCCCTAGTTTGTGACCGTTGTGCCAAAGAAAGGGTTTCCACGTTTCCAATTTCTTTTGCTGCTCTGACTTGACTTCAGGGGACCCGTGCAACACGGTAGTATTAATGCGTGAGCATTCTTTGACAGGCTCCCCAGCCCTCTCAAACTAAATGTGCAATGACCTGTATCGATACGGAAATACGTAATTTGCAAGGGCATGATAGCGTTATTATCGTGTAAATGTGGATTACTGGTAGCTTTTATGCAAAAAAAAAAAAAAATTTGTAGGTGACCCTAATCTTTGACTTAGGTGTCTCTTAGTGGCACACGCACCTCGGCGTTGGTGTTCTTTAGGTTAAGGGAGCGAATGCCCTTCCCCTGGCACGATGTGAGGGCGAGGAGCGAGGTAGAGCGAGGAGGAAGCGCAGCGCGCGCCAATCTGGCATGGCGTAGCCCTCTAGCGAGGGGCGCACGAAGCGCACCTTACGCGCCCTCTCCGGTGCTGACGTCAGAGCACGTAAGGAGCGCTTGCGCGCAGCTTTTGCGAGCAAGCGAACGAGCAGGTGAGCGCCGGGAGAGGAGAAGCGAAAGAGGAGGGAGTGACGTCACATCCACTCTGCTAGGAATACGTTAAGTCGACGCCATGCAACTGTCTTGCATTAATTAGCCGGTTAATATCATGTCACCTTCTTGTATGTGACATAATGAGTGACCTCATTGCTTCCGCTTTCTACTTACTAGTTCCTAGGAATCTCCAAAGCCGTGCACGCGGCGTAGGTCTCTAATGTGCAGGATTATGTGCTTGTCATTATGGGCTTTCAGTCATTTGGAATAATCGTAATTGTTCCAGCCACTAAGTCAACTAGTCGGTGAACTTATGCTGTGATATCATATCTATAAGATCATATATATATATATATATATATATATATATATATATATATATATATATATATATATATATATATATATCCATCTATATCATATCATATCTATCTACAATTATTTCTCTTTTGTTATTTATATTGAATTTCGTCCCCGGTCGTCACAGGAGGTTAACCGGAAGTCCTGCACAAGAAACAAGTGTCACTCGATGCTCGTTCCACTAAAATCGGAATACCCATGGCCATACATAGGCCTCCTTGAAAATGCATGAAGAAACTTAAAGTAGAGATGGGTCAACTTGAAATTTGGAGCTGCGCCAACTGAAATTTGGGGGTTGGCCAGCCTAAATTGGTGGATGGGCCAACTTACAATTTTAGGTTTGGCCAACTCAAATTTTGAGGTGGGTCAAATTAAATTTAGGAGTGGCCCAACTTCCAGTCTGTGGGCGGGCCAAGTTAAATTTTCCGGTGGGCCAAATTGAAATTTGAGAGTTGACCAACGTAAATTCGGGGGTGGGCCAACTTGAGATTTTGATTTGGCCCAATGTCCAATAAACGCTGCTGCGCGTACTACGAGTTAGGAACACGTCGCGCGCAAGCAAGCGCGTTGAGACGCTTGGCGCGTTTTGATTAGGCCTACCAATGCGAAGTGAGAACGGAGACGAGGCTTGCGTGGTCAAGGAACGCGCGCTGTTGTGCCTGGTTATCCGTCGGAGCAAAGGATGCTTCACGGACAGGCGTGCAGCTGTCACGGATGCTGATCAGGCCTCATCGTTCACTGAAGGCAAATGAATCAGCGTCACCTGAGCCTTTCGGACAGGCAGTCGTATTCCAGATCTTCGGCTTTTCGAATGCCTAGAAATGACTGCTCACTTCAAGAGAACAACTTTGCCCTCAGACTACCTTCAAGGCCGATCCTAACAGATGGACTGTCACAAAGAGGTGATTATTTGATGACAGGGTCTTTGTCAAGGACTCTCGGGGAAACGAGGTCAACGGCGGTTTCAGTTTTCCACGTCGTTGTCTCGTATTGTACAACGTAGCAGACAAGAGAGCCGGCATAAGGGTGGGGGTTCGGCAAAAAAGTTGGAGTACTGCAACAAGGTGCGACGCTGGGGCCGGGAATGAGTGTGAACGGTTAGGCGTTTGTGATTGGCCAGTGAATTCCCTCGACGAGTGGACGAGTGGATCACAGTGGATGAAAAAACAACTTGCCGCAGGTGGGAACCAACCTACAACCTTCGCATTTCGCGAAATGCGAAGGTTGTGGGTGTCAGTGTTTGTTGGCTTCTCATGATATGATTAATAAAAATCGGGCCCCTCGGTCAACCCCCTTTCTTCTCCTTTAATGTCCTATTAAGCAACACTGGGGACGAGTTACAGCAAATGATTGGGGACTTTTACATGGAGAGTGTAAGAGTGGGGTCGAAGATTAATATGCAGGGAACAAAGGTAATGCTCAATAGCCTGGCGAAGGAACAGGAATTCAGGACAGCCAGTACACGTGTAGTCTGTGAAGGAATACGTTTACCTAGGTTGATGACTCATTGGGGACTCTGATCATGAGAAGGAAATTTGTAGAAGGATAAAAATGGGTTGCACCGCATAGTCAGACATTGTCAGATCTTCATTAGAGGCTTACCGTTATCATTAATAAGTAAAATGTACAATCAGTGGATTCTACCGGTGCTAACAAATGAGGCAAAAACTTTGAGATTGACAAAGAACCTCGAGAATAAGTTAAGGACCGCACAAAGATTGATAGAACGAAGAATGTTAGGCGCGTAAAGAGAGGAAGAGAGCGGTGTGGATCAGAGAGCAAACGGGGATAGCCCATATTCTATATGACATTATGAGAAAGTAATGGAGCTGGGGAAGTAATGTAATGTGTGGGTTAGATAACACGTGGACCATTAGGGTTACAGAATGGGTGCCAAGAGAAGGGAAGCGCACTCGAGGATGGCCGAAGACTAGGTGGGGTGATGGAATTAAGAAATTCGCAGGCGCTAGTTGGGATCGGTCGACTGAAAATGACTGGCTAGCGGGCAAATGTAAAAGTGTTTTTTTGCGCTCCCGATAAACTGCAATCTTTGTGCAGGATTGAGCAGTGCGTGTGCCCTCAAAGTGCTTGCATGCCAAAAGAGACACGAAACAAAGTTCGTTGACTGTGCGGAAGGAATAATTTACAATCTGCCTTTGAACTGTGGATATAGGTATGCTGCTCAGAGCGGTCAATGCCTTAACGACAGGCTTCGGGACCATCGCTGCAATGTGATAGAAATGAGAGGCTGGCTTTTGGATGCACGTTGTAAAAATTGCATGCGTAATCAGGCAAGCGCCACAGAAAGGGACACGTGTAAAGCGGTATATAGTGGTTGCTCGACTGTGAGTAAAAGTAGTAACCAGTTATCTCGCCAAATCCTCGAAGCGGAATTGATTGACAGGTGTGGTGACATCTGTTTGTCGAAACCGTCTGTCGCCCTTTATAGGAAGGAGCTATCTTTCTTGCCTAAAGACAGCAATTTTCTGCGAGCGGCGCACACATTACATGTCACAGATTTTGCTGTATATGTTGGTCCCTTTCCGCAAAATAAAACACTGTTGTAAGTCAGCACTCAAGTATCTTTGTCTCCGCTCTGCTCTCGTCTTGTGCGCAAAACGTTGCATTCAGAACGTATGTAGCTGAGAGAAAAGTGGAAAAATTTCTAACACCGCGACAGAAAGCGTCTGTTGTCACGACAGAGCTCCTAATGGGACGTCAGAATCCTTGTCGCGATGGAAAGTTTTTGTTGCGACTTCACGGGAGGTATTCTGTAACAGTCCACCTAGTGGACATGTTCATTTCGTCTGCTGTTGAAGTTCTGATTGGCTGGTCTGCGCTGCGGGTCTGCAGCAGTCAGGCAACACAGCCAATCAGCACTTCAGCAGCAGACGAAATGGACATGTTCACTCTTACAGAATACCTCTCCAGAACTCATGTTGTCGCGACAGGATGTTTCTGTTGCGACGTCAGAATTGTGATCACAATAGAAAGTTTTGTTACGACTTCAGAGCTCTTGCTATCGCGATAGAATATTGCTGTTGTGAATTCAGAGCTGTTGGTCGTCGAGACAGAATGTTTGTTTTGCGGTGTCATAATTTCTGTCGTAACGTCAGAAATGTATGTTGCAACTACCAGAACGTTAGGAACTTCCGTGGTGCAACATAAATTTCTATAGTCCCGGAAGAAAATGCTGTAGTTGCGGCAAACATTTTTGTTGTCTTTTCTAACTTCGAAACCACTCATAGCCTGTGCCTTTTATTTTACATCATCTCAGACTTAAACATCACAAGTACGAAGCAATAACAGAGCTCAAACTTTATTGGCCCGGCTTTGCACTAAGTGCGGGATATACCCGATGCTGAAAAGTGGTGGTAAAGTTGCTAAGAGGATGTATTTAATTGTTAAACGAAAATGAAATTGTCCGGTGGCAGGATTCAAACAGGGGACCCATAGCGCAAGAGCTCATTGTTATTTACTGAGACTGCTTACGTTTACTTGAATTCACGCTGCCACTACAGCTACGAACTTTACGCTTAGTGCACGATTCTAGCATGTTGCTATCGCATTCATTGCTTCGCCCTTATAGCGAAGCTACAATTTCTCTATATGGGCATAAATAATCGCGTATACGTATGTGCTTTTAATAAGTGTTTTGCTCCTTTGATGTCATCGAACCTGCAGTGCATTTGCAGATTTGCTACTGTGTTCTGGAAGATTGTTTTCTTTTGGACCTTGTGAGTATGTAAACAGGTGCGTGGCTTCTTTCCAAACTAACTTCCACATATTCTTTTCGATCGCGCTGCTTCCCGTGTAGACGACCATTTAAGCGCATCAGATAACCAACACGAACAAAGGTATTTAGGAGGATCTGTCTAAGGTTACAGGAAAACCAGATTTGAAAAGCAAAATCATAACATTATATGTACATTGCACACGTATTTGTGGAACGGGAATCTGCTTTCACTGCACTGTTGGCATAAATTGACGCACGATGTTATGAGATGTAATGCCAGTTGGCAATTTTCAAGCATTGAAAAGTATCCTTTAGCAGGGTGTACACTGTTTTCAAGATAGCGTGAGGCAGTGCGAGCCGTGTGAACCGAACAGCTCATTTAAAAGGTATGTACGTTATTTTTGATGGCACTAAGCAGAGTGAGATGCGCGAAATGACAAGGCAAAGTTTATCGTTCGCATACAAAAAGTCCAGTCACATGAAAGCAATCATCCATGAAACTGTGCGCAAGTAATCAATAAAACAACATTGCATAAAAATCATCGATGATAATTTCAATGTAAGCTCATAGCCCGAACGAACGAGCGATCGAGGGAACATACGAATGAAAGAACGACGGTCCCCCTGCCCCCGTCGCTCCCCGCAAATCGGTTTCGCGAAAGCACACATCCTTTTTCTCGGTGACTTCGTACCACAAGTCCTACACCGACCCCAAACCAGCGACTGCATCTAAAGATGGACGCCACGCAGAACGTCGTTCCTCGTCATTGTTACAGTTCGCTTTGCGTGGCAATGAATGGAACGAATGCCAAACGCATGAGACATTGCGTCGCGAACCCTCACGCTCGTCAGTGTGTGTGCCAGAGGAGTATGCACAGAATGTGCAAATCTGACTCTCGTCCGTCGGACGTTCAAACCGTCTCCACCAGGGGACAGACTCCCCGCGTGCGCCACTCTGTCTGGGTTCCCCGGCGTGTCCTGACGAGGCCCTCTTCAGTGGATGCAGTGGAGGAGCGGAATGCCCGGATCGCGGAAGATGTAAGAAACCTATCGAGCCGCTACGAGTCGTCGCATTTTCTGTGCCCTCGCGTGCAGGTGGACGCACGCTGAACGTTTTGATATTTCTTTGTGGAGCCCGTCGTAACGATGTATTAAACTACTGTTATTTGTTTTTACGTCACCTCCTGTTCCCTGGGGAAACCTCTCCGATGGTCAACCTGGTTCGAACTCCAAGCACACGCTGTTGAAGATTCTGAAAACCCCTTCCCCTTAACAACTGGTAAGCAGCAGTTGGACATGGACCTACGAGCCTTGTATAACATGTCATAACTGAATGCAGCATTTGCGATGGTCTACGCCGGGTTCTTGGCTGCAAGGTGGTGAGCGTGGGAATTTGTCTGCTGAATTTGGGCAGGTTTTGTTGAAGTGTTAGAACAGAACGGGTAATGCGAGCTGTTGTCCCCTAGTTAGGTAGCGGCAAGATAGTTATGTACAGTGGAGAGAGCAACACTGAGAACAGCCATGAATTTGAAGTCGTTGCGTAAACTGGAATTGTTGGAGCTGGCGAAGCTGTTCCAGCTGGATGTCACTGACGCACTCTGAAAATTACAGTTGATTGAGGCTTTTCTTGCTCTAGAGACAGAGGATGATGAGCTTACGGAATGCCTGGAGATGATAAGAGAGAGGGAGACTGCAAAGGTCAAGTAGAAGAGCTTGAACAATCGGAACGTAACGAATACAAAGAGCGTGAGAAATAGGAACATGCACTTGAAGCGACTCGAGCTTGAAATGGAATGATCTCGAGCAGCAGGACAAAGGGCCGAAGGAAACAGTGCAGGAGAGGGCGTATCCCTAAAGATGACACAGCTAATATGGCCCTATGAGGCCGGAGGGAACATAGGTTTTTTTCTGGGTGAACTTCCAGCGGAAGTGCGAGAAGGAAGGGTTCCCCTGCGAATCGTGGCCACAGCGTCTGCTCACAGTGTTACCGGCTGAAGCAACAGACGTAATCGCTGGCTTAACCAGAGCGAAAGCTGACGATTACGATAAGGGAAAGTACAGTTTACTGAGGAAATATAGGTTGTGAGCGGAAGCGTTCCAGCGGACGTTCCGCGAAAATGAAAATGCTAGGAATGACTCCTATACAGCATTTGCATATACGATTATGTCAAACATGGAGGAATGGCTCAAGGAAACGTATGGTAATCACGCGAAGGGTGTTCACTGCTTTGCACTTGAGCAGCTTTATAACGTGAGGTAATGGGTTCAAGATAAGCCAGTAGTTAGCACGGTAGCCAGAGCTGCGGAACTAGCCAAGGAACTTGTGACGCGTCGGGCTCACGAAGTTAAAGACGGTCGAAAAGGCGATCCCGATTTCAGGTTCGACAGGCCGAACCTAGCACCCACGGAAAGAAAGGACGAGCCTATGATTGCAGGTGCCTTGATATGTAAAAGCTACAGAACTTCTGAGAATTGTCTACTAATGTGTAAGCATTGATTGGCTCAGCTGTGACTTCGGTTTCGCTTAGTTTTGCTAACTTGCTTTTCCTAGCTTATGCGCGTCTACCCATGCACTTTCCGGTGGCAAAGAATACTTAGGCTTTAGTAGGATATTGTGAGATTTTCTCGCCGCATGCGGCCTTTTCCATGCAATCGTACCAATCGAGACGGAACGCCGGGCACGAGCGCGCCTCGTTGGGCCAGACCGGTTGAAAAGGGACTGCAATAGTAGAAAGGGAAAGTGCATCACCGCGAAGCCATCTATACCTCGCTATCGTTTTCGCAAGCCTGTGTTATGCGCTGTGCTGAAGTCGGGGGTCCTTTGCGGCCACGAAGGTTCCATGGATGGTGCCGTGCCAGGTGCCAGGAAAAAGAAAGGTTCCGAGCGACGTTTAAGAGATGAGAAAAGGTTTATATTCAAATGTAGATGATTGAGTTTTACATAAACGGCTCCAACTCCCGAAACACGGTACACGCTAAAGTTTTTGAATGTTCGAGCCTCTCCTCCACAGAAGTCTAGTTTCCGCCTAGGGACATGCGGAGGGGAGTCATGCTGGGTTCCGAAGTTTGAAGTTAATGGAAGGTGGTAACTTCAGATTGCGTTTTTGATTACATTCCAAGTCGCAAAACAGCGAACCAGAGCCAATTTACAAGTCTACTGATGAGTATGAAATATGATGAAAATTGTAATATTGTGGTTGCTTCTTATTGAAGACGTACGCCCCAGTGTTTACACGGAAGTTTTGAATGAATTGACCTCTCGCCTCGCATCGAGTCTCCCCCCATCGTGTTGTGAGCAAACTCTCCCACGGCTATGTAAGGCTCGGGAAGCTGATCAATGAGATTATGAAAGTCTGCTTTTTCGCTATGATGTTTCGGAGGCATATAAATAGAATATACAGTGACCAATTTATTTTAAAAAATGTCCCGAATGTGTCGACAAGCTACAGACTTGTCATCAACTATGGCTACACCGCCGGAGGCGTTAGCATCGTTACGTCCTTTGCGGAAGACGGTGTGATTACGAAGGAAGTTAGTATTTGTAAATTTCAGATGTGTCTCTTGAACACACAGTAACTTTGGATTATGTTTGTGTAGAATTTTATAATATGGTCGAGCTTATGAAGAAGTCCTCTGTCATTGCATTGTAGCATTTGTATCTCCAGTATGACAAAAGTATCTTGGACTGTTTGTTAAGAGACAGAGATTAGCTCACGGGCCCTTTCCAGGCGCCATGACGCGAGATTTGTCTTTTTTCGAGCGATCGCAAGAGTCTCGTAGCTCCTTAGGCGCTGGCGGCACCGTCAGGCTTCTTGCTTCCATCGCCTCCGGGAGACCAGAATTTTGAGGGCACCAGCCCAGCAGTTGATGGCCGCGTCTGCTGGGGCGGCGGAGAAGCGCTAGCTGCAGCCGCCATGTGGGTGGACGGCGTTACTGACGGATCACTGCGCGTGGGCCGGACAGTCGCCGGAAGCCGTTGCGTCGCTGCCCCCTGGTGAACCACATCAGCAAAACTGTTCGTGAGCAAGCATGATATCCGCCTGCGTGCCTCCTTGAAAGTTATATTTTCGTTTACATTAATTGTTACTGTTTCCCTTTCTTTCTTCAAGTATGGGAACGGCCGCGAGAATGCGGCGTGCGCATGCACAGTTTTACACACTGGAGAGAGTTCTCGCAAGATTCAGAGGCGTGTTCATGAGCATTGCATTTCGCACAACATTGGCGACCTCGGCAACTATGTGAACTGCGGCCGAAACGTTGGCATTTGAAACAATTCCTGGCTTGAACAGGGTCAGGTGAAGGTGAAGGTGAAGGTCAGGGAAGGTGAAGCAGATTCCTTTGCCCAGGCTATAGATGATATCCACCGGCTTGAACAGGGTCAAGCTTCCCTGATAGCTGATCTGAAGTCTGCCAGGGAGAAGCAAGTGGAAGCTGACAACAAAATTAAAATTTTAAGTGACAAGATTGTGTCTTTGCAAAAAGCAATGGAGTTAAATTACACATTTAAAGCTGGGGCAGATTCCGACGCTGTACGCATTGTTTCTGAGCAGGTGGCGGTTATTAAGGCACGCTGTAACGACCCCCAGAAGAGGCTGTGGCGTTCTGCTTTTCTTCGGTTTGGAAGATAACGCTTGAGAAGACTGGAAAAAGTCAGAGCAGAAAATAATCGACTTCTGTGCGGATAAGCTTGGCATCAAAATAAATGAACAACAATCTGAGCGGGTGCATCGGTTGGGAAGATATAGCGAGGACAAACGGAGACCCAGCATACCCTAAGCTGACCGTCATTAAGGACAAAGATCGCATTCTCTCTTCGGCATACAAACTGAAGGGAACGTCATATTCCATTCGCGAAGATTTTTCACCAGAAACTCGACGTGCTAGACAGAAGCTAATTGAATTTGCGAAAACCCAGAATAAAGCTTTCAAGCTTTCAGTGGACAAGCTGCGTATTGATTGAAGAATTTATATCTACGATGGTTCTGCAAGTGCAGTTGTCCCACTGAATAGATGGCTACGGTTGGGAGCACGTGCACAGAGTCACCAAGTACTAATGTTGAATTCCAATGGCGGAGTCAGAGCATGTTTTTCTGCTCGTTTCGGAGCAAGTTTGTTCCAATGGCAGAGTAAGGGCGGGAGTAAGGTATTCCTTTGAGAGAGTCGGAGGGGATTCAGAGCGGGAGTCAGTCCGTGGAGCAGAAAAACATGCTCCGCCGAAATCGGCGGAGTGGACCGGAACTCTGCGTGACGTATTTCCTTTACCACGTTTGTCTGCTGGGAGGCGCCACCGGTCACGACTCGCGAGGAAGCAAAAGCTGCTGCATGCTTGGCGAGATATCCATTCCGCACTTTAAAAAAACAACAGGTGAACGGCGCTGAAGAGACAAATGACCGGTGCGGCGGTGCTGGGAGCAAACAGCGGAAGCAAATGACAACACGCAAGGCATCCTGGGTAACTCGGTGATAGAACTTCCGCGTCCGCCTGCTCCGGCGGCGCAGGTTGTGTTCCACTCGCGGATCTGGAGGCGTTGCTCTGCGCCAGAGTAGAGTGCTCGCTCGCGGAGTCCGTCGGCTGCTCCGACTCCGCCATTGGAATTCAACATAAAACTAACCCCGACTTCACCCACGCTATCACTATCGTATGCGAACATACGAAGCGTATTATCAAAGCGCGATCTCATCTGTTCCTTCTTGGAAGACAGTAAATCCGACATTATCGCTTTCACGGAGACATGGCTGCATTCTGCAATAAAGAATGATGAAATATTTTCATCTTCAAACTTGTACAACATATATAGGTGTGACCGCTCTCTCAAAAGAGGGGGCGGTGTCTTGATTGGTGTAAAGAAAACCATGACGTCATTTTTGGTCAACACTAATTCTAATCTCGAGATTGTTTGGGTGGCCTGCACGATCTCATCTTCTAGGATACTAATAGGTTACCGTGCACCAGATTCTAACCATTATTTCATCAATGCTCTGTGCGTCAAAATAAACAAACCATGTTACTCTTCCCGGTTGCTTTAATTTATCTTCTTGGGGATTTCCTTTATCCGCTAATCGATTGGACGAATTTATCATCTCCTTGTCATATATCGTCCGAATTCATCAGCTTGCCATTAGGTTTCAATCTCTTTCAAGCTGTCACGAAACGCACACGTGGTGCCAATGTTCTAGATCTCATTCTTAGTACTGCACCTGAAACAATAGATCACATAGAATACTTGGATGGTTCCAGCGACCACCATTTGCTCCAAATAGCAATAAACACAACGCCACCGGTTACGGGAAAAACGAGAAAGCAAATTCGTGATTACGATAAGGGCAATTATAAAACAATAATCTCAGATTTTAATACTTCCTTCGAACACACATCGTGGCCATCATTTTACGATAGATCCGTTGAAGAAAACTGGCTGTTTAAAAATACACTGTGGGCATTAGAAGACAAATATGTTCCACTCGTTAGTATAACGAACGATAAGTTCCACCCTTGGTTTACTAAAAAGATTGAGCGCATGAGGAACAGGAAAAAACGCTTGTATAATATCGCTAAGCGAGACCGCCCATCAGCAGCGTGGCAGAATTACAAAACGTACCTTAAATCGTACTCCTCAGCTTTAGGTGAAGCTAAAGATAAATATTTTTCTAATGATCTTCCTAAGCAGCTTAAGAACAATCCTGCCACGTTTTGGAAAATAATGAAGCCTAACTACGAATCCGATGAATTGTCATTACAAAACAGCAGTAATATTCCTATTCCAGACAGCGAATGTTCGGAGGTGTTTAATTCATTCTTCAGCTCTGTATATACACAGGAGAACACTTCAAATGTACCTTTTGTTTCAGAATTAAGCTACCAATACATGGAACCTATTGAAGTCACCTTGCAGGGCCTCTCTTCTCTCATAAATAACCTTAAGATGTCTTCTTCGTGTGGCACAGATGGTATAAACTCAAAGATTTTAAAGAATACGGTAGAAATATCAAGGAAAATTCTCTTTCACATATTCAGACAGTCACTTGCGACTGGCCACCTTCCCGCAGATTGGAAGATGGTGAAAAGTATACCTGTATTTAAACATGGCAACAGGAACTCCTGTGAGAATTATCGTCCCATTTCCTTGACATGCATTCCCTGCAAGTTGCTTGAACATATTATCGCTTCGCAGATTTAGACATCTTGAGACTGGCAAATTCCTTTTTCATAATCAGCAAGACTTTAGGAAGGGCCTCTCGTGCGAGACACAGTTATTTGAATTTACAACAGACCTACACACTAACTTAAATTATAACTTACAAATTGATTGCTTGTTTCTTGATTTTTCGAAAGCATTAGACCGTGTCGCACATTGTCGCCTAATATCAAAACTCTCCGCACTTCAATTGGACTGTCTTACCTTGTCATGGCTCCGAAAATTTCAGTCTAATCGTCAGAAGTTTACTATTGCAAATAACTACTCTTCCTTTGTAACGGAAGTTTCTTCTGGTGTACCACAGGGGAGCGTCCTCGGTCCCTTGCTTTTTCTCACCTTTATTAACAACCTACCTGAAAATTTGTCCTCCACCATAAGGATATTCCCAGACGACTGCATTATTTATCGCCCAATTAAAAATTCAGATGATCATCTCGTTCTTCTGCAAGACCTTCAACAAATTATTAGCTGGTGCAATAAATGGCGAATGACTTTAAATACCACAAAATGCAACGTAATGTCGTTTACCCGGAAGTCGGCAACTTCACCGTATCCCTACCATATAAATAATTACACTTTTACAACAGCTACACAATATAAGTATCTAGGAGTTCTATTCACATGAAATCTTTCTTGGACAGAGCATATCACGTCCATTTCAGCTGACGCCTCCCAATCGTTGGGGTACTTGCGACGTAACTTAAGAAATTTTCCTTCAAATGTTCGCAAGATAGCTTTCGTCCCAAGCTCGAGTATACATCTCCCATTTGGTCCCCTCACCAACGGATCCATAACAGAGCAAGCCGCGTCATCATAAGTGAAAAAAGCTACCAGTCTAGTGTGACACAAATAATAGTTAAGCTTTCATTACAATCCTTCAGCACTAGCCGAGACATTGCCCTTTTATCACTGTTCCACAAATTTCTTCACTCCAGTCGAACACCGGCATGCTTGAAACGACCCTACTCCACGTCACATAGGCTTCATAATCATTTCAGCTATGCCCGCCTCTACGGTTTTACAAAAGCATTCCATTACTCTGCTCTTCGTCGTGCTATTAGAATTTGGAATTCGCCCCCGGGCAGCATCGCATGCCAGTCCAACTACGATTCACTCCACGATGCCTTGACTGAATACATGACTAAATAAATGTTTCAGTGCTTACAATTCTTTCTTGTACTTGCATTATCTTTTACAGCTTATTCTCGGATTATTACCGTTATGTCACTATGTTTACCGTTCCGATAGAAGGTGTTAGATACGGGACCTTTTCCTGAGCCTCCTTCGAGTTCACCAGACCACATCGAATTGCGTCACACCTAATTAAGGAGCGCAGAAGCACATCTACCAGGTTCCCGATGCGCAGCACGTCCAAACAAGTTCGCATCCCCCATCTCGTGCGCCTTTATGTGGAGCTATTGTCCCACTGCTTGGCTGTTCCCGAAAGTGTAGCGGAAGCCTGGCACGGTTCCAGGTAACCTGGGTCCCGAGCAAAGATGCTTTGCGGCTATGTAAGGTCGCTCGAGAACAAATCGCCTGCCCCGCTGAGCGCTTGCAAGCCGCGAGGCAACGACGACAATGCACCGGGAAGCCCTGGGAGCAACCCCCCTACCCGCCTTTGTGATGGCAGTTGCAGACCAGGAAGGCAATACCGGAGACAAGTAACCCCTCGGACAGGTGGAGACAATGGAGCGACCCTCTGCGCCGGGTGTGACTTACATTCGCAACGGCGCCTACCATTGGCCGAAAATGACGCCACCTGAGCGGGCTCGCCGATTGGCCGAAAATGTCACCTGAGCGGGCTCGACGTTTGGCCGAACAGGACGTGACCTCGAGACACCTTAGGCGTTAAAAGCCGCAGACCGGGAGCAGCAGAAGAGCATTCCTTCATTCATCTCTTTCGAGCTTCTTGCCTCGGGCCGCAGCGTCCGAGTTGCTGCCGGCCAGTAATGACTTTATGGTTGTTAATTTCTTTGTACTCTCACTGTGAATAATGTAAATAAACCTCCAGTTTTTCATCTCAAAGTGCTCCTCAACTTCGGCCAACTCCCGGACTCAACGGCAAGGTCCAATATCTAGGAGACAGCAATTGGGATTGTCCTCCAGATCCAACAACTGGTGGCAGCGCTAGGGATGAACCTTCGTCCAGAGAAATCCTGAGGAACCCGGGACAGCGAAGAAGAAAGAGCCTTCGTCCAAAGGAGTCCCGAGGAACTGGGAACAGCGAAGAAGAGCGAGCGTTTGACCCAGAGAGTCCTGAGGAGCCGAGAACAGCGGACCAATGAACCAGATGGCAGGGTGGTGCAACCGTAAGTGAGCGTGTGGTTTTTTCCTTTTGATTCGCCAGACTTCAAATTTTGCGTGTTTATTTTTATAGTTCTAGGAATCGGGAATTTGTTGCATATTGTGTGCTTGCACAAATTAAGGAAAACTGTTCTAACCACCAGTCGGGGCAGCTGCCGTCGATCTTAGGAGGTTGACGCAGTCAGATTTGTTGCTGGTGTGCGACGATTTGGGAGTTGAGGCAGACGAGCAGATGAAAAAGCCAGCTATCACAAAGTCAATTAAAGATAGTGGCAATGATGATGAAAGCATTAAGATTGCTTGGGAGGTGATACAAGAATCACGGGAGCGTGAGCGTCAAGAACGTGAGCGTGAGTATCAAGAACGTAAGCGTGAGTGTGAGCAAAACTACGAGAAAGAGAAGGCAGCATTGGAAAAACGGATTCAATATTTTCAGCAGCTAAAGGCACGAAGACAAGGGCTGTCTCAAAATTCTGTAGGTAGTACAGAGCAAAAGAATCAGGAAGTATCTAGCGGATTTTCGCCCAAAGCCGACGAAAGAGGTATTGCCTGTGAGATTAGCGGCACCTTCATAGGTGAAGGGAAAAGGCTAGCTACTAACAATGCCTTAGTGGCAACAGAGGCCGTTAAAGGGCGTAGTGAGAGTGACAAGGTGCTGTGCCAACAGAGCACTGTAGAGACAGCTAGGCCAGCTGTGAATGAATTGGCACAGTCACCGCGCGTGTGCGTCGCAGGTAATGTTAACACGGTTGTTAACGAAATTCAGAATACTGCTGACCCGACAGACGCGAGCACCCATGTCGAGTCAGATCTGCGTGCTGAAGGGAAGTGCCAGCTGGACGATGCAGTTGAGGGCAGTGCGCAGGATTGCGAGCCGCGTAGCTCAAGGGATGACAACTGCATGGTTCAGGGATCGGTGCAACTATCCGCCAGTATAGGTAGGCGAGAGAAGGGTGATTTAGTTATGAATCATTCTGACTGCGCGCGTGAGCCAGCGATAGCAACCGACGAGCTGAGTGCCGATGCACAGCGTGAGCTGGGCAGTGCAGTAGAGTGCAGTTCGCAAGAGCGCGAGTTGCATAGCTTGAGTAAAGCCTGCTGCATTGTTCCAGAGTCGGTTGAGCTGTCCGCCAGTCGAGGCAAAGGGAGAGTTGATTTAAAGGAAAATCACTCAGACTATGTGTATAGGAGAGTGATCCAGGCCGACGATATGTGTACCGGCCAGCTGGAGGCGGGAGATGGCAGCATGAAAGAGAGTTCGAGGAAAAAGCGCCGTAGAAAGAAGCGTCTTAAAGATCGGCATGCGGTGAATAAGGTAGTGAAGCCAAAGACGGCGACAGACGCAAGAAGGCAGGGCGCGAAGAAAAGAAAGGTACGGTCGTCGTTGACGACATGTGCGCATCAAGAACGTTTCAGCCACCAGTCAAAAAGAGACCGAAAAGCAGGTTCTGCGCGTACGTGGACAAAGGGCACGGGGCAGGTAGGTTCCTCGTCGTTCCGTCGTTCTTTTCGGAGTGGAGTATGTAGTGCGAAGAAGTGCAGGGTGGCAGGACGAGACGAGGTGATAGGGAGTCGCGACGCGGTAAGTCGAGTTCGTGCTGAAAGCGTGACGCCAGGACGCAAATTAGCAGGAGGCTGCAATGTCTTGAAGGAGCTGATAGTGTGTCAGCCATTTTGTTGTTCCTGGGTAGCCAGAATAGCTTTCGAACCGCGAGCACCTCGAGTACGGCTCAAAAGTATGAGTCCGCCATAAAACGTTTGGAACGGGAGACCAAGAGAGCTTCCGTAGAAGTGAAACTTGTTCTGATTTATTTTTGAGCACTTGAAAATTTTAGCGATTTAAGAATAAAATTTCTTTCAAGATGAAAAGTATGAGCTTTGTTTATGTTTTGCTTTGAGAAGCTCCGAGATTTGAAACAGGCGTTTTATGTAAACCTTTAGTTTCGCGAGGAGTTAATGAGTAGATTGGCTTTTTTTTGTGAGTAAACTGAAGCGCCAAGGTTATCGGTGAGAGCCCTATGGTAACGCGCGTGAATATTAGTTAACCTTCTTTATTTTTAAAAGTGTTTTCGAAATTTCTAAGGTTAAGCGCGTAGGGTTTCAGTAAGTGCATAATTTGCACGGAGAAGCGTTCTTAGTTTCCATTAGCGCGTGCCCTGTGCGGACAGAAGGAAGCAGAATGTTTATGACTGGGTCGCTCGGCGTGTTGAGGACAGCCGCGTTCTGACATCTCTATTTAGCGTGCACGGAACCAGTTATTAGAAGACGCATTTTTTAAAGGGTTCTGTGGAGTGCGTGAGTTGTGCAAATTAAGTTCTTGTTTAGGTTACGTGTCCTGTAGGGACTAAAGGAAGAAACGTGAGTAAGCGTAATGAAACGTTTGCCTACGACGCAAGTACGCGTTCTGAATACTGACCACAAAGCTAACGCGCTTGTGATTACGTACTTGTGGAGTTGACCAGACTGTTCAGTGGCACCAATACGTGCGATAAGTACGCCACTGCGATAAGGTAAGAACAGGCTCTTCGTGAAGTTAGGCTACTTAAGTTATGTTCGGCTGTTTTCACTATTTGTTTGCAACGACAACGACCTTTTGTTTTGCAACAACAATATCACTCTGGCCTTGTCGGCCTTCGGGGCGATATGGATAGCAGTTTAGAAAGGTGGTTAGAACTGTTTTATCGAAATTGGGAAAAGAAAAGATCAGGGTCCAGTTTGACCTAGTAAAAGCCTGGCGAGTCAGGGGTGAAGAGCCTGCGCTTGCACGCGGTGCAGCGCTATGTTGTTTCGTTTGTTTGACGTACGTTCTCCAGGGCCCAGGATGCCGAAGTTCGTCACACGATGCTCGTCACCAGTACCCTGCATGTTATTTCAGCATTCCTCATGGCCGGCGAATCGATTTCACCGGCCATTTCGAACTTCCGGGGCGAGGAGGAGCTGTTAGATACGGGACCTTTTCCTGAGCCTCCATCGAGTTCACCAGACCACATCGAATCGCGTCACACCTAATTAAGGAGCGCAGAAGCACATCTACCACGTTCCCGATGCGCAGCACGTCCAAACAAATTGGTGGTCCCCCATCTCGTGCGCCTTTATGTGCAGCTGTTGTCCCACTGCTTGACTCTTCCCGAAAATGTAGCGGAAGCGTGGCACGGTTCCAGGTAACCTGGGTCCCGAGCAAAGATGCTTTGCGGCTATGAAATGTCGCTCGAGAAGAAACCACCTGCCCTCGCTGAGCGCTTGCAAGCCGCGAGGCAACGACGACTGTAATGCACCGTGCAGCCCTGGGAGCAACCCCCCCCCCCCCAGCCGCCTTTGTGACGGCAGTCGCAGACCAGGAAGGCAATACCGTAGACAAGTAATCCCTCGGACAGGTGCAGACAATGGAGCGACCCTCTGCGCCGGGTGTGACTTACATTCGCACGGGCGCCTACCATTGGCCGAAAATGACGCCACCTGAGCGAGCTCGCCAATCGGCCGAAAATGACCACACCTGAGCGGGCTCGATGATTGGCCGAACAGGACGTGACCTCGAGACACCGAAGGGGTTAAAAGCCGGAGACCGGAAGCATCAGAAGAGCATTCCTTCATTCATCTCTTTCGGGCTTCTTGCCACGGGCCGCAGCGTCCGAGTCGCTGCTGGCCAGTAATGATTTTATGACTGTTAATTTCTCTGTACTCTCACTGTAAATAATGTAAATAAACCTCCAGTTCTTCATGTCAAAGTCCCCCTCAACTTCGGCCAACTCCCGCACTCAATGGCAAGGTACAATATATGGGAGACAGCAATTGGGATTGTCCTCCGGATCCAACAGAGGTCGCGTTATAACTTTAATGTCTTTTTAGTCATTAATACTGTTTAACACACGGGTCTTGTTAATTACACGACTTCACTGAAAACAATCTGTGTGATTTATTCCTTGTTATTATATCATGTTTTCGTTTTTTCCTAGTGAATCGTGAAGTACATAATTCTTTTTAATCTCGGTTCCACTTGTGGTTGTAGTTTGTAAACTGATACGGTTTTTAGATGTCATGTATTCTATCTATTTTCGGTGTATTGACCCCCCCCCCTACCCTATGCCTCCCTTTGAGGCCTGTAAGGTATCTTTAAATAAATTAATAAATTGAATTGTTTTTGCACGTACGGCCAAAGACGAAGGTTGATGTACCCAAGAAGAAAGTCAAAATTTACGCACAAGAAAGAGAATGTCACGAAGTAGGTTGCCATATAGTGAGCTGAAAAATTCATTTGGCGAAAGAGAACGGATGTCGTCAAGTAAAAATTTCCTAACGGTCCATAGTACATTGATCTTGTGTATTTGAACTCTTTAACGTCCGCATAAAAAAGTTTGTGGCTAGGTTTATCAGAACCGCATACGAAACTTCTTAGCAATTTAATTAACCGAAAGCCCACGCGAAGAGCGAATGATCTTGTGCCTAATTAAGAAAGAATTGATTTATCGACGGGAAGAGTGTGATGCTGTATTGAAGAATGGAAGGCAAAGGACGCTGAACAGTATATGTCCCATGCGCTGGATATAAAGCTTTGAGACTTCTGCATTGCCTCGAGATCTGTGATGCTAAACAGGTGGTACCAGAGACAGTAGTCAACCGACGCATGTTGAAGTAGGGGCAGAAAAGCTATGTATAGTACATAGAGTCTGACGTAAATATAGTCGATACAGTTTAATAGCTTTTTGAGGACTTGAACTTGATTGCTTCAAATTACCAATTCCTTAGTACATCGAGAGCCACCGTGTGAATATGGTGAGACAACGATGAATTGCTTGTGAGCGCGGCATCTACATAGATATTCAGGGTTCGGTAATCCGTTTATAGGTGAAGTATTGAAGGAATAATGCAAAGCGAAGGGAGCTGTGCGATCATTGAGTAAACTAACAATGGTCTGTGAGAAATTATAATTCATTTGTCACTCTGATCACAAGGCACCAACTGTGGCATAGTCAATATGCTTTGTTATAGCATAGATGGCCTTCTAAACTTTTAATTGAGGTTGAGGCTGAGGTTTATTTTCCTTCAAAGATGAAAGAGGGAACTGCGACAAAACACGGTAGAGCCTCACGAGGTCACAGTTCCCCAAGACAGGCGATACAGCAGTGAGCAACACAGAAATAAATATTAACATATTATGATAGTGAACAAAATACATTGCACCAAACGACAGCATTACCGTGAAAAATATTACTTTTGATAAAAAGACAGTGTACCATAGATCAAAGGCTAAATCAAAGGGTAGATCAAAGGTCGCTAAAGAAAACACACACACAAATAACTTGACAAGATAACAATGACGTCGTAAGGTTTCCAATCTTCTGAATTGAGAAACGCTTTAGTAGTGTTTCATGTGGTAGATCGTTCATTGAGATGAGAAATAACAGAACAACAAAAATATAAGCCATGGGAAACAACGAATCAAGCAAACATCATGGAAAATTCTGTGGCATTAAAAGTGACATGTTGTGAGTGGTTAGAAGGGAAGGTGTTAACATCCGCCGATAGTAACTATGTAGTGAGGGGTATCTTAAGTTAGCACAAAAACTAAAAATGAACACTAT
This sequence comes from Dermacentor andersoni, assembly GCF_023375885.2. Classification (NCBI taxonomy): domain Eukaryota; kingdom Metazoa; phylum Arthropoda; class Arachnida; order Ixodida; family Ixodidae; genus Dermacentor; species Dermacentor andersoni. The sequence goes on along the minus strand of NC_092815.1, from coordinate 185,808,849 downwards.
GAAACGCTTCAAAAATCTATGTAATTCAAATTGCCTAAGCCCATTTGAAAAAACAAATGTCTTCCGAAGACATGGTTAGCTGAGCTGTGGTGTCGAGATGGAGAGAGAGAAACTGCATTGTGGGAAAGGTGGAGACCTCAGGTGGAGTGACCTGTCTCTGGCCGGTCACTTCACGCTGGGGAAGGGATTTATGGGAAAACGCGAGTTGGTGTGTTAAGACGGATGAGGGTGGTCTGATGAAGTTCATCATGAGAGCTGCACAGCACTGTTTTTGCGCAACGCGTACGTTGTCATTTCACAGTACATGCATCTTCGCGCGCAGGGGTTGAGGCTACTGCAGCGTAGCCCGGCGTCTGGCTCTAGAATGCGCTATTTGCAGCAGCGCACGTCGTTAGCGTTCTAATCGCGAGAGTAACAGCTGCAGGGTGAAGATTTCTCGCACCATGGCTTTAAAGAGAAGGTCCGATGCGGATGTCTCGATGGATTGTCTTGGTCCGTGATGACAATCCGAGGCAGGTGTATGCGGCGACAAGCGTAGCAATGCATTCGCGTCCACGCCTGTGTTGCTCGCTTGACGCATCACTGTCTTGGGGAAGGACGCACCGATGCTGATTCAACCGCCTCCTGCGGAACCTGTCCAAGTTAAAGACAGGGAGATATCGTTCGGACCAACAACTTGCTCACCTTGACGGCGCGACCACCTCCTCAAGTGATGTACTGTCACTTCCGCCTGTCAGTGTGACATATTGGTCATGCTCATCCGCTTTACTATTTTACCTATTTTTTTCTGTTGGAGAAAAGCCTCATAGTTCGGCCTCGACCATCACAATTTGAGTGCTTCACATATTTCATTCTGCATCATGATATGTGATGGATGCCTATTGTTGCGGCGCCAGGTGCTCGTTCCTCGTGGCTTTCCTTCCGACGTTACGCAAATGACAGTGGTCCAAGCTAAACGTGCCATGGTATCAGAACACCAAGTGACCGAGCCGCAATAACGAAGAATCATTGTAAAAGCCTACGAAATTTATTTAGAACATGGTGAAGGATTGCGATGACAAGAGAGTGTGAGAGTAAAAGATACATTGCGGGCTTTTTATGTAGCCCCGACATAACAGTGGATCTGGCCAGGTAACCTTGGGCGGTTGAGGTTCCTGGCGAAAAGAGAAGACACTTCCCTCTATTTGGCCACCGTTCACGTAAAATACTTCAACTATCGTTCGATTGACCGTACAGATACTGGTCAAATTCCTGTCTTTTCTGGCATGAAGGTCATTGACTTGTCGCCGGTACGTAGTAACTTTTCTACGCGGTGATGACTTTAGGCGGAACTGTATTCGAAACCCAACGAGCGACTGACGTCAGGAGCGCTTCACACGACCACTGCTGTCCACGGTATTGGAGGGAAGGGCGCATTATGCCACCTTTCCCTCAAACACCGATGTAGCTCAGACTCTTCTGCGTCGTTTGTGTGCTGAAAGGGACGATCTCCATCGCCTTCCAGAAATTGCTGCGCCCAAACATGAACTTTTCGACAGGTTATTCTATTCGATGCGACCTCAGATGGGCGAGGCCTTTACTTCAGCAACCATGCACCACGCCATACGAAATAAAGTGGCCACAGCTTGTAGAAATCCATGCTGCAGTTGTAGATGGGCGGCCAGCAGGTGATATGCCGGTTCCAAATATTCAATGCATGTATCATGCGTCACACTTAAATGGTTCTTACTCACGGCCGAGTCGTAAGACTGCACACGGGAGTCACGCCATCTAGCCCGTTCATACAGCGCTGAGATCATGACTTAAGGCAGTTTTGGATTTGTGGTGTTCGGGGCACATACAAATGCATCGACTGTCCCAAATAGCGTACCTCGAAGTGTTCAGATAGAGTGTTACCCTCAAAGAGAAACTTGACGATCGTCGAACAGCCAAAGTGATAAAAATCAGTCACATGCACCGTTGAAGACAGAAGGGTTTGATTCTTTTATTCGGTGATGTCACTGACGACATAAGAAATTATTTTTACCCTAGTGTAATTAGAGTGGGCGATGACCGAATGGACTTCTATGCTTGTTAATATATGCACGGCTCCTAGTCTTTTTAGCGCGACTTGCATTGCTACTTCCACCGTGATTTATTCCTGGTGTTGAACATATACTTCGTGTATTCTTCTAACAGCTCAGTTACCTTAAAAGGCCCCTGGAACGGTTCGGACAAATTTTGTAGACGCGTAGGTTACAGCTAAAGTTCATCATTTGCAGCACAAACTGTGTGAAACGTCTCATATTAATAGAGCTACGGACGATTACAAGTTACCCTCCTCCTTAGTCACGCATTTTCCTGTCAACTCGTTCGCCGAGGGATTGAGGCTAAGCTCCGCCGTCACTGGCTCTGTGTCATGATGGCACGTCCTGTCGTCGACTTCTGGTTCTCTAGGAGCGAGCGCGCGAAGCCTCTCCAAACTCCCCGCCAGCTGCTTGGCAGTCGACCCCAAGCAAGAGCTATCGAAGCTTTGTGCGTTGCGAGCATTCTGTTGCAGCGCGGAACGTGTCTGGTATTCCGGTAACCACAGGCTAGCCGGGCGTTTCAACGGAACGGTGGAGTCATAAACTCAAGCTGATGAGGGAACTTTAGCGTACACGTACGTAAGCTGCCTGATCGGTCTCCAAGGTGCAGCGACCTCTTGGCACAGAGGTTAACCAACCAAACAAAGAGCTAATATTGCTCTAACCAAGTGTAAAACATTTTAAACGTTTACAAAAACAGGGTGTTATCGATTACACTCCTGCGAAGAAAAATACACCAGCGGCAAAGAATACATTTTGTTGCTGCTACTTTGTGTGGTTGAGCTCTGTACCACCTGGAAAGGTCGGCACCGCGCAGACCATTCAGATTTGCGCTTCTGCTCATCCCGTAAAAAAACGCAAAGGGACACGCCCAGGCGCAGTCCCCTTGCGCTCGCGTTTCCCCTATTACCGGACTCGCGAAACGCTATTGCGTTAGTAATCTTCCGCTGTAAATTGACGGCCGCAAACGCGCATATCCTGGCGGCGATAGGATAGCAGCGTTTTGATGCGCTGCAGTCAGTCCGCTCCTCTGCTGCGACACGATGTCGCAGCTTGACATATTGCCTGTTGCTACGTTTGCAGTCCACAACGCAACAAAGTCGAATCATAGTGCTCGCGAGAAGACTCAGACAGACTCTGACCGCGGAGCTCTCGTCAAAATGGAGCACGCTGTAACAGAAGCAGACTACGCTTGCTGTGTGTCGCTAGTGCTTAAGTGTAGTGAGAAATTGTTCTCGTGCATTCTCTTTCTGTTACTTTCTTTTTATAGAAACAAATTAACTGACATTCCAACTATTGTGAACATCATTTGTTCACCTTAATGGTGGAAAAGTTATCGATGACGCGTCCTGGGCAGCCAATTAGATAGCTCACCCACATGTGGTCAATTGGGTGATTTGCGTCATATGCGTAGAGGTGGCTGAAAATTCCGCCGAGCAGTGCGCTGCCATCGGCAGCGACGTACATTTTTAAAACCTTATAATAAATTACACCCTTTACGCGGAACACTTAGATGCGTAAATTAAGGATCAGAAGGACCTACTCTAATGATTCCGTACGTTTGTAGAAAATCGCCAAAATCGTTTCAGGATCCCTTTAATGCATTAATAGTGCACACAGATGGCGACAGAGAGAACAACAACAGGATACAGCGCTAAACTTCAAAGGATGCTTTATTGGAAGAAGCAACGCATATATAGGCTGAATCAGCCAATCGGAAGACTAAGAAAGTTAAACACCGTAAATAAATAGAAGTCGGACTCTCATCGTACCATCCTCAGCCCTCTACGAAGCGTCATCCAGATATTGAAGTCCCTTGTATTGAGAGCGCCACTCAAGGTGTGCTTGCACAATTATGCTTATCAAAATGGATTTCATATGCTTCGGTCACTTCACGGGTCAGCTTGTCCTTGTCTTTCTTACTCACTGTAGACTCCACAGAGACCGGTTTACAAGTACAATTGCTACAGCGTAATGACAGGTGGCCCGATACGACAATCTTTCAAACCAGATTCTTGTGCTCCCTAAGTCTGTCATTCACACACCTACCTTACTGGCCGATATGCCTTTTCCCGCAGTTCAAGGAGAGAAAGTAAATTACACCTTCATCTAAACTAAGACTTTTCTGTGTCATTTGGGAAGACTGTCGTATGCGGCCACCTGTCATTACACTGTAGAAATTGTACTTGTAAACAGATCGAGCTTGCTCGCAAAATACAGGCTTTCCAAAGATCAATTTGGGAGGCAATTTCGACAGGAATGAAAGAAGCATAATGAAAGCTTTGCTGCGTTGGCCTGTAGCCTTAATGATGATTTTTCAGATTGGGCACTGGAAGGAGCAGGGGCGGATAATGTCAGTAAAGTGTCACATTTAATCTGCTTAGAGTAGTTTTACGAGACTCTGACGGATAACGTGTGCCTTGGTGTTAAGGTCACGCCGGAAGGTGTGTCTGCAATGAGTGCAGGTCAGCTGTCCCATGAGTATGTGGCAGGCCGTGATTTCAGGCCACAGAGAAGTAGCGCCCCCTACTATCTAAAGCCTTCCCCACGGCCAAAATGTTACCCTCGAAGGCAGCAAAGCACACACATACACAAAAGAACAAGACGACACTAGTCGCTGTTCAGCATGCACGAAGGCTTAGGGAAAGTACCTGAAGGGGTTAGAAAGGAATTGTCAAATCATTCGGAGGAGTTTGAATCGCGAATTAAACTGGCATGTTATACGTCTAATGAAACGGTCACTTCGCCCGAAACTGCCTGTATGCCAGTATTGTGCCAGTATTCACTTGCATATGCAATCGGCCGGGTAACATCGATCTTCTAAACCCATACATGAGAGATCTAATGGTAATACACAAAGAGCGTGGGATACTCACGGATTCCGCGGCCACCATGGACTTCGTCCACCCGAAGTATGTGATAAGTGAAGACTGCGCGTCCCAAACCACGTTCATAAGGCTGGCCGTCGGCGAACACTCAGCGTTCCTACCGGTGGCTTACGTACAGATTGAGGGACCTTTCGGTGATATCGAGACAGTGGCAGCACTCTCCAATGGGCTACCGGAAGGCTATCCTTACCTTTTCATGAACAGCTCAGAGTCGCTACAGAATAAAAGTGGGCTTACGTTTGCTCAAGCCCTGGTCATGGCTTTGACGAGGTCCAGACCACGTGAACCAGCTCAGCAGCAAAGCTACGGCGACGCACAAAGTTAAAAAAGGGGGATGAAACAGCTTGCTCCGCAGACGTAGTTAGGTCGGAGGAGGATATCTTTCGGATTGGCCCGACAGAAATTCAAGAAAAGGGTCAGGCTGGGGAGCCCAAACGGGAACAAAGAAAAGGCACTCAATAAGTTTTTCTTCTCGCTTCCTCCGCCTGGTTCTTCTTTCGTGGTGTTTTAATTCGTTGTCGGCTTTTCCTAAGCCGCTTCGCTGTTCTCGTAGTTCGGTATTCCGGGGCTCAATATCATCGATGTCAATAATCTAAGCTAAATTTATTTACAGACGGACATTAGCGGATATACTGAGTATTTAGTACACAAGGAAAGCAAATTCACATTAACGAATGCGGCTGAGCAAAGGCCTCGTGTCAGTCTGTTGCTCCGACCGGGCAATTTATGGGGTAGGACCGTTGTGTCTCAACTCTCAGGCCATACTGCCCAATCAGCCGCGCACATCCTCACCCACAGCCATGTGTCCATGTCTTGGGGCTCCATAACTCATAGTGGCGGTGTGCGCCACTAGAAGTACCCGAGCCGCCCGAGCCGCCTAGGCGGGCCCAAACGCTCCCCGAAAACTCCCTTCTCCAGTTGCCGGCAGCGGCGCTCTGCGCGATTTATGGCGCTCACCAGAACCAGTGCGCGAGAACCCCTGTCGCTCTCTTTTTAGCCAAACTGCGTCTGCCCACCACCTTCCCACAGCAGGCGTTCTCAGAGAGCGGCTCGGGTGTTAGCCAACAGCACAACGTTGCAAGGCAACAGATACACAAACACAGAGAGAACCGCAGAGAAGACGAGCGAGCACGCACTTCAACTAAACTAGAAGAATGCGTACATGAGTTAAGCAAGGCGAACGTTCACAATGACCTTACGCACTCTAAAACTAGCACCAGAGTGCGTGTTAAGCGAAAGCGGCGTCGCACTCAGGAATGCGGCAGAGAAGGCAACGCGGCCGAATACAGCGAAAGCCACTAGAACCTGTGGAGAGGGCAGTGAGAGAGTTATGCCATCTTCGACTGGTCGTTTCGGAGCGCTCTAGGGCGCTCTCGCGAGCAGCGTTGTGTTCGGCTGGTTGAAAGAGGGTGCTCGGGTTGCGTTCGGCTGGTTCTTTTCGATCACTCTCCTCCGTCTTCGAGCGCTCTGAGGCGCTCCGAGCCCTGTCGTCGGAGCAGTCGTCGAGATTGAGAGCGTTTCCGGTCACGTGATCACAACATGCCGTCGCGGCGTCGTCGTCTGGTATTCCCGTGTCCTCTGGTGCCTGTGTTATTTCGCTTAAAATGCTACGAAAAATCCGTTTGAGCGGCGCGTTGATGCCCTCACCTTTGCTGGCAAACGTGGAATCAAGCAGCGAGAGCTCTGAGAGCGATGACGACGACTTCAACCGTACTTGTGAGCAGGAATTTGCCCAGCTCTTCGACGTGCCTAACAGAACACCGAAAGTCACAGGCTACGTGAAGAACGTTGTTCGGACGTACTCAGAGAAAGAGCTGGGTCGTTACAGCGAACTATGTGTTGTAAGTAAACTGAATACGTTTTTTTCCCCATCAGTTTCGCAAGAATTTGCGGCTCCCCAGGAAATCGTGCTACGCCTTAATTGAGCATTTCTCCGAATCCAGCTTCTACCCCTCGAACCAACGGCACGGTGGCTCACCAGCCGAAACGGCCGAGGAGCACTTGCTTTCCTTCCTTTGGTAAGGAAACCGTAATGCGTAAGGTTTTACTTTGTTTCAAGCGTGGCTTTGGATGCGGAATGAAACACGGATTGGAAAAGCATGTGCGCAATGACTTAACTGCATGATGTGTCACCGCTGCGTAGCCGCGCGGTGCGCATGCTGTAAGAAGAAAATATGAGCGTCTGCCAATGAATGAAGCAAATATCAAAACAGTGGTGAACGCTTTAAGGGTAATACGTCTGCATTTTCCGGCCTAATAATACACACCTTGTTTCTGGCGGGCACTGTTAACGGTCAGGAAATGAAACGCGTGCTCTAGCCGCATAATATTCCAGTATGCATAACGCCCCTGTGACAGAATTCTTGCTACCGGCCATGCGTATTTTAGCACATATATGGCCATGTTTATATGTAAGCTACTCCAAGTTTGAAAGTATGCGATCTGACGTGAAGAGATGACGAACGCACTGCGATGGAGGCACAATGCGAAACATGTTATAGCATTTCGTCATGGGGTAGTGCAGTTCATTGCTCATGACCTGCTTATTGCTTTTATGTTACCAGGCACGCGGCCAACAAGGCTTCCATGAGGAAGGTGTCCGTACTTTTTGACACAGCTGAATCAACGCAACTAGTGATTATAAATAGGGTTCTCAACTTCATGTACAGCATAGCACCAGAGGTGATCTACTTTTCAAGCAACAAGGAAGCTGTTGCAAAAGAATTTCAAAAGGTGAGGTTACTTTCTTGATGCATGCGTTCAAAGCAAACCTAAAAAGTGATGGATACGGTTACCATTGCATACGTACCGAGCACTAGCTACTTTCCTGACCACTTGCATTCGCAATCATACAATGAAATAGAGAACGTGTTCAGGCCAATGTGGTTAGTCAAAATGAGCAGTACAGGTGCTAGTTGCGAATTTCATCATTGATCTAGGTTCATTGCATCTGGCTCGCATATTTGGAAATAGTGCTTTAGCACTGAATAAATTCGGTGGATGGGAAAGCAGAAAAGCATTTTCTATGGTTACTGCACCTTATATGTTGCTTTGTTCATTCACTGTTTTTAACATATTTTGTATGTGGATAACACTTGTAAAGTTCTGCATGTGTTATTGAGCAGCTGTGGGCACTTCATAGTAAACATACCTTTCCTCAGGTTGCTGGATTTCCCAACGTGCTTGTGTGTATTGATGGGACATACATTCCAATCAGATGCCCCAACAACAAACTCAGATCAACATACACAAACAGACATGACCAAGTTTCAATCACCATGCAAGGCATATGCGATAGGAATGGGAGATTTGAAGACATTTTTACAGGCACCCCCAGCAAGATCCACGATGCCAGAGTCCTTAGGCTGCCAACAGTGAATGAGGACCTACCAACAATCTGCCAAACCAACCGGTACCACATTCTTGGAGATGCTGCCTACTCAATAAGGGAACACCTTCTTACACCACACAGAGATTATGGCGACATGACAGATGCGCAGATTGTATACAACCACCGTCACTCTTCACTGCGAGTCATTATCGAAAATGCATTTGGGCGTCTCAAACAGAGGTTCCGCCAACTGCGGTACATTGAATTCCCAACTGTGGACAAGATAACGCAATTCATCATTGCTTGCGGCACACTGCACAATATTTGCCTAGACGTTGGGGATTTAAATGTCGATGACATTCTAACAGATGACGACCTGCAGGAAAGACAACAAGACATCGCTCAGCATCACATTCTCCAAGAGGAAGAACTCAGGGAAGCAAGCCAGTGTGCCCCGACACAGAGAGAGTCAGCCCTGCGGCACCTTGGGGAACTGAAGCGGAGCAACCTGGCAAAGCGTTTATAAGTTTGCTCCTTCTTTTGTGATGGCGTGAGAAGAATGTGTAAGCACTTCTTCTCATTGAAAACAAGACATTGCAGTAGCACGTTTTCTTTTTTATTAACAAAAGCAGTTGTTACAATTTTGTTGTACAAAGCAAATTTATGGCAGACTTCCTTCTGCAATAAAAAAATGCAAATCGCGTAAAGAAATGTCCCACCGCTTCGGAGTTAAAATAAATATATGTTGCAAACATTATTTACAGTGTGACCACTGCCTCAAGAGTTATTGGGTTGCGCTCACTCTCCCTTCCTTGGCGATCTCCCGCAGTGCCTCCATGTAATCTGCATGTGCTTGGAGGATTTCTTAATGTCGCCGTGCACGTGCTTCCTCACGCTTTCTTTCTCTTTCTTCCTTTGGAGCTTCGCGCTGTTCATTTATTTTGTACATCTAATCAAAAAACATCTTCATGTGCTTCATGCGGTCAGTACTTGGCCGTTGATTTCTTGGGCGCTCAGGTCTTCCTTTGGGTGTAGTACCATCACAATCCAGCCTGCCATTTCCCACCTGCTCTGGAGGTGCTGTGTTGACGGAGCCGTGGCTATGTTCACCCGAGTTTGATGGTATTGACGATTCAAGATTTGGGTCCTTTGCAGTGGCATGTGCAGCAGAAGGCAGCCTCTTGTACATCACTTTCTTAACTCCCCGAAGAACTTCTGGTTCTAGGCTGTCATCTATAGCTCGAATCGATGCAAACTCTTCCTCAAATGCAACATTACAGCGTGAATGGCCAGATGTGCGATTATTGCGATCCTCATTGCGTTTGCGCTTCGCAATGGTCTTAAAACGACTCGCACTGAATACCAGTTCGCACAACATTGAGTAAAGCAAAAATATCGCGGGCAATTCGCTCAAATACTGCCCTCTTGCATTTGAACTTCTTCATTGGCCCCACAAATGGCGCATACTTGGCATAATAATCGAGCAGCAGCTTTGTCCCTCCATCACTCCAGGCAGCTGTAAATGAAATGGAAAATATTTAAAATAAAGTATTCGGCAAGTGGCAATTACAATTGTAAAAGAACCGTTGTATAAAACAGTTTGTTGCACAAAGGGACGAATACACAGCTAAAATTTGTATTGTGAACTGAATAGGTATACGGCACTGCTCCAACTCTGTCACGTGCACCACCAGATAACCTTGAACAGAGGAAAATTACCAGACAGTACCATTACATAATGTTGCTCGGTTAAGGTGATCAGTGCAGTCAATTTTGCCTTACATTCCTGAACGAAGATACAATTGAGATGGTAACGGAACAAATACAAAATAACACTAAAAAACACCAGTTTAGCCTGACGTGTTGTGTGCAAGAATGTATCTGCATTGGTTCTGCAGACTATAGTTGGTTGCTAGCTGAAGAAACGTAATGTAACGTTTTCCTGAAAAATTATTCGTCTGAATATGGTGTCAGCACATGAGGGAGACCACGGCGCTCAGTGCTTTCCAACACTTCAGCAGTTCTTTTTTTAAAGGAAGTGTTCTGAAATCTGTCGTTGCTTTGCATCTTAAGAGGAGGGAGCGAGAAATTCAGCAATTATGTGGGCTTGACGGGTACCACGCCCCATTTCCAGGCATCTGTCGCAACATATGGAACACAACTATCAGGCGCTAACAGAGGGTACTGTAAACTTAAAGCCAAGTTTAATAGAATATATGCCACGTGTAAATCACATAAAAATAATGGAAATACAATATCATAAAGTAGAAACTAGTGAGAAAAAAGTCTGCTCTGTATACGTATATAGCAAGCATAAAAAGATAATTTAATACGGCAATGACTTTGCAATTGGGTATTGCAGAATAAAAATTTGCAAATGAACACTTCTTTAAAGTGTGAAGAATATGAGACGTAAGAGGTGAGAGCGAAAACAAAATGGAAGCTGTAATAAAGCCAGTCAACTGTGCACTATGTTAAAGTATACTTTGAATGAAGTGTTCTTTCTGTGATTTAGGTATGACAGCGTCAGGACTAATGCTAAGTGCTATCAAAATATTTGTCATGGACGGTAACTGGGACTGTAATTTTCGGCATCCATAGTTGATTCTGCTAAAGAGAATGCGCCAAGCTGGAGACCGACAAAAGTGGCATGTGTGTGGATTTTGGTTAGTTTAGAAATGTTCTGTAGTAGTGCACCATTTCTCTCTGAGCCTTTTACGTCAGGCGAACCACAGATACAGGTAAGTATTAAAAAAAAATCATCCTAAACTCTTGGAGCAAGGGATTACTATTAGCCAGAAAGAATGCTGGCTATGATGCAAACCATTTTCTTTTGCAAAAGCTGCCTTAAGGTTAAGCTGCAGTGGTGCCCCATGCAAGATGAGTGCATCCAAGGTGGCTGGAAAAAGGAAGTTGTAAACAAGTAGCCTGATTACCTGAGCTGGAGTAACCTTCATTAGCATGCAGGCTTTGGAAAGGTTGCTATTTTTATGGCTGACTTGTGAATTCTGTGGTAAGAGGTTCGGTAAATGTCACTCACACTTTATCTCACTTACATGTGGGATACTTGTATTATCGGACAATTTGATTTGCGGTTTCTTTTAATACGGTATTTCTGGCTTTAGCTTTAGTTTTCTACGTGTTAATGATGAGTAAGTTGGCAGTGCCTCAATTATGAAGGTTTTTTTATATGTGGCACTCATAGAGAAGAGAATTCATTGTTAATAACTGCATTCAGAAAAATGTTACCTGTGTAGCAAATGTCAATGCTAAATTTTTTATAGAATTGTTCCTGTAAAGATGGAGCTATAACGGACCGATAATGGCACTTTTAGGCACCCCTGCATTGATATTGACGTGTACGACCATCTGAAGCGTGTTGCCTTCAGCGGTGTACAGGCGTACGCATGGGCCGGCGCCTGTGTCCCATCCCTTCGGTTTGGGCCTGTGTCCCATCCCTTCGGTTTGGGCCCTCGTCTCTTGGGTCTATATAGCAGCAGCTCATACTTGCTCGGCGAGCACCACATGCCTGTTGCTTTGAGGTACTCCTCAGCGGTTCGGATCTCATTTTGTAAAGTGTGCTCGATTTGTACTTCGCTGCCTTTGCCACCCACATGGTCATGTCATCTGCATAGATGGTATGTTGGAGGTTCTCGATTCGCGTCTGTTGCCTGGACAGTCCTATCATTGCCAGGTTGAAGAAGGCAGGGGATATCACCGAGCGGTGCGGGGTGCTCGTGCCACCCAGTTCGACTGGTTCCGACTGCAGGGAGCCGACTCGTAGCGAGGTTTGCCTTCCCCTCAGGAAGTCACAGATGTAGGCATGGAGACGTTGACCAAGTTGAGGAGGCAATTTTTGATTTCATTCACATCGCTTGGTGACACGAATGCACGAAAGAATCCGTAAGTCAAGACATTTCACATTGATGGGATCGTAATTTTCCTCAACGAGAGACGCGAAGTAATTATTGAAATTGTCTGCCAGCATTTTCGCACTCACAGGTTCATTATTCACTAAAAGTTCAAGCACACCATTAGCAGTTGTACCTCGATTTAATATTTGGTTGATATTCTACTACACAATATCGGTCCTTTTTAATAAGTCTTGACTGAACAGTTTTTCCATATATTCTTGTTTGTTCTAGTGACGAAGAAACGACGTTACTTGGTTGCGGCACGTTTTAAATTTTACAAGATCATCCGGTGCCCTGGTTTGGGTAAAGTGGTTTTAAAGGTCTGTTTTATATTTAATCATTCTATGGCATTCTGCAGTTATACATGGTTTTGGAGCTTTGCGGGGCTTTTTGAGTGTTATAAGAGAAAGGCTTTGTTCATATACAGATTTAAATATGGCAATAAAAGAATTTTAAGCATCATCTGGATTATTTTTGTTGTGCGCAACATTCCAGTCAACATTTGCAAGTCTTGCCAGAAAATAATTTCAAGGTGTCATTAATGCGCCGGTACACGATTGTAGGATATGTGCATTATTTTTGAAGTTTACTAATGCAACAATCAGGTATATTGGAAGACGGTCACATATATGGACATTGATTTCTCCAGAATTAAGACAATCTGCTGGGAAATTGGTAAAAAGACATCTATTGCCGTCGCTGCCTGTAATCATGTGGGCTCATTTCTGACGGAAATGAAGCCATTTCATTGAAATATGGACTCAATCGCTAGTTTGTTAGTAGAACATGAAAGAAAATCAATGGTAATGTCACCACCTAAGACGAGATGCAGGTTGTTTTCTGTGATCCATTGCAGATATTCGTCGAGAAAGCAAGGACATTGGAAAAGTTGCTTTTAGAAGGCCGGTGGATAACAGAGAAGATATTTCTACCACTTTCTAGGGAGAGTATTTCGCAGTCATCATGAGGTAGAGTGAAATCAGTGAGAAGACAGCATTTATGACTTTTTTCTGTCGCTTACATAACACCCCCGCCTCGTTTATCAGGGCGATTTCGCACATACGCGTTATAGTTTGGCAACTGTAATGCTTCATATCTATTTTGGTACCAGGCTTCTTTGACCCTTATGATGTTGACACGAAAGTTAAGTGTGCAAAGAAACGCTTCAAACTCGTCACCTTTGGTGCGCAAGGGTTGTTCTTGTTGTTGCCTATCACTCGTGTGGCTCCTATTCACGATCGGGGTTTGAGCAAGAAATGAGTGGATAATTCCAAAATAAAATGGGGCATAAATTTCCGAATATCTATGGAATTAGCATTGAATAGCATAGAATTACCTGCTAAAATAAAATCAGGAAAGTCATACGGAATGAGTAATAAGTAATTTAAAAGTACCAAGAAAATACAATTTAGCAGGGCATTTGTTTGTATTCTGTAAAGAATGTCCGGACAGCGAAGCAAGCATCCCCGTGGTTGAATCCCAAAGTGGACCCCCCGAACGAAAGAACAGCAGGTTCTGACAAGTACAGGCCAATTCTTCGAAAAGGTATTTCCAACAATCTTTTCCTTCCCGTAGTAAAGCGGCGACAAGATAGAAGAAAGTGATATGTCGTCTCCTCCTCATTACAAAACGAACTGAGGGCGGAGGAAATCAAACCCAACATGTGTAAGCAGAAATTCAGGGAGGGAATGCTGCAACGTAATTGGGTGAGAGAGACCTCAAGCACCTTTGTGTTACAGGATTCGCTACGCCAGCGAAATGTCATGTGCTTATAATCTGGAGAAGCAGTGAGATCTAAGTTTTATAAGGCTATTCGGATTGATCGCATTCCAAATCTAGCCGCCGTGATCTATGCTGTCATCGGTAGAATAGGAAGGACAGGGCCGGAAAGTGATGTCTTTGCCAGTGAATAAGAAGTTTCATTAAAAAATCTTTATGACCATGCACCCAAATCAAATGAACACATTCCACATGGGCATGAACTAGCTAGCGGAAGAGATTTAGCATCGGTGAATCATTAGTACCGGTAAGGGATCAGCATAAAGAAAGTGAGTCATAATCATTTGGTCTAATCTACGTGAAAATAGGATTACTGCTAAAACTCCACCAGACAAATAGGCACGACATCCGGCAATCACAAAGAAAAAGACCAGCCGAGTACAGGACAAAATATTCCAATGCCAGTCTCTTCCTCGCAGTGTGATCTGTTGCAGTGATAATGTTTGTTCCTAGGGTGCTTAGGCGGTCTTGTAACATGACGTTTAAGAGGCCGTAAGGTAGCAGTTTCGTGTGGTTTGGGAAAATGTAATTGAACCTGATCTCCTGGTAATTTGAATTGGTTTTATTAGGAAGCACATCGCGAATTTGCTCATTTAGTGGTTCAAGTAATGTTTGCACATATATAATTTGTGGTGTATGAAACTTAGGCGAATGAACAGGAGAAAATAATTCTGGATCGGAGTTGAAAATTATTTGAGGACGGTTAAATGGTGATTCATATAGTCTTAAGGAAGTCTGAACGGTCAGAAGGTGAAATCGCCATAAAATGGGTGGGATTCTTGCTTCCAGGTATAATACGGCATTTGCAACGTATCTTGGAAGACCTAAGCACAGACGTAGCCCCTCTCGTTCTAACAAAAGTAGCGGCCGGAGCTTGTATGATAGAACACCTGAGAATAAAACACATCCAAATTCTAAAACCGGACGAACGTACATATTATATACCATCAAGAGGGATTCTCTTCGCATACCTGTTCTTCGGTTGCTCAACTTGCGCAAAATGCCCATTGTACGAGCTCCTTCTTTTGCAATATATTCAATAGGCGGCGGCCAGTTAAGATTCCCGTTGTAAATAACTACAGGGTACTTGAGCGACTCTACTTGTGGGATATCTTCGAGATGATAGTAAAGCGATATATATACTGGGTCTTTAACGGGAAAAACGAGGACAGCTCACTTATTAGCATTCAGTTTTAAGTGTAAGCTGTCCAGGCAGCCTTTCAGCTCCTTCAGATACGATTAAAAAAATTTGTTAGGAGAGTATATGTCACTAGCGATACCAAAAAAGCCAATGTCATCAGCATAAACGTAGGTACTGACACCTGGGTGAACGGGGATTCTACCCAGTAAAATATAAATAATACTACTGAAATTACCCATCCCTGAGGCACACCTCTTGTTCGCTTGTGTTTACTGGAAGAATAGCGGCTTCGAACACAATTCCTTGTCTTTTAAATATTCATGCACCCATGCTACAATATAGCCTAGGAAGCAATGGCCCTGTAATCGATTTGTTAAAATTGTATGTTCAATGCTGTCGTAGGCTTTACACATATCTAAGGTAACTAAAGCCGCATATTGCTTTTTTCTGTCTGTCAACGTTCATGCGACTTTCAAGGTCTACATGCGCGTGCCATGTTGAATAGCCAGATTTAAATCCAATTTGACAAGGACTCAACAATTTATTTTCTTCAATAAACTCTGTTATATGCCCGTGAAGCGCTCTTTCAATAAGTTTCACTCTGTTTGAGGTCAACGCAATTGGTCTGATGTTGCCGATAGTATACCCTCCCCCTTGCTTTTTAAGTAACTGAATAACTTTGGCAAACTTCAATTCTTGTGGAATCCATGCATTACTAATACAGTAGTTCAGCAACTTCAGAAGCTCACTTGGAGCTTTTCAAAAGAAAATTTTTAACATTGCATTTATTATTTTGTCGGGCCAGGCGCTGTAGTTGGCAACCGTAACATGACCTGTACTACTTCCGAATAGGATATCTCTTTGTAGTCCGAGAATGTAGGAGTAAAAACAGAAGTTTGAAGGCGCGTTGTGAACCGGCCCTCCAATCCTTTAGCCAACAGCTCTAAGGACTCCTGCATTTCCTGGGAGGTTAGACGAGTGTGTCTACATGAACGCTCATCGGGAGTATGTTTCTAAAACGAAGGTATTAAATAAAGCATGTTTGTTTTTGGATTTAGATAGATATTTCAAATGTTTTTTTCTCATATTCATGTTTTGAATGTTTAACAGTACGTTTGAAGGATGCCGAAATAAATTGATAATTTTTCCAATTTTGTGGGCTCTGATTATGTAGAAGTTTTTTCCGAGCAGCTTTCCTTCTTTGATATACTCGTTTGCACTCACTGTTCCACCAGGGACTAGATGAGGTACGCTTAGCTGTCTGAATTACAAATTCAGACTTTTGTCGGGACATCTGTAACGCTGAACACATATTCAAGGGAATTTCTTCGTCATTAGTACTAGTTATTGACGCAATGGTGGATCGTAATCAGTTTTTAAATTTGTTGAAATTCACAATTCTGCCTTGTCCTCCAACTGATGTTAAAGGGCATGCAATTTCAACGTATACGGGGGATGATGACTGTTTGTACAGAAATCAATCGTAGGCCAAGATGTCACGGCGATACTCGGGCTAGAAAATGTCAAATCTAACACTCAGCGAGATTGCCCACAGATAAATGTAGGTCGTCTGATATTAAGGCATGTGAGAGTTTTATCTATGATCCAGTCCCATAGACGTGTCCCACATGCATCTTTTCAGTAACCCCATGACACATGATGAGAGTTGAAGTCACCAGATTTGTTGAAGGATGATTTCATTGTTGCAGCTGGCAAGCGCACTATACAATTGGTATGAACTGTGTACGCCCGTAGGGAAATAAGCATCTACAATGGAAAATAGGTGGTCGTATGGGATGCTAAGGTGCACTGACAACATGTCACATTCAGGAGACATTAACTTGAAAGCTATTCCTGCCTTATGACAGAAGTTAGATGACAACAAAGTACTTAAACCATCTCCTAGTGAAAGGCGATTTAATCGACAACATCGAAAATTTTTAAAATGAAACTTTTTCTCAGGAGTAAGTCAGGTTTCTTGTAAGATTACGACGCCAGTATTAAGATGAGTTTTAAAGCAATTTCTGTCTGTTGAATCAGATACCGAAGTTACCACCGACTTCTAGTGCACACTCCTTAATGATGCCCGTAAGATTGTCGTCCATTGCTTCAATACTAAGGTCCTCTTCCAGAGCTAAATACGAATACCTGTTCTGTAGCTTGATCCGGAATTCTTTTATTTTCCCTCTTACCCCTAACTCATTGATCAGCTTCTTATGTACCAGTTTCGTTTGTTCCCACCTCAAGTCTAGGCTAATTCGAGATCTTACCATCCTATGGTCACTGCAGCACACCTTGCCGAGCACGTCCACATATTGTATGATGCCAGGGTTAGCGCAGGGTACGAAGTCTATTTCATTCCTAGTCTAGCCATTCGGGCTCCACGTCCACTTTCCGTTATCCCGCTTGCGGAAGAAGGTATTCATTATCCGCAAATTATTCCGTTCTGCAAACTCTGCTAATAACTCTCCCCTGCTATTCCTATAACCTATGCCATATTCCCCCAATGATTTGCCTCCAGCCTGCTTCTTGCCTACACTGGCATTGAAGTCATCCATCAGTATAGCGTATTTTGTTTTGACTTTACCGATCGCCGATTCCATGTCATAATACAAGCTTTCGACTTCCTGGTCATCATGACTGGATGCAGGCGCGTAGGCTTGTACGACCTCCTATTTGCACCTCTTATTAAGTTTTATAGCTCAGGCCGACCTCTCTGCCTTTCTGTAAATACATTTCTCTCGCTCTCTCTAATTAAGCTTCATAACAAGACCTGCCACCCTCTCGTTAATGCTATAGAATTCCTGTATGTTACCAGCTATATCCTTATTAATCAGAAATCCGACTCCTAGTTCTCAGAAATCCGAAATCAGAAATCCGACTCCTCACTGAGCCTTAATGTATCTCATTTAATGCCCGCTAATTCCTCCAATAGCACTGCTAGACTCGCCTCACTATATAACGTTCTAGCGTTAAACTTTGCCAGGTTCAGATTCCAATGGCGGCCTGTCCGGATCCAGAGATTCTTAGCAGCCTCTGCTGCGTCACAGGTCTGACCGCCTCCGCGGTCAGTTGCTTCGCAGCTGCTGGAGACTGAGGGCCGGTAACGTATCCCAGGAGACGAAAGATCTAATTAAAAACGCCAATGTATGAAAGCCTCTAACACTACAGATAGAATAGAGCTGGCAGATCTTTCCAAGTTAATCAACAAGCGTAAGACAGCTGACATAAGGAAGTATAATATGGATAAAATTGAGCATGCTCTCAGGAACGGAGGAAGCCTAAAAGCAGTGAAGAAGAAACTAGGAATAGGAAAGAATCAGATGTATTCGTTAAGAGGCAAAGCCGGCAATATTATTACTAATATGGATAAGCTAGTTCAAGTGGCTGAGGGGTTCTATAGAGATTTATACAGTACCAGTGGGACCCACGACGATAGTCAAAGAGGGAATAGTGCAGATAAATTTGACATCCCCTAATTAACGCCGGAAAACTAAAGAAAGCCTTGGGAGCTATTCAAAGTAGGAAGGCAGCTAGAGAGGATCAGTTAACAGCAGATTTGTTGAAGGATGGCGGGCAGATTGTTCTAGAAAAACTGGCCACCCTGTATATGCAATACATCATGACCTCGAGCGTACCGGAATCTTGGAAGAACGCCAGCCAACATTATCTTAATCCATAAGAAAGGGAACGCCAAAGAGTTGAAAAATTATAGACCGATCAGCTTACTGTCCGTTGCCTACAAAATATTTTCTAAGGTAATCGCAAATAGAATCAGGAACACCTTAGACTTCTCTCAACCAAAGGACCAGGCAGAATTTCGTAAAGGCTACTCAACAATAGGCCATATTCACACTATCTGTCAGGTGATAGAGAAATGTGCGGAATATAACCAACCTTCATATATAGCTTTCATTGATGACGAGAAAGCGCTTTATTCAGTCGAAACCTCAGCAGTCATGCAGGCATTATGGAATCAGGGTGTAGACGAGTCGCATGTAAAAATACTGAAAGATATCCATAACGGCTCCACAGCGACCGTAGTCCTCCATAAAGAAAGCATCAAAATGAACAATGGCGTCAGACAGGGAGATACGATCTCTCCAATGCTATTCACAGCTTAGTAACTCAGGGGACCAATTGCAATGCATGCTCACTGGCCTGGAGAGGCAAAGCACTAGGATGGGTCTAAAAATTAATCTGCAGAAAACTCAAGTAATATTTAACAGTCTCGGAAGAGAACAGCAGCTTACGATAGGTAGCGAGGTGCTGGAAGTGGTAAGGGAATACATCTACTTAGGGCAGGTAGTGACCGTGGACTCGGATCATAAGACTGAAACAATCAAAAGAATACGAATGAGCTGGGGTGTGCGTGGCAGGCATTCTCAGATCATGAACAGCAGGTTGCCATTATCCCTCAAGTGAAAAGTGTATAACAGCTGTGTCTTACGAGCACTCACCTGCGGGGCAGAAACCTGGAGGTTTACGAAAAGGGTTCTACTTGAATTGAGGACGACGCAATGAGGTATGGAAAGAAGAATGATGGGTGTTACGTTAAGGGATAAGAAGACAGCAGATTGGGTGAGGGAATAAACGCGAGTTAGTGACGTCTTAGTTGAAATCAAGAAAAAGGAATGTGCATAGGCAGGGTATGTAATCAGGAGGGAAGATAACTGATGGTCATTAGGGATTACGGACTAGATTTCAGGGGAAGGGAAGCGTAGAATAGGGCGGCAGATAGTTAGGTGGGCGGAGGAGATTAAGAAGTTTGCATTGGCAATATGGCCACAATTAGCACAAGACCAGGGTAGTTGGAGAAGTATGGGAGAGGCCTTTGCCCTCGAGTGGGAGTAGTCAGGCTGCTGCTGCTGATGATGATGATGAATCAGTTATCAAGGAGCGACAGTTCCACTGTAGCACTTGTAAAAAGCTATGGTGGTGATCTATTTGATCTACTTACTTCAGTGACTACCGTCGCAATGTACTTTCTTGGATGCCCGAATGAGAAATAGGGTTATCGTTTTTGTTTTTGGTTTATGGACAAGACACAGCGGAGACCCAGTTAGCTTTTGCGGCCTGGTATCACAACTTGTTGTTATGTGAACCTATGAGTCTGACTGACGCAAGGACAAGGATCGGATCCAAGAAATGTTGGGTCCGATCTGGTACTCGGCGCTAGGACTGAAGTGAGTACCTGTTCTGCAGCACAAGCAATCTATTTCGTGATTAGTGTTGCAGCTGTGTCATCTGTACAGTAAATACTTGGGAAATACATTCGGTAACACATGTGCCGATATGTTGCATAGCGTTTGTCATTGCTTTTTTTACTGCTGACTGAATGAGTTTAAACAAGTAGTCTTCATATTAATTAGACTGCCTCGAAGTGACGCCAGCGTATCCAAAGGCTCTTTCCTTGATGACTGCAATAGCTTCTCACCGCGAACATCGTCGCCTGTCTTTTATCTCGAGTACCTGTATTTCATTAGTTTTTACAGAGCAGTTTCCATAGTCAACCGCATGGTTTCCTCAACACAGGCAGCACATTTCGGCTTCAGCTGTGCACTCATTAGGGGGATGATCCTCACCACAGACGCGACAGCGTGTATTTTATTTGCAGCCTCTTGCACTATGGCCAGAACGCCTATAGTTCCGACACTGAAGTGGACGGGAAGCGAGAGGTTCCAGTCTAAAAATAAGTGGCCGCACTTTTAGTTCTGATGGGCAGGACATGCCAGAAAACGTAGTAATAACCGACTCAGTGGCCACTTTTCCCCCGTTTATGGGTCGGTTACATCGGTATACAGCTATGATGCCAGCGTCAGACAGTTTCTCCACAGTCTCAGTTGGGCTCAATCTCAGTCTACGGCTCGGACTATGCATTTATTGCATGCTACATGAGGAGAAATAAAGGCACTCGCCGGGACAGATGCGAAAGTCTTACACTCTATGAGGTCTTTAACACAGGTCGAATTTAATGACCTACAAACTATCCCACCTCTTCCGAATTGTCAGACATTTCTTATCATCTAGAAGTGACGCGTCATGGCTTGGAGTTCGGCCTGAACAGCATGTGGGTTGTTCAGCAGGATGAACTCACCGCTCGAGGGCACCAGCGCGACAGAGATGTCCTGATACCGCTGTGGCAGAAAGATTGCAAAGGCAAATCATCAGGAGAAAGGGAGGCTGACCAAGGGCTGGGTCCTTGCCCAGGGGAGTTTTTAGACATCAGCGCTGCTTCAATCACTAGATGAGTCCTAGAAAAATGAGATAAGTAAGACTACTAGGTCAACTCC
The DNA here is from genome assembly GCF_023375885.2 of Dermacentor andersoni. Classification (NCBI taxonomy): domain Eukaryota; kingdom Metazoa; phylum Arthropoda; class Arachnida; order Ixodida; family Ixodidae; genus Dermacentor; species Dermacentor andersoni. The sequence goes on along the minus strand of NC_092815.1, from coordinate 185,787,437 downwards.
ACCCAAAACACAGCCCAACCACCAAGCAAGTTCCAGCTTGGGCACAGCGGGGCGGAGAACGAGGTGCTTCGAACGAGTTGGCCGCAGTCCACGCAGGCCATGGAGCATGTCCACCGGCAGTCATCTTCCTCCTCTTCGGGCGTTTATCTATAGGAAGGACGTCATTTTCGTTTTCTGAGTAGACACAGCGGATAAATCAGACGGCAGGAATTATTGACACATTGTCTGGTAAAAAGAAGTGGGTCCATTACGGGAGCGAAAACGTAAAATACTAAGCAAAGCCGGACCCCTAAGGTAGTTGATCCAGTTCACATGCTTTTGATACGACTGTCGCCGACATGCCATCAGATTTCCTGACCAGTACCTTCCCGTTACATTACCAGACGTATTGGTAGCCGTGTGCTTTTGCCCAATCCTTTGTTTTTTTTCAGCAGTTCCCATTTCCCTTTGGTCAGATTCCCTAGCACGTGCATGTTTCCATCTTCAGTCGCTATCTTTTTTCTATTTGCCCACAACAGATCTCGGGTTTCTTGCTTTGCGAAGCGGCAGATAACAGCAGGAATCTTATCCTGCCGTAATGGCAGCCGGTGTATGACGTCTACGTCATTACCAGATAGCTGCGGGAGCTAAATCTTAGTAGAGATAGCATTAAGTTTTGCCAAGATATCTTCTTTTTCGGTTTCAGGGATACTATGCAACTGTAGGCTCGCACGTCTACTCCGCCATTATATTTCATCGAGCTGACTTACGAGGGATTCGGTACATTCATTTTCTTCAAGTTTTTCAACCCTCTTCGTGATTTCTTTGATTGCAAGCTCTTTTTTCTGCACACGCTCGAGCAAATTAGCCAGTTGATCAGACAAGAATTGTACAGATTTCTCGAATAGCTAGCAGCATATGCCACATGTTGTGCATGTTTGGCCCTGTTTCTGATTTCTCAGGCTGCTGAGTCAGAGATTTTAGTGCGCTAGATTTATTGGACCTCCAAGGTTTTCTAGTGTTCTTTAAATTTCGGCGTAGTTTCTGACACGCGAGCGCATTTGCCTACATGGAACACGGTGTGGCATACACTGCAGGACAGGTCATAGGGACCTTCCACCACTCATCTACACTCCCGACATTCATCACCATTGTAAATTGCAGGACACTTGGCAGCAGCAGCAGTCAGACAATTGACTAATCTTATTCCTACGAAAAAAAGGACAGTACACCAGCCTGCAACAGCACAGGATACAGATCAAACAGATGTCGTGGCCACTGCTGCTTCCAAAGTGTTTTCCTTGGTGCCTCCGGACCGCTTTTTATGCTGAGTCTGTCGATGGTGGCGCCGACCGACGAGTCATTGATTCCAAGCTGCTATGACCAGGAAATCGTGCCGTAAGGGCCAGTGGCGTAGCCAGAAATTTCGTTCGGGGGGGGGGGGGCTCACGTTGCAGGTGGACCTCCTCCTTAAGAGGAAACATTAGGTCGGATGCTCCTATCTAATTACATGTATGAGGAGAATTCGTTTTTCTCGGCAACCACTGCTCCGAATTTGACGACGTTTGTTGCATTTAAAAGAAAAACTTAAATTCTAGTGACTGCTTGTTTCGAATTTTCGATTTAGGTCGTCAATATTTTATTGAAAAGTGGCAAAAATCGAACATTTTCAGAAAACGAAACAAGTATACAACTCTGTAAATCAGCAATGATAATTGATATCACAATTCTGTGAATTGCACATAATAGTACATCTACAGCGGACAAAATTGATATGTTACACATGAGTCTCAAATATGGCTTTTGCAGAACCCTTGTACATAACATAACCAATTCACGTAAGATACACATTGACATATCGAATTTGTCCGCTTTGAATGGTATACATAACATAAGCAATTCACGTAAGATACACATTTACATATCGAATTTGTCCGCTTTGAATGGTGTGATGGATGCCGTTTACAGAAACGCGATATCTGTTCTTGATGCATAGCTATTATTATTTAAACTTCGTGCTTCTATTTTTTCCGCACTTTCGAATTTTTCTAAATATTTTAAACAGAGTTCAGGCCCTAAATCAAAATTCCGCTTCCAACAGACACTAGAACTTAACATACTCTCTCAAATGCAACAAATTTCATTAAAAGCGATTTAGGAGTTATCTCAGACAACCGTTTCTGCGTTTTACATGTATCTGAATAGGCCACGTCGGAGTTGGGCCCGAGCTAAAGCTTTCTCTTAAACAATTTGCCTAGGGATCAAATACACGAATAATAACTGCATTGTCATTGCCAAAGATGCTGCAAACGAATTGTTGAACGCTACGCACTGCCAATACAAGTAAAATATGTATTTTTTCATAAAAGAATATACTCGTATGTGCCAAAAATTGTGCCCAACATAACTGATGTCAATGCTTCCATGTATCTTGTCTATTTAATAGGTAAAGATAATATCACACGAACTTTAGAACTACATCAGTTCGAAGCCAGCAAAGCAGTGCGTGCCGCTGATATGAAAAATGTAAAGGCCATAAAATGAGCAAGTTGATGACAAATATGTTAATGACACTTTGTCATTCAAGATCCTTGTTTACATTCTTGTACATATGCAACAGCCAGTGAAAAATCTCAATGACGCTTCCATTTGTTCCAGTGTATTACGCAGCAGCAGCTGTCACCGGTCGTGTATCGTGAGTAATTGCACCGAAATTATAGTCGCAACAGAGACCACGTATAAAAAGCATGAGTTCTGCAGAATATACGAGGGCGAGTCAAATGAAAGTGAGCTAATGCGAATATATAACAAACGGGGTACTTTAATTAAAAGTAGCCCCCTTGAGCATTTAGACATTTGTCCCGATGACTAAAGAGTTGCGCAATTCCCGTCTCATAAAGCTCCTTGGGTCGCTCCTTCAAAACGTCTGCAACTGACTTTCACGACATCGTCCGAGACGAATATGGTTCCCTTGAGCTGTTTTTTCGGTTGCCCCAAAATGTGGAAGTCGCAAGGCGACAGGTCTGAGCTGTGTGGCGGATGTTGCAGCGTTTCCCGCTTGAACTTTGCCAGTTTTGTATTAAACACATCAGCGGCGTGGGAACGGGCATTGTCGTGGAACAAGATGACCCCATTTGTCAATTTTCCACGTTAGTTTGTTCTTGATTGCGAGACACAGCCGATCCGGCGTTTCACAATATCGGAAACAATTGATAGTCTCTCAACATTTAGCAAATACTATCAGTAATGGCCCCCGACTATTGAAAAATAAAAGTCAACAACACCTTACTGGTGGAAATGACGGCCTTTGCTTTCTTTGGGGAAGGTGAATTTGAATGTTTCCATTGTAAGCTTTGCTGTCGTGTTTCAGGCTCTTAGTAGTGGCATGATGGTTCGTCTCCGATCACAATTGCAGACCAGAAATCGTCACCTTTATTGTGATACCGGATCAGAAGATTAAACACAGCACTGATCTTCTCCGTATTCTGGCGGTGGTTCAAAATCTTGTGCATCCATTGCGCACACAGAACCGATAACCGAGATGTTCATGAATTATGGCGTGAACCAAACCGTGACTGATGTCCACACGCTCTGCCAGTTCATCGATGCTTATCCTCCGCTCTTGTCTCATCAGTTCATCAACTTTTGCAATTCTGTTAGGGGTGATTGCACGATGGCTTTGGCCCGGTCTGGGGTCGTCTTTACAAATTTCACGTCCTTCTTTGAACCGTTTGTTCCAACGCTTCACAGTGGCCAATGAAATGCAATGTTCCATGTACACGGCAGCCATACGGTGACTAATTTCTTTTTGGGAAACACCTTCAGCTGTCAAAACCTGAAGGCACCATGCTGCTCAACTTCTGGAGAGTCCATTACGGCACGCAACCATGTTCAACCCAGTGTATGAGAGTATTAAACAACATTTATCCTCACACCTGCGTGTCACTTTTGTAAATGAGAAATGCCTGTGTGCTACGCGCAGGCCTTGCAGATAATGAACAGAACCATAATTGCGCAGGGTGGGTAGGCTCACTTTCATTTGACTCGCCCTGGTACGTTAGAAATGCGAAGAAGCAATGGAATATACAAATACGAAGATACAGCTTGATAAAGGGCAAAAAGTGCCACTGGAAACGAAGTTCACTGCACGTATACACAAAACCTCGCAACAAGATATTTAAACATACGTATAAGTAAGCCTCCAATAAATCTACGTATCTAAGAAAAAGTCACGGTATATATTGCGTCAAATAAGGCAAATGAACATGTTGCGCAATCACAGATTCACACAATCCTAGATCCTGCCCCCATACCATCCACTCCCCCCGATGTATCGCGCGCGACGGAAGGCGGCGCGCTTGCTCCTCACTTTTCTCCCTTGCGCCCACAAGACTGAGCCACTATCGTCGGCTCACCGATTTCCCCCCACCCCCCACCCGCTTTCACTCGCACATACAGCTTGCGGCGCGGGGTTACGATGTTATCGCACTTAGACATTATGCGGAACATGATGACGACGGCGACGGCAGGAATGCGCCTAGAGTGTCCATATAATTGCTATCGCAATAATATAATAAGAGTATCCGGCAGCTTAAGCGTCCCATGGCCCATTAATTTCCGCAAAGGAAATAACAAAATAGCACTTTCACCATACGACAATTCGCTGCACCGCAACAACGCTTCTTTTTTCGTTTTGTGGTGCGGGGGCACCGTAATGAAAAAAAAAACGAAAGTATGTTGGTCACAATAGAATGCCTACTTTGGGCAACTGATATGGCTATTAAAGGAATATCGAAGAAAACACGAGACGCTTGGTCCACCAAGAACCAGGCGCATACTGCTCGGCATCCTACACCGGCGAGACAAGACTTTCTGGAGAGGTTGCGCTCAAGCGAACGCGGTGCAATCCGTCGAGTCCCCACAGTGATGGCGGCTAGCGACCATTGTTTCTTTTTCTCGTCTGCTAGCTATAAAGCGTCCAAAGCTCTGCCAGGCGAAAATACTCTCGGCCAGAGAAAACCGAACGCGCAGCGAAGTGCGCCGCGCGCTGGTCGGGGCAACACGAGAAAAACGCGTGCGCTCTGGCTGGCTCTGGCAGCGCGCGGGTAGGGGAGCGAGAACAAAAAATAAAATGAAGAGGCTCAATGTGTCTTCGCGATTAAAAGTCAAAGTAGAAAAAACTAAATAAGAACGTAGTTGCCTTGGCTGGCTTTAGTGTCTTCACTGGATGCTTTGGGGCAGGTGAAAAAAAAAGATTTTTTATGTGACATGATGGCACGAATGAACCACCACAACGCTTCGTCTCATCGGGCCTCGCTACGGGCTTTGTCAACTTGTCTGATAGCGTGTTGATTTGGCTTGTGTCGTTGTATGGCCGGATGTGCGACTTGGGAAAAGTCAATGCTCCTTTGACGTCAAATATTTATGGGAGCATTAAACTTACCAAGTTCCGCAATTGAAAATCTAAAGCACACGTTTGGAAATGTCAATGTACCTTTCACATCAGATGTTTATGAGAACTTTATACCCATAAAGTTTCAGAACTGATATCCACGCGCTCCATAAATTCCATGATAGAGTGCAGATTCCGCGGCCTCCGCGAAATGCCGCGGCGAGCCCGTTCGCCATGAAAACACCCTTGAAACTTTGTGCTCGGATGGGGTTGCTTGCGCTATGTGACTCCCAGTGCATGGGCGTTGCCGCAAAATTCAGCCTGAGTTCGCAATTTTCGCGGTGAAATGGCTCTTCGAGCGTGAAAAAGACGCTCTAGACAAAATCCAGAATGATTTCCGGCGCCGGGGGTTGCTTTTGTCGGCGGTGCATGGACAGCACGAAAAAATTTCGGGGGGGGGGGGCTGAAGGCCCATAAGCCCCCCCCCCCCCCCCCTGGCTACGCCCCTGGTAAGGGCACGTGCACTGCATTGGCTCTTTTCCTTTTCTTCAGCTCGTCGTTGTAGCTCGCGTCTTTCGGAATTCTGCAACAGCACAGGATGCAGATTAAACAGATGTCATCGCGGCTACTGCTGCTGCCAAAGATCGCGAGAGGCGACGCGTGGGCGCGATTCACAGCTGCCGCCGCCGACAGACCTCCGCTCATGCAGTTCTTTGGTGAACAGACGACGCGCGCTACTCTGGCGCAATCGCGACATCTGTAGCCATCGTCGCCAGAGTCCGTCTTGTGCGGCACTACGCTTTTCTTTTCACGCTTTACATACCCTCCTACTCCACTTTCCTCTTGGCGCTCTCTTCGCTATCGCCGTCTTACATCTTCCGCGGCGCTCTGCCTTTGCTCGCATCCTACG